>NC_136361.1:1950000-2550000 GCF_037039965.1 Doryrhamphus excisus
ATTGATTGACACTCTTGTTCTCTTCTCTCCTCTCTTGCAGGTATCCCTAATAACATTGGTCCAGTTAGTAAGTCATCGATTACTACGACTACTACTTCACCGATACTTTGATACTTCACCACTCATCCCTGAGCTTTGTGCCACGTGTTCATTTCTGATGATGATGTCAAATCAGGGTCAGATTTTAATGTAGAGTTAACCCCAATCAACATATTCCGAGTATTTACAGTATTCTATGTACGCTGAATGCGTTTTCTGACTATTTTGATACTATTAACAGATGCAATTTAACAAAAGTATAATAAAACAATGACTAAACTAATCCAAATTTATTTGAAATATGAATCAAATCGATATTATCCTCTCCAAAGCCGCGTGTCGCCCGTCTGAGCTGGGTTTCGCCAGCTCTCGCGTGTCTGGTTATCATGCGGCGGCATTGGGCCCGTTTCCCAAGGCGTGTTGTGTGAGCCGCAGCGAGTAAACAGATTGTCCTCAGGTGGTTTTTAATCAGGCTTTAGGGGAGGAAGTGATCAACATGTCAAGTCAGAAATGGACACGTGGCAAATAAAACCCCAGCGCTTGCCCCCCCCCCCCCCCCCTTCCTCATCACCTTCACTCCTCATCTTGCTAGCCTGCTGCTTCATGCTTGGCCCGACTCCAGCTAAGTTAAGGGGGGGGGGGGGGGCGTGTGGGAGGTTGCCGGATGCATGCTCTTCTCACAAACACATCGGATGCAGCACATGAATCCTCTATGCCATGCATGAAGCCCGTCCTCTAACGCTAACGCTAACGGGGAGTGTGCATGCATGCATGCATGCGTGTGTGTGTGGTTTTCAAGCTCTAAAAAAGACACTTCAACTGTTCCTATTCGGAATGATAACTAAATCCGTAGATTAGCTGTTCCGTGGCATAGCAGCCTCCCAAAGAAGCGACACAAACGACAAACTTGTTTAAACAAGGAAGAGGATGAAGCTGCGCAAACACGAGTTTGGGTGGAAAAGGAGGGTGATGCATTTTTCTTACGTTGATGATTTTCTTCGTCAAACCAGGCCAAACCACAAAACACGATGATAGTGAAGTTGTCATTTTGTGGTACGGCTGGGATTAATCTCCTGCACCCCTGAACACATCATATTTGTAAAAATAAATAATCCAATACATTTTAATACAAAAAACTAAATAAAATACTTTTTATTGATGTTAGAATGGTGATATATGTACATGGAGCCGTTTTATTACCACCAAATGTGACCTCTATCATGTCTCGGGGTGGATGGAGGGGGGGTTACCGTGTATATGTCAATAGTACACTACAATAGATTGCAACGATTAATCCATTATCCAATTTATTGACCAATATTTTGGTGTTCTATTAATCATGTTTACTTCAAAATGTAAGTATCCACATATTTCAGCTTCTTGTCTTTTTTTCCCTCCATTCTGACTGTTTTTTTTTGGTCGTACTTTATATCTACACTATGCCGCAGGCCAGTAAAAAAACAACTGCGGGCCACAAATGGCCGCGGGCATGCTTCGGACACCCTGGTTTAGGGCCTAAACGACTGCAGTCGTCCCTCATTTATTGCATTTAATTGGTTCCAGTGAAGTAGGATTCAATATTAATAAATGGAATATTTTCATAGTTGGAGGCTATAAAAGCTCCCTTTCTAAATACGGGTTTTAACACGATTAGAGCCCTGGACTGCAGGGACATGACAGAGCCGCTCCCACTGACTTATTCTCAACTTAAAGTGTTGAAAATGGAGTGGGGAAGAAGGGAAAATGTACCACTTCCACACTGAATGAGAGGAGAGTCTTTATTTCCACTCGATCTCAGCCATGACATGGGCTCAGGTAGCTCGTAGCCATTGACCATGCACTGTGAAAGGTAACGTAATCTAACATTACTGATGCCTGGTGACCACAATACTACTTCCTGTATAACTTCTCTTTCAATATGTTTTTATTGACAGGAATCACTTATGATTTGAAAAACAGCCATATAGCGAGGGGGAGCGATATTCCAACCGTGATGTCACGAGGGACAATAAGCTCAAGTCAATCATTTAGTTGCAGCCCTCCATATTAACTTAAAATATTGAACATAATTAATTGGTCGATGAATTTTACATGAATTCTGCGTCAGATGTGTATTTTGCATTTTGAGATTAGGATAGCGTTTGACATGAGCACTGATAAATAGATAGCAGTATCCAAAGTACAAAATGACCAAAACAACCAACGATAAAGTCGTTTTTTGAGGGATCCCTACTCAAAGTGATTGATTGGAAGAGAGAGGAACAAACCACTTCATCCACACTTGTAATTGTGAGTGTTGGGCACTAATATTACCCTCATTGGTGTTGCCTTGGGGGTACGTGTACCGCATTTTGGTAAGCTAGGCTCGAAATTAAGGTAAATTCCAGCATTGAGGGAAGATATTAATGGTGACACACTTCCTTTCGGTCCAGTTCAGGACCTCTGAACCTTCAAAATTGTCCAAAAATATAAACCAACCTTTTGGTGTGAGTGGATTTGGGTGGTGATGTGTCCTTCTCTTCCTTTATTTTCATCTGATGAATATATAAATATACATAAATACTACTACAGTACTGCGTCTGATGGCAGGTAGACAATAAAGGATGAGATGGGATGATAGTCTTTGTTTCTCTTAAATCAATAAATGCAAAGCTCGGGGTATCAAAGTGCTCGTCACGGTGTGCCAACCCCACAGCTGATGTATAATTCAGTTCGGGGGGGGGCAACAAAGTTTAAACGCAGCGATGCACATATGACAATTGATTCATGGGCTTTGTGCTAATTACCTGAACGTGCATGATTGATGCAGTCAAAGGACAAGGAATGAAGTCGACAAAGGGGGGGCATGACGAGGGAACGCGTTGCTCCAGTACTCTCCATTCTCAAGCCCATCCCAGTATTTCCACACGGAAATACCGACGCGTACTTCCCGCAGAAGTCCGTCATTCCAAGTCCTAACACCTGCCATTATTTATTCATTGTTATTCCTCCACCAGAAATACACTGTAATTAGATATTGATCACATAGTCAATGTGATGAATTAAACAAAATGCCCCCCAACGTCTTGGTTTGCCATGAATAGTTTAGACGCTCCTGCATAAACCATGACTCAAACGCTAGATTTTTTATTTTTTTTTAAAGAGGGGTTTCTTTTATTTTGGTGTCATTTTTTTTTTTTTTCCCCTCAGTTTGTCACCCATCATCGCCATCGCCATGAACGCAGCACAGAGTCACGCTAACGACATACACGGTCTCTTTAATCGGACACATTGCGTTGCTCGTCCATGTCAAGCTGTGCCACCTTGCATTTGCTCTCCCCCGATTTCCACTGGTTTGACGCCCGATTTGTGCGTGTCTCCGGTTGTGTGTGTGTGTTCACTAAAACCCCCGCCCACCGCCCACACGCCCACCCACCCCGCCCGGACTATCTGTTAAGTGCATCACACAAGTGCACATGAATAACTGATGGTTTCTCTCAATTGCACGCAGTTCGGCCGAATGTGTCGTCCCTAGGTGTCGCTAACCGAAAAGAAGGTAGGCAACACAGATCATGAAATCATGTTTTTTTTTCTTTCACTATGTATTTTCATCCATTTGTCTACACAGCGTTTGTGTAGCCGGGTGCACTTAGCTTAGGGGTGTCCGAACTGTGGCCCGGGGGCCGTGTGCGGTCGGTGGCTGTTTTTTTATTGGTCCACGGCACATTGCAAAAATGAAATTAACAAGAGAGCAACAAAAATGGGGAAAAAAATAAGAATAATGTCATAATAAAGACATAGGGAATAAAGTCATAATATTACCAAAACAAATATTCTAAAGGAAAAAAAAAAATTTTGTTGCATGAAATTGAAACATTAAAAAAGAAAATGTATATTTTAAGCTGTAATATTATGTGGGAAAAATGAAACAAAAAATAACATGGAAAATTGGGTTGGGAATAAAAATGACTATATTATAAGAATAAAGTAATATGAGAAATAAGGTGGGAGGAATAACATTTTTAAAGCATCAATTATTATTATGTCTCTAAAGTTGAAATATTATGACAAATGTAAAAAAAAAAAATGAACCAGCAGATTTAGGAAATTTTAGAAAGTTATGAGAATAAAGCAGTAATAGTTGAAGGTCAAAAGGATGTTCTTTTCTAAAGTTGTAGCAATACCGCTATATCATTATGATAATTAAGTCGAAATATTATGGGAATAAAGTCATAACATAACACAGAGAAAAATTAAATGCTGAAATAAAAAAATAAAAATTGTGGAGGAAAAAATTAATTTAATGAGAAAAAGTTCATGCATTAAAAATATAATAAAAAATAAATTAAAAAAAAGATTTTTTTCCCTTTTATCACAAAGCAGAGATTCATTTTTTTTAGGTATTTAAGTGTCCCGCCCATTTGTCAGTGTGCGGCCCTCGAAGGAAAAAGTTTGGACACCCCTGACTTTGCCGACCCCCCCCTTCTGGTGGAGTTTGTGATAACACATTCCGACTCCTCACTGAAGATTTGTTGATTTGTTGTCTTGGGCATTCCGTGGATTGGTGTCCCGGGTGAGCAGGAAGAAGCAGAAGAGTTTTTTCACGGTGGTTTCGTGCTGATTGACGTTAGACTCAATTCGGCTTAATCCATGCAGATGTGATGCGCCGCCACCTCACGGCTAGCGTACGTGTCAGGGACTCGCGCCGGCCGGTGCGCCTCTTATTTCCTTTGTTTTCTTCCATGACTCAAACACAGTCGGGTGATTGATGCTTTTGCTGCCAGTCGGTTTCCTTAGCCACGCTTCTGCACACGTTCCAGAGTGGAACATTCTTGGCTGGCCTCATGTGAGGTGGGGAGTAGTTTGTCAGACGCTTGTTTCCGTCTGGGGAAACGCACGCACACACACACCAAACAGGGATTGCACAAACACTTGTTAATGAAACCAAGCATAAAGGAATAATATTTGAATTGTTGTGCATCTAGGGCATTTGTAACAGATGCTCCACTTGGCAGCGTCACTCCTTGTTTCCCATCATTCATCCTCTCCCTGCCTGATTTTGCTTTCACGATCAATGCTCGGTAATTCTCTGACATTACATGTTTGTTTGATTGCAATATCATGTTCTTTTTCTTTTATGTTTCTTTGATTGATCTAGTAGCGCCACAAGTTGCCACTTCGGTCCACGTTGCAAACCGCAAGCGAGGTAGGCATGGCTCCCCGATGACACCTGTCTTCTTATATAATGCTTTTGTCTAACCCTGCAGCGCTAACCCGGCGTTGGACGCGGCCTCGTCCCAAAGCTCTCTGAGGCTACAACTATTTTTAAGACTTCTTTTTAGTCCCAGGGTGTTTTTTTATTTACAACCTCAGCCCCGTTTCTGGAAAGGAGAGATTTGTCTTGTGAGGAAATACTGTATGTGCAAGGATGTACATTACGGAGGATTATGCAACGGGCTGCCGTGGCGTTCCTTTATTCGCAGCTCATGTCAGGTTGTTAGGACGCCGACGTGGACACTTGACCTCAATACCCGTCCTTAATAACCACAATCCCTCGGACAAAAGCCGCAGTCTCGCACTTTGGGCGAGTGAGGCTTAGGAGGTCACATCTGTCTCCGCCGGTCACTCAGGGCGCCCGAACCCCTCCTTTCCACCCCACCCCCAGGGCAGGCGTGATAGTACGCATGGAGAACCGAGGCAGGAGGTCTTACAGTCCAAATAACTCTTGTAATGCTAGTAATTCCATGTGACGTCGCACCTTAGCATCCGCTAATCTTACTCTTGGCTTTGGATCGAAGCTTTTAACGGACTCGGTGGGCTTTGTTCTATTTCGTACGTTTGTCCTTAACGGTGGCTGTCAGCTTTACCGGGGGGGGGGGCGACAGGTCTGGTTCCACCAATGGTCGGAAATACCAAAATCCTAACTGTCCATGGTTAGCATATTTTAAAGCTTCCTATTGGAGGACATGCTGAAATAGGGCCAGGTGTCCAAACGTCTCGTTAACCGAAAATAACGCCTTCAGAATAAGTCATAAGTGTGTGGTGAAGCTAGTCGCTAGCCGGCTAGCGGGCTAATGGAGCGCTAATGGTGCTTTTTGGAGGGTTTTACAGAAGCCTGAATAGGTGTGTCCCATTATGTGGAGTAAATAGCTGCTTCTTTTTTTATCTGTTTTTATATCTTTATAATGCACAGAAGCAAGACATACCGTATATGTTCATGGCTTAGATGGCGGGCAAAATTCCGAACAAAAGTGCATTTTTCCTTTCAAAGCAACAAACCTTTAACCTAATTATTGGATAGGGGACTTAAACTTGGGGGTAAAACATGCATTGCAAGCGACTACCAAAAAAACATCAAAGATTAAATTGAGGCAACGGTCTCTTCTTGACCGAAAATGTACAAAACTACCAAAAAAAAAGGGTCATCTCATCCTCTTTCCTGTCCATTAAAATCAGAATAACCGCTTAGACAGAAGGTCCACCGCTGCGTTCTTTGGGCCTGGCGCCGTGTGGTGTTCTTGTTGCGGCCGCATCTGTGTGCCATCATCACCTTCGCCTCGTCTTGTGGTGTGCTGCGATGTGATCCGACTAACGCTGTGCTTCTGCAATGTTGTTTCTTAACCCCGACTTTGCTCACGCCAAACTAATCATGAACGACCCCCCCCCCCCCCCATGACCTCGCAGACCTCCCCTTCCCGCTCAGTGCGGTCTCTCCCATTCTTAACCTGGCATGCCATGGTCGCATGGCATGCCACCCGACCGCCGTAGCGCTTGAAGCAACAAATTGCAACGCTCTTTCTCTCTCTCTTCTCTGCGCACATTCTCTCTCTTTTGCAAGACTGCGAATGCTTCGGCCACTCCAACCGATGCAGCTACATCGAGCTGCTAAACACCGTCATTTGCGTGAGCTGTAAGCACAACACTAGGGGGCAGCACTGCCAGCTATGCAAGCTGGGCTACTATCGCAATGCTTCGGCCGGACTGGACGATGAAAATGTGTGCATAGGTCAGTTTCCCGCTCGCCCTCACTGCCGCTCTCCTAAAAACTGTCCTCTGACTTGTCCTTCATCCTCATCTTCATCCTCATGTTGGTGCCTCATCGTCCGTTTGCTCTTTCGACATGACATGACCGCAATCATCAGCATCTCCATCTTTAAAGCGAGTCTCCTCACACACGAGGGGATCTACTCGTTTACGCAACGTGACCGGAAATTCTGACTAGATGGACATCCTTCCATCTACGGGGGCGTGGCTTTTTTTGAAAACACTAATCTTATGTAAGGGGGTGCGCTTCACACCTTCAGGAATTTAAAAAAAAATATGTCATGAAAGAACGAAACAACCTCAGATCAAATTTCTTCATAGAAAGATTGATTCTGGAATATAAAACCCCCCTATTGGGGGGTCCCTAAACCCCCAAATTAATGAAACTTGACAGGTGAATCAAGTTCACCATCTGAGTTCATTAGGATCATGATGCATGTTTATTCGGAGGAAATGGGCATGGGAAGGGCAGCCTGGGACAAACGATCAAACACAAACCAGGAAACAACCAACGTGGAATTACGTGTTAGAGATAATAAAAAAAATGTGAGCCATCTTTCAACTCATATTATCACAGGCCAGGGGATTATTGTGTCTCTATAAAAACAGTGTTGGCCATCTTCAGTCCCTTAAAACATTAAAACATATAAACCCAAAATAATAACAAAGTGTATTTGTTAAAGAAAGGATACATTTCCAGCCTATGAATTATTTGAACGCAGTGCAAATCTAAGCTATTAATCATTTATCAAGCCAGTTTGAGTCCAGTAAACTCAGTCGAATAAAGTTATGAGAGTGCAGGCTGCTCCTGCCCCGCCCTGTCCTAAAAATAGAGCAGGATGTGAACACCATCTATCTCTTTATGTGATATCACTTTTCATCTATTTTTCTGCCGCCAAGTAAACAAGCTGGCTCAGTGTGTTTCTTAAAATAGCGGAGTCCTTTATGAACAAAGCTAATTATTCCCAGTCACACAAATGCAGCTTTTATAAACGTGACGTTCGCTGCGGTCAAGCGCCCACCGAGCAGAATCAAATGTGTGAAAAATCCCTCCCCATGGCAGAATCTTCCCGGCGTTCCCCGTTGAAGTCTTTGAAGGTCCGCGGTGCCAGATGCCTTCGTGAGTCCTATGGGGGGGCTTGTGACAGGCGCGACAGTTCTGAGGGAAGGAGTACGCCGCGACGCCAGTCGTACGTGTCACATGAGTGCATGTCAAAAATATGAAAAGGCCTCGGCGTCGGCAGCTGAAAAGCATCACAAGGTGTTGAGCTGCTGATGATTTACCTGGTGCAGGCTTTCTATCTGTTTAGACACCCACCCGCCATATTTTGGCACTTCGTGTCACCCGTTTCCTCTCTGGACGATGGCCGACACGGTCGCAAAGGGTGCAAGCTGATTGGGACTGTCAAAATACCGGAGGTGTCACTTAACTGCAGCAACGCCATTGCCCGTTTAAGTGTGCTCATCGCCGTCCTTCCACTCCTTCCACTCATTCGTCTTCATTTCATGACACTTTCCGTGTGACGTGTCCTTTTAATTGTCACTTCCATCCTCCTCTACCAACCTCTGCATTCTTCTGCCTGTGAATGAATGGGATCTGGTGCCAGCATGTGCAATTCAGCCCACTCCGTCCGTTTGAAGTCAATGCTAATCATACCTGTCAATGTTTGCATTTGGAATTTTTGCACTTGGATTTTTGTTTGAAGATCCGGACGATTTTTTTCATGGTTAATGCTAGCCGGAAACGAAAGCTTTTTTTTTTTTCCATGAAAGTTAAAATGAGGTAAAAATATGGTAAATGATTCAAACAGGAAGGCATTTGACTGGTTGACAGGTATGGCTAAGCTAATGATAACACTTTTGTTTTGCTGCATGCTGTACAACACAAAGGAGTCATCGGGCCACCATAAAGAGAAATTAATATGACAAAAAGTTGCAAAGAAGTAATATTGCAAGCATAAATCTACACACTTCCATTCTATATACCAGGGGTCGAGAACCTTTTTGGCTAAGAGAGCCATGAAGACCAGATATTTTAAAATGTGTATCTGTGAGAGCCATATACATTTTTTTTAAACATTGAATACAATAAAATGTGTGCATTTTTATGTAAGACCAACAGTTTTAGATATAATGGGCTCTAATTACGTAGACCAGGCACACTACCCCACGCCAATGGGGTGTGGCCAGCACACTTTCGTGAGCAGCGCAGTGTCTAATAATAAATCAAATACTTGTTGCCATTAATACAACTTCTGCTGCTGCATAGTTTTGCACCATACTCAGTATATTTCATTCTTTTGGCCATCTTTGCCAGAAGGCTTGGTTCTGTAGCTTTAGCTAGGTGACTATTTGACTAAAGGAGAAAAGTTTATATTTACATGTTGACATCTCAATGACCGAGGTAGACTACCGCATTACCCAGTAATAATCAGGTTTTGGTGTTTGACCTGGAAAATATCAGGAAAGATGGATATGGTCGGCCGTATTGTAGTAGAAAATAGATGGACGAATTAAAATGCATAAAAAAGTTGTTGATTTTTAATATTATTTTTAACAGTCATTTCTGTGATGTTTACTTTAAAATGTTAGCAAAAATACATTTTTATTGTGGTAAGAAATGCTTGAGAGCCAGATACAGTCATCAAAAGAGCCCTACCTGGCTCCCGAGCCATAGGTTCCCTACCTCTGCTATATACAATACGCATGAAAAATTAGGAATGCCATACAATGTACGCAGTACTAAGCATGTTTTATGATTAACATCAAAACTGCCTAAAATATAACAGCTTTATGAACAACCAACAATTAGAACATGAAAAAGTGTGGTTTTATTTATTTTTTATAATTTTGGTTAAAAAAAATTGCATGTCTTTTGTGAATATAATTTTTGCTTTTTTGTCTTTAGTGGCTAAAAATACACACATTTATTCAAAGAAAAAATAATTTAAAAATGAACAACTTTAAATGACAACATTTAAAAAATAATTATAATTTTGGTTTTTTTTTAAATGGCAAATATTTTTATTTCAAATGCATTGCAAATAAAAAAGACATTTATCTCCATAATTATTTTTATTTTTAATATTAAAAAAAATTCTAAAATTAACACCCCATAATGACAAAGTAACAAAAGTTATTTTTCTAAATTTAGCAAAAATAAAGAACTAACAAATTGCATGTATATAAATATTTACAACCTTTGCAATAAATAATTGTAGTCATTTTTGTAGTCAAGTTGGCCCTGATGCTCCTTTGTAGTACATGAAAGAGTGAAAACAAAGAGTGAAATAAAACGGTCCCCCGTACGCAATCAACACCACACTGTCGTCATAGTTGCTGTTGGCATGGGAGCATCTATTCCTAACGACTTGAACCTGAAGGAGTTGAAGGCGTGCGGATGATGCCGTGAACATGCCAGACATGTGCCGGGATGTGAAAGCACATGCATCTTTGTCTCCAGCTTGTGTGTCTTTTGTTCTTCCAGAGTGTAATTGTAATCCCGTGGGCTCAGTCAGTGATCGCTGTAATGGGACGGGATATTGTATATGTAAGGAGGGCACCACAGGGCCTAAGTGTCGCCAGTGTCTGCCCGGCTATTTGTGGGACGATGGCTGCAAATGTAAGTAAAACTGCAAAAGCTGACACAAACTGACCCGTTTTCACCCAAAAGGTGTCGCCCGGCCATGCAGCACACCAGCAACACCAAATAAGAGTCAATATTGATGGCTGACAGGCTGCCTGGCTTTTGTTTATCCGTCACCTTTTTTTTTTTTTTCATCTGTCCACAACACACAAAGACAATGTCATCCAAAACTAACATTTTTGAAGGAGAAAGCAGGTCATTTTCCACTCCAGCACATTTATTGTGATTTTAGAGACACAAAATGATATTTGTGGGTCAATAAAAAAACAGCCACGGGCCACAATTGGCCCCCGGGCTGTGCTTTGGAGAGCCTGGATTTAGTTGCTATTTTTTGAAAGGATTGATGTCGCACTTTTGTGGGGGTTTTTTTGCTATTAGAAGAGACTTTGGATCATAATCCCAGCAAATAGTGAGGCATCTACTGTATTTTTAATACATTGCTCTTTGAGAGGATTGCACATGGAAAATATACTTCTATTCTGTCTTTTTATATGAAACATGCAATTCTCTCTCGGCGCCTCAGACATAAACAGCAGAAAAGTTTTCAGCTTTGACCTTCCGTTGCCTCCTCAGCTTCCAGCCGAGCTGCGTGCATGGTCAAGTCTCCATTTGTATGCAGACAGAAGAATGCAATTAAATCGGAAATCTCTCGCCAAACACATTTCGGCTCCTGACAGACACGCCTACATCATCAGTCCCCTCTCCAAATATTATCCCTCATATCAAAAGCAAATGCCCCAGATCTTCATCATTTACTACCTGTGCTGGCTGTTGTTTGCACGCAGACCTGTGCTTTGGGGAAGAGATTGATGGGAGATGAAGTCGTAAATTGAGTCTAAAACAAAGGATTTCGGTAAAACCCGCTGGTGATTAAATCTGGGCATTGTGGATTAGTCCTCAATTATGAATCACGACCTCGTTAATACAGATATTTGATTAAAAAAAATATGCATCAAATCGTACTAGTGCCATTTTCACCACTTCTTTTAATGCCATGTGTTTTTAGCATCGTAATCAATGAATTGATTATAATGCTCTGGTAAATATGGTTTATTGCACTTGCAAAATATAATATAATTATGTAGGAACATACATATGCGTTGCTGCTAAGATATACATTATCATGACACTGACTAGCTATGATTATCTGCTCAAGGCTTGAGGCCTCTTGACTCCAAAACAAGTCCACCACATGCTTATCACCTCATTCAAATAACCTTGGGTGTCCGGGCATGTGAGTCTCCCCTCCCCTTGCGTATTTGGTTTGCAATATTTATCATATTTAATCAATATCAGACATTTCTCTAGAAGCCGAGATGCATTTTTGATGTAAATATGTAGAAGTTCTTAGCATACCTGACCTTGCATTCTTTGGCTTTTCACTATGTGGCTCTTGGTGGAAAAGGTTTGGACGCCCCTGGCCTGCAGTGTGGACTTTATTGTGTGGATTGTTATGATCACGTCAGCATGTTTGCGTACCTGTCTAGTCACAGACAGTACTACACAGTACTATATACCGTATAATGGAATGTGGCTTGTTTTAGAAGGGATAAAATAGGCCATTTGACAGGGAGATCACTATTACTTTTACAAACAGGAGAATCTTTCTATGAAAACAATGCATAGACGCCTTTAGAACTGCACATGAAAGGCTACGAATCAGTTTTCCCCGCAGTTGATGTTGATCCATCAGGTCAGTTTTCTGACGCACGCAGCAGGAACAGACGCCGCTGTGAAATTCTCTGAAGAAGGAGACTTTGGCTGGAGGCAGCAGGGACAAGAATAAAGGTCAGGGTGTAATTAAAGAAGTCTCTCCTGTGTCCTGATCGTATCGCGGCTCGTTTCTAAGAAACGGCGTTCTTTAATTAATATACACCTCACCTCCACGCCTTTTCTTCATGTTTTGTTGTCTTGGTTTCCAGCTAGTTTGTGATGTTTCTCCATCGACCAATTATTTTTACTCCATGACACTTTGCTTCATTTCAGGTATTGAGAGTGGCATTACGAGGTGAACGCAGGTAAACGGTAGTCACGTTGTTGGGTTTGGCGAACCAACCAGGAGCAATAAACCAAGACAAATAGATGTTGACGTTTCTTTGCACGCATCCCATCAAAGCCCAATTTGACTCCTCCGGGGAGACCATGCATCCAACTGAGGAGCTCTGTTTTTGTTATTGTGATTTTCATGTCCTCATCGAGCTCAGATTGCTTACCGTGTAGTTTTCCACTTGCGGGGAAAAGGAAGTGGAAGCGTCTCCCATGTTTATGCTTGTTTATTTGTCTCTGTTGGTTTACTAGCATGTGCAGCGTTTGCTTTGTTTGCCTCCAGCTTGCTTGACAGCTTGCCTCCAGCGGGAATAGAGTGGCCTCGGTGTCCCAGCTCCAAATATACACCAATTTTCACCTGATGTTCATTTCGTGGAAAGTCACTGCTGTGTGGAGGGTGGGGTGCGGGACGATCGGATGGGGGGGGGGGGGTCCTCGCAGGCTTTGAGGAAACTGTGGATTCACCTTAGTGACTCTGGAAATGAACTTAATATGCACAAATACAAAGTGTTCTGGTTGCCAGGTATTTCTAATAATTGATTTTCTTCTTCTTATTACATTTTCATATTTTCACTTTGATGCTGCAACGCTTGTTTACTGTTGAGCCATGAGCTGCGTTCCTCCACTCCGTTATTGTTTTATGTTGAAATTCAATCTGAAGTTTTTAGTCACGTATGTTTTGAGAAATAACACGGTCATGGTAGTTATCGTTATGGTGTTGAATTTTATTCATAAACACTGTGAAGCCAGTTATGCATCGATTGACGTCTCTATGATGATATTGCAATACCAATTCTGGATTTTGGAGTATTTGGGAAACTTGATTCCTTTTACTCACTCGAGTTTGTATGATTCATTGGTTTAAGTGACTCCAGTACTCGATTTACTTGAGTCGTTCGTTGCAAAGCATATGCAAAAAAAACATCCAACATTCATTCAGAACCTGAGAGTCAGTGAAACTGGAGTATTTGTTTCGCAGTAAAGCTCAAGTCTCGGCCGTGTACCCGTGAGTCAGTGAAAGTGAGTCTTTGTCGAGTGCCCGTTAGTTTGTGAAACTCGAGTCTTTTTTAAGAATCAATCACTCGTGACTCAGTGAAACTCCAGTCTTTAAGTACCCATGGGTGGGTAAAACTTCAGTGTTTGGTTAGCAGCTGTGAAACTCGGGTCTTCATCAAGTACCCATGAGTCGGGAAAACTGGAGTCTTGAAGCACCCGTGAATCAGTGAAACTTTATCGAGTTGATCAATGGAACCTTCGGGCTAAGTGAGTGAAACGTGTCGAGTTGTGATGCCGCTGAAATTTTATGGCCAACTTTTGAGTATATTATGTATATTTTTACCCGTGTAGTGTTTGAAGTATTACATAAGTATGTCTAGAAATAAGCGAATGCCAGTCAGAATTCTCTTCCTCATCATTTAAGTTTCATGCGCTCCCGACAGGCAGCCGAGTGGATGATTCAATTATATGAAATCGATGTAATTTAACGTCTTTGCTATAATACGCTCTTTATTCATCACACTGCCCCTCAAGTCATGTGTCATCAAAAAAGATAAAAAAAAAAAACTCAAACTCTGGTCTCTGTCTTCACGTTGCCTCCTCCACAGCCCGGGTGTGCGACAACGAGCTCATGCGCTGCCAAAACGGAGGTGTGTGCGTCAACAACGTGCGCTGCAGCTGCCCCTCGGCCTACGCGGGTCTGCTGTGCGAGAAGCGGCGCTGCGAGACGGAGCTGGGGGGCTGCCGGGGTGACAATTCGGGCCAGGGCGCCTTGAGGCCTCCGTTCTGCATCGGGCTGCTGCTGCTGCTGCTGCTTTGTCTTTGGGGCTCAGCACTGCTCTAGAGACCCCCACCCCCTTGACCCCCTAGTCACACACACACACACAGGCATCCCATCCCTCTTTTAAATAATCGAGCATTCACCCTAAACAATCATGAGCTTCGTGGACGATAGCAGCTTCTGAGCAGCCTCGATGAACACTGATGTGAAAAGGAATGTGCCACACAAATGAGTGCAAAACCTTTTTAATTTAATATCAAAGAATATATATATATATAAATATATATAAAATACCACATATAGATATTAAAAATGAAGAAAAGTGCAAAGGACAATGACGCCCCCCCTCCAACCACCCCCCACCCCGCCTTCGTCCTCCTGCTCCTTAAGCCATACAGGTGCTTGAGCTCCTTCCACTCGGAGGGTACCACTTCCTCTCATCGCCACGGCAACAACAACTGCAGCCAATGGGCTCTCACGCAACCAGGCCTCCTTTGGGACGCCACTGTGAGTTTAATGTTGGCTGGACTGTTGAGGAAGACAAATCAAAGACATATTTCCCTGGGCTTCTCCGATATTATGTACATGGGAGACCACACACACACACGCACACACACACACACACACACACGCACACACACACACACACACGGGACAAGTTCTTTGCTGTCAGTGCTTTGTGGATCGAAGGAAATGTGTGCGGACTTTGTGACACACAAACTTTTCCTCTCCAAGCTCTCCGCCTTGAAGGTCACTCTCTATCTCCACCCGCAGCCCCCCCCCCCAATCCCCCCCCTCGCCATGCTGCCACTGACCTGTGATTTTGTGAATGTTACTCTGTAAAAAAAAAAAAAAAAACAACAACAAAATAAAAACCCTTGTTGGTCGAATGATTGATTTTTTTTGTCCAATGTTGGTGATGCACATGTGTACGAACCTTCCTCCCCGCCCCTCCCCTTCCATTATTTTCTATTCAGAGCCACGCCCACCCCCATCCTGGTGGTGGGATACTTTTCACAGGACGGGTGGCTAGACAAGCATCAGTGTATTTACAACAACGCAAAACAAAAACAAGTCATGTAGTGCTTTTGTATCTTTGCTGAACTGTCATGGAGGGAAAAAAAGGCAACTTTAAAATATCTGTACTTCATCCCAAATGGAAACTTTGCTTTCTGCTTCCATTTTTTTCATTTTTTTTAATCATCTTTTCAGTTGTTGGGTCATTTTCCTTTGTATTGGCAACGTGCTGGCATCAAAGAATATGAGTTGACATCCAGTAATGAATAAACGTGTATTTCAATCCCACCAAAGGACATTATAAATGTTATGTTCTTGCTTTGACACTTGAAGATTTAAGTGAATAAAAAGCTGAAAAACTAACTGTTTTGCCGACTTTCATAATACATCACGTTGTGGAGCAGCAAAGTTGATCAAAGACCCAAACGGGAAGAAAACTCCTAATGAATAGCAAATGTCACGTTTCATCGTCTGAATAAGACTCGGCTGGTTCCAACCTCTTCACCGCAACACCAGCAGACCAAACGAGCAAACAAATGTCCTTCGTTAGCATTCAGAGATGAACGTGTACACGGGCCTCCATATTGAAGCAGTCTGAGTACTTAAAGCACAAAAACACAACACAAGTAGAGCCGATGAGTACACCGTTTTCACATGTTGCATCCTATAATAATAACACTAAACCTTGCTTATGTATCTACAGGACATTATGCTTATTTGTAATGAAAATAAGCTAAAAAGCTTACAGGTGTGCCCAAAGTGTAGCCTGGGGGCCATTCGCGGTTTCCGGGTGTTTTTTATTGGCCCTTTGCACATGATAGTAATACAATTTTTTTTAAAAACTAATAAAAAGCCTGTGATTGGCTGGCAACCAGTCCAGGGTGGACCCCGCCTCCCCCCTGAAGACAGCTGGGATAGGCTCCAGCACCCCCGCCACCCTCGTGAGGATAAGCAGTAGAAAATGAATGAATGTTAAAATACCAGTAGCATTTATCAATTACATAAGGTGTGCTCAAAGTGTAGCCTGGGGGCCATTTGTGGCCTCCGGGTGTTTTTTTTATTGGCCCGATGTACATGATAGCAATACAATTTGAAAAGAAAACTAATAAAAAGCGCTGTGATTGGCTGGCCACAAGTCCAATCACCAGTTCTCTTGCCTGAAGACAGCCGGGATAGGCTCCAGCACCCCTGCAAATCTCATGTTCGAATGAATGAATGAACTAATAAATACACTTCCTGTATATAACAGTACATATGATGTACTGATAAAGTAATCTGCGCCACAATAAGGTCAAAAAAGGTATTCTTTGGGGAATATTCCACGCCATTTAGCTTGAATTCTATCTGCTAACGATTTGTTTCAGCGGCATGCGCGCCTTGTCAGAGGCACCGAATTAAATATTTACAAGTATCGACGTGTCTCACACAGTCTGTGCTCAAAGTTTATATAGTGGCTCTTGTCATACACTTGACACTTTGTCCATAAGCTGAAATACTGAAGTCTTACTCACACTTCTTCACTCGCAAAATTCCAACTCCGCGGGGAGGACGGCGCTTCAAGATGACAAACGATGTTCTGCTGATACGCCGGGAAACTCTCAGTCGCTATTCAGAGATTGGTCGTGTATTGCTTATATGCGGTATTTATTTATCTATACGGAGGACACCATGCTGATTGACATTGCCCGGGCTCCATTCCTTTTTTTATTCCCTTTCAATTCGACTACAACAACAAAATCAACTTTATTTCCGTGGAAATACTCGAGTGTGTGACAAATGTCCGCCAAAGTCACTTGGTGGTGAAAGTCGTGGTTGGAAGCATGTGTTGAACCCAGGTGTCAATGCCCCATGCGGCGCCCACGATTTAATAATAGACTTGAGGACGTTTGGGGAGAAGACTCATCCTATCTCACCTCCAGCAGCTGTTGGCCAACCCGACCATGAAGCCACCCAAACACCTCCGAGCGATACGGCCGCAGATACGGCATCCTCTCGTATCGTATCGCCATGGCGGCCGGTGACGAGTGCAACATCATAGTGGAATTAGTTTGGGACTTGATCACGGAAGAGAAAGCATTTTTAATGAACGCCTGATACTGTACTGTGTAGTATTTATTGGGGGTGCGCAACATGAGGTTGTGGTGTGATATCGGGTCCTTGAGGCCTTTGTCTTAGCTGGGCCTCCTCCGCTCTATCCACTGATTCCCCTGATGGCGGTAATGTGCTACTTATGATATTGTCATGCACCGCAGGACAGGAATTATCACTTCCTGTCTTATTTTGGAATGCTGCACTTCCTGCTGGGAGCTTCCAGCTGTATGCAATTCCAATTAGTTGTAGCTCATTGGCTCTGTTATCCTCGCCCGTGAACGTTGTTTCAGCTTGTTGCTGTACTTTTCCAGGACTAAGTTGTGTTTTGTTGTATTTTCCTGTACAACTGTGAGTACTTGTACTTCATCGTTATTAGGAAGACTTTTATTTGAACGCTGCTTCCTGTCGCTGCATACCGGAAGTCAAGTGTTTGGAAGCTGTAGTTAGAAGAAATCAACAGGTACAGTTGGTCAAGATGTAAAATTTTAAAGTATCTCGGTACTCTATGGGTATTATTGTATTGTTAAAAAGTATATATGGTGCAATTGGTAAAAATACTGGTTGAATACGCCCAAGTCAGGCTGAAACATTGCTGCACAATAAAGTGTGACACAAAGCAGGTTTCTGTGGCAGACTCCTCATTATCCTGTCATTCACGTACGTTATCTCCAAGCTCCATCACGGCGGCGGCGCGGGAGGCAACACGCGGGACATGAAGTGATTGAGAAGTGAAACTACCAGCTGACATCTCCGCTCCAAAGAAGAAAATAAAAACTCCTCCAGAGTGGCGCAATGAAGCCGTGGGGACTCCCACTTTGTCGTACTCGACTCCCCGCTACTTTCACATCCTTGGCATCGCCATTGTTGGGGTGTGCGGGGACATCGTGGGGATGTGGAAAGACAATCCCGCCGTGGCTCCTCCTCGGCTGATGGATGTCAAGTCGTTCCAGGGAGAGGGAAACAAGAGGAAGAGGTAAGTGGGGATGTTTGTCAAGTTAACTTGCGTTTCATATTTAGCCTCGCTTGTAGTACATAACATGTTTTTATGGTGGCGGTGAGTTCAAGGCCTAACCACATCGTTCTTATATTAACTGCGCTAATGACAGGTTGGTTGGTATACAAACGCCATTGGGACACCTCAACCCCGACCTTCCCCCTCTCCACCCAGCATGGCGCTGCTTTCACTGTATCAAAGTCAAAAACAAGTCAAATAATGCAACGTTGGACTGTTTGCTCTCTGCCAAGCTGAGTCCACGCTGGCGGATTTCCACCCGAGTGGAAGCGTGTGCGGAAGCACAGTGTCAACATGGGGACACGGCTAATAGACTGACCAAATGTTGGGTCAAATAAAATGTCACAAGGGAATAGACAGGACCTCACAAAGGTGGCGATACCCTTCACATTACTGCATTTATTATAATATATTTTTATATCTTTTCAGAAATTTCATTAAATAAATGAAATGAATGAAATCATTCAATAATTTTTCAAAAATAGTACTGCATCGTGCATATTTAAGCAAATTTATGTATTTTTTGCATTATTTGAAGCACTTCCAAGCATAATTGCTAAAGGAAGTTAAATATAAAAATGTCTGTACAGCATTCAGAGGAAGATGACTTGCAGTACTCGACACTGGTCACTAGGTGTCAGTAAATTACATAAATGAGACTGTAGCCAATACAAGAAGTACTAAACCAGACTCATGTCCTTACTATATTATGTAATGGCTTTGTACAGGTCACTATAGGGGTGCTATTTCATGTCTACAAGGCTCTGTTAAAAACTTTATTTAGGTCATAAACCAATTTTAACCAAATTATACATATTTCTGGACTAAATTATGCATTTTAAACATAAAAATTACTTAGTAAGAACTCTCCAAATGTAACAGCTGATGATAGAGGTGTGATTTCCTGACGAGAGGACTCCATGTTAATGCTAAACTATGAATTTATACATCAGGGTCCTAAAATGAGTGCTATTTCCAATATGGTCTCAGGTCCCATCTGAGGATGTGATCTAGAGCTTGGACTTGCTGGACCTTCTCTCAAGATTCCTGGGTTGTCTTTGACTTTCTGGTAGGTTTTTGGTTCAACTTTTTTGCCTCCGGATGCCGCGGCTTCACGGCGGCTACTCGCCGTTTGCGTACCGACTGTTTTTTTTGCCACTGTTTTTTCTGGCTTTTGGTTTGACATTCTTTTTGCCTTCTAATATTTTCTATTTTTGTTCGACTTTGTTCCTAGCCCCGGTGCTACGCTTTTAGTTGTACTTTGTATTTTTTGTTTTGAGCCTTGCCTTGCATATTTTTTTTCTGTTCTGGGACCTGAATAAAGACTTTGTTCTTGCTGCACACACATCTTAGGTTCCCGCCAAACGTGGCACACATTTGCAGAATATTTCTGCTCATTATTAGAATACTGTGTCCACCATGTTTGCTGACTTATGTTGACCTTTATATAAGTATGTAAGTATGTAAAGGTCCCTGCATGCATTTTAGATGCAATCTTTCAGCAGACTTAAAGAGTAAAAAGACATCCCAGTTAGCGTCACTCAAGGTGGATCGCGTTGACAGGTAATGTGCAAACGTAACAGGTAATCATTCACCACATCCTCTCGTCTTAAACGAGTCACATGACCCAGCTTGTCGTCTGCCTCTCACTAATAAGACCTGCGGCAGCTGTCTGGCTCGATATAGACGTGATGTGACGCTGCGCCCGCAGGGAAACACCTGATGTGTTTTTTAAAAAGAATGTTTTCGAAGTAGGAGACAGGCACCGGCTTCCTGTGAACTCCAGCGGCATCAAGGCCTTTTGTGGGGTGGGGTTGCCTCTGGTGCCACCTACTGGAAGAGTAAATGATATCACTCCTGAGTGTGTAGTTTGGGTTCAGCTTCCTGCTGATGCATAGACAATTTTAAAGCATTGAAGTACCAGAAAACCTGAAATGTCACTCATACTGCGTTCGTATGTTCGACTGAAAGTCTGTCAAGGCTAAGACGTTCATAACTAGTTCACATTTGAATGCGTTGAAAGGATATGACGCCCGGAAAGATGTTTGGCCTCTCACACGCTGAAGGTCAGGAGTGAAAGTGCTGTAAAATATATTACATAAAATATAAAACACGTCCGGATGTGCAGCTTTTTATTGATTTGGAGCTCTTTATACCGTATATTGCTGTTATGGTTACATAAATTCTCCCAGCGACCTTGAACAATATTTTATATTCTTGTTATTGTCTATATTTTTTGTTGATGTATGTGACCTGTGGAGTTGGTCACATGACACTCCGTAGCGCATCATTTGCATTCGATCTGCTTTGGTGCATCGGACAGCATCATTTTAAAACAACTTGCTTTCAGTTCGCCGTTGACCTCTGCCAAGGCCAAATTACAGTTACATTTGCGTTATGAGTTTAAGTTGAAGGAGAACTGAACCAGCAACCTTTTTTGGAATGTGGGAAGAAACCGGAATACCCGGAAAAAACTGCCATTGAAGTCAGGTCTTCCTGATCTCCTAACTGTGTGGCCCCCAAGCAGATGTTACATGCAATGTTAATGTAAAGTGAATATTCACCAGTGGGGGGCGCCGTTTCTTCTGTCCATTTGTTTTCAGCACACTAAAAATGCTGGAATTTGAAATGCTGTTTCCAAGTGAGCTCAGGGAACTTCACAACCAGGAGAAAAAAGGCTTGCTTGCCTGAACAGTGCAGGTAATCTTCCGTTGTATGGAGCTACTTTTAATGTAATATGATTTATTGGTATATGTCATAATTTGATATAATAATTATGATGCGGTCCTGATATAAATGTAAATATCTTTCTACTGTCAATCATGTTTCCTCGCATGCCGCCTCTTTGATATTTCAGTCATTTTTTTCCCCCAGTCTCACCCAAGTTCATCTCACCTCCTAATGAATTCCTCTACAAAGTGAAAAATGACATTTTGGGTCAGAGACTTCAAGGATGGTCAAGTTAATGAATGGCCACCAGATGGCCCTTATTAGGCTAATGTGTTCTCCCTCTTTGCAGCCCCCAGCTCTCGCCTGGGGATTTGGCTCGCTGGCAGCAAGTGTGTGTGTGTGTGGGGGGGGGGGTCTAAACCAGGTGATCCTGATAGAAGAGACGTCCGCCACAGACCCGCGTTGACTCAACTGCTCTGTGTTTTGATGGGGTCAAACGTCCACAGCGGACCCACCGCCGTCCCGGTCACTGCAACACCCATTTGACCCAGGAGCGTCAGCCACCCCCCACCCCTCCTGTCAGTCTGACTGTGGTTGCCAGGTCTACACTCAAGGCTGAAGTTTGTTAGGTGCAAAAAAATATCAGGCTGAGACTTTTTCCCCCTCCATTGTGACGGCGTGTTAATTGCCTCATTTATAATCTCCTGCTCATCAGGATGAGTAATTGTCGCTGTGCACACACACACACACCCCCCCCCCCCACCACCACCACCACAAAGACCTTTTTTCAGCTCCACAACAATGCTAAACATTGTCATTAATTGGCTTTCATTTATTAGAGCCGTGTTGGTGTACGGGGGTGCCACAGGGCCTTTGTGTTTGCATTGTCGGCATTGAACCCACGGGGATGAGAGCATGGGCTGTCAGCTTGGAAAAAGAACCGCTGCTTGTTCAACAAGTCAACTTGGAGGCCTTCGCTCTTGTGCTGTCCTGAAGGCTTGGTTGTTCAGCACAGGAACATTTGAGAAGGTCCCATCAATATGCGGAGTGGAATAATGGTACATTCACATGTGTGTTGGCCTTGTGCTCATGTACTTAATGAAGTGACCGGTGCAATTGTGACCTCAGGTACGACCACCGGAACTCCTCCCTGCACCGGTGCTGAGCTACCAGAAGGTGCTGCTGATGCCACCGCAGTTGTGGGAGTAACGAATGGCAGCTGTGGGAAGGAGTGCTGTGATGTTGATGTTTTGGAGGTCAGGTGGAGAGAAGGACTGGAACCCCGAACAGAAGCAGCACTTTGTTGACATTCCAGTGGGGACTGTACACTGTGGGTGGAGGCTATAAATAAGCTCCCATGTGCTTTTGGTGGCCGTGTGCAAGACAAGTCTAATCAAAAAAAGTTCATTTCAGCTTTGTCATATAAGGGGAAAAAGGCTCTTAATATATATTCTTTGCTCTTTTTAAAAAAAAAATTCAAAATATTCATCATCATACATTTTGTGCTCATAATGTTCTGACTTTATTCCCATAATATAACCTTTTGGGCTGAGCTGATTTTCCAAAAATTACAACTTTTTGTTTCTCATATTTTTACATTTTACAACATAAAAAAATGTTTTCTCATTATATTATATTATATTATATATTGTATTATATTACATTGTATTATATTCTCAAAAGAGTCCAACTCCTTCATAGTGAGACCTGGAAGTACTGACTATCTCAGTTGGAAGCACGCTTGAAATCCTAGCTTGACATCTGACTTGAAAAAGAAAACAGCCTTCTTGCTTTTTCTGCAGGTACAACATTGGAAAAAAAATAGCATTTTATTTGAATTGTATGTATCGATGACGCAATGTCAGCACACATTGCATGGGATTTCTGAAAAGCTGAAGCAAAACTGAAACGAAGCGGAGAAGAAGAAGAGGAATAAGTATATAAAACGACAATAATAATTATATATATATATATGTATATATATTATTCAGCATTCACACAATAAAAATGGCATGTGTTCATTCATCTAGAGTATGGTGTGTCACATGGTTTCAACGTGCGTGTTCACAGCGCCACATGTAGGTGGAGCCATGTATAATATGCATATTTTCACTCTCA
Source organism: Doryrhamphus excisus (assembly GCF_037039965.1). Lineage (NCBI taxonomy): Eukaryota > Metazoa > Chordata > Actinopteri > Syngnathiformes > Syngnathidae > Doryrhamphus > Doryrhamphus excisus. The sequence continues at coordinate 1,973,440 of NC_136361.1, forward strand.
TCCATTTCTGTCTAGATGAGATCAAGCATGGACGCCAGCCGCTTGGCTCCTGTGGTGACACCACTGCTTCTTCATGCAGGAGAACTCGAGTTTGAAGCCAACTGCTCTTCCACATCTTTGAAAAAAATAAATATACAAATAAAAATCTTCTTTGGTATTTTTTGTCGTGGGCAGAGGATCAGGGTTTAATGCCCACCCAGGGTATCAGGGTTCAATGCATGGTGTTGGTCATTTTGCTATTTTGCATTTTTCTCCATGTCCAGCATAGAGCCCAGTAATCACCTCCTTTATAAAATTGTGCTTTTTAAGCCACTGGCTAGCTCAGTTAATAGCAACCCTGTGTTGTGGTTGTGGGGGTGCAGGGTTCAATACCTGGGCAGACAATGTGAGGTGGCCATTTTTGCTATTCCGCAGGTCCACCATGAATTGTGATCATCAACTCTGTTATAAAAGCGCACTTGCTTGCCATCAGGCTAGCTCAGTTCGTAGCAACCCTGTGTCATGTTTTAGGGGCAAAGGGTTCAATACCCAAGTTATGACATCGTTCATTTATACCAGCTGCCTGGCGCAATTGGTAGCAACAGTGGGTCATGGTGCAGTGGATTCGGGTTCAATACCCCGACAGAGAAAGTTTTGTCTTCAGTTTGCTATTTCGTGGCAACCGTATATCGTGGTCATCACCCCCCCATGCAGATGCTAAGTGGCTCAGCTGATAGGGCCAGTTGGTTTGTGTTGGTTTTTCAATTTCTACATGTAGACATGTAGCACCTATCGTAGTCATCACCTCCCTTATGACATCACAAATGTCTGCAAGCTGACTAGCTCCATTGGTAGCACCACAGATTCATGGTGCAGGGGCGTGAGGTTCAATACCCGGTCAATGCAAGTATGGGTCATTTTGCCATTTGTCCAGTTCCAGCACCTATCGTAGTCATCACCTCCGTTATAACATCCTGAATCTCTGCCAGCTGACTAGCTCCATTGGTAGCACCACAGATTCATGGTGCTGGAGTACTGTGTTCAAATCCTAGTCGGTCCAAAAAAAAAAAACCAAAAGTGATAGGGTGTTGCCTTCCCAGTCGGCACAATGAGGGGTGTGTGTAACTTCCCCCCTCAACTTGAAATTATGCGGGATCCCGCCTCCAAAATGATCCTGCCTCTTGAGGGATTGTTAAATAAATATGTGCCTCAACTGGATGAAGTCAACATAAAAGAGAAGTAGGTGGAGTTAAGTGAGCGCAAAAACGTATAGTGGGGGTTGGCCGGAGGGGAGGAGGGTGGCGAGGTGGGGAGGGGGGGGTGGGGCATGGCGGTCGTGAGGGAGGTCGCGCGCTGGGTGGATAGGCATAGTCAGCTGGCTTTTATAAAAAAAATTTAAATCTTTAAATAAGATTTTTGAAAGATATTCTTTTGTTTGAACAACCAATGCTGGGATTTGAACCAAGAACTCCCACACCATGAATCAGCGGTGCTATCACCTGGGCCACAAGGTCGGCAAATAGACCTTATGATATAACGGAGGTCATGAGTACGATAGGTGCTGGAGAAATTTAAAACAAGCACCAACTGCAGTTGCCCTTACCGGGTATTGAACCTCGCTCCCCTGCACCATGATCCTGTGGTGCTACCAGTTGAGCTATCCTTCTGGCAAACACCATGATGTTATAACGGAGGTGATGACTACGATAAATGCTGAACCTGGGGAAATGTTAAAACCAGCAACAACAACACTTGACCTCAGCGGGTATTGAACCTTGCTCCCCTGCACCATGAATCTGTGGTGCTACCAGTTGAGCTATGCATCTGGCAAACACTATGATGTTATAACAGAGGTGAGGACTACAGTTCCCCCGCACCATGAATCTTTTGCTTTACATCATGTCAAAAACAGTCATAAAGTGGTAGTGTTAGAGGTGGTGGGTTTTTGCCAAAAATCATGTCATGTCGTTTTTTTCAGCCTGACTTCCGGGCCGTGGACATGGACATCGGGGAAAACGCAGAAATGGACTACAGGATCATTGGTAGCGTTGGGCCCGGAAGGTTTTGCCATTTTGAAAAGAAATGTCACTTCCTCTTTGCCAAAAAGGTTCCCGACCCCGGTTGTCTGGGGGCCCCTGTTGGGTATGTGTGAGGTTTCCCCTGTTTTTTTCACCAGAAAAGTGCATTAGAAGCAAGTTGAAAAAACTGAAAAAAACAACATACTAAACCCTTGGGTTTTTTTTTTTAATCAGCACTTTTAATCAAACATTGGCATTTGATGCCATTTTTGGGCTCTTCTGGGCCCCCTGTTGAGTGTGTGTGACGTTTCCTCTGTTTTGACCAGAAAAGTGCATAAGAAGCAAGTAAAAAAAAAAAACAACATACTAAACCCTTAGTTTTTTTTAGTTTTTTTTTAAATGAGCACCCTCAAACATTGGCATTTTATGCCATTTTGGGGCTTTACTGGGCCCCCTGTTGGGTGTGTGTGAGGTTTCCCGTTTTTTGACCAGAAAAGTGCATTAGAAGGAAGTTGAAAAAACTGAAAAAAAACAACATATTAACCCCTTATGTTTTTTTGTTTTTTTTCCCAAATCAGCACCCTCAAACATTGGCATTTTATGCCATTTTGGGGCTCTACTGGGCCCCCTGTTGGCTGTGTGTGAGGTTTTTCCTGTTTTTTTTGACCAGAAAAGTGCATTAGAAGCAAGTTGAAAAAACAACATAACCCCTTACGTTTTTTAAAAAAAAAAAGCACGCTCAAACATTGGCATTTTATGCCATTTTGGGGCTCTACTGGGCCCCCTGTATAGTGTGTGTGAGGTGTCCCTTCGTTTTTGACCAGAAAAGTGCATTAGAAGGAAGTTGAAAAAAACAACATAACCCCTTATGTTTTTTTTCAAAAATGAGCGCCCTCAAACATTGGCATTTTATGCCATTTTGGGGCTCTACTGGCCCCCATGTTGAGTGTGTGTGAGGTTTCCCCTGTTTTTTTGACCAGAAAAGTGCATTAGAAGGAAGTTGAAAAGAAAAAAAAAAAACAAAAACCATATCCTAACCCCTTATGTTTTTTTTTCAGCACCCTCAATAACTGGCATTTTCTGCCGTTTATGGGTGTGAGGGTTCCCCGTCCGGATCCTCCAGCTCCTCTGGAGTGAATTGTGCACACTGCTCCTCCATTGCCTTGTCGACATGCAGGGTCCAGAAGTCCATCTCTGCGAGGTCGTTGTCTGGTGGGATCATTCTGTCACGGTCGGGCTTGAGAGCTTTACGGTTCAACTCCAGGATGCAGAGAACAGGATCAAATGCAGGTAAAAATACTTATTGTGTGCTATGATAGCAGCAGCAGGCCAAAGCAACTCAGGAAGGTAGACAGACAAATGATAATGAACCCACACCAGGAAAAGCACACACCTGAACTAAATAGACAGGAGTAATTAGGAGCAGGTGTGGGTGATTAGCACAACCAAGGAAGACAAGGCACAGGAACAGGAAGTCAAATACAAAACAAGAGCATCCAAAACGGAAACTAAAACCCAGTGAGGGAGTGAGGGAGTTTATAGACAAACTGTCACGTGAGAACCTACACAGGCCATGACACCAGGTAAGCATGCAGAAGTGATGACGATACATGTTGGACCTGGAGACTATGTATGGTGTTCATCACCTCCGTTATAAGAGGAAGCATCCTTGCCAGCTGATTAGCTCCATTGGTAGCACCACAGATTCATGGTGCTGGAGAACTGTGTTCAAATCCCAGTCGGTCCTGCTAGGAAAAAAGTGATAGGGCGTTGCCTTACCAGTTGATACAATGTTGGTAAATGAGGGGTGTGTGTAACTTCCCCCCTCAGCTTGAAATTATGCCTCCTGGGGCATCCCGCCTCCAGAGGGATTGTAAAATAAAGATGTACCTCAACTGGATGAAGTCAACATAAAATGTTAAATGGGCGCCTTGGTGGTGTTTTTAGATTTTTTGGGAAATTTGGAGCGAGTTGCATGGTCCCCTTTTAAGAAACCAAACAGCAGAATGTGCTAAATCCCACAAATAAAACATCAAAATGCACTGAATCCTCAAGCAAGAAATGTTTTTCACCACTTTTTGAACATGCAAATCTTTTTTTTTTTTTTTGCAGGCAATGTTTGTGCCGCCATCTGTTATCATTATTGCTTATAAAGGAGCCTACAACAGGATCTTGCTTTCCCAATGCATGGGTGTACGCCTTGGTTTCACGCCGAATACAGTCACCCTACACACACTCAGGAGCAATGTAAAGCTGCAACCACGTGCTATAAGGCAAGGGTAAAAATACACAGCAGGTGTACTTGAAATATTCTGTAGGGCCGAATCCCAATATGCGAGAGCGGATGTGAGTCGTTTATGGTGATGAGCTGTCTGAGTGTGTTCTGTAACCTGCACCTCAGTGTTTATGTAGCGCTGATAGTCTCCAGGAAAACGAGCATGGGGTAGTGTAGGATGGGGGTACTGTGGAGAGAGGGGAGGGGTGCCGCTTGATATTTGCACAGCAGCCGTGCCGTCTGGCAGCGATGATGACTCCCTCGTGGCCCCAAAAGACAGCAATAAACCTTGAGAAAGCACGAGCCACGCTGAGAAATAGTCTGGCAAATGCGGAGTGCTGCACAAGTCAAAATATGGGAGACCTTATGAGATTTGCACTCTGGAAATCATAAAAAATAAAGAGTTTGCAGGAGGAATGAGGCTGTCTGCGGGATTAGACGACGCAAATGATTGTAGTTTGGTGTTGTAAACGGACACCAGAGAGTCAAGTTGAAGTTTCACGTGGTTTCTTTGCTGGTTTTGCACGTTTTAGCCCAGTATCAAAAATCTAATCAAATCAACTTTATTTGTATAGCACTTTTCCTGCAAAGACATGCAACACAAAGTGCTTTACAGAATAAAAACAATTACCACAATTAAAAGGAAAAACAAATACTCGCTCCCACCCTCCATACTATATAGTGTCCCATTTAGGAATGAATCCATAAAAATGTAGTTTACCGCCACTCAAAGGAGAAGCAGCACCCGCCATGAATCAGCAACTCGCAGTGAGATGAGATGAACAGCTCACCAATCAGTGCCAGGTGTGCCGAGGCATTAACCAATCAAAAGTAAAGTTGCTGACAATGGTGAAAAACAGTAAATACAAAATAAGAGCACAAAACAGGAAACTCAACACAAGAGTCAGAGCCTGACAACCGGAAGCAAAGGAACAACAAGGAAGTCTTTGCGTGCTACCATGTATAAGTCCATGTTATGTCTTATGTCTTATTAACACACACATCAACTTTCACTTTCTTAACATAAAAAACACAAATCACTCAAACACTCAAAAAAAGGTCTTGCATGAACCTGGAGGAAAATGTGCTCGGCTGATGCAATATTATTGAAAAAATGACAACTTTTAGCGCACCATCGCAGGCACCACAATCCCAAAAACAGCCCCCCAAATCCTGGAGGCCGAGGCTAATTGTGCTAGTTGGCTGCAAAAAAGAAACGATTCCCAAACTCTTTCAGCAAAGCCAAGCTCACTTTCCAACTCGGAGTCAAGAGAGAATATTTGCTGATGTCACCAGCCATCTGTTCCACTGGTGGCCCAGTCTCAGCTGGAGGGGGGGCAAGTCTACGTCCGCCTGGTGGACACGGGAGGCATCGCTGCCTGCTGATCATTTCAGTGCCCGAGTTTGAATCTTGTGTGACAGCAGGTGAGCGGGCAGCAGATGGCCAAAGCGACCACCACCAAAAAAAAAAAAATCCTATTGTGTGTCTTTTAATAGACACAACTTAGTTAGCACCGTGGATTCATGCACGCTCACACAGGAAGTGAAGAGATGCCATAGTTTATCATCAACAAGAGACCATCTTAATGCACACCTATATTCACACTTTAGACAATAAGCTGGCGAGAAACACCCCCCGCTGGCGGCGGGTTATTTAAGTCCTGTGGAGGTAACGGTAACACACCTCCTACGCCATGACACTGACGTGAGATCAGTGTTAATTATTTCATAATGATTCATGACCATTTATTCACATACTTTTATTTAGATTCATAATACACAAGACATAGCCCATATAGAAGTACTCAAGTACTCATGTAGTATGTGTAGTACTCCTCAGTTAAAGTACAATGTATTGTGCAAGGCCAAGTCACATTGGTGTGTTTGGCTGCAATAGAGCTGAGCAGTGGTGCTGTCCATGGTGCTGACAGAGCTACACAGGTTTTTATTGATTTTGCAAAAAACAAAAAAATTTTAAAAATGTATCCACTTACATGAAAGTCAAACCGAAATTCTTATTCGGTTTTGGCCATTAATTTTTATGCATTTTATGTGTATTGTTACTGTATTTTTTTCTATTAATTTGAAAGTGCATTTAAATGTTCCATTATATATTTTTTCAATTAAATAAAAAATTATTAAAAACATTTATTATATATATAAAAATATATTATATTATGTATTAGGTTTTATTTGTAAAAGTATAATACTTTGTCCTAATAAAAATGTATCCATGCAAAAAAAATTGACCTCTGGTGCCAACAAATGTTACTTCTGTAACTGGTTTGTTTTGCTTCCGTCTGTCCCCTCTTAAACCATGTAGCGTCCAGCGGCTGCACAAAGAAACAGCAGCACCAATACTACAGGAAGCGAGTATACCAGAATCTAAAGATAAATGAGCAACAGCACCTTAGAAGCAACACATTTTTATTATATCCTACAAACATATATTACATTATGATACAGTAAAAATGTACAGGGGGGGGGGATGCTACACAAGACTGAGCTGTTTCAGGCCACAGCGGTTGTACCGTGGGAAGAGACAATAGCGAGTGTCCAGTAAACAAAGCGTACATCTTTGGTTCAATAACATGGAACACACACACGCACACACTAGACGCCAACTTGGCGATATCTCGGGTAAAAGCTCACATGGCTGATTGGTACGCAAAGTCAACTCCCTAAAACTGCTGCCATGTTTTGCTTTGGTCGGAAGCATCACACCATCCAGCAGGAAGAGCCGCCAGTGCGGAACACGGAGGCCAGAGATTGGATTAAAGATACACGGCCAAAGCGTGCGTGAGGCAGAGAAGAGTGTGACATCGGGCGAGCGAGAGAGGAGCGGACAGAGACGGATGCAACGAGGTCGTGGAGGTGATGAGATGGTGTAACGATTAGATGGCCGATACCCTTGAGCCTTCCTCCCGTATGCGGGAACCTGGAAGCACACTTTGGTGGGAAGAAGATCTGCGCTTGTAAATAACGACGCCATCAGAGTTCAGCTGCGAGTGGATTAGCAGAGGAGACCACTCCAGTTCTCCCAGGAGGACAGAGGAACACTGGGGGATTTTTATTGGGCAGACATTTTGGAGTTCACAGGAATCTCCACATTCTGTCTTTCCGGTTTTCCTAATTCCCCTGCAATGATTTGCTTTTACAAAAACAACCTCCTAATCAGATGATGTCATCTCCAAACTTTGCCAAAATGAAGGTGACCCAGGAATGAAGGATGCTTCCCTCTAGTGGTCACTTGTGGACATACATCTAAACATTTGGAGCCACAATTCAAGTAAAAAAAAAAGCATTGTTAGCATTAATTCTTTCCAAATAGAAATCATTCCTCCATCAGCGTGCGGCACAATAGCCTGGGGGCTCACTCGCCACCAGGTCACGACACCCCGAGGTGTATTTCCAGAGGCGGATTCCATCTGTTCACCACATAAAGTCTTAACAAGTAACTCGTCCTCAATGTCACCTCTGGACCATGATGTGTGCGGAATAATCCACAGCATATCTTCCGACGTGAACACCACATGTTTCTTTTTTCCTTTCCATCAACACAAAAAAAATATGCTAGCTTCTTTATTTCCACACTTGTGGTTAATAGAGGATGTGTTTAAAACGCCAGGTGTGGACGTGTGGGAGAAAGGTTAGTATTTGCGGAACAAGGGGGGAAAGAGCTATTTCAAAAAGAAATATCCTGTGCCACTAGTCTATGATAGCGCCACAAACCAAAGATATTGTTCCATTTAGCTCTTGGATAGGACGGATAAACTCAGATTTCCATGGGAACACATGGGACATCATGAGAATCTACGGTGGGAATTTCCCAAAAGACTGCAGCTGTGAATGTAAAGGGAATGAAAAATAATATTGCTGCATAATATTCATTCATTCATTCATTCACTACCGCTTATCCTCACAAGGGGCACATCCTGGACTGGTGGCCAGCCAATCACAGGGCACATATAGACAAACAACCATTCACACTCACATTCATACCTAGCATGTTTTTGGAATGGGGGGAGGAAACCCACACATGCAGGGGTTTGCTGCATAATGTTATTAAAAAATATTTTAAAAAATTATGAAAAGGTTTGTATTTTGTAAAAAAAAATTATATAACATTTAATATATTTTTTATAACTTTAATATGTATATTTTATGTATTTAGAATTGTTATAGAATTAAAATATATATTTTCTTCCACTTTAATATATAATTTAATGTATATTTCCTATATAATGTATAATACATTTTTGTGTCTGCTCATGCCATTCCAGTGTTCCACCATATTCCAATTAATTCCCACTTCTTTCTCATGAATTCCCATGTCCAACGCACTTGATTTATGTTATTTCCACGGTGAGAAATTGCAATAAACTTGAGTCAAATGTGTTTTAAAGTAGAGGTCACCAACCATCGCTCTCTGAACGATGAATAATCAGTGATTATGTTTCAAATACATTTTATGGAAATGAAAATACTGTTGGAAGTAAGGGTTATTTCCTTGGAAAATTAAACACCCTGTTTGCTCGGAAGCCCACAGTTGGACTTTTGTCACCATCCCCACTTTTAGTTGGTTGTCCTTGAATGCACCACAGTTGCGTGCTGTGATGCAAAGTGAAAAGGTTGGGGACCGCGGCTTTAAAAGGTACATCCAACACTAACCATATACCATTTCCATAGGTGTGGTGTCATGTTCAAGTCCCATATCAGGGTACCAAGAGCAGAAAAGCTAAATTATGGAGTGCATGGACGGGTCCAACATATGCGAGTTCAAACAGGGGCAGAAAAAGCAGCCAAAGGAAGGTAAATGTGTGGTTTTCTTTGCTTACATTTGATGTTAGCGGGTCAGGTGGCAGCCAGACTGCGGCTCGCAGTACCTCCACTAAGATAAAGCCTCCCACGGACGAGCTCCTGTCGCCGGAGCTGCCAGCGATAAGCGAGAGGCTCACTAACGGCCCAACACGAGCGAAAACACGAGAGTCTGCTGCGGAGATAAAGAATGTGAGCGGCGAGAGGAAAATAGGAACAAGAGCCATCAACTGCAGGCAGCAGGCGCCGACGCCATCTTTATCTTCCATCTCCTGTATGAGTGAGAGCGCCGCGATCGTAATCTGAGGGAGCTGCTGTGCGAGCGCGGGGCCGCCGAGTCATCAATAACCCACCGGCGTTGCGGAACAAACACGCGGGCAAGGTCACAGCCATGTGGGAAGAGGATGCGAGGACGCGTCGGTCCTTCCGCTTTGGATGAGTCCATTCCTCCAAGAAGCAGGTGAATGGACGCATGAATGGAGGAGCGGGGGCCCGACTTTCTGCTTTCCTCGCCAAGTTGGCAAGAACAAACAGGTGGGATTTGGCGGGGAAGGGCGAGAGGGGGGGTGTGTGGCTGGCTCAGGCAGAAAGAGGTGAGAAATTACGGCTGGCGAGCCCGCCCGCCCGCCCGCCCCACTGACAGGCAAGCTGCTACTGGTGGATGCTGGAGGTACTTAGCCAGGCAGGAAGGATGGGCGTCTCGTCTCGTCTTCTCCAGCCCTTTTCTGTGTCTCTTTGCTCTGTAAGGCCTCAGGAGGGTGAAAGCAACAAGGCCTCGCTGGCTCTGAGCTGATTGGTTCCGGTTTAAGTCTTCCGGTCCTCATTGGTCCGCTCACTCCTCACCTTCTTCCACATACGTGGATGGAAACCAGCCGATCTAAACGGGAGAACGGATGACATTGATTGATGACAGGTGCTAACTGCTGACGATACTAATAATTATGCTATGAATTCTATTAGGCAGAAAAGTTGACATGAATATCAAAAATAAAGCTCTGATTTAACCAAAACTGTTTATGCAGACAACTGAGCATCCCACAATAAAAAACTCGAAAAAGTTAAATTTAAGAACGTCTACTTCCCAAATTTAGGCACATTTTATATTTTTTTATTATGCCATTAGAATTGGTATACTCCATCGGGACCATTCCAATACAGTTAAAATGTCCTGAATGGGATAGAAATACAATAAAAGGTAAAATAAAAAAAAATAAATTCATAAAATGAAAAAAAATGGAAAAAAAACTACATAAATCCAATTGATTTTTTTATGTGATGTATATTTTTATTTTATTTTTTTTTAACCATTTTTATTTTATTTGTTCTTTATTATTCACTGCTATGCCACTTTTGACCACAACGAGCAATGAGCATTAATTCCCTTAAGGACGTGTGAACAACGTACCCTTCCGTTGACCTCCCCCCTCCACCACCCGTTGGCTCCGGACTTGGTGTAAATCTTCACCACGTCGCCTTCCTGCAGCGAGAGCTCCCGCATGTCACGTGAGCTGAAATCGTAGCGGGCGATGGCCACGCCGATCACCTTGGGTGTAAACACTGTGGATGGGTGACAAGGAATTAGCATGTTAGCATTAGTTGAGTGTATTTGTATGAAAACACCAAAGCACACGGACACACACGAACACAGCAAACCTTTTTGTGTTTTAGCGTTTTGGGCTTGTATTAGCATTTAGCTTCCTGTACTTTACAGTAACTAGGCTGCTATGAGACACAGGTGGAACAGGTTCGCTAGTTAGTGCGCTTCCATGCCGCCTGCGCGCCCCCCCCCCAGCTGACGGTGCCGCTGGCTCTCTTCTCACTTGTCCAGAAAGCGAGGCTGACATGCGGAAATGGAATGTCAGACCTTTGCAGACGTGGCCGTGGGGATGGAATGGCTGACAAGGAGGTGCACACTTACACCTTCTTGGTTTGACAGGCCGACACACACTCGCGCTCACACAGGAGCAAAGCGAGCCACATACTGTAAACCTTCCGAAATGTACTCGGCAATGCCACAGTGTATAAAGCGCAATACATGGACAGGATGTGACACACCCAGGGGGCGGGTTCAAGCGAAAAGGCATTTCAATGACAAATTTAGTCTAAATGCCACATATTGCCATATTGCCATATTGATTAGACAGATGTGTAATTTGACCATTTTGGGGGTTTAGGGACCCCCTGTATGCGTTTCGGGTCTAATACTACCATAAAACAGCTGTAGATATGCTTTATTTATTTAATTTGTGTCCTACATTAGTTGACTTTGGCAAAGTGAGCCACACTGTAGCTTCCAAAAATGCCTCAATATATAAAATAGTAAAATATTGGAGTGTCATCGTGCCAACAATTTAGAATTCTATGCTTCAAATTTACTGTAGAAACATGACTCACGTTTCCCACCATCCCTTGAGGCGTGATCGCCCATGGTGTCCAAATACTTTTGTCCAGAAAAGGAAGCCAAGCTAGCATGACTGATCTGTTTGAGGTGATGCATTCAAAGGGACGGCGTTGGACAGACAGACACAGAAAGAAGTGTGATAGCTGTACCTGACCAGAAGGGGGCAGAGGAAGGAGGTACAAAGCTGTAGCCGGCGGGGGTTACAAAAGAGAGGCCGCAGAGCAATGGGGCTATGGCGGGGCAAGCCAGGCAGGGATGCAAGAGGGAAGAGGGCGATGTTGGAAGAGGGAGAGAAAAGCAAAGAAAGATGTTTGAGGTTCCAAAACAACACAACAGCCTCTGCTTGAAAGACGTTCTACAAACCAAGTTCACGACTTTTTGGACAAACATCTCACTCTAAAAAATCTTCTCTACTATACTGAGTAATAGGAATGTAACTGGGACTATAGGGGTGCTATTTCATGTCTAAAGGTCTCTAATTCTCAATACTTCCAAGTCAACAGGCCTGTGTTAATACGTGGCTTTTTGAAAGTACCGCTAATCGGCTCAGCAGCCTCCAATGGCGTCCAGGTCGACATGAGCGGCACGCCCGTTTGATTAAAAACGCCACCAGCTTCATTGTTGTAGACTACAAAGTGCTCGACTCAAGAAGAATAAAACGCAGTATATAAACAAGGAAAAGTAATCCGTCTACGTTCATTTCTATTTTCAGGTCGTTTGGCCGCAGATACTTCCTGCCTCCAAGTCAATGAATTCACCCCAAAGGAGCATTTGTGTTCTTCCAAAGCAACAATCGGTTAACATTCCTCCTGCCAACAATGTGACCCTCAGCACGCCGTCCAGGCAGCAGCGTACCCGCTTCACAAAAGAAAAGTAGAAATACTTTGACTTTCTAAAACCACCAATTGATGATCGCTGTTGCTCAGTCTGGCTGTGCCCACGCTGGGTTTAAACGTCTTTTTTTTTCCACTGGCGTTGCTTGAAAGACTCAGCTTGGCAGCCGCATTGTGTGCAGTGGAAGCTTTTTTTGAAAAGGTGAACCACTTTTCCAAAGTCCAATGTGACGCTTTACCACACGGAAATATATCAGAAAAAAAAACATGCTCAGAATTTCCAAAAACAAAAGCGATTAGTGAACACAAGCTAATGCTAGTTGAACATTAAGTGTCTAGTACTCGTATGCGCACCTGAAGCACAAGGCAGGGGATGAATACTACATCAAAATATTTATTTATCCATCATATTTTTTATTACCTGGATTTATTGAAATTCCTTTATTGACATGTTATCCGTATCCAAAGAGTTACTATGGTTACCTGCAGCTGCTCTTCACTCCCCAAAAAGATCATTAAAATGTGAGCTCAAAGTGACGGACAGCAGCTGCTCTTGTCCAAGTCGCCAAAGAGTTATGTTCCTCTTTCATTCAGCCGCTGATTAGCAGCCCGAAACTCTCCAGACGTTAGCATGGATAATGACTGACAAGGTAAAAAAAAAAAAAGGAGGAGAGGGGGGGGGCGCTGTTTGGCAAGCATAAACTGTCATCGTGTGTTGAATTACAAATAGTCGTGCCGCTAGAAGAAAGCCGCTTTTATGTTGAGGTGCTCAGCCAGGTTGGCAACACCAGAAGAAGAAGAGGAGCAGAGGAAGTACGCAAAAGAAAAATACATATTGCTGAAAACCCAGCATCAGTTCTGCAAAAACTTGACGTTCTGATTCAAAGAGAAGACGCTTGCATGCAGAATGCCTGGTCAGGGGTGTCCAAAGTGCGGCCCCAGGTAATTTGTGCTCCAAAAATGGAAAAAAATAAGCAATAATTTTACAAGAAGTCTAAATAAGAAAAAATATCAAACATTTTAGGTTTTTTACAAAAAAAGGGGGTAAAAGAAAATGGATAAAGTTGGCATCATTTTGTCAAAATAGTTGTCAAAATTGTTGGAAAAAAATTTTAAATCTGCAAAACGGGGAAAAATACCTACTGAATTTTTGTGAGAAAATAAAATATATTTGGAAAATTATTCTAAAAATAGCAAAAAGTAGAAAAAAAATGCTGTGATTTTACAACAAAGTCAAAACATGTTTGGAAAATAGTTTAAAAACAACCAAAATAGAAAAAAAAAGGCAGAATGTTTGGGAAAATATTAAAAAAATTGGGGGCACTCATTTTTGTTTAAATTTAGTATGTTAAAAATACACAAAAAATGGAAAAAATATATAAGATGACCCTTTTGTCGGGACTACAATACCATTTTAGCTAATTCAGCCCTCAAAGTCAAAAGGAGTTATTCCCCTGGAGGTTTAAGCAGATAATTGAACTCCCCTGGAACTTTTCTGTAGTACTTGGTCTGAAAACTGCAAATAGTGTTTTCCAATGGAATGAGACCATAAAGAAAAATCAGTGGAGATGGAAGAGTTGCTTTTACAGTCGAGCCGAGAAGACCGCGCTCCCACGTGAGTTGAAAGCGCCGTGGAAAAGGGATGAAGAAAGCGCAGCAGACAGCGAGAGCGGTGGGCAGAGAAATGAGCCGAGCTGGAGGAACGACGGTCGAGAGATGCAAGGTGGGAGCGCGAACCGTCAACACTTTGAAAGGTCGGCAGAGAGGGGGGAAAAAAAATGTCAGATCTGCCAAAAAAAAAAAAAAAAAAAAACGTTCCGTGGGGCTCGCAGACTTGACGTGTTCTTGTGAGAAATGGGAAATCTAACAAGATGTGTTCAAACAAACACCAGTAATCATCGATAAATGTTAATGACTGAAAGTAGATGGTACCAAAACGTGAAAAGCCCAACCTTTCCAACCCGATTACTTCAGGTACAAAAGTCCCACTGAGGGGAAAAAGAACGGTTCTTAACCTTTTGGAATCTCTCTTAAACTGACTCCCTGTGACCTTTTTATTGAAAGTACGCTGAAAAGGCCACACGGATCAAAGTCATAAGCATGTTGCCGTGTTTTGTGGCGCTTTCTTTCCCGCCTCCTCAAGTGGACTTACTGTTGCTGCCGGAGCGGTTGAAGCGATGCATGGTCAAGTTCTCCACTTCCCGGTATGGATACTGCAGCGTGGTGTCCAGACTTCGAAAGCCTTCCCTCAGGGAGTGGTGTTTGTAGTACTCAATCAGCTCCTGGACACACATACACACACAAAGAAGACATTCAACCACAAGAATGAAATTATTCTTTCTTGTAGTGTAGTTGGGAGGCATAAGTTGTATGTTTTCATGCTGACATTATGGCCAAGTCATTTTATAGCAGCTATTTAATGTAGGAACACATACACACACCCTTGTATATAGGTGTATTCTACTCTATTTTGGTGTATTATCTTACATTGAATGTATATTATATTTTCGTTATTTGAATTATTTCTATTAATTCAATTTTTAATATAATTACAAAATGTACACAAATTCATATTATATGGCTACTATATTTAGATATTTACATATATATACATTATATTACATTTATTTATCTTTAATTAAAAATTGTAAAATTAACAGTTTATATTTAATTTCCTTTTATTTTAGCCAAGTTTTTTTTTAAGCCACATTTTTTTATTTTTATAAAATATTTAAATGTACTTCCAAACAGATTTTTTTTATTCTCCCATTTTATTAATTTTTTTTAATTGTTTACATTTTTATAAAAAAAAATGTCTATATTTTTTTGTTTTATTTTAAACCAAGCAAGTTCCAATGTATTTTCAGAAATCTTGCATATAAAGTGTTGAGTATCAAATCCTAATGGTGTAAAAGCGGTATAGGTGGTGTATACGGCACAAGTGGTGAGTCCAATGCCGGACGTACCCAATGATGCCCAAAGCCCTCAGGCCACGGTAAACGCGTCCCTAATAGTTATTATTTTTGTGCACCCTGCTAAAATAAAAATCCTGTTTTGACACTTCATTAATGAAGGCAATGATTTATTCATGAAATGCAGTGGTGGAATGGGGGGGGGGGGTGAAAAAAGAAGAAAGGGTCTGAACAGACTCACAAATATGCTCCTGAACGTCTTATTCTCGGCGATGTGGAAGCAGCCCTCCTTGGTCAGAATCTTGATGTGCTTCACGTCGTTGTTGTACCTGCGGGCCATTGAATAAGTTATGAGTGTAATTTCCCTCCCTGATCACCGCCATCGATCGGTGGCCGGGCCCTGGCCCCCCCGTGGACGCCATAATGGCATGCGGGGGGTCCTAAGGGTGGGTGACGTGCCGGTGATGGGTGATCCAGGGAACTAACACCCCCCCCATTGGCTTATTTGTCATTCATAGTCTTGCTCTACTCCAGATTATTCACCTTTGTGGTCTTTGTCCTTTTATTTAACGCGACAAAGGAGTCATGGTTGTCTGCTCCGGACCCCCCCAGTTGTAAAGTGTCGTGGCAACACACGTTTTCCGTGTGCTGCCAAGAATACTGAGAAGTTTTAACATGTAACATTTATATTTATTCCAATTAGGACTTTAAAAACACTCACATTTAGTGTATTTTCTCTGAATGAATGGCTAAATGACGCCCCCTAGTGGTGGAAAAGCATGTTTCCATCAATTCTACAGGATGGAATGGCTAGTTGTCTTATAAGCATAAAAAAAAATCAAAAATTTCCCATCCTTATTTTCCCATTGAAAATAGCCAATATCAATGCTGCCCCCTAGTGGTGGAAGTTCAAATCACATGCAACATTTATCGTATGCACAATGGCATCGTTCAAGTCGTCTCCCAGCCTTCCGGTTGCTGGTTCGATTAATTCCACTGAATGAGAACTAGCGACACATACACACAACTCAAATGTGGACTGTGGTGAGAGTCCGAGCATAAGGACAGTACGGTAACGACATCGAAGGCACGAAGAGGAAGGGGGTCAGCTAACAGTTTTACTGACTTACTTGATGCTGATGGCGTACTCCGTGTACTCTCTGCTGCGATGGCGAACCAGGTAGGTGCTGTTGACCCGGTTGATGAGTTCTGCCTCCGCCTGGAGTCGCTCCATGGGCCCCGCAAACCTGGGACCCCCGAAATGAACACAAGCTCAAGGATGGTTTTGGAAGCGGATAAAATCCCAACAATGCATCCATGTGGGAATGTTGGAGTTGTTTACTGGCTGAAAAGTCTCAATTTGCCGTCTTCTTAGTTGGGTCCCTTAAAGCTGATTTAGGGAAGACTTCTACCTGCCTATTGATGATCTCATTAGGCAGCGGAAGCTAATTTGTTAACTTACCATGGTTGGGAGGAGTAATCGATGGGCTTGGGGACCTGCAACAAACACAAAAAAAGCCAATTTTGTTGATGACTTTCAAGAAGGAAGCATCCTCCAATGGCCGCTGTCCAAAATATGACATCACCGCGGCGCCAAATCCACAGTACGTGAGGTGTTCCCGCTGATGTTTGGCTCAGGTGCCTTTATGTCGCCAATAAACGGGCTTATCTTTACAGCCGAGTGCACGGAGATAAGAGGTTATTACCGATACAGGCGACATAGTTCACAATTCTTTATCATGCACCCCCGGGGGTCAGAAGTTGGAGCTGTAGAAAGTCGACAAAGTATGCTTTAAAAAATAATAAGCACCAACTTTCCCAAAATAGTCAAAATATTTAAAAAAAAAAAAGTTTCTTTTATAAGAATGTCGTAATAAAGAATTTTAGTATTAATTTAATTAATTAATAAATTAATTAATTTAAGTTTTAATTTTAGTAGTAATAAAAATAAAAATGTATTTTAAAATTTTAATTAATTTAATATAAATTTAATTTATCTACTATTTAAAATTAATTTACTTAATTAAAAATTATTAAAACTAAAATAAGTTATTGTAAGGTCTAACATAAAACAAAAGGCTGTAGGTTGCAGAAAAAGTTGGCAAAATAAAGTCAAATTATAGAAATAAGCCATAATTCTGAGAGGAAAAGTTGAAATAGTTGCTAAATTATTTTTAAAAACATCTAAATAAAGTGAAAATATTCAGAGTAAAAAAGGGTCATATGTCCCGCGGTCTGTGGTATGTTGAGGAACGAGGAAAGCCGGCGGACTTACACAAGGGCACGGCTTCACGGCGTCGCTGGGAAAGAAGCCAACTTCTTTCGTTGACAGGATTTTGCCCTGAAACCACAGAAGAAGATAATTGCGTTATGTAGCGTGCATCTGGGCGACTCCGTCTCCATAATTCAAGAACAATTAGGCGGAGACGGAGAGCAGCGCACATATACAGCCCTTGTTATTCTATTGTTGCAATAATGGCTGGCAGGAAGACGGAGCCTTATTTCTCCCTTGAGGGGCGACTAATGTCTAGATTTATAAACACGGGGGAGTCCATATAAGGTGATAGAGGGATTTGTGGGGGCCATTGTGCGGTTATCTCCCCCAGTACAGACACTGAAGTCTAATTGTGAGAAAAAGCATCACCGGGGCTCCAATTTAAGGATATGAAGCATGCAGGCTTACTATTTTCTTCTGTTCATCACAATGATCCACATCAGGGCTTCTCATGCTCTCTACCTGAGACACTTTTTACAGCGGCCATTAAGTCGACGCAAATGTACCGTATTTGGTTATTTTTTTTCAATAAAATATTAATACACAATTACTAGAAATGCAACAAGACAGAAAATTCACGATTCAATTTGATACTGCAGTGGGGGGGGGGGTAAAGTGTTTTTACTTTTATTCTAACAAAATTCAGCAGTTACGTTTCAAGAATAAAATCAAAATTAAGGAAAAAATATCCATAATCTCATTTTAAAAAGTTGTAATATGAAGAAATATTTCAGTTGAATAAAGTCAAAATATTTAATTTTAAAACGTTTCTTTTTTTAAGTCGTTATGATGAAAAAAGTTGCAATTTTTGGAACATTAGGCAAAGTTATCAGAATAAAGTCATAATATTCCCTGAAAAAAATTAACAATTGGAAAGTAAAAATGTAAATAAAAAAATTACAAATTAAAAAAATTGAAATTAAATGAACACATGTTCAGAGAAGGAAGTGAAATATGCAAATAGACATTTTAACAACATTTTTTTAAAAAGTCAGTTGGAATATTGGAAAAAAAAAGAATAAAATCAAGAATTAACGTATGAGGAAAATAATATTTTAGAAGCATAAATGCAATGAGGATTTTATTTGTTGAGTTACTTTGAGTGAATTTTGATAAAACTGCGAACCACCGGCAGAGGCAACAGATCGCTTCGCCACGGAGGACTAACAGCAAATCAGGAGTGGACTTTGTCAGCTGACTGATGTCATGTGACTTGGTTACGGTATCGTCCATTTCACGGCGGTATGGAGCGGTTCGATACACACGTGCAGCACAAAGTACACATCCAAAGGAAAGCAGAACTGCGTGCACACAAATGCAGAAAATCGAAAGATTTGACTCGTGACACATTCATGTCTGCACTGCCGGATCCCGAGAGCCGTCTGATTCCGCCACCATCTACCACTTAGCTACCAGCATGGCCGGAGGTCCCCACCCATCCCGTCCGAGTCCTTGAAGCCAGAGCCTGGCTAAGAACGTAATCATGATCATAGCTCGGACATTGAGTGAGTAAACAGAAGGCTGACAGCGAGGGAAATCAAATTACAGCCATCGATTCTATTTATCACGCCGGCGCCGGAACAAAAACGATTACGGTGGCCTGGCTGCAGAAGTGATGGATATTGAGTGCGGATTCAGCCGCCTCCAGTTGAATATTTTCACAAGATTAATTGAATTCTTTATCTGTATTGCGTCTTTCTTCTTGCTGCGTTCTCATTGTCATGCATGTTGAAACAACAAAAAGGTGCCCAAGGCTTGGAGCTCGTCTAATTAAAACCACACTCATTTAACCTCCCCTTTGAAAAATGGAAAAAACTCGGCATAACCGGCTTGCTGTTGGACGACTATGCCGGGAAACAAAATCAGGGAAACCAAAGTGCAGCCCGGGGGCCAACAAAATGCAATACTGTTAATAACTTTAGTAGAGTAGAATTGAAATTAATGAAGGAATATTACTAGGAAAAAAGCAAATTTTTGGAAAATGCGTTTGGGGAAAATGGGAAAAACAGGCTTTTTCATCGACTATGTCACAAAGCTGAGATGCAGGTTTTATGGAAATATACATACAGTATCTTAGCATTTCTACATGTTGCTTTACAAAATATCAAAGTGGCAAAGTCGCATCCTTTCATTTTCACCACGGAACTCGAACTCAATCAAGACACTGCGTCACTCTGACCCCACGACATCCTGCCATAAATCGCAGCGGCGAGGACTTGCGTGCACGGATTAAGAAGCGGCGTAAACGCTGACCTGCCACCAGGGGCTGTGAAGGTCGGCGCAGATTAATTCGATGATGTCACCCGTTTGGATGCTGAGCGCCGGACCGGACGTGGGGCTGGGAGCGCCGAAGTAGTTCCTGATGACCAGCATCTTGGGTAGACCTGCAACAAGTACAGGGTCATAGGTCATAGGTCTTTCCTGGTGTACATGCATGGATTCACGTGTGCGTCACCTCGGGGCTAAACGGCCATGTTTGTCATTCTCAAGCTTTGCTCCACTAAACTATTCATGCCCCCGCTTAGGTATTCATCGGGGGGGGGTAGGTTGCACATACAAATCCAGCCCTTGTCAGCAATGTCCTGCCCGTATCAATCATTTAGATTCATTCATTATCATAACAGATAAGCCAGATACTGGAGCTGGAACCAAGCTAAGATAAGCATGAAGGTCGTGACGTGCACCACGTTGGAGACGTCCAATAGAAGTTGGAATAATGCACGTTCAATTTTTGAAAGAACCTCAATCAGCGTTTTTGTGTCTCATGGCTGACACGGTGATTCCCTCCCAATATTTTAGGTTCAGTTTTCTGTTCTGCAAGAAAGGCAAATATTGCAGACGTCAGCAAAAAGTCACGTATCTGCAGAGCTTCTGTTCCAGCGCCGTGGCACAGAGGATGGCAGCAAAAACTCGAAAGACACGCGGGCATGGAGAATTGAGTCTTGGGGGCATGAAGCGCAATCCTTTCCACACGAGGAGAAACTACGTGTTTAAAAAAAAAAAAACACCAAAGGCGGGAGCAATCGGATGCTTATTGATTTCAATGAGTCTTCAGTCGGAAATGATTTTTCTGCAGAGAAGGGAAAATTGTTCCTAAGAGAGCTTTACGGGAGATTAGAGGTGGCTGTGCTCTATGTAAACAAACTTGGAGCAACAAAGGGAATTAATTGCATTATTGCATGGGGGGGGCACTGATTTTTTTTTTCCACATTGTTTACTTTGCATTGGATTCATTCCGGTTGAACATTCAGTGTCCAAAAAAAAAAAACAAAAAAAAAAAATTTAACAAGAAAACGAAAAAAAAGTAAAAATTTTATGAGAATTGTATTAATTGAAAAAAATCAATTTTCATAATTAAATAATTATAATAAATTAAATAATTATATAATTTAATTAAATAATCAATTTTTGGATATGTTATGAAAAAGTTACAAAATATGGGAAAATGGCAGATTTAAAAAGTAGCTGTAATTTTATGGGAATAAAGTCAAAATACTAAAACGTCGGGACCTAGCCAGAAAAAGTTGCAACCCTTTTAGTTGCGCAAATTTAAAACATTATTGAAGCGGCTGCTGCAACAGCACTCTGCAACATGCGCACAGATTGTGCACTCCTTATCTCACGTTGCCATCATTGTGTGTGTGTGTGTGTGCGTGTGTGTTGACAGGCTCAAGGAGGACGACTTCTCACCTGGATCTCTGTCTTTGACCTGAAATAAAATGCAAATAAGAAGTTTACACAGGGCCACGCAAAGCAAACATTAGCACAAACAAATTTCTCCACGTCAAGTAATCAATCAGTTTGTGAATAAAGTACACGGGACTTTATCCTTCTCCACGTTTGGAAAAAAAAATCTCATGCATTTGACTTGCTGCTCCCGTCAACACAAAACACTGGCTTTTCCTCTCTATGGAAGGACAGCAGCGACAAACTACAACATTACTTGCACATGATCGGAATCAAACTGTACTGTTTGCTGAAACTTGTCAAGGTCACCCCCCCCCCCCTCCAGTTTCATAATTTTTCTGATGACACCACATCCTTTCTGCTTAGATGTTTCCTACAGTAAATACAGTAATCCCATAAAAGACATCTGGAAGGCTCCTTTGCAAACAGCTGTGGGGATGAGGGGGGGGCCGACACACAAACATGGACACCAACACAGCGGCGGCTCACCTGAGTTCTGACGGAGCCGGGATCTGAAAGAGGTTGGAGAAGAGGCATGGTGAGTGACGGGCGAGCAGGTGCATGCAAACACTTGCACGCCTTCGCCGACACGAGGCAACGCTCCCTCGTTAGTGGAGAAGGCGGACGCTCCTGTCTGACCGCGCTTCACTTTGTTGTGCTTTGCTGCCTGACAGCCCCGATAGAGGCGGTAACGAGGTTGGGGTTGGAGAACAACGCCGGGAGGAAGATCTGTGTGCGGGTTTTTTTTGTTTTTTGCTTCACCAGTTTCTTTTATTGGCTCCCCGAGGGACGGGCTACACCTCCAAAAAACAAACACTCTGTACCTGTACTTCCCGCCCATAGACACACGCACGAGGCCGTCGCTGAACTTTGACTTGTTCTGTAAACAGATGGCGCTGATAGCCGCGACAAATGCAGGTAAACAGAAGGCGTGGCTAAGCCGCACATGCTCAGTGCAAAATAGAGCTATTTTTATTATTATGCAAGTCAAGGGGGGTCCAAACTTTTTACCAGCATCCCAGCTTTGTGACGTCTCTGAAACAGGATATTACTATCAACTTTTAAATGAAATTTTTTTGTTTTTCTATGTTTTTTTCAAGTATTTTTTCAAGTACTTTTCCTGTAAAGTTTGCAACTTCATTCCTTCATCATAATTACAACTTAATAGTAGAAAATATTTTACTTATACTATAAATAAAATAATATAAATAAATATAATATTTCAGCTTTATGCTTCTATAAGTTGCACATTTTTCCTATTATGATTGGCAGAAGACTGTCCATACGCCCCCCACCTCCACAAGGAACACTTTTTCCTCTAAAAAATAAAATAATGTAATTATTTAAATTTAGAAAAATGTTTAAAAATGTGGTGTGGGCCCATAAAAACACAGCCACGGGCTGCAAACGGCCCCTAAACCGCACTTTGGACACCCCCGATATGCGTTTCAAGATGTTTAACTTTCCCAGGCATTTTTTTCCTCCCTCTTCCAGAAGAAGCAGTCGAGCCGCGGCCGAGCGGGGCGGCGAGTAATGACTGAGGGAATTCGAGCCGACATCGCAGCCGTCACAGTTCCACGCTCTCCCATCGCAGGTGTCTCCCAAATCTACTCAGGTGAGCGCGGTGCCCCGGTGGGGGCCGGCGGTGGCGTTATTGCCTGCGTGACCTCATAGCGCTGTGACAGATGCGCGGGCCAACTGGAGCTGGCGGCTTGCAGTTCGAGTGCAATGTGCATGTTTCAAAACAAAAAACTTTGGTGTCGTAAAACGCAGGCCCTTCCAAAACGTGTGAATTCAGGTTTAGCTATCTCGCATGCTAACAAAGACCTTAAGGCCTTCAAGCACTAGGAGCCGAGTGACAGACAATGGCAGAGTCAGAAAAAGCATCGGGGAGCGGTCCAAGCGACACACCGACATTGAATTTACTGCTCGGTGTCCAAACCTCCCAGGGACGCAGAAGAGCATTTGAATGCGTATTAGGAGCACAGTGGCCGACCTTGGCGGCTTGAAGTAAGGGCGTTCTGAATTCCCCCAACTCCACCTTTTGGAAATAAACGCACAGTTTGGAGGGATGACGTTGCAACCTATCTTACATAAAAACATAATTAGTCACGGGCGGCACTCATGCATCAACTTTTGTCTGGCGTGAGATGTGTTGATGCAATCGGATTCAAAGGCGCTTGCCAGCACATTTTGAGACAAAAAGCTGGAATGGTGAATGAATGATATGAACTTGGGGGAGGGGGGGGGGGGGGGGCTTACCCGTCTTCCCACAGCAGCCCAGACGGCCCAGACATTCTTTATG
Organism: Doryrhamphus excisus; assembly: GCF_037039965.1. NCBI lineage: Eukaryota > Metazoa > Chordata > Actinopteri > Syngnathiformes > Syngnathidae > Doryrhamphus > Doryrhamphus excisus. The sequence goes on from NC_136361.1 coordinate 1,996,943, forward strand.
AGCGCCCAAGCCGCACTTGGAACACAGGTAGCCCTGGTTAAAGACCCCCCTGGGGATGGATGACAAGGACACTTCATGTTACTCAGGTTTTGATGGTGCAGCCCCATAATGCAACATTTCTATTTAAATATATAATTACTGTATACTGATGATGCATCCTACTGATGCTGTGAGATTTTTCTATTATAAACTTAAATATTTTATTTTACTTCAGGTAGCCATGTATGCTTAAATGCAAAAACTTAATTAAAAATAAATTCCGCATCTAGATACATATTTAAGCAACTACAGAACAGCAGGGTGTCATATTTTCCAAAAACCCTGATAGTAAAGCTGTGGGATTTGAAGTGCAAAGTGACAAGAGAAAAAAAAAAAACTACATCAGTGGGTTGCCTACAGCCAATGTTAACTAGACCACGCCCTGTACACCCTACTAAAAGAGGTACATTTTCCACAAGATGGTGGAAGCACTGCTCAATTTAAGTGACTTGTCCCCTACATCACGCTACTCTAAGTCCATTGTAGAAACGCCATCTTTTATTTATGGACATTTGAAAGACATCTGGTTGGCTCGTACAGATGCTCCATAACAATAAAGTGGCACAGCAGTCATTTTATGTCAAACCTTTTTACAACAATCACATTTGACGGCTTACTCAGTTTGGGTTTTTATTATTTGGACGCTATAATCATCTCTATGATTCAGACATTTTGTCATAAACGCATAATCCTGATCTGCACCGCATCTCCAATGCGGCCGTGGTGGTCTCACTTCCTCACTGCTCCATCATTGATTTATGCCGCAAACTTTGATTTTTGGCCATTTTCCCATCCTGGAGTGGTTCTGTCCTCCACGCCAGTGGTTTTTTTCCATCCTCGAAGGATTCTGTCCTCCAAGCCAGTGGTTTTTTCCATCCTCAAATGGTTCTGTCCTCTAAGCTAGTGGTTTTTTCCCCATCCTGGAGTGGTTCTGTCCTCCACGCCAGTGGTTTTCAAAGCGTGAGGCCGGTCTGAAGGCCAGTTTCTGACCTGTTGTGATCCACTACTTCAGTGTTTCTTTATTTATACATTTTACGGCAGTAAACCGATACTGTACTTTTTCTGTTCTATTAGATGCTGTGCAAAATATCTAATTTCTCAGGAGAATACAAGTGTTTTTTTAAACCATTCTCTCATTTTGACCCATTTGTACACATAACATTTTTCACAATGCCGCTATATTATATTCTAATATATACATTCCATATCTATTATATTCTAATATGATGCAATAGAGAGCAATAGTCTTACCTCAGTAGCATGTGACAGGAAGTGCAGGAGGTGATTCTTTCAAAAGTGTGCATATGAAACTCGTGGAAATTGTTGGTTGCGTTCTCAGGACGAATGTTGGATCTAAATAAAAATAAAGTTTTTTAAAGTGTACAACTTTGCTTTTTCGGGATTTTCATTCGTGTTCATGAGTGGGAAAATCCAACATGGACAGGATGTGGGGGTGGCGGGCACAGGAAGTGATGTTTGATGTTTGTCGCCCATGTTGTGGGATGACTGCCCTGTTGTGAAACCTTCCCGCAATCAGGTCTGGTGCTTGTGTGTCTCACCCAACATTACTGACACCTAGTGACTAGTGTGGAATTTTATTTTATTTTGATTGCTGTCCATTCCATTTCTCATCAATTTTGAGTTTGTGTCTGAGGTTTTTTTGTTTTTATTGTCAAAGAGGTTTGACTTGACGAACGAGTCGAGCAACTTGACTGTTTTGATTGTGTGACAAAGCGCTACACACACACACACACACACACACACACTCACATGGCCATGCCAAACTGCTCCAGCCACTTCTTTTTCAGTTCTTTGGTCTTGAAGAAGAACTCAAAGCCGTTCTGGCCCTGGTTGTGCGTGAGGTAGAATCCGTAGGACCACTGCAGCGGGAAGAAAAACAAATGTCAGACAGTGAAGAAGAAGACAACGACAAAGGCAGAGAGTGTTTGTTAAAAGATAAAGGGGTGGGGGGGGCTAGATGGGATGCAGGGAGACAGATGGACGTCAGGCGATTTGGCGTGTGTGAGAGATGCCTCAGGGTGGGAAAACAAAAAAGGGCGAAAGGTTGGAGGGCTGCACACCAGAGAAAGTAGAGGATGAGGAGGATGAAGAGGATGAAAAGAGCGAGATGGTTTAGCGGAATCACTGCTGGGCATCACAGCAAGAACCAAGGCTAAATGCGACTCCATTAGCCTTGGTCGCCATGTTTGCTTGAGAGATGCTACTTTCATGGCTCCTGCTTGTGCATTTCTACTTCTAGCGCTCGTTTTTCACAACGTGAAAGCAGAAACGATTCAGTTCTGCCAGGAAAGCAGACGCCATCTTTACCAAATGACAAAAAGAACATGTGCAAGATAAAAAAAATACATGTTTTGTTGCCTTTACCTGCCCTAGCAGTGACATGTTAACCCAACATTACAAATCTCTCAATATGATAAAGTACAGTCATAAAAATAGCCAGTGTGTCAAAATGGAAGGCAACCCCCCCAGTTAGAAGATATTGCACCTTTTCATTGAATTTTTTTTCAGATGTCAGAATTTGCATATACTGACAGGGGCTTCCAAAGTGCATCCAAGGGCACTGCCCAAAAATTAACTTAAAAAAGGAAAAATAAGCAGTCATACAAGGACATTGCAAAATGATGAAAAATTATGCTATAACTTCAGTAGCAAAGTTACATATTGAACAACATTTTTCTTATTAAATTAAATGTTAGTTGAAATAAAGAAAAGTTGAATACGTTTAAAAATGGTCGGCTATGAGAAACAGGAAAATTAGGTTGCAAAAGTGAGAAAATTGGAATAAAATAGTCGATATGAAAGTAAAAATATATTGTAAAAAATATAAAGAAAATAAATATTTCAAAAATTACAAAAACAGAAAGGGGGTAAAGGGCAGAGTTTTATTTTGAAATGTCCGAGTACATCTACGAGTTTACAAAATATGCAAGTGTCATTGATTATGATATAGACCAATATTCGTTATCATTGGATCTTTATGTCAACAATTCCAATGAGTGACAGCCCAAGAAAGAGAAAGACCAGACCCCCGTGCAAACGTCAACTCTAAAGGTCACCAAGGCACAATTTGTTGAGGTGACAATGAATACTCCACCGACCTTCTTGTGTTATGATTAGCATCAAAATGTTGGCCGTGCTTGAAGCGTCTGGGGAAGCCGTTGCTATCAGCGCGTCTTATTTCTATGCACAAACCTTTCGGTTCTCCTTGTCCGACGTGGGGTTGTTTGTGATCTTAAAGAGGTGCAAGTCGATCACATCTTTCATCTCGTAGTTGTCTCCTCGCCTCTTGCAAACCACGACAGCAGCATCGAACAGGAATATATGCCTGGGGTTGGAAAAACGGCACAATGTTTGTGTGAGGATGCGTCGTAGGCCTTTAACCGTATTGTCTGCAATATGCGGGACATAAAACGACGTCCCTGCGATCATAAAAAGGTGCTAGGCTTGCATGAACAAAAGTATTGACCATGACCTGACAGAAAATATTCTATGTTTTTTTTGTACCTGCATGGATGAAATGGGGATGCAAAAGGCACCAGGGCCTCCAGGGGGCGCCAAAAACAGGAACAAATTCAAAAAACATACAGTATATGGTACTATGGTCATTAGGAGTGCAAAGGTGACTATAGGGGTGTTATTTCATGTCAAGAGGGCTCTAATAAAAAGGTTGTAAACAGGCTCCATGCTCCAACTATGAAAATATTTTATAAAAAAGGAATGTAATTTATCAGCCGGGTGTGGAACCTCCATTTCATCCATAATTAATCCCAGATTAATCAATCCATTGGTTTCTGATGTGAAGTTAAAGACATGCATTTCATCCGATACTGTAAATACTCAAATGTACTCTACATCTTCCCAGACGCATACTGTACTGCATCTATACGGGACAAAGTGTGCCGACATCTCACCTGTCCTGTTTAGCTCGTTTGTCCACCGAGGCCACCCGCACTTCCCCGTCCCCTTTGGGTCTCCCGTAGTTACTCAGAGGCTGATTCTTCAAAAGGGAAGACATCCACGGCAAGAGAGCTCAATGACTGTTATGGAAATATTATTTGGTAGCAGCTTACCAGGTTTTCTATGGATTTTTGATACTGATCGATTTCTCGTAGCGTCTCGTTGTCTCTCTTGACTTCATTGACGTACTGAGCCAAGTCCTGTACACAATAAAAACATACGTTTAGTCTTTTCATGCATGATCCACTTGGTGTGAGTGGGTTTGTGTAGGTGTCCATTATGCCATTGGAATTGCCTAATTAGTTGTAATTATGCACCAACATCTACGGAGATGATGTATATACCTTCATGGCATCCAAAGCCTTCCGCAGGTTGCTCTTGTCGGCGGCATCCTGAGTGTGTTTAACCAGCTCCTGTTGGAGGAAAACTTAAGTCAGACAAAACAACTTCCACAAAGCCTCACTCGCTTTTCCTATCAGCAAACGCGATTTGCATCATTCCCCCGACTGGATGAACATAAGATTACGTTCCACGTGGCTACATATGGGAAACGCGTGGTATCTTGCAGACATGCCGTGCAGCACAAGACGCTGGACCTGGCCTGGGAAAGGTTATTGCAAAGGAAACTTATCAGATCATGTGTGTGAAACAGTGTATCTAAAATTGCTTGCCAGTGCCGACTGCGGCATAAACAAGACATCTAGACTGCAGCGTGGTGAAGGATAAGGAAGGATGCCATGCATGTCCTTTCAGGTCAACACACACACACACACACACCAATCCTGGGCAGATATATACGTTCGCTTGGCACTGCTCAAATCCCCGGTGTCAGTCAAGCTCAACCGGGGCATTATCATCACCGGCGAGATGGCGACTTCTATTTATCAAGCCTTGCCTGCACCTGCACACGTCTGCAGAGATACAAAGCGAGGCAGGGAGGGAGGGGCCACGCAGACGCATCATTGGGGGCCGGGATTGAACTCTGAGGGCATCATGTGCTGTGTTCAAGGGCGGGCGGAGAAATGCAGAGTAAAGAATAAGAAAAATAGAACTTTTTGATGGAACTTCCCTTCCTTCATTGCTTGGTGAGGTCCTCGTATGATGGCGTCAGGCTCCTTGGGGGTTGTGGAATGCACGCTGGGGGGAGGGGGGTTCTACTTGGGATTTAAAATATGTATACAGGGGAGGAACTAAATATTTCATCCATTGCTGACTTTTAAAAAAACAACAGAAGGTAAAAACAACATTTTATAACATACATAATTTTATCATTTACAAAAACTACATTGTAATTTATAGAAATATAAGTTCTGTAAATGTAGAACTCCTAAAATTATTTGTATTTATTATGATGACAAAAGGGACAGCAAGTTATTAGAGTTTAATTTGGGCAATTAAGTTCATCACATATTTATTCCCAAATGTTAAACTAACATTTACTGAAAAGTGGCAATTCACTACTTTAAGAAACTAAAAAAAAATATTTCCCGTTAGTATTTTATATTTTCTTGGTAATCTTGGCTGTGATCTTGTTGAACAAGTTTGGTGTGGCCTCAAGCTAGTGAAAAAACACTTGGGAATAATCTGAGAGGCTCCTTTGCTTTAGTGGGATCATGAAAGGTGGGCAGCAGCGCCTCTAGCGGTGAAAAGCAGTAATGTTTGCTGGTGCAGTAAAGTAGCAGTAAGGTTTCCTCTGGAGGATTCCTGTATAGAGTTACTAATATATTACAAATCATACAGTAGTGCTGCTGTAGTAAAACATCATCCAATATTTAAAAGTGGTAAAGTCAGAGCATTGCACCTGCAGCAGGAGGTGGTACTTCAAGACCCGCTGCATGGGAACCACCAGCAGATCCCTCAGAGTGAACTTTCCATAATTGGCTCGCTTGGAGCACTCCTGCAAAAGAACAAACAGTAGGACATAATATTTCACAGTAAAAGAAAGAAAATATATCCTGCAATGACTCAAGTAGACACTAGAGGGCAATGTTTGACTGGTGGTTTTTTTTTACCTCAAGTTTCATGCGTACATCTTCTCGGTCTTTGCAGATGTTGTCCAGAGTGGCAATTGCAGTCTCCACATCGCTGCAGTATTTCCCATAAATTAGCAACCTGGAATGAAACAGTCAGACCGATAACGCTTCAGCCTGAGACTTTAGGGTTAGAATTATTAGCATGCGTGTGTCGGCACCTTTCTTTGAAAGTAATAAAGATCTGGTAAAGGTTTTGGGCACTTCTGTGCTGGACTGAGTCTTGGATTTCCTGCAGTAAACATTTGTGGACTTTCACCAAGTCCTACAACACAAAATACAAAAGTCACCATACTTGCCGTTTAAACTTGTTTTCTTGCATCCTGTGTCCTTCCCTGTCGGTACTGGAACAGTCTATATTAATATATTTCTATAATAAAAATATTTGTTGTGTAGCACAAAGACTCAAAGATATGAGACGCAGCATTCCTCCTGGAAAAGCCACAATCAGACACCAAATCTACTAAATCACAGCTCAGCAATCAGTGCCAGGTGTGCTCAAGGCATTACCAATCGAAAGTAGAGTTGATGGCAATGAGAGCACTAAACAGGAAGTATAAGGAAAAGCAACACAAAGAGTCTAAGGCTCCAGGGGTGTCAAACTCATGGCACGGAGGGCCAAGCCACGACAGGTTTTCTTTGCAGCCGGTAAAGCAGGTGATTTCAATGATGAACCCTCCTTTGGTTGGAGGGAAGGAGCTGTCAATCAAATCACCTGCTGGAGAAACTGGTTGGAAAGAAAACCTGGAGTGTCTCGGCCCTCCATGGCATGAGTTTGACGTCCAACATTGGGTTGGTTGGGGAAAATGGCAGCAATTTTTATGACAATAAACTTGGCCAAATGTCATATTAGTAGCATGGAGTTGAAATATTAAAGAAAAAATGTGGTAATAATAATAATAATAACCCAAGGATGACTTACCGGTATATTGACAAAGACTTTCTCCATCTCGGCCGAGGATAAAAAGACGGTGAGAGGCGTCATAAAGTTCTGTGGCAAAGGAGAGAGAAGAGAAAAGCAAGAGAATCAATCCCGTCCCTCCAGAATAAGAGCGGGAAAGTCATTTTGCAAGGAGGTCATTACGGCGCACGCGGCCAAGTTGCAAAGTCGCTGCCATCAGCGAAAACAAGGAGTCCTGTCTGGGTCACCACAATAATCTCCTTTTCAGCGTTTGCAATTTCATGATTTCCTCTCGGAAAAAAATCTCCCACCTCCCCGCCGCCTCCAGGCAGCGGGCGAACGCGTGCTAAATTGTAGCATCCACTTCATATTGAAAGTCATCCAGGGCCGTACTCCACGGGGAAATCAGGCTCGGGCTTTTTCCACACTTCCAACAACGGGAGTGGAAGGAGACGAAGACGTCTGCCATCCTGCTTTTTTTTTCCCCTTGAAGGTCTTTTAGTGTCGGTGCTCACTAAGCTCGTTAAAACAAGACGGCTTTAAAGGATGCACTCGCTGTACCATTATCGCCGATAAATTGCAGATTCGATTCGTCACGTTACGTATGTTTGGCCTGAATGAAGCATTTTCCAGCATAAAAATGTCCAAATGAAATCACATAGAAATATAAGGTCCATTCAAAGACATTGGGATGTGTAGTATTGCACACTGGCCACTAGGTGTCAGTATTGTTACTTTAGTCCCTGGAAGAAACAACATGGAATTCTTCCTATGCTACCTTGTGTGGGTCTATTGTGCCTTATTTTCTCTTATGGTGGATACTAGATTGGCTAATAGGGGGTGACTATAGGGGTGTTACTTCATGCCGAGAGGGCTCTAATGTGAAAAACTGCAACATGAATATATATATACATATATATTGTGTTTATTCATACAAGACAAAAGTTTGTGTTATTAGTATCAGCATTTCCCTTTTTGCTGCAGTAAAATATGATCACGGAGTGTGTACCTTTTCTATGGAATCCAGGGTGTCTGTGAATTTCTCCTCGGTCTGCTTGATTTCCGTCAAACAGCAACCCCTGATGTCTATCTCGGCTTGTTTATGGAACACCTACACATGAACACATACATATAAACACATACTGAATATACCATAAAACTTTAAAGGATGGTGTGTGTGTTGCGTTCAAGTGCCATGTGAACTTTGACTGTGTGTGTAATGTGATGAAGTCATGGCGTGAAGGAGTGATGTCTAAGTGATGCAAGAAAGAGGACAGACCGGGGGAGCCAGGGCTTCTGTTTTCATCAGGTCCTCGTAGACTTCGCCGCCGTTTTCATCGTCGTACACGCAGTCATACAGGTCCTCCTCGTCCTCCACGCCATTCTCGCTGCATAGGACATGACACAGCAATCGTACATCACACACCTGTTGCGCTGATTACTGCTTTTCTTACATTTTTTTGTCTAATTATTGCCACAGAAAATGAAGTCCGTCTCATTTAGCCTCATGACTTAGAGACGACAGAAGTAGCATGCAGGCGAGCTGAGGCGTGAGCAGACGGTCCAACCACGAGCGTTTCATGCCTCGTGGTGGAGAAGAGCGTGGTGAGGTGGTGCTGACAGCCCCGAAGGCAGTGGCTGCCTTCCAGTCAACACCCAGGGAACAAATGCCACAGAATGGCCTTGTTGGAGGGAGACTAATAAACGCCCCGAGCCAAAAACGTCCAGAGCTCCATCAATAAGTCATGTAGTGTAAAATAATGACTTGACGTACTCGATCAGGTCCTCCAGGTGGTTGTAGATGTCCTCGTCTTCTACACTTTCTTCTGTGGGAAAAGGCCTTGCAAACAAGGAGAGCATACTTCATTTATTCGAATGCATTCAATTTCATCTTTAACCTTAAGATAACACATCCTATATCCGTGTCCTACATACCTGATTCCACTTTCCTGTGCGGCTAATGTGTGGGAAAGCTTGGATAGCGTGTCCATAACCTGAAATGGAAACAAGATGTCACTTTACTGGGATTTACTAGGATTATTTTTAACATAGGCTCTTCTGATGTACATCAATAGTATTTTGCATGAACACTTTTCAGACAGCAACGCTGATGTAACAAATAAATAAGGTAACAAAATAAAGCCTTCCTTCATTATATTATATATTTTGTACTAATTCTAATAATTATAATCAAAAATAATAACAAATAATTGTGGAGCATACAGACATTGGTGAAAGTGCCTCCACATTGCAGCAATAAAATATAATGAACAGTCCTAATAATGGTGTTCTTGTCAGGTAGTAATCCTCAAAAAGGACACTAGAGGGCAGCATTGCCACACTCTTCAACAGCAACGCACACTGCAGTCAACACTAGTGATCATTGACTTCCTGTTACAGAGTACAATTCAGGCGGGTATTGGCGATACCAATCGGATACCGATACTTTTCGATAATATGTCATTTGAGAATGGATTTTAGAGCATGAAGAGCTGGTATTGGAAATATCAATATTTCAGTACCTATGTCCCCATTACACACTTTTTTTCTGAAAGTTAGGCAAACTACACATTTCTCCTTCTATTCTTCTCCATCCTTCTTCCATTTTCTCCATTTCTCCTTCCAGATATGTTTTTAGGGCGAAAGAAGAAGAATGAACCACGGAGAAAAGGCCAAGCGTCACAAGACGCCCGTAATGTCCGTTAGTCATCACCTGTGTGTCCTTTTGTTGCATCGTGGCAAACGACCCACAGGCTGGGATTTATGGGTCATCCATCCACAGACGTGGCATGTAGATACATTGGCCCGCAGGCGTAAGCGCTCACCGATCAATACCGATCACACAACTGGCTCCCCCACCCCAACAGGAACTAATCGTGCACAAAGGAAAGGCAGACGCGGAAGGTCCAGTTGGCTGCGACTACAAGATCCAACGTACATCGAACGCAGCACTGATGGCGCTCCAGTTTCAGCTGGCAGCAGACGACGAGTCGCATCACGCCGCGGTCTTCAGCTTCAGCATCCCGTGAGTCACAGATCATTCGCAACTAAAGTGACCATCTGCACTTTCTCACATGCATGTCAGCCTGGATCCGTCACTGCAGTGTAGGAATAGCGTGCATGCCAAAAACCAAGTCCACAAAGGAAACATCGGGGTTGAAAGTCCATCATCCCGTCAGCAGAGCAAAAATAAGAATAATCACTACCTTTATTTAGTGCATGGCATGAAAACGCTGAAGGCTTAAAAATACTAAACCACAGGGAATCCAATTGGGGTGGACTCCGTTTTAAAACTGCAAAAGGAGCATCTGTGTCGTCAATCAATATGATTAATCTTTAATCGGGCACTCGCATGCAAAAACTGCTGTGTATCAGCACCACAAAGTATACTTAGGTAACGTAACGCAGGCTTTGAAGCAAAGGGGGACTGGCCCTCATCGGCCTTTAATAAAGCCGCCCTGCCTCCGCTAACGATTTAACACCGGTGCAATTAAAGCAAGATGAAGAGCGTGTTTGTTGTGATGAAAGGGAGGTGAGATCTCAGTGTGTCCTTTCAACTTAACGTCAGAAGGAGGAGGATCAACTTGATGTTAGACAAGCACAGAGAACAGCCCACCAGCTAAGAATAGTCATATGGGTACCCTGGGTCCCCTACAGAGAATAGTCATTTAGGTACCCTGGGTCCCCTACAGAGAATAGTCATTTAGGTACCCTGGGTCCCCTACAGAGAATAGTCATTTAGGTACCCTGGGTCCCCTACAGAGAATAGTCATTTAGGTACCCTGGGTCCCCTACAGAGAATAGTCATATGGGTACCCTGGGTCCCCTACACAGAATAGTCATTTAGGTAAACTAGGTCCCCTACACAGAATAGTCATTTAGGTAAACTAGGTCCCATACACAGAATAGTCATTTAGGTAAAGTAGGTCCCCTACACAGAATAGTCATTTAGGTACCCTGGGTCCCATACACAGAATAGTCATATGGGTACCCTGGGTCCCCTACACATGTGTGTGACACTAAAAATGGCTGACGCAAACAGAGAGGAAGGTTTCATGTTTCATGTGACTGGGAACTGACCTGGGATCAGCTGTGAGCTCACCAGGGACGGAGTCAAGCACAATAAAGGAGCAGGTGTGAAAGGCCCTTCATCTCTTGGCTCGCTCCGGGTGGCTGCGCTGTTACGTAACCGCCTGATATTGCCCAACATTGTCTGCTGCCGCGTAATCCGGGCATCGTATCTGGAAATGTTTACCCTCGGGTCTGCAGGCGTTACTCGCGAAGAGGATCCTTTTTTAAGATGTGTCATGAAACGGCTATTAGACTTCTCCAGTGTGAATGTGGAAAACAAACACGGGGACTTGGCTCTGGAAACCAACTGCGGTTTCGCTGACGCCTTAATGACTGTCAGAAGTTGAAACCCTCGCTGGGGTTTCTTTGCCCAGGAAACCCTTCGCTGTCTCGTCTTTGCAGGCCGTGTTTGATCAACGTCAGACAGCAAAGTCACCGCCATTCTCTTTGAATTACAAAGCAAGAAGCAGAAAGATCATGGAAGTTGATATAGTATATGACTTTTATGTCACTGCAGCGACAAGTGTACCTAATTAAGTGGTGGGTTCACGTGCTGGCGGAATATACATACACACATTACAATGTTGCGTTTGTTTTGCACATGTCTGACAGATGCAGCAGTGTGTAAGATGGAGCCAATAAAAGTCTGATGAGCTCAGAGACAGAGGCAAGCTAATGTTTGGCAATCAAAGACACGGCTCATTAAGGCCCGTAATACATAATTAGTGTGCCGGGGTGTGCAGATGTAGAGCTGATCAGGATACTCAGCACGTTTCCTCTCAGTCTTTCAGTGACAAAGCTGCACTCGACAAACACGCGTCTTTAATCGTTTCATCAATCCACAACCTTCTATCAAGCTTAAATCTTCTTTTTCCCCAGACAATTTTGACAATAATTGGCTTGTTTTGGCTAATAGGCACGATTGCCTCCGGTGGTCAAAGCAAAGGTCCGAGGTGAGGACCACGCTTGGATGGGTTTGGTGTGGAGGAACTTGAACAAACACAAACTTGGCCAGAAACCAAAAAGGCGGACTTGATGTTTGGTTTGGGACATGGTTTTTGAGATTATTTTGGTGATTTTGTGATTTTATGCCACCAAATTTCTATTTCCTGGAAAAACTCAGCACCACTCCGATGTAGAAGAGCAGTGGAATATGAATATACGCTCACAGGAACCTGGCTGATGAGGATGCTTCACCAAAATGAAACCATAGCAGCTCCAAGCTCGGAGAGCGTCATTCAATACTCCAATGATGCCTCACGTTCACAAATGAATTTTCCAGAACACACTGGAACAGATCCGTCCCCAGCAGAGGCTGAAGAGACTCCAAGTCCTCGTCTAACTTCAGTTCCACGGCTCAGTCATGTGATCCGCAGAAAGGCAAATAAACAGCCAGCCTCAGGACGACATGATCCCGCCGCTTTTTGCCTCCTCGTAGCTGCAGAAGCCAGGAATTTCCATCCAGGTGAACGTCATGAAGGCTGACAACCCCCCAGGATGCATCTCCTCTCCCCAACCATCCCACCCTTGAAATCGTCCTTGCTCTCCCCAGCGTTCATACGCTCAGACACATCACACATGGCGAACACGCATTTGCACACGGAGAGACCCACGCATGTGCTTATTTTTTCCCCCGCACAGCTTGAGGCCGTGATGCACAAACACGTCCGATCTGCCAAATCTTCACCTTGCTGACAGCTGGGAGGAAAGTGTCAACAAATATTCACATGGCTTCAAACGCGTACGCACCTCACGGTCAAGACCGTCATATGAGGACCAAAGAAGAGCAAAGAGTGACCTTTTTCTTGAAATCTACAACTTCTGAGCAACTGGAAGTCGGTTGTTGGCGCTGTACTGTCACTATGACCTGTAGCTATGGACCTGTAGCTATGACGTGTAGCTATAGACCTGTAGCTATGGACCTGTAGCTATGGACCTGTAGCTATGGACCTGTAGCTATGACGTGTAGCTATAGACCTGTAGCTATGGACCTGTAGCTATGGACCTGTAGCTATGGACCTGTAGCTATGATGTGTAGCTATGACCTGTAGCTATGGACCTGTAGCTATGGACCTGTAGCTATGGACCTGTAGCTATGATGTGTAGCTATGATCTGTAGCTATGATCTGTAGCTATGACCTGTAGCTATGATCTGTAGCTATACGTAGACCTGTAGCTATGATGTGTAGCTATGACCTGTAGCTATGACATGTAGCTATGACGTGGAGCTATGACGTGTAGCTATGACATGTAGCTATGACGTGTAGCTATGATGTGTAGCTATGACCTGTAGCTATGATCTGTAGCTATGACCTGTAGCTATGACCTGTAGCTATGGACCTGTAGCTATGATCTGTAGCTATGACATGTAGCTATGACGTGTAGCTATGACCTGTAGCTATGACATGTAGCTATGACGTGTAGCTATGACATGTAGCTATGACGTGTAGCTATGACATGTAGCTATGACCTGTAGCTATGACCTGTAGCTATGACATGTAGCTATGACGTGTAGCTATGACATGTAGCTATGACGTGTAGCTATGACATGTAGCTATGACCTGTAGCTATGACCTGTAGCTATGACATGTAGCTATGACATGTAGCTATGACATGTAGCTATGACCTGTAGCTATGACCTGTAGCTATGACATGTAGCTATGACCTGTAGCTATGACCTGTAGCTATGACATGTAGCTATGACGTGTAGCTATGACGTGTAGCTATGACATGTAGCTATGACCTGTAGCTATGACGTGTAGCTATGACATGTAGCTATGACATGTAGCTATGACCTGTAGCTATGACGTGTAGCTATGACATGTAGCTATGACATGTAGCTATGGCCTGTAGCTATGACATGTTGCTATAGACATGTAGCTATGACCTGTAGCTATGACATGTAGCTATGGCATGTAGCTATGGCCTGTAGCTATGACATGTAGCTATGACATGTAGCTATGGCATGTTGCTATAGACATGTAGCTATGGCATGTAGCTATGACCTGTAGCTATGACATGTAGCTATGACATGTAGCTATAGACCTGAAGCTATGACGTGTAGCTATGACCTGAGCTTGTAAAAACACATACAGATGATCCTTCGTTCTTCTCTCTTCGGCTTTGCCGCCTCGGTCATGAAGCCCCCAGATTGAGCAGGGCTTGTCCCACCCGTGGGACCTTCTAGATCCGCAAGACAGCAGAGTGTTAGTCACATTTGGATACGAGGGGAGGGGGCTCCACTAACTGAAAGCAGCTTGTTTTTTTGGAGGAGGAGAAATAATGGTCACACTGGAGTAAATTATAAAAGTACTTGAAGTTCTTGAAGATGAAAACTGACGCACTTCCAGTCGTGCTTGATGCAAACCACAAATAATAAGGAGGAGAACCTCAAGGTCACGATCCATGAGATACAGTCAGAGGGAACTCTTTCCAAACTTTTCACTTTTGATGGCATTGTGCCCTTTTGATAAATTCCATGTGGAGTGAACCACTGATTCATTTGACAAACGTCCTTTTCTTTGGGTTGGGTCGCAGGGGCAGCAACCGAAGCAGACTAGGCCAGACCCCCCCCCCCCCATCCCCACCCAAGCTATCAATCTCTCTAAGTTTTGGGTGGCATACGGTAGCATCTTTAACGACCAATGTTACTCTAGCTAAGACAACAGCCAGTGCCTGAGGGGGGGTCATCTTCCTGAACCTCCCACCGCGATTCATCATGGTAATTCACACGTCAGCCATTTTATTGCCACCTTCCGCTGAGGCTGGGTGATATTGACCAGAGGTATTACTGGCACATATTTAGTGAGACATGACTGTCATTCAGAAGACTGTGGAAAAAAAGCTCAACATGATGATACCTGGCTGGAACAGAAGTTAATTCATCCCATAATGGAGAATCTGGAATATTAATTTATATGTTTAGCAACAATTTAACAAGCATAATTTACAGTATATGTACACCCAAATCAAATAGTCCAGTTTCCTAGTCCAGTTTGGTTTGTTCCATGCCTCCAAACACTGTCTACAAATAGCCATCCCGTCGTATCTGCGCGGGATAATTGCGTGTGCATCAGTAAGATTACCCTAAGGATGCGCCGTTATGATCATGAACAATTAACTCGGCACTGCGCTACATCTCGCCGCAATTTCCGCACTTTTAGTCATGCAGCTGTGCACAATTCTCAGTCACTTGAATAATTTCATGTCAGAGGAACCGCAAACGCATTACAAAACACACAAAATTGTGTATTCATAGTTTTAATGTCAGGGAAAGGAGCCAAGGGCCCATAACTCCAGGATGAAACCAGATCCCTTGGATTTTTGCTTTAAGCGCTTTTTTAATTGCCTTTACAAGAACAACTTAGTTAAGTGTCGGTTGAGCTAGTGGAAGTGGAACCGCAGAGAACAGCTGGGTCCCCGTATCGATGTGACGCATCATTGGCTTTTAAGCCAAGATGATCATCAGGAATTCATGGATCGACACAGAAACCTAACCCAAAACTCTGAAACTCCGTCTCGGGATTTAAACATCCAAAGCTACAACGCAAGAGTCATCATTTTAAGATGATGCTGATCACTGAAGCAGAGTCAAACCGATGTCTGGCAGCCAGGATGTATCCTTCCATTTAGATGACATTTTGGGGGGGTAGGACGAGAATGAGGAGTTCTATTCATGGAAAAATTGATTTTGTTTGACATCCGCTTTTCCCAGGACATACGGTATTCTGCTTACACAATTTACATGTATTTATTTAGTTCTTAGAAAGTGATGGAAATGTCCTGGTTTTTCATTTGGCCATTAGGCAGCATTAGGGCCCTCTGCTGCATGTGACGCAATCCCTGAAACCCAGTCGTGTGCAAAAAAGCCGTAATAAGCCAAAGACAAAGCAAAACATACATATAAAGTTAATCATCTGATGTTTTTTGATTTAAAGTCTGGTAAAATTAGAAAAATTAGGGACCTGATGCACAACGGTGGGTAAAATTCCGAAGTGATTGCGACCTGAAAATATTCATTAAGCGTTTCCTGTGTCGTTTCATATTTTGAATCAATTTTGTGATGGTTTTTGAAAATTCTCCATTTGTAATTTGAGTCTGTGGTTTATAATATAACAGTTTTATAGTGCTAGGTGAGTGTCCTGGTGTTTGGTGGTCAAAATTATGCTAACCCTAGACATGGTCCAGAACTACTATACGTACTAAAGACAAACACAAAGCATCCAAGTGTTCTTCTTAAGAGGATAACTTACTTATAAATGGAATATTTGTCATAATTATACCAAAGAAAACCTGTGTCCAACCCTCTAAATATGTTTTTTAACATTATTACACATTCTAGACATGAAATAAAACCCCTTTCCACTCCTATTACCCCCAAAATTCAACACAAATAAGGCATAAATTAGACATTATTTGGAATGAATTGTAAAAATCAGTTTGGGAAAGCATTGTGACACAATATGAGATGAGCATTACTGTGTAGGAGGATGATTACATTCTCCCACCCGTTGAATGACAGGGCATCCACCTACTCCACCTCCAACTCTGGGAAGCAACACAGAGACGTTGAAAAAAAGCGTAGTAAGAAGCTTTGAGCATCTGGGAAATGAATCACATAGTCCACATACAATGCAAAGCTCCTCAAATGCTTTATGATGCAGAAAAACATCCCTGATATCAATGGAAATATCATAAATACTCCAATGGAATCCCATTCGCTGCTGCCGGCTTTAAAAGAAGTCATGGCAGCCGCTGCCTCCGGCACCTCATCAATGTCTCAGAGGAAGCTTTTAACGTGGAAACAGATTATTGAAAAGGAACCCCCACTTCATTTCCTGTCGTTTATTAATAATTAATGTAAGATAGGCACAATACCAATATCGTTATGGCACAATCTGTCTCTTTTCAAACTGCTGTCATCTAATCAACACCTTGTGCTTCTTCACAAATAAACACTGTTTTCCAAAATAAGACAAATACGAGCAAGATGCTAAGATGTGATTTCCTCCTGAGGTTTGATATCAGATTAGAAGCACTGAAGCGCATAACCAGCGCTCCGTCATGTTCCGCCTGACAGGTTTGGGCTTTCCTTGGTTTTCGCAAAGGTAAATGATGCGCTCTTGTTTTGGTTCTCTTGTTCCCGTTTGGCGCCCTGTGCAGCTGCTTTTAGTTCGCTGGAAAGTGCGTGCGGCGCTACCCGGTTCTTTGTTATTAAATCTACTATTTAGGGGATCTTCATAACACACAAAGAGCAAAACATAAACCTTTACAGTACACCAATATCTCATCTAAAAGTGCATCAGAGTGATACATCATAATATTGTGTTTAACGCAACCCAATATGAATACAAATGACAATAGTTTCTACTATTGAACGCTTGTATGCTGTCATTGGCGTCCATTAATCATAACCAATAAGCCCTTCTATTCTGTCTCATGTAGTTACACACCGTAGACATCCTCCCCAGGCCAAAGAAGTGAGGAAGACTAGTTTGCAGACCTCTTTTGTGGTCTTTGATCCTGTCCACGGTGGCCAAACTCCCTCACGTGCACACGGCTGGCCCAGACCCAGAGGTGGCCTATAAATACCCGCCATGTATCCTCCTCTACAACAACACTGGAAAATGTTGCCTTCTCACCGACCGATTCGCCCTTAGCCTCATTCTGTGTCTGCTAAGTGGATTTTGTAAGCGGACCGGCCACATACTGCATAATAAAGCAGCATTTTGTCACAAAATATGTTTACTTTTTCTTGTATCCCTGAGCTTTCTGGCTCAATGCACTTTTTTCCTGCACTTTGACATGATGTACTCAGTAGGGGGCTTCCTTTGAACTACGCTTGTATGTACAGCCAACACACACACACACACACATTGAGGGTTTGGCTGGAATGCCAATGTACTTTGTCATTATGAGACTCCAAATGCAACTTTCTTTGGTTCTATTGTGGCTTATAAGATATGATTTTATTCATCCCAACCATCATATTCAAAACAGCAATCTTGTGTTGTAACGTAACGTTAACCCCCGATGACATCATAGACACAATTAGCAAGCCAATAGGATGTTAACCAAGTCGTTTTGTGATGAAAATAATAACACAATTTGACTCAGGCAGTGTATCACGCAACAAGAACGCCGCCATATTGTACGCTAACCAGGAAGCGTGTACAAACCGAGGCCATGATGCTGCCCTAAATTGCAAATTGCTAACCGAGGCGTACGCTAACCGAGGTTCCACTGTATATTTACCAAGGGTGCTATCGGCGCTATCGGTATCTGCTCCAAATTTCACTCTTTTTACCCTTTATGACAGATCGGTCTGTTATGATCATCTGGAAATTATTATTTCTATTTCCATGGCTACCGATGGGAAACATTTCTAAAGGCAAACAAATTGTTCCGTAACCGCTTTAACAGCGCAGGTTCTACTGTGTGTGATCTTAGGTCAGGAAGAAGACGACTTTGATCAGGAGACATCTTGCAGTATGATGTGACTCTTCTGCATGTGAGATATATATTCATCTGACATTTTAATGAGCACACTCCTCCACCGCAGGGTGAAATAACCTTTCATTTGTTTATTGTCTTTGCTCACCGAAATAAGAATCGTAGAAAAAGGAGACCTTGTGAACCGCCCTCGCAGAAGCCTCCTCCGCGCCATCAGGTGACGGTAAGACAAAACAGCTCAAACGCGCGTCTGCGATCATCAAAGGCGCTCCCTCTGACACCCTGCAACAATCCGAAACAATTCAGCGCTGCAGCTGGTGGGCGAGGAGGCTCATTGGCCCTCAGCTTGTGTGTGTGTGCGTGCACGTGCACGGGTTTGCACATTTGTGCGTGCGTTCACGCTTGAAGAGCGCCAGCAGAAGTGTGACTCAAGTAGATGCAAGCGTCCTACAGTCAGTAAGCAGGAGTCCATGAATTATCCACAGGGCTTTGAGCACAGAAACTTTGCTTTACAGCTTCTTCTGTCAAATTCTTTAAACTTCAATGCAAAATGGAAAACCCTTGTAGGCGGAATGTAAAAGGCTCTTACACCAGGACAAATCCAGGAAGCAAGCGCAGCATGAACTGGTGTCATAGCATTATTCCGAAACCTTCTTTAGCGGACAACTAAGTTAGGGTCGACAGAAATGAAATTAGAGAACTAATCCAAGATCGATGAAGCAAGTTCAGTAGTGATTTTGTGTGAATGTTGAGGCTGAACTGATGAAAGTTGAAATATCCTACAAATAACGTAAAACGTATTCACCCACTGTGGACTGAACCAGCAACCATCAAGTTGGGCGACGACTGAGCCATTCCACCGTGCAAAGACTAAGGAGAATATTGCATGCAAATGCTAGATGTAATATGAATATCCACCAATAGGGGCCTTTCATTTTCCATGCGAAAACAGAAAGTATTAAATGGCCTGAATGACCTGAACATTTTACTACAGTTACATATAA
Source organism: Doryrhamphus excisus (assembly GCF_037039965.1). Taxonomy (NCBI): domain Eukaryota; kingdom Metazoa; phylum Chordata; class Actinopteri; order Syngnathiformes; family Syngnathidae; genus Doryrhamphus; species Doryrhamphus excisus. The sequence continues at coordinate 2,016,418 of NC_136361.1, forward strand.
AATACATTGAACAATGACATAAGGACTGAGGATCGAACCAGCAAGTTTGAGAAGTGACCAATCTACCACCTGTGCCATGTCATAAGTGGAATGTTCCAAGGATGGGAATTGAACGCTAAGGTGTAATTCATTGCAGTGGGATGGAGGAAAGAACCAGCAACCATCACGTTGGGAGACACGCACACGTCTGAGCCGTGTCACCCTGTAGAATAAGAATGCTGCCGAAACTGAATGTTTCACCAGTAGGGGGCGGCAAATAAAATTTGTGGGGGGGTATTGAATGGAAAGTCAGACAAGCCCCCCTCCCAAAGTATCCATTCACACACAAGACATGTGATATCCAGACACACAATTTGTCTAGAGAGAGAACAGCTGAAGGGCAATGATGGGGGGAGGGAGAGCTATTTGGAGGGGGGGGGTGTTGCTCCTTTAGTGGATTTCCACTGTTGTATCGCAGTTACCTGAGGAGAGCGCTACTAATCAATAAAGCTCCTTCGGCGTTTGCGTTCCACTACCCCCACCCCAACCCCCACCCCAAAAGCACACACAAGCAAGTGGACCCTCTTCTATGGAAAAACAGCTTCGGAATATGATATCATTTTTATTTGTATTTATTTGATTACATTTTGCCATCTTTGGTTTGGTCCAAATGTCTTTCCAAAAAGAAAGACCCATTCCCAACGGTTCCACAAGAGGTACTAGGATTTGACACAAAAGGTGTCTCATAATGTGTCATTTTGGGGCAGCACATGAGCTAATATTTTCCAAGAAGTCGCCAAGCGTCCATCATGTGACACTTAGTGTGGAAACGTCCTGTCAGCAGGCTGCAATGAGCCGTGTTGAGTCAGGAATGACCGACAAGTGAGATCACTCACGCTACAAGCAAGGGGATTCCGAGGCGTTCAACGTGGTTCTTGGGCACTCTCTCTGCTGTGTGTGCCCACCGGAGCCAAGATTGTCCTTTCCCTGTGGAATCCCGGGAGCTCCGAGCCCTGCACGAGTCTTAAAAACAGATGTACAAAGCAGATGTTCTTTCATCGAGGCAAAACAACCGCAGACAGACTCCACGCACGTGACCGACTTTTCTAACATCGCCGCTTTTAATGAGCGCACTCGCCATCCAAAAGCTTTTGCTTCCTTTTGAGGCTCGTCCTGTCATCTTCAGACTTCATCCGGGGGATTGCTCTTTTTAAGGCAAGGACGCAGAGTGCAAAAGACGTCCACCATCAGAACACGGCAACAAACAAGGGACGGTTGATATTTTATTCACTGGGAGTCTATTTTTAAAACACAGGTGAGTGGCAGCTTAGCCCATTCCCTCCGCTCCCTGCTCCATTAACTCCTGCCGAGGCAGCCAAGCGAGCATTACGCTTGCCGGCTCGCCGTCTAATTCCAGCGATGTAAAATTGACTCAGGGCAACATAGGAGTCACTCAAGAGAGTCATCACAAGTGCTCTACCCGAGCCAAGTCGACTCACCAAAGTGAAATTAGACATGAAAAAGTATTTTTCATTGAGTTTGTGTCAGCTATGTCACATGAACGGATGTAAAAGCTTTCAGTTAGAAGATTTAGGATCTTCTCCTGGTAGAGATCCATAGTCTCCAAGCACTTTCGGAGAGAATAGGCCGAAAGGAATGCTCAGATTGATGCAAAAGCATCAATGTAATGCTTTCCGGAAACATCTTGTGTCTTTGTTACAAAGTGGATGACAAACTGGTGTCTGTTCATCATAGGAAGCTTGTGGTAAATCTCTAGTTTGTGATGTGCAAACCACTTTAAAATTCTTAAAAAATCATAAAATTCATAGTAGAAACTACATGTGCCCAAGCTGAACTTAGATATTTACTGAGGATGGAACCAGCAATCGACCAACCTGATGATCCATGCCACCGTGCACAGAAGTGGAAAACACAGAATTAGGGAATTCTGGGCGTCCCGATAGATGGCCTACATGTCTTGAACGAGCAATGATTCAAATGTAGAAATGTAGATGTAGAAATGAATTACATTCAGGATCGAACCAGCAACCACAGAGTCATGAGATGCACTACAAAGTGCTGTCATCCCTGATTTCATGTTTCCAATTTACGTATGCCGACTTTCCACAGCAGTGCTTGTACATGAGTTCATATTGTGCACCCTTCACAATAAAGCGCCTAAGTCTCCAAAAAAAAATCCTCTGTTGCATTATTCAGCGCATCAGCTTGATTCCCCTGCAAACAAAACTACCGCTTTAAGAAAATAAACAGCAATCTACAGTAAAAGTGTTTTGATTGAACACAAGCCTTGATTCACTCAGCGATTCAATTAAACTCAGCATGGCGGCGACTTAAGAAGCTAAGCAAGAACAACAAATGGATGCAAGAACTAATGGCGTCTGTTCTGCGACTGAACGCTATTCGTCTCGGAAACAGTCCGACCACAGCTTCTGTATGGCGCCACTTTCATTATGAAACATTGACAGGGATGCTTTTTAGCCAATGATACTGCATTTTCAAAAATGCATTGTTTATAGTTTATAGTTCCACGTCAAATGGGACAGCTCTGGATTTGGTCATTCCTCAGCCTGTGTCCAGTTTGATTGATTTAATGATGCAATGGATGCAACGTTTGGGCCCAACTGCCTTGACGAACAAAGCATATCAGTCATTCAATGTTTCTAAACCATTAAATTACCTGATAACAAAATGCAAAAATAAAATTAAAATGTAAACAAATGTAATTTAAATGTCGTGGAGTTGACAGGAAAGCTGTTTGTACTGTTCCTGCCCATTCCTCGGGCGTCTGACGCACTACTCAATCATCACAGCAAGGCGTCATGAAAATGACGAGAAATGAGAACCAACCACGGCTTACAAAAGAGGTCACTTCCTTCGGCGCCTTGTAAGTTAAACCTTGGGTAAGTCAGATCTCGTAGCTACTGCACAAAGGACACATGAAGGACACACAATGCAGGAATAAAAACACGAAATAGAAGAATAAAACACTGCGTTTTAGTTATTACTGTCGCTTTCATAGGACTCAAGGATGCTACAACAACCTGACAAGTATAATGTACAAATAGGAGAGCAGAGTTTGCTGATGTTTTGTACCCTGTCCAGGTACAATACCATCCTTCTTGTGAACTAGCCTAATTTACATAGCCTAAATTAGCACAATTTTTATGAATAACGGCCAAGTGTGTGTCATGTTTAACCCCCCTGCCTCTGTCGAACAAAATCTACTGCACACTGGATGACGCGCAGCAGCTTCCATCCATTCCGGGCGCAAGGATTTCTAATTAAACCTCCTGGGGAGATCCCGAGGTCAGCGGGATGCTTGTCAAAGAACTGCAGGCGCTCTTGCGGCTCTCCACACCGAGCACGGAGTCAGCGTCTTATCAAAAGTAATGAACCCTCATCCAGACTTTTTAACCCCCCCTAAAGACGGCATGCTGAGACAATTTCAGCCTAATGAGAGGAAACGATTAAAGTGCTGTGTCATGCTGCCGCTGACTTCAGCCTTAACTTAAAGGCTTGCAACGAGTGGATTGCTCACACAGTTTTAGGACAAGTTTGGAGTTACAGAGGAAGAATAAGCTCACGGACGGTGGAACGTTAACTTAGGAGAACGAAAACCAAAAGTGTCACAACAAATCGCTGATTTTGTGTCCAAAATGCGGAACATGGGCTAATTTTGGGTTTGACAAACCAGAGACTCAAAACGTCTTTGAACACAGCACCATCCAATATGCGGACTGCGTTTGCCTTACCTTTCCAAAGTCCCTGACGTCAAACAGGTCAAAGGCCTCAAACAGCTCGCTCTTCCTCATGCCGAATGCGTCGCTGCAAGCTGCCAGGAAAGTCCTGATGTTCTTCAGGCAAAGGAACTACCAACAAGAGAAACATCAGGGAGAAATATCGTCAGACAATTGCTTTTTACATTGCAAAAGAGCTATATGAGGAATAGATATGAATATGTTTGATGCTGAATGTAATCAGGTTGGGATGTCAAATGACTCTCTCGAGCAACACCATTCATTTTCAATGGGAAAGTTATATTGTGATGCATGATGTTCCTGATTAGAAACAAGGCAGGGGTGCCGGCAGGGAAGAGAAGGCAAAGTTAGCCAACATGCGCTACGCTATCTCTGACATGTGGCTGCTCTCCTTCCTGTAATTGAAACAGGATGGAACCGAGGCGCACGCTGACGAAAGCACTTTTTTTTTCAGGAAGCGACGTTTCTGCCACATCATGATCCGCCCACACTCGTGGGACCGGGCTATGCTGATGACCTCATCGGGACACGTGCATATGTGCATTGCACCACATGCATATTAGCCTGAATTATGGAGAAACCTTTGCTTGTTCCCAGTACTTAATTTGGGGGAGTTTCACAACTATGTGCAGATTTTATTATGATATATTAAATATATAAACACCAGTAGCAAATATTCTGCAACATGTTTTTCGTTATTTAAAGACAAACCTTATTTTTTTCCACATTTGTTCATCATTTTTTCCTGAAAAGTTTCATTAATTCAATGAAATAAATAGAAATGATGGTGCAATGCAGGAGACAGAGACAGGGAGAAAAAACCCAAATAAATAAATACAAGGAAAAAATTTAATGAAACAATAAATAAACCAAAATTTGAAAATATTATAAAATACAAATTGAATAAAATGTATTAAATTAAATAGTAGTGACCACTGGACATCATTTTTGACGTTTTTTTAAAGTAAATCACACATTTACTGGTCAGTATTTACTGTACTGTACATTTACTGTACAGTATTCTCTTCGTTTCTCGTTATCCTCCTAATGAGCAAGCCTGTATTAACATGGCAGGACCTTTTAAAAAGAGAGCATCCCTTTTCATTTGCAGCATCTATATCCTCCAGGACCGTGCAGATAAAGAATTCAACTATGAGAGGATGATTTATTCATTGACGTCTCTAAAAACAAAACGCTGGAGGGGGAGAGAGCAAAGCTGCAGGACCTATTCTGTTATTCACAGCACACCTGCATTCACACACAAACAAGAGCATGATGGGAATTGTCTGAATGGGGCATAAAATGGGAATACACTCCTCCACTCCGACTGAATGAGCTTCTCTTCACGGGATACGGAGCAGCCCCCCCGCCTGTCAATTCCCGATAAGACGCAAAGGAAGAGTACAAGTCAGATGCGAGTGAATATTATAGAATGTTTACATTTAGTACTTCACTACTCTTTATCACACAAGCACGTCTTGCCGTCTCTGGAGAGGCCCTCGGGCTTCAGTACTGTATGTTATGTAAGGAGAACAGCACGGCAGCGACAATGAGCTGAGGACAGCTGAGGGGAAAGCAAAAAGAAACTTTTACCACATGGTTTCGTGGTTGGAGCATATGAAAGCTGTTTAGGACCTTTCGAATGGGGTTTAACATTAGAGCCTTTAGACATGAAATAACACCCCTATAGTCAACTTTACACTCATATTACCAAATATAGTAGAGAAAATAAGACATTTAGGATATAAAGTCCCCCTGTGGAAGGTTTTTTGTCATAATTACATATATAAGAGACAAAACAAAAAAGTTGGAATTTTTGAAAAATTTCTTTGGGGAAAAAGTTATAAAATTATGAAAATAAAGGCAAAATAAGCAAATAAAGTTAAAAAGACAAAAACTGAGCTCACTAAAAGCAGCACGTCTCACCAAGGCTAGCACTACAAAGTCCAAAGCAAAGTAGAAGTCCAGAACGCCATAAAATCACCGTTGAAATCACTTCCGACAATCCCACGCAATCGTAATGGGCCGCCATTGCTGGGCTTCAAAAACCTGCTGATTGATGATGATAAGAAATATAATATCTTACAATAACTTCCTGTACACTCAAGCTAGGGAAGTGACCTGGCGATCAAATGAAAAGTCTTTTTTTCCATCAGATTGGATAGATTGCAGGCATCATATCTCACAGCTTTTGGAAAACACCCCTTCTGGACAGTTGTGGCAACTCCAGACCAAATGACGACAATTTGGTGAAAAGTGGAAAATGTATTTTCATCTAATTCTTACCAGAAGCAGCTTACCAGGAGCTTACCAGGAGCATCCTTCCTCCTCCTTCCTTCTAAAATAATTGACAATAAGGACTCCTGGGCTTCAAACAAGCATCACAACAAAGGATGAGAACGGTCCCAGCAACTGAATTAGCTCTTTGAACTGGTTCCTTCATCATGAAATTCGTTTTAGGACTTGTGTTCATCATCCATAATCCTTATGTGATACATGAACACATATGTCTTTCTCTTGTCTGTGCGTTCTAAAGATACAATAAGAGATAAAAAGAGACAACTCATGATTGGAGGTAATGGGGGCCACGTATGGAACCTATAAAAAGGCTAATGTGACGTTCATATAGCCAAGCTATAGCAACATTGTTATTATTATTAACAATTGTACACTGTTATCGGCACACTGACTCTTAGCCCGAACACTCAGGCTAGCTACGAGCTTCACCAACGCCGCACTCACAACGCCTCAAACCACGACAAAAGATGATACTGTATATTAATCATAGTGGGAAGTGAGCATATTGCATGGGGGAAACATTCCCAAGTAAATATTGTCCGTGATTTCCTATTAAGCATGGCAATATAACGGAGCGTGTGCGCTACAAATAGTTTCCCCAGGGAAACACGGAGTTGTGTTACATTCTACTTTTGGACAATTAGCAACATGTACAGCATGAGGATGTGCAAGCGGACCTAATGAAGCTGATTTTTCTTTTATTGTACTAAATAACAAGATGTGCTGTTTAGCAATTATTTATTAGCGCTCATCAAGGTTCATGGAGTGAGAGAGACAAGCGGCTCTGACCGCCTTCAGTCGTGCGGAGAGCAGCGAGCGTAAAAGAACTGGATTTCATTACGCTCTACAATCCGCGCGGGGGCCATAAAAAGGCTTGAGCTTGTTGCTATGGAGCTTGGACTCGTGTGAAGGAATACATAAGCAGAAAGGGGATACATATTGAGGACACAAAGCACTGACACACATCAGAAAGAGCAGCAGTAGGACTACTTGACTCTCAGGCCCCCTTGTTGCTTCTTATTCCAGATGTCATTAAAAGGAGGAGTGGGATTTCACGCTATTTACATCACTTTTTATACGTTTTGCGTCTTTTCCTTCAACAGATTGAGTGTGTTTTTGCAACTCAATCTGATATGATTTTCCCTGAGGGAATATTTGCAGGTTTTATTTTTTAAAAAACATATAAATAACAACTGACGGTACAGCGCTACCTCCGATTTCATTAGGAACACATTCCGAAAACCAAACCGTACAAAAATGTTATTTCCATAAATTTTTCCCATTAAATGATTATATAAATCTAATAATAAAAATATACAGTTTACGTATAACAACATAAGATAATAATATATATATATAAAAATAGCAACGGTTGCAAAATGTCCAACAAAAAAATATGAAATAATATGATTATGTCAATATAGTATAGCATATATAAATAAAAATAATTCTGTTCCAGACACCCACAAATATAAGCAAAAAGATACTTTTTATAGAGAATAACTTTTTACATTTTACCAATGCAGAAGTAATTAATTGCAAATAAATTAAATAAAATGACAAAATATGTTTTATATTTATTGTTATTCCACATGCAAAAGATATTTTATAATTAATGTAAAATATGCACGAGTAAAGAATAATATAGATTAAATGAATTCAAATAAAAACAAAGCTAAATAAAATATTTAAAAAATACACATATTAGAGAAAAATAACACAATAATAATATCCAAATAATACAAATAAAATCATCACACATATTAAATAAATTTTTGGAGAACAACTATAGTTGTACATGCAGAAACCACAAATAATTCTAAATGAGGAATGCAGGCTTCCCGTACATCCTGGCGAGATAGAATTCTCGTCTTTAGCTTGTCGTCATCAAACTGCCGCCACTTTCTTCGGCCCCATGGCAGGTTATTTTGCAGTTGGCATGAATAAAAAATGTGCACCCGATTTGGTGTAAGGACACAGGACGAGGCAAAAACGGCCAGAAACTGAGACGGTGTACAAAGAGCGAAGCAAATGTTTGACTGTCTTCTACATCACAACATCACAATCCCATCTGGGTGGAAGTCAGAGGAAATGAGATTTGCTGCGTCAATGAAAACGACTCTTATCTTCCAGTCTTGTGCTTGCAGCGGCGCGTGAAAACATCACCAACTTTTCATGACGCCGACAAAGTCAAACGTGATGCCAGGCAAGCCGGCTGGAATTGAAAGAAAAGGATGGCAGAGAGTCGTTCCCGTCTCCTTTTTCCACATCACATCTTATCAAGTTTCCTTTTTTCTTTTTCCACTCACGTTGGGACTCTCACTGTTTGGCTAAAAGAGGCCACAAGAAGCCTCGCTTTGAAACAGCTCTGCTTGGTGTGTGCATACTGTAGCTTTACCACGCCACGTGCATAAAAAAAGGCATACAAAGTGGGTCGTTCACCAATCATAAACGATCATTCTTCCACATGCAGAGGCTCTTTGATCAATGCCGATATCAAATATGCAAAAGCACCATCAGCACCTGCAGGGGACAGCATCCTGCATTGTACTGTTTTCCAGCCCCGCAACTGCGGATCAATCAGGCAATTCAACAGATCATTTTTAACAGCGGAGTGACTTTTCCAGCTGTTGAATCGATAGGACAAACTGAAAGCCTGTTTCATCTCTCACCCTCCCCCCCCTCCCCCTTTCCCCACGTACAGCCCAGACACGGATGGTGTCACGTCATCTTCCCATCAAACTCTTCCATCACGCGCACGTGCCAGCTGCTGTGAAACCGTACTTCGTACTTCGTACTTCGTACTTCGTACTAAAGTGAAGCACGTGACCCCCCCCCCACATCGCCAATAAGCCATTTTCCATCAAAACCCAGTTTTAACCCCGGTGACCCCGCACATAGACCCAAAGCCCAACCCCCCCGGGGAAGGGAATTGAATTAGTGCTGTTATGTATACTGACATACGTATAACCTGAGCTTTGGCTGTAGTATGCTTATATTACATTAGCTGAAAAATTATATCATACAATTATTACAACTTTAAATATATACGTTTATCTTGGATGACTAACTTTTGTTGTTCAATATGAAATTGATATGAATGATATATGAGCATAAATATAGGTTGTTATCGTGTGGATTCTTGCCTGCTGAAATGTCTTGGCATTTATTTCCTGCTAAAAAAAAAAAAGCAGGGCGGTTATTATTAGCTTTTATGTTGGGAAGTCACTTAAGATGATGATGCCAGTATCGATTTCCTCCAATGGATATTACCCTAACCATCCATGCTGTGTAACATAATATTCATTACAGGCACGCTCAGCATCCCCGATAATAAAATCCACAAAGCCACCTTCCATATCTGAATGCGCACAGCCTTTGCAGCATTGTTGCCTTGGCGACGGAGTGAAAGTTCAGTCCTGGTGTATACGTGCACCCGTGCAACGCTACATTATCTTGTCTTGGCCGGGAACTACATGCGAGTCACTATGCGTGGGGCGGCGCGTGTGCACGCATGACATTGAGGTGACACTGCGGAACAAACCGGTGGGACTGAACTGAGCTGCACTGGAATAGCAAAACACGGAAGCATGGCATGCGCGGCTGCGGCAGCGTGATGCTTGCAGAAACCCACACAGGCTGCATCGTAAAAGCATATCAATTTATCAATATGCGCATCTTTGCTGTTCAATTCACAAGAGAAGGAGCCCAAGACACAAGGAAGGGGCAATGCTTGCACCAACAAGGACACAAACCCTCCAATGGTTGCTTCATTGGAACTTTGACTTGTTTTTACATTTGTGCGACTGTTAGGAGTATAAAATTGCATGCGCAGTAAATTATATTTACCTCCTACGCACATCTAAATTACGTAGCTGCAAAAAAAAAGAGCAGTTCCCTGCCCCCGTGTGACCTGACATCTCCGGTAGAACCCAAAGGAAAAAAAACATTCATCACCATCAAACCTCCATCTCTCCTTTTCTAACGTTTGTGTGTGAAAGTGACGGGGCGAGACTTTGAAGCCTCATGAAGGCGAACATTTCTCCTCAGTGTCTTTTGAAATATACACACTTGCATGGGTCATATAGTCGCATTTGAGAGGCCGAAAAAGTCGGATATTGAAGTTTTGAAATAGCAAAATAGTTGTGGATTCATCATTGAACTGCTCCAAAACTTCTGTTCAGTAACTGTGCAATAAACCATGCAATAAATAGAGCAATAACATGCTAGATGATGTACATATATACTACATTATGATTTGTATTACCCTGTTTTTGCACTTCATCTGCACTTATGTGCTTTGTACTATGTATGTATATGTACTATCTATGTAGTAATTTGTACTATACTGTGTGCTACTGTACTTTTGTCCCACAAACAAAAAAGGCATATCTTATCTTACCTAATCTTATTCATCATTTTGAGCATTTATAATAAATTCATGAAGGCATCTTATACTGCATCTTGCCGCTGGTTGAAATGAGACCCCACTCTTGCATGGATGCCATGTTCTTCTCGCTGTCACACCAAAAATGAAGATCAGGCCTGATAAGGCGGCTCGGCAGAGGGTTTTTTTTTCTGTTTGTGAAGCGAGGCGGCTTTTCTCTTCATTGTGTCTGACATGTCGCTACGCTTTATTGGGGGCATGTTTAGTTTCACTTCCTTCCTCAACTCCGTTTCCTGATTTTCTGCTGGTGTGTGTGTATTTGTGTGTGTGTGTGGGGGGGGTGTTGTAAGGGTTGCAACAATGTTCTATAATCTTTTATAAGCGTTTTTTTGGACAAGGCAACATGGTAAACACCAAAAAAAATAAAAACATTATTTAACAAGAACATGAAGACAAAACGGAATAATCAGGCGCCATTTTAAAAGAATAAAGTCAAAATATTGACAGAAAAAAGTTGTAATCTAATGAGAAAAAGTTGAAAATTTGCAAGAATAATATAAAAAATGTTATTTTAGTACCATAGAGTTAAGAAAATGTTGTGTTTTTTTAATTACAATAAAAAAAACAAAATAAAGGTAATTTGTTGGAATTTGGGGGGAAAAATAAAATTTGCGGAATAAAGTCATAATATGACAAGTACAACATTTCAAAAGAAAAGAAAATTTTAAGTTGATTGTAAAAGTAGGCTTTGTCACCAATATAACAAAGCTTTCTTGAAATATAACTTTTCACTAAATAACTACATAATATAACTTCTTAAATTATATAAGTTGCTTTAGAAAATATCAAAGTTGCATCCTTCCATAATTCACTATGTGGCCCTCACTAGAAAAAGTTTGGACACCCCCTGGCCTAGACGTTATAATTGAATAAATACCGTACATCTCTATAAAACCCTGATCAAAGGGTAGTTTTGTTCTGCAAGCCCAAAACTGCAACTTTTATGCAATATGTTGTAAATGTTTATAGCGTGCCTTGTAAACTGCATCATTTCATACACATACACAACATATGGCACATCAATTCAGGTGCATTTCCCCCCAGAAAGAAAACAAAGTAAGTGATTTCCTGAGTGGAAAAGCAGATCCAAGCTACTCCATGTCATAATTTGATGTCTCTTTGCAAACAAGCAGCCTGCTGACTCTTAAACATTACAAGCGTAGCTCTCTTTCAGCCCACACAGATCACTGAAACATAAATAATGTCCCAGAATAAGAGGGAGCTCGTCCCAAAGCCAATATAAAACCCTGCAGAGCTTCTGATGCTTTAATTACGCAGCCAACGCAAGCACGGTGGGCGAGCCCCTTCAGGGTTATTTTGCATCCTTGGATACGAGTCTCTCGGGACCCAGGCGGTCTCTTTGTCGGCCTGTCCCTTCACTGCCTTTGTCTTTCCATCTCGGAGGTCCCGCGGGTGAGGCCGCCGCCGCGTCACGTGTGTTGTTGTTGGCCAATGACAAAGCGGCTGGCGAGGCGCTCATGAATTATGCACAGTAAAAGTGGGGGGGTTGCGACTCCACCTTCGATTATGTTAATGTACTAAGAGGAGAGGGGAGGGGTGAAGTTGTTTGACATTGGTTTTCATGATGACCCACCGATTTTAGTAGTTCACTTTCAGCTTTGGTTATGGCGGCGACACTAGGGATTATTGTGCTCGTTGTGCCATCATTCAAAGTTGCAGTGAAAGCCTGGTGTTTAAGTCTGGTGCTTGTGTGTCGCACCCGACATGACACAATGCGTCTTCTGACCACAGCATTCTTATTTATTTCAGTCAAAAGATTGGAAACTTTATCGTGTTAAAGTATGAGAAAGTGTGTTGCCAGTTGTTGAGTCATTTTCAATGGATAGTAAATGTAGACTTTCTATTTCTAGTCACCATTTATTTCAATTTTATTATTCCTATTATTTTTATACTTTTTGTAGTCTGTATTTTAACATTTATTCCTTTCTTTTCCTTAACAATGCAAGGTAATTTTTAACTCCAATTTGCCCGGTTTTACTTAATTTAATCCATGGTTTTAAGTTTGCACCACGATAAATAGCGAGTATGTTTGTCATTTCCAGTCATGCTTTAACACTAATGTTGCCTACATGCAGCACCACTACCACTACAAACTCCCAGTGAGTAAGCCATGCAACCATGCATAAACCAAAACCTATAAATAACCCAATCGGAGTCAGGGTCAGGCGCAGTGCATGAATACAGTCAGCATGCCAACTTTTTTATGTCATTATGTCATAAATGACAGCACACGCCGACCTATTGATGGCTACTATTAGCTGCTTACGGTAAATGAGCAGGTTAGCTTCTCCTTTTACAACCTCAATCAAGTTGTCCCGTGTAAAAGGATCCTTTACTGGTTTGTTTGATGCCATTACAATCGCCTGTGCTGGTTGAGATTGTCCACTTGACCTGCTGGGGCCGGGTGGATTGTGAGGGACCGGTAGCTGCATCTATTGACCCGCCAGCCGCTGTGGTATTATCATGTTTGGAGTGCTTTTTTTCCAGGAAACATCCATGCAACTGATATTTGGACTCAACCACTACTACTGTGACAGTCGAACTAAAGCAGCTCCAGAGATGGCGTAGGCGGGCGTCTAAGTGTGCTGTCGCCGGGCTCGTCTGGCTCTCTGTCCTCCTATGAGGCAGATGGTATCTGACGAACAGGAACCATGCGGCCACAGCTCTACATACTGGATGCTAATAGCGGCACTGGCTAATTAGAGCTGCTGTAACTCTTGCTGTCATCTTCACAGTGCAGAGAAACGCTGTGTTTCTTTAATTAAGTTAATTGGCTTTCTTCATCATGAGGAGGCATACCCATAAATTGTTATTGCTATTAATCCCAGATAACTGACCTTTCTTGTGAATCACCAGAAAGTACAATCAACCGAAAAACCCAAGTGACTGACTCTTTTAATGACATAACTTTGTGTTTGACTTATGTTAATGTTCAGAACAAACTATATGACTATTATTATTATTGATACACTTATCGTTATCTTCATCCACCCTGCAATCTAGACCCTGAGATAAGATGTGAATCATCTCCCTTTATAAATCAAACTGACTGGATTGTTCCACTGAACTATTTTCCACAGCACCATGTTGGCCAACACAGGTGCCTACGAAATTAGCTTCACTTCATAACAAATATAAAGTTTACCTTCTGATTAGCAACAATCTGTCAGGCATACAACAGAAGCAAAGTCCATATATTGTTCTGAGGGTTCGGTAGTGTTTTCGGCACTGATATATTGTCCTGTCACGCTGTTTAAGAAGTAAAATATGGACTACTACGATGACTTGATTTGTTATTTCCTGACTAAACAACACGGCGTCGTCGCTGGTGAACAGCGTCACCAAATTTCAAACAAAGTTATAATTTTAGTGAAACAAAGCCTTAATTGATGGTTATTTCATGCCGGATCCTACATCTAACAATTTTCTTTCCACACTTTGGTTAAAAATGTTGTTGTGTGTATGAACATTTCCAGGGAGTTCGGGAACACTAAAAGTGGCCTCATGTTTAAGGAAGTCTGGTGTTGAGGCTTTGCTGCAGTTTGACGGCGGAGTCAGAAAGAGACGCGATGTTTCTCTGTCATCTTACCTGTGACATCTGAGGTCGCAGGTTGATCTCCTTCAGATTGATGGACTGGGGCTTGAGGTTGTTGAGCAGATGGCAGAGGAGGACTCCATCCCGGAGGGTTTGGGCCAAGTCGAATACCTGCGCGGTCTCCCACGTAACCCGATGGTTGGCTGGAAGCACCTTGCAGTGGATCAACCACAGCGCGCATTGCCTCCAGTACTCCATCATTACTCGATTTAGGATCTTTTGCGAGCTCGTACGGTGCTCTCCTTAAAGCGTGTCCATGCCTGGAAGGCGACAGGACCACAGGCAGATCGAGAGGCTGCAGTCGGTGTGAGGATGACAGCCTTGTGTGCTCGCATGACTGGATGGAGTCGGTGCGCTCTCTCTCTTACTCTCTCTCTGTCTCTTCCCTCCCCCTCGTTGCTTCTTCGCCTCTTCCGCTTGGCACAGAACATTACTACAACTATTTCCTCCTTTACACCCATTTTTCTTCTAATTGTCGGCTCAAATGTGTTTACTTCCACATAACAGCAGCCTTTTATGGAGAACCTTTTCATCTGCTAGTGTTCTATGTGAATGCTAGGAGCTAAACTTGGTCAAATTGCTGTCATACACTGATAACTAATCTAATAACAAAACAATAACATCCCACTATATAATGATATATACATTGTTTTCAGTAATGAAAATATGGCCGCCCAATCCGAATGTAATTCTTTCCTTCCTGATTCACTCCACGGTCTCACAGACTTTCACCCCCCCATTCCACCCCACCCCATATGCATTATGTCTTTTTACAATGAAACCCATTTAGGCCTCCTTGCCCATGTAATACACCCCTTACCAGCGCCAATTAACAATCTGACGACGCCATTGTGTTGACGGCGCACACAGCAGCTGCTGTTTATGCTATCGTCCATGACAGAAAGGTCATTGAGAATCTGTCCACTACCAAGCTCATTACCATAATGATACAACTAAAGTGGTCACGTGGTAGTTTTATGGTTTGGGAAGACGCTTTGCTTCTGGGCTGAGGTTTATTGACATCTGAAGGAAAAGTGAGCCATGGAAACTGGAGCATCCTAAATATGTTGGAAACATCTTACTATTGCATAACAATGACAAGGATGCAACCCAAGATGTGGAACACCAACACCTCTCTGGTTGTGTCTGTGCAGGGAAGGTGGTGCTAATCACATTAACAGCTGTATAATTGCTCACTTGCTGCATGGAAGAAAAACATGGAAAATCAGGAAGGTGTTGTTTGAACTTTGAAAAAAAAGCTGTCAGTGAAGGAGCACGGTGAAAAACGTGTGACGGTGAATCCCTGAAACGTTTGTATAAACAGCAGCTGAGCACACAGGCTGGTGGAAACAATGCACGTGCAGATTAGCCTCCAGATTATGCAGTTGGAAAGAAAGCCACCCTGCCTCATCCGTGCTCTATTGTCCTGCATTTCAGCTCTTGAGTCATCGCATGCGTACAGATGTTTCAAATGGACACAATGAAGTGTTGATCACCATGAGGAGGAGTTAGTTTTGGTTCAAGTTCAGGCATCCGGTTCTATCTTCCACCGGATGCCACGGCCAGCATAGCATGGATGACAGGAGAGGTGACAGGCGGCCGGATGCTGATGTCCTGCTTAGCACCCTTCTCCAGTTACAGCTTCCTGCAGCAGACTGCAAGAGGAGCAGAGCAGCAGGAGAATTATCAGCATTCATCGGATTAATGAAAAGTAACCTTGCCCATTTTTTTGTGACTTTTAATCAGCATTAAATAAGAAAAGTTGTATTATTTATAACTGTTTTGGTTAGGATTGATTTCAGTGCAAAAAACAAAATGGTTTTATTGTTTTATTTATTTTTACTATTATTTTTTTCAATATGTTGAATAATCAAACATTTAAATAATATAAAAATAATAAATTAAGAAGATAACATGCGCTTATATTAGTATAATATGTACTTATTTAATATATGCACACAATACTTAGAACAATATACAGTAGTTGTAATAATAAATAAAGACTATGATCTAAAATACTGAAATGTTCGTGGCTATGCTAACAAGAAATGTTGCCTTGATGCTTAACTGCGGTTACGTTGCAGGTTCGGGCATCATCCACAGCCCCCTACGGCCCAGCCAGATGCTCATTGCTCCAAAATGTCAGCACCCCCCCGTGCATGTGAGCATGTGGTCATTGACGATCTCCCGGTTGCCACTGATCGATGTTCAACCTACTCTTTGTGTCACATGATCTGAAGAGCGTGGAGGATCCGTTTGTGTATTTGCACCATTACGACCCATTCAATGTCTGCTTTACATTTACCTGAAAGCATTTTGATGCAACTATTATGTTTTGCATCTAAACACTGCTAGCTGCAATTGACTGCAAGCAATCAGTGACTTTGTGTTCATTGTTGTTAACCGGAATTGATTAGGTGAGTCTATTTCGCTCGCTTAGAGGGGCCATAAGAGAAATGAATGGCCTGGGATCCCCCGAGAGAGATGAGGGACAAATGGAGCCTGGCCAGCCATCGCAGGATTGAATCACTGCTGGGGATCAGCTGCAAAAGCATCAGGATGGAAGCAATGGAGTGGAAGGTAATATACGCAGAGTGACACATCACATTGGCTTCCTCGTCATCAGTTGGGGGAGGGAAAAAAAAGTCAGCCTCTGGTCAGTCTGTGAAAGCTGCTTCAGTATTTAGCCATTGATGTTTTACTGGAGGTGAAGAAAAGGCCGGCTACTCGTACTTTCAAAAAGCATGACAAATATCCTCCCCCAAAACTTACCACATCATCTGTTCTACCATTGGAGCTTTCTTATCAGGCCTGGTGGTGCCCTCCTCCTAGTATTGGAGGTGGGGAGATGTTTCACAAAGTCACAAAGAGGCTCTGAGGTAAGCATGCATACATTTCTAATGATGCATTATGCTGCTTTATTCATTTTATGAATCACTCAAATAATATGAGTAGTTCACGTGGTATCGCTGTGGTGAGAAATGTATTAAGGGGGCGTCTACATGGCAATTAATAAAACATACAGTAGGTCAGTGTCAGTAGGTCAGGAAATACATGACATGAATGAATTGTATGAAAATGTGTTGTAGTACTGCATGAAATATTGCAATATTTCACTCCGCTTGCTGCTTTTCTGTGTGTGGTGAAAGCAGATGGCCTTGAGCGTGCGAGACAGAGCCATTGGGGCCATCATGGGGGCCGCAGTAGCAGATGCAGCAGGTAAGATAAAACCATGAGTGCAGACCCGCCGTTCAAATCAACTAATATTGTTACAATAATTGTAAAACATTGTTCCACTGCATCAGTGGGTGTGGGGGGAACTTTTACATATTTTAAACCAACCCATGTACGTATTTGTGCTAAGACATTTTTAATATTTAAAATATTTATATATTATATATTATATATAATATTTAAACCTGCCTGCATCTCAGCCTTAGAGCATAGGAGCATTTTCTCCTTACACTACACATTTTTGTTGTTTATTTTGACAAGTATTTCAACTTTTTCTTTGTACATTTGTCCTTGTAACATTAGGAATTCATTCTCGTAATATTTTGACTTTATTATTGTAATATTGTAACTTGTTTCCAACCAAATTTGCCAAAAAATTGCTTTATTCTTTGTTTTGTATGTTTGTCTTATCACGGTTGTGTTCCTTTAATTTTTCAGCTTTTTAAAATATTTTTCTGTAAGTATTTTCTCTTTATTTTTGTAAAATTACTGCTTTTTTCTAAATTTTTACTGTTATTTCTACTCTCTTATGTAATAGTATTTTTAGAATGTGCCGAGCGCTAATAAAAAAAACAGCCATGGGTTATAAATTACACAAAAATATTTTTGAATAATTTTAGTGTTACATGCATGAAACTATAATTATGAAATAATTATTTTAAATAATAATAAATAAATAATGACAAAATGGAATAATTATAATTATTATTTCAGTGCTCCCATGTCAATAACTTCAACATTGAGGTATTTTACGACTTATTTTTGCCATGTCAACAGACCTGGATCAACACTAGTCTTATCCACTCCTAACATCTGCTCTCGCTGATAAAAAAAAAAAAAAAAGCAGGAGTGGTTCTGAACGGTAGACGAGTTACTATTAGATGTTTGTACCCTCCCTTCTTGTCCTTATTGTGTGCCTTCTCCAACCTAGCCCAGCCCATGCATTGGATTTACAATCCAGACAGACTCAAAGAAGTTCTGGCGGATCTGGAGCCCACGCCGGAGTTTCGTGCCGACTCTGCCAATCCTTTCTACCGCAGGAAGACAGGCGAGCAGACCTGCTATGGCGACCAGGCTTACGTCCTCTTGGAATCGCTGAGTCAGTGCGGAGGTACACCCCCAGTCTGGCTGCTCCGATGTTTAAAGAGCGACTGAGCGTGTGATATCAACATGATTTATCAATGATGAAGCTGTGGATGGTTGGATGCTGACTTCTCTTTGAAGACCTTCTGTATGTGGTTTTTAACATGATCAGAGCCCTCTAGACATAAAATAACACCCCTATAGTCACCTTGATGCTCCTATGACCCAAAATTAGAAACATAAAAAGATAAACAAAGACATAATATAGACTAACACATGTCAGCACTACGAGAGTTGGTTGTTTTTGTTCCTTTATGTTCTGAATTGGCTATTTTCTCATAAATAACATTACACAGTGCAACACCAACTGACCAGTGTAGAATACTACATATCAGCACATCTTTCAATGCGTCTTGTAAATGCCTTATATTTGCAATTTGGCAATTTTCAACTCCAAAACGGCATGATTTATTAAAACACACACGTGTTGGCAGATGTCAATGTGGAGGATCTGACTCAACGTATCTACAAATTCTTTGGCCCGGGGACGGTGTACGACCTCCCGCTCAACGATCCTTACCGCAAGAAAGGAGGTACGGTATATAGCATGCTGACGTTAACGTAGTATTCTTTTGGAACTTTTAATCAATCGACATTCGTGCCTTTCCAGCTCATTTCAGTGTCTTCTTCTGTTACGCATTCACACGCAATGTCTTCTGGCATTGCCATCATCTATTGTAACTGTAATATCCTGTCGTTATTGCAATACCCAACTGTCTCTCTTAACAATTCATTCCCGCTATGAATAGATCTGTCAAACGTCTGTTTTAAACTTGTAGGTCCCAAAGCAGTCCTTCCTATTGATGGTCCTTGGAGGAATGGGAGTCTGAAAGCTTTCATCAGAAATGTGGATGCTGGAAAAGAAGAAACTGGTAAAAACTCAAGCAGTGAGGCTGACATCTTTGTGCTGATGTTCAGTGTTTCTTGTTGTTTCTTTTTCAGGCTGTGACGTGGACTGCCAAATGGACGGCGTCACCAAGCTGGCTCCGGCGGTGGCCTTTTACGCCGGTCGCCCTGAAATGCTGGAGAAAGTGGAGCAAGTGATGAGGGTCACCCAGAATAACGACATGTGTGTGGCCGTGACACTGGCGGCTGCAAGGTAAGTCAAGGAAAAATGGACCACACGACACTTGAAACATTCGTTTTCTCTTGTTTTATGTATGTGGTCAGGTTTTTGGAGCATTTTATTCTTAATGGTCCAAGTTCCAAAGCTGTGGATGCGGTTTTGGCACAACTGAACGATCCGCAAAGGCAGAACCCCCAAGATCTCGACAATGCAGTCATTGGTAAGACATTCAATTTGTTGCATTCAAACGAGAAAAAGACACAATTTTAGGAGAATAAACTAATCCTATCACAAGGGAAAAACATGAATTTTAGTAGCATAGATTTCAAATAGTAAAAAAAACAATAAGGTGCAATATTATGGGAAACATACTAAACAAAATAAAGTTGTCATTTGTGGAAAATTAGTTTGGAAAGTAATTTTACCAAGCCAAATGAAGTGTGTGTTTTGTGGCAGCGCAAATCCACCAGGTGAAAGACAACCTGACCAGGACATCCCAGCAGCTCATACCTGCCCTGTTCACCAACACCTGAGGTAAGCTGACCAGAAGATCTGATGACGAGGCAAAGCTCTCCCTCCCCTCCTGCCGCTCCGTAGGTCCACCAGCCTTTCATCTCTACACTAATGATCTTCTGCCAACTTTTATTTTCCTCCTCCTGCTGTGTTAAGCGTCTCGGGTTTTTACAAGGCTAAAAGGTGCAGACTGCATCATATGTTAAAAAAAAAGTCATGGACTAATGTGAAGACAGGAAATAGAAATTAAAACGCATGTTCTAATTTCTTCTTGTTCAGCGTTTTTCTTTTTCTGTTCAGCCTTGCCAGGTGCATTCCAAGGAGCGCTACATGGAGTCTTGACGCTGAAGCAGTTGGATGAAGCCGTCAGAAACACCATGCGCTGCGGGGGATGCACCGCCAGCCGAGCCTCCTTCATAGGAGCCTGTTTTGGGGCACAGGTAACCCAGCAGGGGCGGCACTGTCAGTGGTACTGATAAACAGGAAAACTAGAACCTGCAGTGTACTGTTTTTAAACAATTCCAAAGACGTCTCAGACCTGAGCCGGCTGAATTGTGAATTCTGCTTTGGAACCTTTGGACCCCAACTTGGCCGGGGGCATCCAAATAATCTCAAACCACATGTCCACCTTGCAGCTCAGTTCAGGCCCCCATGGTATGACTGGAACAGTAATCCCTGGTCTGCTTTGTGTTTCCACCGTGGGATGGTGTAGCTGTGTCAGCTACTTACAGTAAATGGTGTGACATCATAGCAGCAGGACACAATATGACCTGCCAGTGAATTCAACAAAGAGAAAAACGCTACACAGTAAACAAAGCACAACAATGGAGAACATCCGCTGTAGGTTGTGTTCATTTGCAAAACGTTCCATTTCATTCCAAATTGTCATGTGGGAGTGACAATTCTGTGTGTGTGTGTGCGTACAAGCTTTGGGTACTGCACAACGGGTAATGCAAATTTAATGGAATAATTTTATCTTTCAGACTGGCCTCCAAGGAATCCCGGAGTCTTGGAAGAAAAGGACACTCAGATATCCTCAGCTGCTGGAGCTGGCTGAAAATATGTTCCAAAAATCGGCCTAAATTGCAGTTTGCCTCGTATTAACCCCCTAGTAAGTGCTATTACTGTTCACTGATATTCGTGCAGACGTCCCCTCGGGTTGCATATGCACTTTAAAATGACAATCCATGACAGTCCCATTCAAAAGTCCTGCACCGAATGAGACTCGAATTTATTTGTTGTGTCGAAGATGCGTTATGTAAGAAGAGGGGGGTGTGCGCCAAGTTCTGGAGAACATGAGTTAGTTGCTAATAAAGAATAATGTTATTTGCATGTGCATGTTGTTTTCATTCACGTTCTTATGTGCAGGATGGATGGCTGAGGTTTCCTAAGGTCTGGAAACATGCTTTTTTTTTGCTGAACTGAGGAATTTGTCTGGTTTTCAGTCTTCCCACTCTGCGTTATTGGGAAGTGAGAGGGCAGATTTACTACTGGAGCAAGCAGAGACTCCCTCAAAGGGGCTGCTCTGTCTTCCGAAAAGTGCTGACTTCTTTTATTTGTGCGTTTTATGTATTCACCCCGACACATGTCAAGTTGGGAGCTGATGTCTGTATGAAATAGTTTAGAGTCCATACAGAATTTAGACTGATACATGGGTAAAACCCGTCAATGTTTAGTAGAGCTACAACAATTAACCGAATCATCTATTTGTTTTTTTCAGATTTAAAAATGTAAATATTTAAATCAGTGAACAGTTCACAGTTCCACATTAAGATGAATTGACTGAGAAAACATTGGTTACTTACAGTCCTATTCATGTTACCACAATGAAAACAGACGTAAGGACATCCAAATGATATCATTAACGGGGAAAAGCCACAGCTACATGAATGAATTTAATGAAAAAGCTTCTATGCCATTGTTTAGCTGGGTAAATAGGTCATGGCTAAGAGTGCATAGGTAACAAATAGAAAGGAAGTCATTTGATTTCTCCCTCTGCCTGACTTCCTCCCACACAGCAGGTAGCCGTGCACGTCTGGCATAATTACATCCAGACGCCAAGAGCCCGTTTTTGCTGCCAAAGTTCCCTTCTACAAGATTATGTAAGAAATAGAGGGCGGCTTGTGAAATACTGACATCCTTCCTGTGTCTATATCTTTGCAAACAAAAAAAAAAAAACAGCTCCATCCCGGAGAACCATATCAAGTCCCTTTTCTTAAAAACATGAATTTTTGTAATTTCAGTCAAACACCCACATCTACTGACATCATAAGACAGACGAGCCTCCTCCTACAACTCCCCAGTGCCTCCA
Source organism: Doryrhamphus excisus (assembly GCF_037039965.1). Lineage (NCBI taxonomy): Eukaryota > Metazoa > Chordata > Actinopteri > Syngnathiformes > Syngnathidae > Doryrhamphus > Doryrhamphus excisus. The sequence goes on from NC_136361.1 coordinate 2,038,804, forward strand.
ACACCTGGAGCTAATTCACATGTCATTAAAATACTATTATATCTCTTAGTGTCACTGTCTGTATACAATATTTTAAAGAAAATTGTCAGATAGGGGGGTTGAAAGTTCATGGCCATATAAGAATGATGGATAGTGTGCTTTGCAGGGTTATCTTAATTGCCAATGTTCTGTTTTCATGTGTTGATATGCTTAATTAGCTCTTTTCAATATGTACTTCATTAAAACCTTATCAAATATGAGTTGGCGTCCCATCCCCAGAGACTGGTGGGCGGATAGTATTGATACCAATACATATCCGTGTCAAATTGATGCCAGCATGATGAGCTAGCTGTGTTATTCATGTTACATTGTTGATATTGTTATATTTATCTAAAAGTCTAAAATTTTAATTTTTTGTGTCATATGTATATATTTTATATTTATGTATTTATCCTCTACAATGTTAAATTGCTCTAAAATAACGTCGTTGATAAAACTTTGAACAAATTAAAGGCAAAAGACAAAAAAAAACCCTAAACAAAGTATTTAATTTGTTCAAAAGAGCAATCCCAAGCGAACAGGAAGCTGCTGGAGTGGCCAATGAGCGCATGCGCAGCATCCGTCCAATAGCTCGGGGTGAACCAAGGAGTGGTGAACCATCTTGTCTCTATTTCATCTTTGTTACGTCCAACAGCTGGGTGGAACTCCGACAAAACTTGCTTCTGTGACGTTTTCAAAAGAGATGGAAGTTGGACTGTGAAATAATCCTGTCGTCGTCGTAAGAGTTTATCATCCACAGTGTGTCATGGATTTTAACGTCAAGCGGTTGGCTGCGGACGCTGGTACCTTTCTGAGTCGTGCCGTGCAAGTAAGTTTGAACGGCGTTAGTAGTGGAGCTTGCTAATTAGCTGCTAGCTTAACCTCAGATAGCGTTGGAAAATGTGTCGCTTGTGTTAGTTCTTTGCTTTAAACTTCGTTTATATTAAACACTGATAAATATGAATGACGCGTTAAGGCGTCAAAAAGTCAGAAAGTAGTTCAGTGTCTTTTTATGTCCATTCTTCATTAGTTGGTCAGCATAACCATCAACGCAGGCCGCTGAAAAGATAACACTATCATCACAATCATTAGCAGGACCTTCCTGCATGTGTATTAATAATGTCATTTATGTTCACTTTAACTTGTGGAAAAAGTTCACAGAGGAGAAGTTTGGCCAAGCTGAGAAGACTGAGCTGGATGCCCATTTGGAGAATCTGTTGGTCAGAGCTGAGAACACCAAGCACTGGACAGAGAAGATTATGAAACAGACGGAGGTCTTATTGCAGCCCAACCCGAGTAAGACCACACACTCTGTCGTCTGCAGTGGACCACATGCATGAATACATGAACAAATGAAGAAGTTTGCAAGCAGATGGATGGATCTCCAAGAAGGTGTCATAAATACATCCATATGCAGGATTGGTGTGTGGCATCTGTCAGCTCAGCTGTGCATCCTCCGAAATTCACACCAAGGTGCTAGATTGCTGCAGCACACACTCAGACCACCTGGTGGTTACAGTCTTGTTTGAGATGACAGTGAATCAAATCTTTGACTAAAATTGAGCATTTTCGAGTTGCTTTTCCGTCGACCCAAGTCTCAGTCAGGAGGAATATATTTGCTGTATTAAATTTACCGCCTGTATTCGGCTCCCTTACTGTTGTCTCATGACTTGTAATTGAGTTTTCTTGTAATTTCCAGATGTCCGACTGGAAGAATTTGTGTATGAGAAACTGGAAAAAAAGGTCCCAACACGAATGAACAACCATGAACTGTTAGGCCAGTCCATGATCGATTCAGGAAATGAATTTGGGCCCGGGACTGCTTATGGTGAGTATGCACAGGATACTGTATATACATTGTGTATTATTCACCGGTCAGGCTTGAGTTGCGATTTCTATATTGTGCCATAACGGGATTGATGTTTTTGCTTGTGCCGTTGACTATTGCAGGAAATGCTTTGATCAAATGCGGCGAGACCCAGAAGCAGATTGGCGGGGCAGAGCGGGAGTTAATTCAAAGTTCAGCCATCAACTTCCTGACACCTTTCAGGAACTTTTTGGAGGGTGACTTCAAAACCATTCTGGTGAGTTGCTCCTTCCTGATGGTCCTTGACCCGTTTTTTGTCTTTCCCGATGAAGTATTTAACAAAAAGGCATGACTTGATTAATTTTTTTTTAAACTCGTCTGTTAACTACTATTAAATAATTTGAAATTATACATATTTCATTTTTTATTATGTGTAATTATGTATATATTTCATTAGGTATAAAATATTTGATATATTTACAGTAAAATATAAATATATTTGTGTAATTCTATTTAAAAGTATATTTACATATTGGAAAAATATATATTTTACATATCTATATATATATATACATGTTCTGTGACGCTTAGTTGCAGGGGGCGTGCTGGAGCCTATTCCAGGACTTTGGGAGAGATTTGAAGTACACCCTGGACTGGTTGCCAATCACAGGGCATATAAAGACAATCATTCACGCTCACATTCATATTGGCCAATGAACCTAACATGCATGTTGGAGAAAACCCACACACGCACGAGGAGGACATGCAAACTCTAAAAAAATGTGAAAGTGCACCTTCAGAGAGGTATTTTTCCAGGACGTTGTGGTTGTTGCCGAATGTTCCCACTGGTTTCTGTATTTAGCTAACCAGGAGCAAAATATTAGAACCACCCTTAAAGTATGATTGAGCGCAATTGCTCACTGTGACAACCCACCATGCCTGGATGATGGTGTCTTTCCAAAATCAGCCTTATCTGTGTCAAAACGGAATTTTGCATTGCATCTCATTTGATTTGTGCAGCTGTGCCTAATGTAGTGGTCAGCGAGTGGCTGAAGAATCCGGTTTCCTAACTGGAAAAGCCAAGTGGCCCTGGTCCCGGCTGCACAGAATGAAAATCGAAGCCTGTGGGTTTATTTTTCCATTTTTAACTCCTTTTGCATTCAGAAAGAGCGGAAGCTGCTGCAGGTCAAGCGCCTGGACCTGGACGCAGCCAAAACCAGACTGAAGAAGGCCCGCATGGCTGATGCTCGAGCTGCGGTACGTGTGCCACCACCAAATCCCTCACACCTGTTAATGTTTTACTTTGACACATGAGCGTCGTCACATAACACCCACTGCTTCTCTAAAAATGTGAGGCAACATCCTTTTTCAGGAAGGAAAGCCTCCGCAGCCTGGGGTCCTGTGTGAAGTCACATGACTGTCAGGGAACAAATACGACACGTGTTGACTTCCCTTTTCTGCCCAGTTGTTTATTCTGATTAAATCTTATTATTTCTAATATTTTCTATTATTGTGTGGGGGAGGTGGGCCACAAGGAACGGAAAACGCATCCGGGGGTGTGACATTAGTTACTACACAGCTATTATATTCCAACTTATTCTGACTGAAGATATGAGACCAAGCACGGGTGGTGTAAGCGTCTTCGGCAACCACGCAACAGCTGTAACTGTCGCTCTAACCTCTGCCACTGTTTTTAAATCGCAAAGCAGCAGATGTGAGCAGAGGAAGTGACAAAGGTGAGTGGAATGTTGGAGCCATCTTTCAACTTAGAAAAAAATAAAATCCACACCCACCAAAGGTCTCCAAGTAATATCATCTGTAGGCACACTTGGATCTTGTGGACTCGCTCTAAAAGTTCAGTGCGTAAATAAGGATGTCGCTCCGTGTGTGTGTGTGTGTGTACTGTTGTGTCGCCAACACAACAATCATACTTTTGTATTAGTTCAACACATGTTTGTTCCTCATATCTTCATATCACACTCTGTTGTGATTGTGTCAGTGTTTCCCACAGGACTGCAATCTATCAGTGGTGACAGGACACACGCATGTTGCTTTTATGGACGCTGAGTGCACACCGGTCTATATTTGTATTCAAAAGTAAGGGACATTTCTTCTGAAGTCCCATTATAATGTGTTCATGATTGAGAGTTGATTATTGAGCACCCAGACGGACTCAGCAACTTTCAGATCGGATCAGCCCAATGGCCCAATATCGGATCAGGACAACACTTGTATATGCGATTCATAACTTAAGTGATACACAAGTATGAAATATGTGATCTGATGCACATTTTGTGGTAAAAAATGTCTTGTTATTAATAGGTTTTAATTGATTTTTATTTTATTTGTTTGAAAATTTTAAATTCTATACATTTTCTTTCATTGTATTTTTATTTTTTTTAATGTGTATCAAATGTATCTTTGGCGGGCCAAATATAAACGACTCTGGGAAACACTGTGTCATGCCTGGAAGCAAACTCCTTTGTTTCTTCATGACATAATTACAGCAACGAGTATGTCCTTTTGGTGTGCAGTGCCAGTGCTGACATTTAAGGCGCTTAAGTCTTCCCATCTTTTTCTAAATATCACCTTATTTTCCTCTCTCTCTCTCTCTACCCCCCACAGGCAGAACAGGAGTTGAGGATGACTCAGAGTGAGTTTGACCGGCAGGCTGAGATCACCCGACTGCTGCTGGAAGGCGTCAGCAGCACCCATGTGCGTACCCCAGCTTGCACCGCGCTCACACTCAGTCACGCAACATACGTGACTAGCACCCAGAAAGAGAAACATGTTCAACAAGATGTGATATTCTCCCATTTTGTCTTTGTGTGATGGCAGGCACACCACCTCCGCTGCTTGAATGACTTTGTGGAGGCTCAGACGACGTACTACGCACAATGCTACCAGTACATGGTGGATCTGCAGAAGCAGCTGGGCAGGTAAACTCTTACTAAATTACACACTCTTCTGTGCATCTTGACGCTTTTTCTCGCTGCTCCTTTCAGTTTCCCTTCGTCATTCTCCAACAACAACCAGTCGTCCGTGTCGGAGGGGGCCAGCATCTCGGTGCCCACCATACCGGTGTCGGCATCCCTGCCAAGCCCGTCCAGCGTCCGCGGGGGCTCGGCCACGTCGGGTGGCTTCAGCGAATTACGCACCTCCAGCGGTAGCCGCAAAGCAAGGGTGCTTTACGACTACGACGCCGCAAGTAGCAGCGAGCTTTCCCTGCTGGCTGATGAGGTGAGATCTTCTTGTTGTTTTACTTTTGCCTCCAAACAGGCAGGAAGAGAGTTCCCCAATATAGTAGATGTAAGAGAAAATAAATGACATAAATAAGAATTGTGCTCGTGGGTCACTGCAACAGGAGCAGCCTGTGTTCAGGATTATTTGCCTATGTAGCGATCAGTGTGCTTGAAAATGTAGATTTTCGGTGAAAAATAGGTCCAATTTGCTTCCATATGGCCGCAATGAACAGTCTTTGTGTCCACAGGTGATCGCAGTCAGCAGTGTGCTGGGCATGGATTCAGACTGGCTGATGGGCGAGCGAGGCAACCAAAAGGGCAAAGTGCCAATCACCTACCTGGAGCTACTTAACTGAGACTCGCGCTGCCCCATCAGGTGTGATCCCTTGTCGCTCGGGGGGGGAATGCAGCTCTGTGCGCCTTATATTTCACAAACTTGCCATCCCCTTTTTGTATTTTTGATGTGACGTGCCAGAACATCTCCCAGACTTGTCCATACATGTTTTTGTTTACATTCTAAATCAATCTCAGATGGTTGCCTTAAGGTTTTTCTGCTAGCAGAAATGATATTGGCTTACATTTGGTTTGTTTTTTTATGCACTTCACCTTGAATTGCAGAGTGATGATGATCATTTTAAGTTGTACTCGACCGGGTAACCTAAACATGAATAGGTTTGTACCGGTGTCATCCATATATGCAACTTAAGTAGTTAAAAAAAAAAAAGTTGTGGTGACTGATGACATGAAATCAGTAGTTTATTTTGGTAAATGAAAAATCTGTATTTTTTGGAAATGTTTTGCACCAACACCACCAGTATTGAGATGGTCATTCTTTCTCCCTTTTGTCATATTGAATCCTGTTGTTTTGTGTTTTAAGTTATTGCTCATTAGAAACTTCAATCCAACACCTTGGTAGGAAATTGTCAACCAAAAGTTATTACTTGGTGTGTTCTTGGCCAATGCTTAGCGATTTACATTTCATTAGTTTACCCTGCATCAGAATTGCATCCCAATGTCAAAAATCAAAGTGCTGTCTTTACAGTGTGGGAGTATATCAAGACAGAGATTGGTGAAATTGAAACATTAAAAGAATGAAATAAAACCACGTTAGAAGATTGTATTTATACTAACACATTGAGATGTATAAAAAAACTAACACTTTTTGTATGCGTGACGCGAGCCAAAGCAGCCAGCAGGTGGCACAAGGGTACTGCACAACAATCCCACATTCACCATAAAGCTGTGTCAACATTGTGGCCATACTTTGTGTGAGGATTCCTTGGTGTTTTGTATCCTGAACGTGAGCAAACATTGATGTGTGTCTTGCTGAAGCGTGTGCTTACAGGAGATGTCTTGTGAGAAGATGCGAGGCGGACTGTAGATCCCTTCTTGTGTTTCAGCCTCCTAATGTGCGCCCCCTTTGGAGCTTCATGCATTTCATGCCCACAGCTGTGAGTACAAAAACACACACACACACACACACACAGGCCCAGAAAAGCATTGAAAACACTGACCCACTTTGAAAGACCTGTTTTATTGGAGCCCAGAAAGCTCGGTGGCTGCTTCTAATGAGAAGGTTGTCCTGATATGAAATGTGTTTGCCTCACAACGCCTGTCCGGTCGTCACCGGTCATGTTTAGAAGGAAGAGTGAAGAGGAAGTGGAGCTTTGCAAACTGCATGTTGTCTTCCAATGAAGCTCGGTTGACATGTCAGCTTGCATCTTAACTTTCCACACCTGACATAACAACCTTTCACCGAACTTGCATTTGACCTGCTGAGGTCAATTCTTAAAATTGTTTCTTAGTGAACTCTGCGGTGCTGAAGGCACTTTATATTCATCTCCAAATTGAAAGGGATAAAAGATGGTCTAGATACATGTCATGGTTTACACAATCCTACCTAGAGTCGGCAACGTGACATCAGGAAGTTCCTATTTCCATACAAAATCACGATATGGGAGATCAACGTGACAAGTGTTTTTGGTTTATTGAAACATCAGATGACTAATTCAGTAGCATGTCAAGAAAATAAGCATGCATTTGTTATTGACCAATCAAGATCAAGATAAATACTGAATAGGACTACAGGATCTTAAGACTGCGCAATCAAACAGATGTAAATGTGAATTTTTTTTTTTTGCTATATAATGAGTCTTCTCTCCGGTTTCTGTTTCCAACCGCCATGACCTTAAGCATCACCACAGCGGTATGTTGGTTACCGTCTGGTTAGGTTTCTTTCACTGCTGCAGCAACAAATCTTATCAGCCTTCCCGCTTGTCAGTGACTTCACTCATTAATAATACACATGCATGCACGACAGTAAGCCTCCACAAAAGTGCAACGACCCGTCGGAGTGACGCATCCGCGCTTCATTTGTCCTCCATCCAGTAGGAAGGAAGCGCTCCCCTTTTGAGATACGGAACTGGGCAGTTGCTGCACATTTGAACAAAACAGGAAATTTCTCGTTTCCTCTGCTGCTTTTCGCAAGACCTAGCATCTCTTTTACTTCTGCATGTGTTCACTCAAGAAGGCGCACACAACCGCACACGTGAACACAGCCACAATTTTTACATGGCCGCACCAAGATGGTCTTGGTTTGAACCGCACGCATTCCGCTGTGATAGTACATGACATTAGTGTGAATGGATAGTTGCAAATGAAGACTATGTATATGACTTTACACTACTGGGTTGCTTGGTGCTACAACAGTGCAAACCATTTCCATATATCTCAAATGTCATCTTGGGAAATTACTCAGATTTGAAAATTTTTATGATTTTCTGGGTGATAAGTTTGTTGGACTGCGCATTCACAACAAAGAGCGTTTAAGAAAAAGTTTATTCTTGACATTCACAGTTTGATTTTTCAGTGTCCAAAATAGAACAGTTTTATGTATGTATGTATTTATGTATATCTTGTAGAGGAGTCCAGAGAAACGAACCATTTGTGGGCCAATCAATATAAAGCTCTGGATAAACCTAAGAAACCTCCTCAAATTTGGACTAGTGGATAGCATATCGAGACTCTATTCCACCAAATGCTAATTTCTGAAATCCATGTTCATTTATTACTACAGTAGAACCTTGGTTAGCCTGTTTTCCAGTTTGCCTTGGTTAGCGTACAATATGGCGCCATCTTGATTAATTAATTTAGCAATAATTTCGCTTTGGACACCCCTGCTTTAGCGCATCAATAGGATGTAGGCTTGAAACATTTTTTTTTGATGGACGTGTGTATCACTTTGGGCTTCAGTGTAAGGTAGACAATCACTAAAATGCCCACCAAAGAAACACAAATGGAAGCAAAAAGGACAATGTACCAAAATATCGATTCCCCTTTTTCATCTTGACAGACAAACAACCTGGAATGGAGGATGCTGCGTGTTTGGAAAAGATCTGTACACTCCATGTCCGACTGTCCGACCACACGAATCGTCTTTGTTGTTTCGAATGTCCGAAACCATTCTGTCTGGCAGCAGTTGAATGGATTTCCTGTGAGGAAAACCGTGTGAAGTTTTGTAGCTAATGTGTTGGCCTGAGCTGAGGGAATAGTGGTCAGCTCGTTGTCCCTCAGATCAAGCAGTTTTAGCTCCAGATTTAAGACCGATGCTGGAAGACGCCTGAGAGAATTGCGTGAAATATTCAGAGACTCCAGATGATGAAAATCGGAGAAGTCGAAGTCTCCGATGTGCGTGTTTCCCAAACCTAAGTGCTGTAATGTGCTGCTCAGACTTCTTATTGATCGTTGGCCACTTAGCCTCGGATTGTCAGATAGGTCTAAATGTGTGAGAGGCAGGTCAGAGAATGCAGTCGGTGGAATCATTCCAAGGTTGCATCCCTTGAGATAAAGCTGCCTTAGGGACCTCGTGGTTTTCCAGTCCATTCCAGAGTCTGTGCTGGCCTCGACTTCCTCGGGAAGACATACGCTTAAGTCGTTGTAACTCAGGTCCACAGATCGAAGGCTTGGCAATGCTAATAATAGTCCGGAAGATAAACAGCCAAGATCATTGAGGCTGAGGTTGAGGTATGCCAGCTTGCCAAGCGTCCCCAGTGTAGCGTCATCTGCTACAATCTCCTTCAGTCTGTTGTTGCTAACATCCAACTCGTACAAGCTGCCAGAGAACTGCTCTAGAGTCAGATTCAAGCTTTCTAGACAGTTGGTGCACAGCCGGAGCCGAGACAGCGATGGCATTTTCTGGATGAATCCCGACGGGAAATACCGGAGCTGATTTCCTTGCAGGTCCAACGTCTCAAGCGAGGAGATGTCACCGTGAAGGTTGTCGTCCCACAGCTTGGCCGTTACATTTGTAGTGTTTCTCCTCAGGTTGTAGAAGTCGACTGTTGCGGGGAAGGTGACGTTGTCCTCCAGGCGCTCGTAGAAACTCACACTGTTGTAGGACAGGTAAAGATTCCGTAAGCGGCTGGTGTTGGGTAAGAACGGGAAGAACAGCAGTTTGTTGTCCGACAGATCAAGCGTCTCTATTTGGAATTTGTCGTTGACGTCCTCCCGGGAGATGAACCACTCGAGGAAGTTGTGGCTGGCGTTGAGGACCACCAGCTGAGTCATGTGGAAGTCAGTCAAGCAAGGCAGATAATTGAGCGCCAAGTTGAGGCGCTGTAGTTTAGGAGTGCTTTCAAAGGCGTTGTCGATCTCAAACAGGAGGTTCCTCTGCAGGTCCAGCTCTTTGAGCAAGTGCAGATCCCCGAATGAGCTCTCATCTATGCGTCGCAAGAGGTTTCCGGAGAGATTTAGGTATTCTAGGGTTGTTAGATTTTGAAGGACGATGGCAGCCGTTACTTCATCCAGCATATTCTCTGAAAGATCTAAAAATCTGAGCTTGGGTAGCGTCTTTAGAGCATTGCCGGTTTCTTGGTAGCTAACATAGAGATTATTATTGGCAAAATTCAGATTCATTAACAATTTGGTGTGATGAAAGACGTTGGACTCTACTTTCTCCAGATGATTGCAGGCTAAAGTGAGGGTGGTGAGTGAGGGGTATCGGAGGCAGCCGTCCTGTAGTGTCTTAATGAGGTTAGCATTGAGCTGGAGCTCCTCAGTGCTGCCTGGTAGTCCCGCAGGGATAGACGTGAGGTTGCTATTGTTGCAGAGAGCTGATCTTTGTGTCTGCGTAGAGCACATAAGATACATTTAGACTGGCTTGTGTCAGTTTTGGGCAGAACACAAATCCACAAAATTTTGTATAAATGTGTAAATATTTACTGGTATGTATGTATCTAATATCTTTCAGTAATATAATTTTGGACACCCCGATGGACAGTTTATAGCCCACAGAGTAGTTGCCATCTTACCAGCCGGCACGGGCGCTGCTGTGGATGACCTGAGGTTGGTGTTGGGACGGTCCACAGGGATAGTAGCAACAGCACGCCGCTCAGTGAAGCGCTGTGAACTGACATTTTAACATCCCCGCTGTTGAGGGAAAAGAGACGAGGACATGAGTTGGTTGTTCTGGAGTTGCGGCCTGTATCATCTGATGTCAAATTGGTTTATAGTAGTTGATGCAGTTTGAAGTAGAATTTTTTTTTTTTCATACATTGTGAAGGCATTTTTGTCGTTTGTTTTTGTTTTTTGATGAGCCAACATCGTATGCAGTAGTATCAGCACAAATGCACTCCAGTTAAATGTACTGATTAATATTAACGTGAATGCTCTGTAATGTCCTTTAAGTTACATGTAAATAATATATATATATATATATATATATATATATACAATACTGTAATTGATATATTATAATACTTTTGTTCATATATTACACAGTCCTTTTAAGGTGTGTCTAAATAGAAAATATATAACCATGTATAGAAATATATATTAGCATTTTCTTGTAGATTATGTCTTGCAATTTCAGATGATAAACATAAGAGTGATTTACACATTTTAATTTACATTTATGTAAAGTTTTTAAAATTGCATCAACATGTAAAGATGCATGTATTAGCGTTTTCTTGTCGTTTATATGTTGTCTTTCAGTTACAGATGACCAACTAAACATAAGTGATACACAGTTGCATCTCAATACATTAGAATATAAGTTCCTAATAAAGTGTTATTCATAAATACATTTCATATTTGGATTTATGTGTAAGCTAGTCTTTTATGGCATCTCAGTACTTTGATAGTATACTGTATTTAAGTCAGTAGATCAGTTTAAAATTAAAGTGGCGACTGCACACAGTGAGATATTTCCAGAATGTGTTTGTTGAAATACATATTTAACAAAAAGTTGTGAAATATTGTAAACTCCAACTTTATTGTGTCATGAATATAGGAAGATAAGTCTGCATGCATCGGTGCAGAGTGCATCAACTTACAGCGGCGGTTTGGTGTGGATTCCCCAAGCCACTGACGCCCGCTCCCACGACCATGTCACCGCCTGGCTTGCTCTCCGTCGCCGTCGTCGTATGTGTTCTCATGTGTGAAGTTCATGTGCCATCCTCCGACCCAAGCACTGACACCTCTTACTATTCACAGAAGCAGGCAGCCAACGGAAACTGAGTCACATGGACCGGAGCTGCAATCAGAGAGAGGTTCTCAAGCTCAAGGGTGGGGGCCACAGGAAGGCAAGTTGCTCAACTTTTTTCTTCTTCTTCCCCTCCCTCACTGTGGCACAGGCGTTAAATCAATGTTAGTGGGTTGAGAGCACAACTGCCACCGCAAAAACCCTGACGGAACACTCCCTTCACACTCTTGGCCTGCTGTGATCAGCAGACGTACCGGAGAGGAAACCAGTCAACATACACACCCTTCCTGCCCACTTTGTGGCCCTCTGCTGCAATCATCTGAGTGATAGATCAGTTATAGCGAATCCTTTCAATGCAGACTATGGGGCGACGTAGGGAATTGGAAAGCTGATTAATATTCATCTTGTTGATGTTCTTAGAGTCATAGTTTAAAGCTGTTTGTCCTAAGTATACACCCCTTTGGGGCAAGAAATAAAGTGGGGAGATCGGTAAGATTCCATGGAAGCCATTTTTTGCAACATAGATTTGTATTAATGTTGTCCTCGATATGGGTGGTGGGAGTCACATAAATTATTACCCAGCATATCTTGTGGGTTAAACAGCCAGGAATAATATTGTTTTGCATATATACTGTATATGCATTTGGATATTTTGTACTCCAAATCAACAGGTACACATGGTCAAATCCTAATTTGTTTTACTCCTTCTTACCTCCAAGTGTGCACAAACTACAGTTAAATTACAAAAGTAGATATAAACATTAGTTATCTGTACAATACAAATGTCATTGTGGATGGGAACCAGTGAAATAGCAATTACAGTGCGCAATCAAACCTTGTGCATGGAATATGACTCTCCAGCACCATTCTTTCCTGAGCTTCGGGGATTAAGGCCGTGATGAGGAACAGCCAAATATGTAAATGTGAGGCCTATTTTTGAGAGCTGTGGAGGCGGCCTCGTAGTCGCTATAGTACGGAGGATGTGGGGCATTTTCTTGATTGCTTTTTAAATACCGCACAGTAATCCTCTAAGAGAATGTTTGTGAAATAGTTTTGTTACAGCATAGAAAACCCGTTTAAGAGTATAGTAAGTATTTCGACATGAAACAACATTCCTATTGTCAGCTTTACACTCCTATTACCCAATATAGCAACTATATACTATGTGACAACTAATATAACATAAGACGTAAATAAGACTCACGTTGCTGTGTGTTGCTGTGAATGACTTTGTCCCGGTGCTAGGGGAGCTGGGGGCAGGCAGGAAGTGACGCCATGGGTTCATAGGTCTTCAGAATGTCTTGTCCAGTCGTCCGTTTTTTTATCGCAGTTTCAGGCGTGACCGCAATAAATGAGTTAGGTTAGAGCACAGAAACCTGTTTATTACTTTCTCAATCTGGTTTAGAGCCATCTAGATATGAAATAACACCCCTATGGTCACCTTTTAGACTCCTAGTTTTCATTGTTTACTATGAAACTTCAAACTTGCACTGCAGGGAGTGTGATTTATTATTTTATTTATCCTTTTTTGACTAATAATTGTATGAGCGACAGGTGTGTCGTGGGCTGCTGTTCAGAGTTGTTGTCAACACTAGGAAGCGTTGACAATTGTTCATGTTGTGTTGTCTTTTGCAAATAAAAGGCTGACGATCAAAAGCCATCCCGTTGCTGTTATTCAGCCACCGGGATACGAAAAACAAAACAGTGACAGGAGTGAAGCCACAAAGTACACAGCGTAAAGTGTACTACAAGCATAGTAATAAACACAGGAATACTACATGGACAGCATCAGAACTGAGCATCATTATCTTTGTAAAGGCAGTTTGAGTATAGAAGAGCAGATGTGTATGGTATCTGCAGAGCATTACTGCACTGACCTCTTGTGGATAGTGTGCAAATCGATGCTTTAGCATCACGTGACATCATGAGTGACACCATGTAATATCTTTATTTCCCAGCTATAAACCGTACAGCAGCTGTAGTACCATGGATAAAACCCACAAATAAATAGTATAGTGAAATAGTACAGTAGCACATTAAAAGGGACACATGTTACACATATACCTTTCCACCATTATATTATTGGATGCATTGACGGCAGATTTTAACTTGACTTCTCTGCTTAGTTCATGAGTCGGGTGACACACCATCATACATCATAAATCATAGTCCTGGGTGTTTGGTGAATTCATACGCGGTTGCCACAGTTTAGACAATTTAGTTGGACTTTCAAGCAGAATTCTGACTTTTAGATGTTTGGAGCCCCTTCATTTAAAAATGGTGTCAACTGCAAAAGTGTCACTGTGTCTTTTGACACAGAAGTTAAAACGCAGTCCGACTTCACGGTCCAAAAACTGCAAGCGCTGCTCGTGGTCCACAATCTTCAACCGTCCAGTGGTTTCCCCAAGTACACCATGGTGACCTCCGTGTTGCCGTACACCGCCGAGACGGCGGGGAACAGGCAGGCTTTGGGCAGTCCCCTAAAGGCGACGCCAAGGAACTCGAAACCCCTCTCAAAGGCTAACGTCTTGTCGTCCATGTCGAGAATCACTCGTATCCGCTCTCCGATCTACGGAAAGCAGAGTGTTAGAATGCAGAACATATTACATTGACACTCCCAAAGTAGATATAGTCAGCAGCCATGTTGTGCTTAGTAGCCAGGACAGACACCCATGTTTCCGTTTTCTTCACCACATGACCATTTCCGGTTCTGTGTCCGTCGCCGTGCTTTTCCTCGTGCATGTAATAAAAGATGAGTCAAGTACTTTTAATGTAATGGCTGGGTGCTGCAATTAATGATTTTCTTAGTTGATTAATCCCAAGCTTGCTATTTTGATTAATCAAGTCAGTTGGGCCCAAGACGGCCCAACTGATACCAATTAATTGGAAGATTGATTCATCGTTGATTAATTGTTTTCCCTCTTTTTGGTGACACTGCACAGGAAACGGTGACCTACGGACCAGTCACAGCACCTACCTGATATTTGGGTGCGTTGTTGCACTGCGGGAAGTTCCCGTTCACCTCGCCGTTGTGCAGCAAGTTGTTGTCCACCAGGTTCCAACCCCAGCTCTGGTCATCGCTGCCCAGCAGGGCCACGTAGCCTTGGCACTGCATGGACGCCCGCTTGGTGGCGATGCCGATCACCGCCACTGTCCCCAGGGGGCCTTCCCACCAAATCTCCCAGGCGTGGCGCCCCTCTGAAAAGCCGATCTTGCCCCGTGCGCCGTCTGTGCTTTGGGCAATGGGGTTGCGGTGCAGGGTGAACCCGTTCTTCTTCACGTACACATTGCGGGAGCAGTCATGGGAGCTCAGTGCATGTTGGTAAGATTTGAGCTGCAGGGAAGTAAATACAGTAAGTAAAATACAGATTACAGTTGTAATAATGTATGTATTATATTCATGTTGGTAGGCCAAACACACTCCTATGGGTGTTTCTGTAGCCCAAATTCCAGTTAGTCAACACCCTCATCATAGTTTCTACTCCATTCTACCAGACTCCCGTTTAAGAATGTACATTTTTAACACAAACACACAATCATACATTGTTTTGGTGCAGTTATGCCCACCCAATGCCTTAGGTTATGTGCAGGTGCACAGTATACACATAGCCGGGGTGTTGGAACGTTCAACCCACCTTGCCCTTGTATGTAGGGAGGTTGCACAGGATGTCAGACCGCAGAGCCTCGTCGCTCAGCGATCGGGCGCACAGGCTGCGCCACACCTCGCTGTTTTCATCCGCCAGAATGTTGCTCCAGTGCCAGCACACCAACGCGCACCGCGTCAAATCGACGAGCTCCAAATAGGAAAAGATGTGCTCCAGCACCCGAGCGGGTAGCCTCCCCGCCACCCCTGCTCCTGCCCCGGACGCCGCAGCGTAGAGAGGGCCGCCGGCGGAGCTGCAGCTAGCTCCCGCTGCTGCTGCTGCGCCCGAAAAAGAGGAGCCTCCACCGGCCGCCCCCGACATAATCGCGTGTGGAAAAGGTTACCTAACACATTCGAATGAGACCGAATTATAAGTGAAATGTGGACATTTTGTTGGTGGCACTGTGGAACCACAACAGTATGGATTCCCCCTTCCCACCAGCTTCCCACTTCGACGGCTGGGGGCGTGAAGGTCCTGGAGAGCAAAACAATGAAATGAATAATCGTACACAACTCGAGTGTCTAGTCGTATTAAACATTTGTCTTGTTTATAGTAGAATAAGTTTGTACTCGATTTATGTTGGTTAAGCGGTTAAACAAGACTATGTCACTGCCGAAATCGAATATGTTCTTTATGGCCTGCCAGGACCTTACAGATGACGTCACAGCATACCCGGTGGCATTCATTGCAGTCAGTTGGGGTGGACGATACTGCAGATGTTGGTAGCGATACGATACCAAGTCAATGGAGGGCAGATACTGATGCAAATCATTTTTAGGTTATTTTAGGTTATTGAAGGCTGTTGTGGTTTTACGTTTCAATTTGTCGATAAAATTCTAGGCAAAAAAAACGTTATTTGTAAACAATTTAATACTCCATATAAATAGAATGTAAGCCAATGTAACGATATCAACAATGTAACAAAACATGCCATAGTGATACAGTAGTTGACAAGAATTCCTCTCACTATTAGATAAGAACAATGTTTTTATCTACCCACTACATCTAGCATCCCTGTTTATATTTAGTTTCATCGCCGCACTCATTTTCTACCATCTTTTTTTCCTGTCTAGTGATTGTTCGTGATCACGTGACGTGATGCGGAAGTGACGCGGGGCACTCAAAAGAGTTCAGCATCTGGGAGCAAAAACACCAGCTAGCTTATTTTTATTTGCCGAGAAGCGGACTCTAACAAGGCAATAACACCGACCAGTAAGTCATCGTACTTAATTGAAGCGTTTCAGGATTGCGTTGCGATGTCTGCCATGTTGGGACAGGCGTTGGTGCAGGACACAGCTGTCCGGCTGTCTCCTCGGCTGCGGCCTGGCGGCGGGCTCGCTCCATCTGTCCAGAGGTTGTTGGGGTTTTGTTTTTTTTAGGCAGGTGCTTTAGCATGGTGACCTGTAACATGCTATGTTATCGGCGATACGACAACATTTCTACATGCTGCATGTTGAGCAGCTAATTAGGCTGACGGGTTAAGTAAGCTAGCTAATGATAACAAAGCATCGCGACGTTCACCTTCGCACACCTTTTCCAACATTCCTCCACTCCATGATGGCATCCTCAGCTCCACTGGGGGCACCTCCAACATCTAATATCGCACACCAACCTTCAATCTCTTGTCATATTTTCAGTAAATAACCTCGAATTAACTTCTTGATCATTTTAATCAGAATTCAGTCTGTAATCGGCTGCAATGTGATGCAAAATGGTGTGCCCGGTTTAAGAAAATTATGAAACATTTCATCCCGAGTCACATTGTACCACGTTGTGTCCTCCATATATGAAAACTGTATATAGTTATATTTCCACAACTGCGCACGATGTAATCATTTTTGGGCGCCCATCTTCGTTTCAGCCTGTGTGCAACGCGCCCCGGCTGCCACTAGAGGGCAGAGCTGACGTGATGTTTTGCATTAGAACGTAATGAAGACGTGAGCTCATCCTCTGTGCTAGAGGTGATACTACGAATGTTGGTATCGATCCGATACTAAGGGGATCCGGGGAATTATCGCAGATACCGATAGTTTTAACGCATCATGGTATGGCTTTGTGAACAATATGAAACATTATGCTTCCCTGAGACACAGGATACAAGGCAGTGGATTCCTGAAAGCAAAAAAAGAAAAGCAGGTGTTTAAAAAAACAATTCTATCATTGCAGCACTCACGATTAGGCAGCCATAATGAATCCGGTATACAGCCCTGCACCAACAGGGGTCCCCTTCACCAATCCAAAGGGTATAGGCTATCCAGGTATGTTCATCCATGAATTGTCCTAAATAACCGCCGTGTGAAAATATTGAATTATTTTTTCCAAACTTGCTTTGTCAGCTGGATTCCCTGTTGGCTACACTGCAGCAGCCCCAGCGTACACTCCAAGTGTCTATCCAGGAGCAAATCCAGCCTTCTCAAGTGGTAAGATGGTGTGTTTGGGTCGTGCAGGAATGGATGTATGTGGTGACTCTCTCTTATGATGTATAGGTTACGCCCCTGGTACTCCCTTCAAAATGTCCTGTTCTCCCAACTCTGGGACCGTACCGCCATACTCGTCCTCCACCAATCCTTACCCAGCCGCCGTCTACCCTGTCAGGAGCACCTACCCCCAACATAACCCTTATGCGCAGGTCAGTGTCGCTTTAATAAAGGATGTTTTGGTGAAGAAAAAGTAAAAGTTTTTTTGCTTGCAGGCGTTGATCCCGTCACAGCAGCAAGGTACTTATTTCACACAGCCGCTGTATGCGGCGCCGCCTCACGTGATCCATCACACGACAGTGGTTCAGCCCAACGGGATGCCCGCTGCCATGTATGCCCCGCCCATCCCTCCGCCCCGTAATAACGGGGTCACCATGGGGATGGTTGCCGGCACCACCATGGCCATGTCAGCTGGTGGGTAGAATATCCCATACTTGCCTGAATATAAACAAAACAGCCACATATGGCTAGCATCAAACGTGTCTGAAAAGGTTGATCATATTTTTTAAACGATAATGGTGGAGGGGGTGTGATAAAAATTCAGAAGCGCTGTTTTAAGAAGCTTGGTGGTCATAATATCCAATATCAAATTGGAATAACAGCAGAAAATCAATACTGTGCTGAATTATATAAATGTTCTCTTTGTGTGTCAGGAACGTTGCTGTCAACTCCGTCACCGGCGCCGGCCGCTCTCGCCCCCCACCCCGTCACCATGCCCACATATCGGCCCGCCGGCACGCACAGCTACAGCTACGTGCCCCCGCAGTGGTGAACACAAGGCTGAGTGAGTATGCACTGAAGTGCACATACATCTAGTGTCTTCATTTGTCATTATTTGGTGTGTGTGTGTGTGTGTGTGTGTGTCTCTCTCTGTCTCTACAGGTGAGGCAGGAGGCGCTATAGATATGCATTCACACTCCAGCGGCGGACCTGCTCTGCCGGCGTCTGCAACCTGTTTGTCTTTTCCAGCATAATGTGAATCTCAAACCATGTAGGTCCATTTGGGAGGGGGGGAGGTCAGGGGTAGGGGCGGGTCGTCATCCCCGTGTTTTAATGGAATTAGGTTGCATTCCACGCTGCACCCCCGCCTGTATGTCACACACGGAACGGCCTAAAAGCCTCCATGCAATTGTTTATGCAGTTTTTTTTCTAGCTTCAACTAGCTCGTGGTGAAAACGGGAGGTGTGGAGTAGTTTATTTCCTCACCAGCCCATCCTACCCCCCCTCTGGTTTCTGTTCTGTTTTGGAGATGCATCCGATGTTGAATGCATGTTGTATATGTAGATGTATGAAGGTAATGCTAGCTCAATCTACCTGCTGTGACTAGATGCAAAATCCTACGGACGAAACTAGGGATGGGCATTATCACGAATGAACTCCAAAATTGATCGATTTTGTGGAATGGATAGTAGATTCGATGTATAACAGTTAGCCGCGCAGTACTGGGGTGCAACCAGTAGAGGCACTGTTGGCTCACTTTCAGCTATTGCCAACATCAACTAAAGCCCAATGTCCTCTGCTGAGGAATAACTCCTTGCAACATTATTCTTATCCATATACCGCATATTTAAAAGTATTAATAAAAAATATATATCATATCTAATGGACTGTTCTGACATTGAGTGGAATGCCCATCTCTAAAAGAACACATCCAAAGGAAGTCAAAAGTAATAAATTTCCAATGCTGACTCACCTACTGTGAAAGATGTTCATGCAAAAAAAAAAAGAAGTGCAGAACCAATCGTTCTGTTTTCAAGGCTTTGTGTTTTACTAAGTGAAGCTTGTTTATTTGACTTAAATCTGATTTTTCATGCAGTGTATGAAATGTGTTTTACCGGTTGCGTATTCTAGGAAAAAGATTGTGGCCATTCCAACACGTAATAATAATAATAATAATTCAAAGAGCCTAAGAACGCTACCATAATGTGCATAGAATTGTCTCATGAATGAATTTGTCCTTAAGTAGGTCTGATGCACTACTCCACCGCTAACTACCTTCAAGTTAAGATGAAATATTCATGTTAAACTCCATTTGTGACTAGCACTACTGATGGAAGGCACTTATTCAAAGCAGTTTTGCAATGATACCTGACCTTTATGTTGCCATTGCTTCCAGTTGTAGCATCGGGTTCTAGGCTGACCCGTCAGAATCACTGTCTCAGACTTGCTTTTATGATGTCGCCTCAGTCACTTGAGCTCAATAATCTGTTTTGTACATGTTATTTTTTGTGGTTTTGGTTCTTGTTTTGTATTTTAATGAAAGCGCAAAAATAAAAACAAATATAACACTAAAATGTTTGCCATTGATGTCATTTTATTTCACTCAAAGCACTTTCATAAGTTCATCTGGTGGTGCTTCACTTTGAGGTGTCCGTGTGAAACAAGCAACACGTATAAGCCAAGTTCCCTCTGAATAATATATAATTATATAATGGGAATGTATCCAAAGAACAATTATTTCTAACAAGGTCTACTGTCTACTTCCGGGTTTTGCATCACTTCCTGTCCGTCACGCCTTTTCCTTCCCAACCCGGACATATCTCTCCATGGCAACACATGCGTAAATATAACACACCCCTAATACCCCTAAGGGTCATTACAATATATTGTAATATTGTTTTCTGAATGTAAAAACTACAGCAGACCAAAACAGACTTTTAAAAAGTGCAGGGGACAGTCATCCAGATGCCCCCACCCACCAAATTACGTCCTTGAAGAAGTTATTTTCACTCTGTCCACTAAGTGGCAGTATGCCGCTGATGAATGTCAGCTGCTCTTGAAATACAGAAAGAAGGAAAACGTACTTACCCAACATGCATTGTGGCGCGCGAATTTGGAAGGTATGTGAAAAGAATAATCATTTATTGAACATTTGTTAGAAATGCTGAGAACGCCGAATACCAGCAGCTTTGTACTTCGTTGTAAGTCGTTATCAAAGTTTTACTTAGATGTTGTAACTCTTTGTTTTGTAAGCAGCACAATGGTCGACAGGCGTGTTTAACATGACTACTTCGGGGTATGACTACAAATGATTGTGTTCGACATGGCGTATGCTATCTAGCTTGTTTATCTTTGTGTTTGATGATGCTAGCCTGGTATAGTGACATTTTAGCTAGCTTGCTGCTCTTCAGGCTTAAAGTGACACTATTAGCAGGAAGAATCTGTCGAATGATTTGTTGACATAAAATTGTTCCACTGATGGATCATCCTGTCACGCAGGATGACTGAGGTTGACAGGATGAGCAACCTCACCAGCACACCCAAACCAGCCGACTCTTTTCACACTTTATGGAAGCAACTTTGGGATTGTCATCAAACTGGACTGCAAGGTAAGACATCTTTGACAGGTGCTATTTAATAATTTGGTTTTTATGCATTTTCTGGTCTACACTAAATGTTTGTTTTTGTTTGCAGGACTTGAGGAGAAAGTCTGCAAGTTGAAAAAGGAGCGCTACCTGTGAGTATTGAAGTAGTCCAGCTCAAGTCAATCTGTCGAATGTCAGATGTACATCACCCGAACTGACTGTATTTGTGTGTCACAGAGATGCACAGAAGCTTGAAGTATTTTACACTCGTAACAAAGAGCTGAAGGCGCAAAACAAAGCTCTGCAGGATGCTATTAGTCTCTTGGAGGAAAGGTAACACTTCCGAGATGTCGAATCATGTTTGTTTTTGTTTCAATGAGAAATGCGAAAACATTCAGATACATGTGACACAAGCGTAATGTGAATGTAAAGATCTTGAAAGATTTTCACTGTTACCAGACTCCGAGCAGGAGAATGTGATCGCTGTTCAATCTTGGAAGAAAACTTAAAGAGTAGTCAAACTCAACATGAGCAGATTATCATCAAGCTAAGTGAGTGTGACGTATACACTACGGTATATTAGGGGTGTCACAGGATCTCCCGGAGTCCAAACATCATGAAACACAGGGCCTGGCATGATAATGCATTTATTACTCACAATAAATAAAAACAAACTTTGCTTATTTTGCCGGCCTCAGTATATTGCCATGTGCATGTGTCTGCTAGCATACACACAGTGCAGAGGAGTCTAACGAAGTAGATTGTAATATATTGTCATATAGTTTGGATATTTATTTAAAAGTAATGTTCAAATCTCGTGACCTGAGTGTCTTGTGACATCCCTACTGTATATACACTGTTATTGCTTGCCATCAATATGTATAGGCACTTAAATATTTTAGTCTATTGTCTGATTTTATTGATACAGAGCATGAACGAAAATGTCTTGCGGATGAAAATGACAAACTATACGCTGAACTGCAGAAGTTCAAAAGTGGGTGAGTGTGTTTTTCCTGTTTCCCTACATCATTTCGCGACACTGAAAAGAATTGTGTTGGTACGCCTGGTCAACAAAACCGTGATCTCCCCTGATGGAGCACTATGTATTTTATATGGGGGTGTGATATTCCATGTCATTGTCAGCAGCGAGCAAGAAGACGGCATCATCCCAGACTCGCCGGTTCTTCCCAGCTCGTTTCCTCTGGCCAAGAAACTGAAGAAACGTAAAAACCCTGACAAGAGCAAACATGTTCACTATGCAGAAGAGCCTTCGTTTACGTTAAATAAGTCACTTTTCAAAGGTGGGTGGAGTTCAGTACGTCCATAATGGACTGGGATGGACAAATCGGCTGAAGTCTTTGTGGCATCGTTTGTTTGTATTTTTAGATGTAAATCATGAATTGGTTGGTCCGCCAAGAGCAGAGGTGCTTGTTCCCAACACGTGTGAAATGGATACATCCCTGATTGGCGGTAAGATATTTCATCAGCTGCTTCACTATCCTGGTGAGATTTGAATTGATTTGTTTATATTATATTATATTGTAGAACCCCAGCAAATGATGCTCCCTCAATATTTTGACTTTATACTCATGTAATTACAGCTATTTTTTTCTTTGACCAAATTTTCATATATTGACTTTAATCTCTGAATATTATTTATGTCAGATGAGGAAGAGAACGGGGGGGAAGTGATAGCAGAAACATGTGCCCTTGAACTGGTCAACACGTGTCGCATGGTAAGATGCCTTCATGCACCAGGATTATTGGCTTGCATCTCTCATCCCTGATGAGATTTTACATTTTGTCAGAAAACTCCAGAAGCTGCAAGTCAGCGAAACGCCTCCAAATCTTCTCGGTTGTATGATGTTCGTCTAAAGTAAGCACAAGATGACTTAAGATGCACACCGCCCTGTACCATGTCTATCATTTTAACGACTTTCCAAACCAGGCCTCATCGCAAAGCCTCGTCATCCACGCCCATCCACAGCCCGGACTCCACCACGGAGAAGTCACCATCTCTACTTCACGTGGACAGGCTGACCAAAGACAACTCTACCTGCAAAGGGAAATGGAAGACGGACGAAGCGGAGCTGATGAAACCAACCTGCAGAACAGTAAGCACCCCAAGCTTCAAGCAGCCACCTGACAGCAAGCTTTCTATTTATTTAGCTAGTCTCTTCATCCACACCCTATTCTCTTGGCCTTCTGGGACAACGGATGAAAAGCTTGTCCCACCTTTTGGGTGGTCCTTGAACACACCATCTAACTCTGTCCCAATACTATACTGTATTTTCCCCTTTTTCTTTCACCTCATATTTGGTTGCAAATGCTGACACTCTCTGGAAAACCAAAGTCCAGACTGGTACTGGTGGATGGTGGCTCTGTATTCATTTAGTGCTTTTAATTTGATGTTGTTCTTGTCTTAGTTTTACACAATACAATTACATCACTGTCATATACTGGTATTGAATAAAAAAAAAATTCAATCCAATGTAAAAGGTTGAAACTCCAAGTGTTGACTGTGGAAGTCCAGTTTTCAAGAAGCCGAACTCAAAACTGTTGGAGCAGCGAGGAAGCCACCTTCAAGGTCACAACGCTGAACCCAGACAAGCTCATCCGTGTGATGGTGAGATCAGCTGTTCTCTCTTCAGAACCTTGTAGTTCTGTTTGGATCATACCACACTGTTGTTTGCGCAGAGAGTACACAAAGGGTGGAGAACATGTGGAGCATTGACCCTGAGCTCAACTTTACCTTGTACGACAGCGAGCAAGGAGCAGATAAGGTACAGTCACATGACCTGCTCTTGTTAGGCTACACTAGGATTAGTCGTAATTATGTCATTGATTGCTGTTCATTTAGTTTTGCACTGGTTTGGTAGGAAAAGTGTCTTACGCCTGCTGTTTGTATCCAAGCATGAAGAACACGGGGAACTTCTTGACAGTGACTGCACTTGGATCAGTCACAGTCTGCTCCAAGGTCGACAGGAAAGTGACCAGGATGAAGAACACGGTCTCTCTGGTGAGTTTCCTGTCAAAGTGCGCTGTCTGAAAACCTGACTTATTTTTCTTGCCCCTTCGGAAGGAATCGGCGAGAAGGCAAACGACAGTCTGGATGGAATGTTTGACACCACTGGTCACGAGGAGTACGTATCTTATAACGACTCTCACGGTGCCAGCCAGCCCAGTGAGGATATGCAGCAAGAGGAGCAACAGGAAGATGGTACACATTGTTAAAGCATACAGTTCCACTCACCTCAATGTTCTACCAGCATTTGGTTTTGAGCGACTCCATTAAGTATAGGTTTTAATGCAGATGCTCAATATTGACTTTTTAATGATATAGTCCAGCACTTCATTACCCATAAACTGATACTGGCAGCCGATCTTCCCTGAACCTGTCAGGTCACATTCTGTGTAATGAATGAACCATTGATGCCGCTTTGACTGTGATGTCACTGGATACATTTCACAAAATATGGCAAATACTTCAATATGCAACATCTCTAGTCATTGGGAAAATGTTTTTCTTGGATACCTTTATTTTGTTAGATGCCGTCTGACAAACGCTCAGCTTTTTTATTATGAAGGCCGGAAGTGTGCCGTTTTAGTGTTTGGGCTTTTGATGGCTGTGTGGTTTTAACGAAGCGAGTAAGATAGCTACGTGATGACAATAAGTACCTTTTAGCTCAAGACTCTCGGTTGTACACACTTAGTCTTGAAACTTTCACCACCACGGATATGCTAACAGAGAAGAAGCTTGTTGCGACTAAAAGTGGAGATTTTAAAACGTGGCTAGTGTTGAACCAATTGGTCGGGCAGGGTATTGGCCACCACCAGAGGGCGCCAGATTACCCGACGTCCGTAGTTTATTTTTTGTAGTTATAGCTGAAATGAGCCCATTACAACTGACTATATCAAATACTGAATGTAGCTTCTCCCTTATCCAATTCTGCAGGTGTACCTAATGTGTGATGACAAATTTAAAACAGTGTCTTCTCTTCCAGAAGAACAAGAGCCTTCTGAAAACCATCCATGGCACAAAGAAAAGTGAGGAAACACTCAAGTTCCACCTTGTTTCCTTACATGTTTTTGTTACATTTTTGTTGTACTGCTGAGTATCTCTGATAGATGAACCTTTCCAAAGAAACAAACCAAAGTTTCTTTTGTGTGTGGGTTAGACATCCAACATTTGCGCACGTGGCAGTGGTTCGCAAGAAAGATGAGAGGAGAAAACTGAAGGGCACCACCTGCAAAGAATGTGAAGTTGTAAGCCCGTTCCTCAGCAAGCAGCTTTTTATCGTGTTCATTCGAGTACTAACAAGCTGCTCTTCTCCCAGTACTACGCCCATCTCCCAGAGGAGGAGAAAGAGAAGAAGCTGTCGGAATGCTCTCGGCACCGCCATCGCTTCATTCCTCCCAGCACACCGGAACATTTCTGGGAAGTGGGATTCCCGTCCACGCAGACGTGCATCGAAAGAGGTAACTGTCATCTGCTGTCCTTCCCGCCAGCCAACACATGTCCAACATCTTTGTGTGTTTGCAGGTTATATCAGGGAGGAGAAGACCCCTTCAACTCGTTTAAGAAGAAAACAGCCTTTTACCGCTCTCTTCTCCCCGAAGACGAGCCAGAAGGACATCAAGACACAAGCCAAGTTAGTGTGATCACCAAGGAACTCCATGAGAATCTTTTTGCTGGAGTCACCTCATTGTCCCTTTTAGATCGTTCTACTTTGCATGTAAGAGTGAAACATACTGAATAAAAAAAAAAAAAAAACCTTAAGTCAATGAAGAGATTGCTAATTAATAATTTATATTGTTTGGAATTCAATCTTTTTTCCCTTTTTTTTTTAAATAAGAGTAGAAAGTAGACAATATGTAAACATTTTATTTGGTCTGTAGCTTATGAAAGCTATGAAGAAAATATGAAAATACAGCATACATATTTAGAACAGTTGTTCAGGAAGTGCAAGTTGTTGGTCCATCCCCTTTTTTCTTTTCGCTTGGTTTTACTGCGTTTCTCTCTCAAAGTACACCAGCATCGCCTCGCTCACATGACTGACGGCCACGCTGCAACCAGACACCGTCATCAATAATCATCACAATAACTCAAATCTACACCATTTTAAAGTGGGACTTATAGTCGGGGGTGTCAAATATCAAAGGGGCCCTTGCTGTGGCCTGTTATTTTTCACTATGCAATACAATGTTTGGACACCCCTGAGTTTAACAAAAATACCAAGAATGAATGATGGGGAAATGCAAATATTTGGTGATATAAATAACAGACAGCATGTCTGCATTTACTCACCAGATAATGGATGGAGTGTTCAGGTCCATGTAGAAAATAAGCGGTGAAAGGAACATGGCAGTAACCTGGGACAATAAAAGACAACTACAACACTTACGATCCGTTTTACCTCTTCCAATTCTCTCATGTTTGTGCAAATGAAGGCTTTACCTTTGACAAGAAAATCCACAGTGCGAGGTGCTGCAGGGACAATCCACTTTTTAGTTTGACTGATGCCAAGAGCAGCAAAAAGCCCAGCAAGGCACTGTGGAGTCACCAAGCAAGTCATCATTTCCCTCAATATTGCTTTATATCGGTATATAAAATAAAAAAAAACCTTCTCTAACTTGCATTTGTTGCATCGCAGGTGTAAATAGTGCTGAGTGGTTCACCTGGCACAGCAGCCACAGCTCAAAGCGTAGGACTGAAGAGAGGAGAACTCCAAGGCACTAGTGAGGTCACCTTGTGGAGGAACACAGATCAGTTTCTCACAACGCAGGTACACGCCTCACGTTTCTATTATTCCATTCATTTTATTACAGCTTCCCAAGGGGAAACTGTAGCGACGACTACACCAGAATAGAAGTAGTAGCTGAAATGTGAAAGGTGTAATCTTGAGTAAAATAAGAGTTACTAATACATTTTCTATTAGCTAATTCTCACCTGTGGGGTGAGCAGCCATTGCCAGCAGCAGCACGCTGTAAAAGATGCATATTTCAGTCTCTAATGATCATCCTTAGGATATGACACCATCTTACCTGAACAGGTAGTTGACATATTGCTGCTCGATGTCACTACAACAACAAAAGAACGTTTTACTTTACCTGAATGAAAGGATGGAAAATGAAACGGGCTCACACTCACCTCAAGTTACTGGATTTGTAGTGGACCTGAAACACCCTGTAAGCGCCTGGGGGGTGGGGGGTGGTGCAACAATATCAACAATGCTCATCTCTCTGTGTGGGAATTACCCTTTGCAAACGCGAGCTGATAGAAAGACTTACCAACACAGACGAGATGAGCAACTGCCCACATGTACCCGCTCAGGTCAAACTACAAAATGGACACTTTGTTGATAAATGATCACATGGTGCCACCAACCGGCATTCATCAAAATATAAAAGAAAAAACGTCTTATTCATTCTAAGTCAGTAATGAGCACTGCTTGAAGGCAGCATAGTTGTGGTCCTGGTATCACAAGTATCGATATGTCAGTATCAATCCGCACATAGTAAGGAGGTCATGTTTAAATGAAGGAAGGCCTGGTAGGTGTGGAACGTAACTCGGAAGGAAAAGTATGCAGTCTATTTACCTGTGGATCATAGGCAGGCAGGTTGATGGCTGAAAACAGCATGAGACAGACGCTGAAAGAGGGAGACGTAATGTTTACCAACTAAAGTCTCTGCTGTAAAACAGGCAGAAAAGCAAAACAAAACACACCTGATGAATTTCAACCACTCCATTTTCTGCAATTGGAGAAAGGACATTATCCATGAGTGATGAAGTTGCAGCCGCTAGGAAAACACAACTCTTACCTCTCTGTGAACAGCCTTGGAGATAACATAAGTCACAACATGAGAGGAGTTCTGCAGCGTGAAGAAGAAAGGAATCTCCTGCAGCAGGGAGAGGAAGTCACTAAATGCATCCCGACATTCAGAAGCTCCGTGATGGGACTCACTAGACGAGACAGAGCTCTGGAACCTGCGTAGATGTTGCCTACAAACAGGAGGGAGCCGGGGAACCAGGAGAGTGCAGCTGATCTGGAACGTAGGATTCAAATACGGTACGAGCTTTCCTGGATAGCGGGGCGGGGGCCCGGACATGATTGTTGTATACCTGGAGATACGCTTCATTTCCACCCAGCCCAGTTTGCCAGAGAGGAGCAGCAGCACCGCGCCGATAAATGTCTGCCATCTGAGACATCATGTTAAGTCATATTACATTTTAGCACGCAATAAAAATGTCATTCACTTCTACCACTCACCCTTGGAATAAAGTCGGGTAGGTGAATTTCATAACAGTCAGGACAAACTGAAAGAAAAAAATGAGTCTGAATTACATTATTGATGAAATCCATTTATAATATTTCAGTTCATTTTAGTAAAAACAAAAAACTAACTGCATTTTAGCTTTGTACGGTGACTGGGAAGTGCAAAACACTTAACAAAAAGAAAAATGACAATGACCAAATATTAATAAATAATAAAAAATATTAAATAATAAATATTCAGACATTTTCTTTTTGTAATGTAACTGGTTCCTCATATTTTGACTTTCTTCCCATAATAAACGTTTTCCCCAAGCTAATTTTCCAAACCTAACAATATTATGTTTTTAGTTTCTCATTATATGCAGACCTTTGAAAATATTGCCACTTTTTTCTCAGAATACAAGATTTTGTCAATATTTGGACTTTCTCCTAAAAAGAAATTCACAATTTCTGCTTTAATTTTGGAAAACTTTCTTCTGGTACCGCAGGTTGGACACCACCGGAATAGATTGCCTCGGTGTACCTAATTAATTGTCCCAGGAGTATATTTCCTGCTGTCATTTCCTACCAAAATAAGAGCTTTGCTGTCAGGCCGGTGAGACAGAAACCATTTGTTTTCAATTTGCTCAAATTATATAAACTCAAGATAAATCGATTAATTGTACGTATGATTGGGGTTTTCTTACAAAACAAATACGTTTGAAAGCCCAGTTCTCTCCATCGACGGATTACGAGGAAGTAAAAAAAGTGTCGGTTGAAAACCTGGCGGGTGAAAAGTGAAATAGTGTGCACAGAATGTTTCTTAAAACAGACATAATATTCAACCAGCCGGCATAATACTCATAACTTGTGGTTAGTATATTAGCGATTAATTTAAAAGAAACTTGACATGAGCACTCACCTTATTCGTGAAATATGAAACAACGAAAAAGAAGCTAAAGGCGAGGCCAGTGAAATTCCGTTTCCACTGCATGTCGACGTGCTGAAACGCAGCATGACTCCGGCAGTGTAACTATTCCAACGTTAGGATGTAGCCTGTTTGTAAACTACACACATTTTGGCATCGGAAACTTCCCATTTCCTGGCGCATTCAACTGACACGTCAAGTCGTTGGGGCAGAGCGATACAAATATCGATACCATGGACAGTATCTGTATGGAACGATAGAAATGTGCACCTCCCCTGGACTGTAAACATAGATAGAATGTGATTAAAAACACAATAAGTAAAATATGCTTTTTAAAAAATAAAGTGAAGACGAAGCAGTAATATTTTGTTTTTATATTGTTACATTCCCTTATTGTGTTGATTTTGATATCGAATCGATACAGAAATCTGCAGAATTGCCCAGCCCTAACTTCAAGAAGTCAGTTGACAAAGATCGTCTCTGCATAAAGACAACTTGCAGGCGAATTCCTACAACCCTTTAAATATCGGTTATTGTCGTATTTCACAATCACCGAGTCGTGTGCAATCGTGTTGAAATAACCGAACCGAGCCTGTTTGGATGTGCTCTGTTTGAGTTTAACTGTGGAAATGTATTTATTGCGTTTTGATAGGGAAAGTGAGCGCTCTGTAGTAGACAAAGATTGTGTGTGCGTGCGCGTGTCACGTGGTGTGGAGCCAGCTTCCTTGTTGACAGACGTTTGACTGACTGGCGTCTTCTTGCGAGCTGAGACGTCGGGGAGGATGGTGTGCAGTCATGGCGTTTTTGAAGACTAAAGAGCGAAAGAAAGAAAGGTAGATGCTTCTTCCGGTTCATGTCTGTCATGTTATCATTCCCGCCTCACAGCCGTGTCAGCGTGTTTGCTCCTCGACGGATTATTAGAGCAACGTCACAGTGGACCACCGAAGATGCTTTGCTGACATCGACCCCTAATGTGGAAGTAAAACGACATATGGGAAATGTAGTCTTTACACTGGATGCGTTTACTGCATTGACATCATACACTTTGGCTGTTGATGTTCACCTTGACCTTCCACGACAATAGATAGGCCTGCCATACCTTAAACATCCGAAATTAATCAAATACTTCATACTGAAATTGTTCCAAATACAAATATTAGTGTCTGGTAGCACCAATATACATGGTGCTAGCTAAAAGCCATGCAATGTGACGTCGATCTTTCAACCTGGCCATTTGTTATTCAAATCCCCTTTTCCATGGAAAATGAAGTGTAAATGACTTTTCAATTACTTTTCAAAATTAGTCATCAAAGTCAAACCAGATAACCCAGCAGTTTGTTGTTTATACTTTTCTTTGAAACTGCTATGATACATGTATAGATATTTAGTAAAACCACATATTCCCTGCGTAAATATAGGTATTTCTCTATTTAGTTTTGTAAAAGAGTTATAACACACATGTACTGTATGTATAGCTATTTATATATTTTTATAAAAATAAAACATGCTGTAAAACATATGCAAACAGTATTTATTTAGAAAAAAGGCTGTAAAAACACTAATAAAACACATATAGTATGTTTATATATGTGTGCGTATATGTATGTATGTATATATATATTAGTAGTAAACGCTATTAATACTGTATATATGATCTGCATAGCTGCCATGGAATTTGTTGACTAGCTGAGTCATTTGTGTCTAATTCTTTGCTGGCCTGCTTGATTTCAAACTACTAATGAAAGTCTTACTACTCTATGTCCTTTTGTTGCTGTTCTCCTTGGTAGGTTTTCTCTCCTCCTGCTAGATCTGGAGGAATATTATTTTGAAGAGCACACGGCGTACCATGTGACCAGTATCTCCTCCACCTCAGCCAAGACCAGGTAAGTCGGACCATTTATTTACTGTACAGGTGGTCCTGCCAGAGACATCGGTAAGGTACGCACGTAGCCACTTGGATGGTGGAAAGTGGGCCACCTGCTTTTCTGTAGAAATAACATCCTGAGTGTAATGTGGAGCCAAGTCACCATCGCATAGTTGATGGTAATGATGGCTCCTGGACATCCTTTTTGTCATTTAGCTTCTTGAAGTACTCCGTGTCATTTTCCCTTCCAGAAAAATCCGAGGTTCATTCAAGGTGTGTTCCAGATCGGTCATTTTTGACCCGGATGATCTCACTGAGCCAATTTTAAAGGTGTGACCCCTCCCCCATACCCTTTTGTACATATATAAAATATATAAAAGCTTAATGTGAGGTGTGATGAGTGTTCGGTGCTCCACTTGCAGATTCCACTGCGGGACTGCCAGCAGATCCAGTTTGAGGCCAAAGAGAGCAACCCATTCCATGAGTCAGTTTACCGTCTTTTAACTTCTCTACTTTGGTGTTTGTTTAGTTGGTCCAACTGGTTTAGTGGCTTCCAAAACACATGAATGAAATCCTCTTTGAGTGGGAATCATTTCATCGTCAGCCAAAGGCAAATCTCCACTTTTCCTGTCTCGTATTCTTTTCTCTATTTCTGGTTTGCTCTGGTGTCTGCGTGACACGTGGGGGGGTTCTAAGGAACAGGAACAAGAGGCAAGAAAGTCAGAGTTGGAAACTCCAACAGGATGATGAAAAGTTTGTCAATAAAAATCCAAGTCAAGATGGTTATGTACTTATCGTTGACTGT
Organism: Doryrhamphus excisus; assembly: GCF_037039965.1. Taxonomy (NCBI): domain Eukaryota; kingdom Metazoa; phylum Chordata; class Actinopteri; order Syngnathiformes; family Syngnathidae; genus Doryrhamphus; species Doryrhamphus excisus. Next base: position 2,070,631 of record NC_136361.1, read on the forward strand.
ATATTCGACACAAACCGTAGTGCCGATAGAGGCTGTGAATTAGCGATGATATTATTTGTGGATGAAAATATCTGCTGGTTGTGGAAGCCAGAAGTCGACTTGAAGCGATGTTAGCTAAATGCTAACTCAGGTCTGCACATTTTATTCATTGTCTTGTCTTCACAGACCGAAACCATCCTCTATTTCAATAGAGTGTCAACAGGTGAGGTTATTATTATGACCAATAATCTTACAGCATATGTATTTCTATTAATGTTGACCGTCCTTTCCGTCCCGTGTGGCAGGTTATTTACATCAAAGAGAACTGCATCATTTCACCATACAGAAACCAAAGAGTAAGTCATGCCCGTGTCATCGGACTCATGAAGCGTACTCGTCACATGACACGGTTTTCTTGCTGTTCCGTCTTCTGTCTCTTCCAAAAGGGGGCGAAGACGGTGAACTTCCAGCTGGAGGTGTGGCGGAAGACTGAAGATGTGGTCCAAACTCTCCATCAGGTGCTGTTTCTAACGTGCTTTGATTGCCGCCTAAACAAATTTGGAGGAGGACGGATGCTACACCACAAAAATGCTTTCTCGCTTTGGGGACCTGACATATTTAATTTTTATTTATTTCAAAAGATTGTTTGTGAAATCAACATGAAGAAATCTCTTTTGGCTTTTTGCTAATTACAGAGTCGCCACTTTTTGACTCAGATCCTGATTTTGGTTTATATTCCGGATGTCCTTCCTAACCAAAAACAATGGTGCTCACTAGTGGAGATTTGAACCAGCGGTGTTTGCTCTGAAGTCCAGAACACTAACCACTACACCACGGTGGCTCAATTGAACGCAACAAATATTCTTACCGTTATCATCATTTTAATATTACTTCGATAAAATGTTTTTTAATTTCATTTAATTTGAAATACTTTTGGTTTTCCAATATTAATTCAAAGAAATGTCTATTTTAAAATATTGATATTTCTGTAATAAATCATTAAATGAAGTCTATGTTTTTCAATACTTGATATAATTGTAATTGTGTATTTTTCAGCTGCACAGAGCATCGTGTCTGGAAAAGCTCGGAGACCAGACGGCCATGGTGACTTGATGACACGCTGGTGTTTGTCTGAGCGCATCCACGCCTTCTTTATTCCCGTCTATTTTTATTTCCATCTCTTAGATTACCGCCAATCTCCAGTCTCGGCTGGCAAGGTCGTCTTTTGACAAGTTGTGGTAGGTGCAATGCCGTGTGGGTCCGTGGGCAAAGTGAGTGTGTGCGATGCTGCATTGTGTGTTTTGTGTGACGTCCAGCTTTCAGAGCGTGGCTGAGAAGCCTCACATGGAGTGCGCGGCGGCCATGGTCCTCCCCCTGGTGTCCAATCCTGGTCATGCCTGCATCACGGATGACAATCTCTACTTCCAGCCCCTGAATGGATACCCGGTGAGATGTCGGATGCGCTGAAGTGACTTTCCTACGGTGATGGAGCTCATGATTTGGTTCTTCCTCGGCAGGAACCAGTCATTCAGATCAAACTGCAGCAAGTGAGGCGGATCTACAAGAGAAGACACGGACTCCGACCCCTGGTCTGGTCCCCGGCCGCAGTCTCGCATACAAATGGTATGTTCATGTGCATGAGTGTGCATGTGACTCTCCTGTCCCCCGTGCAGGGTCTCGAAGTGTTCTGCTCTGAGAACGACTTCTGCTCGGACATCTACCTGAAGTTCTACAACACGACCGACAGAGACGAAATGTATTACTACATCGCCACGTTCCTGGGTACGACTTCATCGCACGTCCTTTTTGCAAAGCTCGATTTTTATTGTCGGTGCCGCCGCCACAGACAACCATGTAACGGAGCACACGGCGGAGAGCTACATGCTGCAGTGGCAGCGCGGCCACCTCAGCAACTTCCAGTATCTCCTCCACCTCAACAACCTGGCCGACCGCAGCTGCAACGACCTCTCGCAGTACCCCGCCTTCCCCTGGGTCCTCGCCGACTACACGAGCGCACAGCTGGGTGGGGCCCGGCGCAACGTGCGGCTGCGGCGCCGCCTGCCGCACGCTCCCCTAATGTCCCGTGGCTCCTCTCTTTTGCAGATTTGAGCAACCCTGACACCTTCAGGGACCTGAGCAAACCCGTTGGGGCGTTAAACCAGGAGCGCTTGGACCAGCTGCTGGTGAGACCTGATGATGATGATGACCGTGATGATGATGATGATGACCATGATGATATCCAACACATATTCGGGGGTTATTGACATCGTCATCATCCTGAGAGCACTTTTTAGTCATATTCAGAATAAATAATAAATATTTTTTTACATTATATATTTTATAAATAATCTAAATTCATAAAATGGTTTGGTAATATTTATATCATTTGTAATATTTTTATAATGTGCTTGCTTATTACTGAGCTGCACTGTGGACCTTAGATCTTATAAATAATAATGCATTTGTATATCAATATTCAATACATATTTTATTCAAGGGAAAATTGAAAAATATTATAAAATAACAATATTTATTTATATATTATTATATTCAGCTTCACTGCATCATCCTGAGAAGTATACAAATACAATGAAAATACAGATTTAAATAATGTCAATAAAATGAATATGCTAGATCAAAAAGCTATGAAAAATATGTATACATAAATAATAATAATCATTATTATTATAATACTGCCATTGCTTTGCAGTGCTTTGAAGCGGTGCAGCTATAGATACCATGTGCTGATATGAATATGTTGAATATGTTGACAGCATCGCTTCCGAGGAATGCCGGAGCCTCGCTTCCTGTACGGCAGCCACTACTCGTCTCCCGGCTACGTCCTGTTTTACCTGGTCAGGGTTGGTAGGTCACATGTCTGGAACACACACGGACATTCGGCAAACACCGCCTGTGCTCACTGTGTGTGTGTGTGTGTTCCCCCACAGCTCCAGAACACATGTTGTGTCTGCAGAACGGCCGCTTTGACCACGCAGACCGCATGTTCAACAGGTACCCTGAACGATACATGCAGCAGGTGTCTACCCAAAATGATATCGACTAACATGCCGTCTTACAGTATTGGAGAAACGTGGAAAAACTGCTTAGAGGGAGCAACGGACTTCAAAGAGGTAAATATGTGAGATTTAGGAGTAAATGATCTTATGTGTCGTATGCCCTTATATGGGCATCAGTGGCTGCTATGACTTCCCCTTTAAGTGTATATGACGGATGTTATAATGATTATATTTCCTATTTGATGTGCATTTTATCCATCAGCTGATTCCAGAATTCTACGGGGATGATCCCAGCTTCTTGGGAAACCATCTCAACCTGGATCTGGGCCGACGGCAGAACGGGAGCTACGTGGGCGACGTCGCCCTCCCGTCCTGGGCCTCAGGTGAACGTCCCGCGAGGACACGCGAGACGCCGCTGGGAGAGTTTGACACGCGTGTCCTCTCTCGCCTCCGCTCCAGACGCCAAAGATTTTCTTCAGAAGCACAAGATGGCGCTGGAGAGTCCGTACGTGTCGGAGCACCTCCACCAGTGGATCGACCTGGTGTTTGGCTTCAAGCAGAGAGGCGTTGAAGCGCTCGTGGCGAATAACGGTATTGTCAAACGCAAACGGAATCCAGGCGGAGCGTAAAATAACTCGTCTTCATCCTTCAGTCTTTCACCCGCTGACCTATGAGGGTGGCGTCGACTGTGACAGGTAGGAAACTAATGACCTCAAGTTCGACGTGGCGTTTACGTGGCGTGGCGTGACGTCACATCGTGTGTGTATGACAAGTATCGAGGACCCGGACCAGAGGGTGGCCATGCTGACGCAGATACTGGAGTTTGGTCAGACGCCCACGCAGCTCTTCACCACTCCTCATCCTCAGAGGATCACGCCGAGGGTGCAGCAGAACCTCACCAGGAGCCCCAGCCTCACCTCGCCGATCAGTGACCTCACGCCAGGTGGGAAGACCGTCCGTGCCGGAATTGATCTCAATTTTAATTTGAATACGTTTGCAAAAGTTCCAAAAGCATGTGCATGCTTATGGATGAGGGTACAGTCCAACATAACTATTGCCACAAAGCATGCTGGGAAGCAGGAAATACTCCCAGCATGGCTACAATGTGATTAACACTGTATGTAATGTGATACTATTACGATAAAGTACGTGTTCAATACCGATGGACTATTTTGGGTGTCTGCGTTCCTCGCCAGGCTCTCTGAACGAGGACTCGTCCTTCGAAGATCTGACAGAAGAGAGCAGGAAGTTGGCGTGGTCCAACATGGGCCGCCTCACGCCTCACGCCCGCCACAAGATCCATAAGGAGTACGTAAGCGTGCACGTTGGATTCACGTCACCAAAGTCTTTTAGGTGGCCCTAAGCCAATGTTGGTAGAACCTACAACAGGACTAGAACTTCTAACGTTGGATGAATGAACGTGCAGGGCGGTGACGGCCGTCGCTGTGACTCGAGATGGAGCTTCTATCTTCACCACATCCCAAGGTAGCAACAACGGTTGTGGCTTTGGGACGTCTCCGTGTTGATGTTTCATGTTCTTAAACGTACCTGCTGCTGTTTCAGACTCAACGCTGAAGATGTTCTCCAAAGAACTGAAGGACTTCCAGAGGAGCGTATCTTTCTCCAACATGGTAGAAGGATGATACTGGCTTTCTTGGTGATATCAGCTGATACAGGCTTTTGATTTTGTGGTATCTTCCAGGCCTTGTCATCGTGCTTGATGCTGGCAGACAGTGAGATCGTGGCGTGTTCGTCGTGGGACAATAATGTGTACGTTCACAAACGACTTGACACGCACGTTCAATCTCCTTCTGACTCCTGGTTGTCTTCCCCTGCAGGTATTTCTACTCCATCCCGTACGGGAGGCGTCAGGGCACGCTGATGGGTCACGACGACGCCGTCAGCGAAGTGTGCTGGTCCAACGACAAGCTCTACACGGCGTCCTGGGACTCCACCGTCAAGGTGGAGAAGAACGGGAGCGTCCCTCCTTGGTGGACCAGAGCGCTGATTGTGCTTTTTCGGTGTCCAACGCAGGTGTGGCAGTGCGATCCCCGTACTCTGTGCGCTCACAAGAGGTCCCGCTTTGAGCTGCTGGCGGAACTGGAGCACGATTCCGGGGTAAGTCGTTCTTTCTCCAAATGTCCACCACTGGATCAGAGGAGACAGGAAGTTACCCGGCATACCTTGCGGGTTACACACAAGTATAAAATCTAGTTTTGTACCCATTTATTTCATAGTCTGTGTGGTGCAGCTGTGTTGGGAGGCGTTTGATTTGATGACCTCCTCCTGAATTGGAGATGGCGTCCACACCACAGGAAGCACCAAAGTTAGCAAGATGGAGTCATGCCTGGATTTATATTGATACTAGAATATGCCATGCCCCCACAACCATAATGGTTAGGTCCAACCATTAGCTGACATCGTAACGCCGCGCCATTTCAGGTGAACGCCATCGGACTGAGTCCCACGGGGCGTTTGCTGGTATCGGGATGCAAGGATGGGGCCGTCACCATCTGGGACACGAGCACCTACGGAACGCTGCAGCAGGTGGACTGCCACACGGGCACCGTGCACCGCCTGGCCTTCAGTCCTGGTGAGTCCTGGTCTTGGTGAGTGCTGACCCGTCATTCCAGGATGGCTCCGCGTGACTTGAGATGAACTCTCAGGATGAAGCTGAAATGCACTCGTCGTTTTTGAATGCCACACTGGCTTCCAAACTTTATTACTTAACGAGACGCTTTGCTTTGTAGATGGTCTCCATGTCCTCAGCATCGGCGCCGACTCCTGCATGAAAGTTACTGACGTGCAGACGGGAATGGTCATCTCATCTGTCAAAGCCGAGGAGGAGCTGAGGTAACGCGTATACCCCCCCCCCTCCCCCCAGGGGTGAAAAATGAAAGATATGCTAAAACGTTTACGGTAATATATTTCAGGGATAAAACACATCTCAATCAATGTCCACTATCAACAAATGTCCACAATATTTCAACTCTCTTTAATCATCTTTGACATCATTTTCCAAAAATTACAATAAAAAAACTTTTTTTTCCACTTTATGCTACTAAAATGACATTTTTCCTCATAATATTATTCTGCGGTACATTTTTTCCATTAGATAACAACTTTTGTTTCGGAATATTCTGACTTTATTCTAGTAAAAGTATTGCTGGGTTGTCCATCTTTGCTGAATCTTATGTATCTAAACATTTTGAGTGTGCGTGTGTGTGTCAGGTGTTTCTGCTGGGATGGCAACTCTGTGTTGTGTGGGGGGCAGTCAGGTGACCTCCTGCTGTGGGACTTAATGAGTAACGCCATCACCTCCAGGATGTCGGCACATTCAGGTACTTGACACGCCTGACAAGCTGCCAAACGAGTGACGAGTCTAATGTGTGTGTGTGTGTGTGTTTTAGGTGCAGTCACGGCCATCTGGATGAACGAGCTGTGTGGCACGGCGGTCACGGGGGGAGAAGACAGACAGATCATCTACTGGAAGATGCACAACTAAACAGCAGAAAATGAAGCAGCAGAGGAATATCTGCAGCATCTTACAGTACTTCTACCTGTACACTGACTGTATAGTATTATATACTGTATATACTGCCTTGGTACCTTAACAGCCCCCCCCCCCCCCCCGACATCCTCAGACTTGTGCTAAAGAAGAGGAGGACGGGATATATTTCCAGAGAGAAATGATGCAGTCATCAAACATGGCTGATGTCGGAAAGTTCATTGTTTCTCCAGGATATTCTGGGAAGACAAAAAACACGCCGTGTTACCCCTCGTCCGTCCTTCGGTCATCCACCCGACATGTCAGTGCCAGGACCGAATTATGGGATGTTACCTTGATAGGCCGCAGACTGGCGAACGCTCGGAGCAGCTTTGGTGTTTGTGGTTTTTGTCCAAAGAGAGCGAGACCTTTTGGCTTGTCCTCGTCTTTGGCGCCTGCGTTTTTGCCAGCAGGAGCTTTGGCCTTGGTCAGTTTCCTTTATACACACACACACACACACACATATAAATAACATGGCAAGAAAAATGCCACCCAAAATATTGTCTCAAGATTCTTGACATTGTCAGTCGATAAAAATGTCAACAAGCCCCAGAGGGTCAAGTTCCTGTAAATTTTTACTTTACTGATGGATTTTGTTTTCATCTTCACCTCAGCACATACACAGTGTCGTTCAACAACACATCTGTTGTCATGATGTCTGGCTTGTTTTCCTTCAAAAATAAACATCTGCCATTTGGACATACACTGCTTTTGGATTCTCTGTGACATGCAGATAAATGCTTGTGGGGCCCCTGTTGAGTGTGCTTGAGGTTTCCCCTGTGTTTTGACCAGAAAAGTGCATTAGAAGCAAGTTGAAAAAAACAGAAAAAATCAGAAAAGAAATTAGGGTGGTAATCCGCGCCCTCTTGTGGTCACCGGCCGCCATTACATGACGTGGAGAGCCGCTGTCCAGCCTTCGTTGCTGCTAACTTGCTTCTAATGCACTTTTCTGGTCAAAAACCTCACACAAGCTCAACAGGGGGCCCTTCAGCACCCAAGAACGGCATAAAGTGGCAGTGTTAGAGGTGGCGGACTTTTGCCAAAAATCATAAGGGGTAAGTATGTCGTTTTTTTTCAGCCTGACTTCCGGGCTATTTCCCGTTGACACTTTCGGCCTCCAGGCGTCCCTCCTTTATTTTCATACACTTTATAGCGGGACTACAAGCCCCCACAGGAGTCCAACCCTCATATTCATACAATTATACCGTGCCAGGCGGGGCTTCCGGTCGTCCGTGCTTCATTTTCATTCACTTTGTGGACTTGTGGTGCAGCAACGAAGGCAAGACAGCGGCTCTCCACGTCGTGTAATGGCGGCCGGTGACCACAGGAGGGCGCGGAGTACCGCTCTAATTTCATATTGATTCTCCCCGCCCCTTTTGAGCGGCTCTCCATAAGGGGTTAGTATGTCGTTGTTTGTGTGTTTTTCAACTTGCTTCTAATGCACTTTTCTGGTTAAAAACACAGGGGAAACCTCGCACACACTCAACAGGGGCCCCAGAGGCACCCAAAAACGGCATTAAATTGTTGTGTTTGTATGCGGTGAGACGTGGCTCAACTGATAGCACTGCAGACTCATGGTGGAGGGGTTCAAGGTTCAATACCCAGGGAGGTCAAGAGCAGTTATTTGATGTTTTACTATTTCTCGTATGCCAGCATGTATTAATGTCATCACGTCCGTTATAACATGACAGAAGTTTCCCAGATGACTAGCTCAACTGGCAGCACCACAGATTTATGGTGCAGGGAATTGAGGTTCAATGCCCAGTCAGGGCAAGTATAATTATTGGTCTTTTTTCTACTCCTCCAGGTCCGGCACATTTCGCAATCATCACCACCGTTATAACGTCGTGCATGTCTACCAGCTGGCTAACTCAACTGGTAGCACCACTGATTCATGGTGCAGGGGATCAAGGTTCAATACCCGGTCAGGGTGTTTTAACATTTCTCCAGCACCTATCGTACTCATGACCTCCGTTATAACATCATGAAAGGCTGCCAGCTGACTAGCTCCATAGGTAGCACCGCAGATTCATGGTGCTGGAGTACTGTGTTCAAATCCCAGTCAGACCTAAAAAAGGGAAAGGGCATTGCCTTCCCACTTGGTGATCAATGAGGCACAATATATGTAAATGAAGGGGGTGTAACTTCCCCCCTCAACTTGAAATTATGCGGCAATAAAGATCCTCCCTCTAGAGTGATCCCGTCTCCAAATAAATAAATTAAATAAAGACACGCCTCATAGATCTGTCCATCTGGATGAAGTCAACATAAAATGAAAAGTAGGTGGAGTTAAGTGGCCGCAAAATCGTGTAGTGGGGGATGGCCGGAGGGGTGGAGGGTGGCGAGGTGGGGAGGGGGGGGTGGGGCATGGCGGTCGTGAGGGAGGTCGCGCGCGGGGTGGTAGGGGGCTTAGGAGGCTGGCTTTTAAAAAAAAAAATTTAAATTTTTTTAAATAAGATTTTTAAAAGATAGGTATTTGTTTGAGCAACCGATGCCGGGATTTGAACCAGGAACTCCACACCATAAATCAGTGGTGCTATCACCAGGGCCACAAGGCCGGCAAATATGCCTTATGATATAACGGAGGTCATGAGTACAATAGGTGATGGAGAAATGTTAAAACAAGCACCAAACACAGTCGCCGGAATTGGGTATTGAACCTCGCGCCCCTGCACCATGAATCTGTGGTGTTACCAGTTGAGCTATCCATCTGGCAAACACTATGATGTTATAACGGAGGTGATGACTACGGTTCCCCTGGCCTGTCCTCGCTGTGTGTGTGTATTGGGTGGTATCTGGGACTCACTTTCCCTTCCGGGCCAGCACCTTCTGAGACTCGGGGTAGTGGACCAGGATGTCGAACAAATCCTTCTTTTCCAAAACAAATAGATTAGCGAAGCCGTAGGCTTTGACGTTTGCTGTCCGTCTGTTCCCTCCATCTTTGGCAGACTGCAGCAGACTGAAGAAAAGCAAATGAAGATATATATACACACACACACATATATATATATATATATATATATATATATATATATATATATATATATATATATATATATATATATATATATATATATACACACACACATATATATATACATACACACACACACACACACACACACATGTATATATACACACACACACACAATAACATAGTCTTTGTTAAAGTAGTAAGTCATATATGACCCAGGAAATGTATTCATTATTTATTTCATATACTATAACAAAGATGTCTGAACAAGAAAAACTACAAATATTATGAGGCAAAATTAAGTGATTTTAGTGGCATTTAGTTGAAATATTACAGAAGAAAAAACATTTTTCTACGTGGAAATATTGGCCTGACCTATGAACACATTTTAAATATGAATTTGATTTGAACATGTAACGACCCTCTGATGTACTCATTGCTGATCCTATCCATCCTGGTCACTCCCAGTGAGAACCTGATTCCTGTACAGCGTGCAATGCATTATTCATATTATGAAATTCTGTACACCGCTACGTGCTCCAAATGCACGTCTGATTGCGCCCTGACCTGATTTCTCCAAACACAGCGCCGGCCTTCAGCGTGACAAACACGATGCTGTTGTCAGGCCCCCCCACCACCTGCACGGCTCCGCTCTTGATGATGTACATCTCTTTGCCGATGTCGCCCTGTGGTGAAGACACGCGGGACGTCACGATGGTCACGTGCAAAGTTGCTGCGTGGACTCACTTTCTTGACCACAAAATCTCCCGGGAGGTAAATGATGGATTTGAGCCTCAGCAGCATATCCACCAACATCTGCTGGTCACAGCCCTGCAAGACGGAAATGCAGTATTTACTGTATACGTAAGATGGGTGAAGAGAATAAGAATACATTTCATACGGCTTGTCCTGAGTTGTTGCTGAGTCACCTGAAACAAAGCAATCTTCTGGAACGTGGCCAGGTTGATGTCAATGGCGATGGCGGTTCTCATCACCAAAGGCATCTTATCCAGCAGCTCCGACTCATCTAAAAGTAACCACATTCTAACATAATTGAACAAGAAAACTAAACCAAATGTGTTGCTTTACAAAATGATACTTCTCCATCACTGCCATCATTCCGTGATATGATTCTTCTTTTTAATTTTGAGGATTTGGGGGTAAAAGTACTCACCCAGCATTCCCTGAGCAGCCCAGGTGTAGTTGTACCAGGTCCTGATTCTATTCTGGATATATCTGGGTATGTAGTAGGTGTTCATGTAGGCCACAGTGCCGTCCATGGAGGCCCGGAAGTACGTCTGGCCTGCCGTTGCCGCTCCTATGACGTCTCTCATCTGAGGAGACAAGACACGTTTACGAGCAGAGAGCAGAAAGACGGTTGGAATGGAGATGACCCTCGCCTGGCCGATGAGGCTGGAGAAGACGAAGACGCCGATGAAGAAGTTGACCAACTGGAAGGTGATTTCAAAGGTGGTGACAGGCTCTGGCAGCCCGCCGATGTTGATCAGGCTGCGCACCGCAAAGTAGTAGCAGCGTATGTACCTGTGGAGGACACACGCGTGATTTCATAAACACGTCATTGCTGATGGATCACAAATATTACCATATTTACACCCACCTTTGCACTCATATTACCCAATGTGGTAGACAAAAAAAATGAATGAGACATAATATAAACTCACATGTTAGCATTGTTCTTACTTCCTGTTTGGTACAGTACTTCCTGTGGTGGCTATTGCGTCATTCATTTAACATTACTGACACCTAGATACCAGTGCCAATGATCCTGTCATTCTGATAAATTCAGTACCATTACAAATAGTTGTAATCACTGATCAATGATTACACATAATGTGTGGGTGAGCAAATCAAGCGCTTCTTTTTCCTCCTGCCTGGGATGTTAACAGCCTCTCATAACTTCCCATTTCCAGTTTGAAAAAGGACAGGGTGAAGTGGTGAGGTATTATTGTAATGCATAATAAATATATGCACCAAATGCAATATAATAGCAATATGTTTTATAGTGAGTGTAAAAACTGGGATGTAGGTATTATATATTTATGGGTATCTGTGCATCACATTTTTAACTAAACTTCAAGTGTTTCATTCTTGTTTACTGCTTTCCCTTCCAGACGTCTGCAATGTGAGCTTTAATCCCTGCAGCAAAGCTTCGGAACATAATCAGCACCGAGGACAGCTCCTGTCTCTGCATCCCCCGGGACCACGGATAGCGCCAATATGTGTGCAAGCGTCAACAGGAAAAGCGAAGTCATGTACTTACGCCACCCCTTCTCCATCATAGACCCATGTGCTGCTGCCGAGGCCCTGGTGGACGGAGGCGACATAGAAGGCGCAGGCGTTGATGTGGAGGCTGTAGAGCAGGTAGCCTGTGGTGCGGGCCACTCTAGGGAAAAAGAAAGAAAGCAATTAGGAAAGAACAAAAACAATCAATCAGAAGCAGCAGAGCATTGGAGAAGGCATGCCCTGAAGACTAAAGCTTGGCATTCCTCCAGCATCTCTTACCTCCAGATGTAAGCTTTGGCCATGATGCTCTCAAGCCGGTCACTGAATTCAAAGAAACTCTCAAACTATGACAGATAGGAAGGGGGACACAAATAAGAGTCATAGGAGTGAAAAAGTGACTATAGGGGTGTTATGTCATCTCTAGAGGACTCTAATAATTAGTAATCCATGAAAGCAGACCTTTTATGTTTGTGATTTCGGGAAAGTAAAATAATCTCACACATCCGCTTTGTCTTTGGAAAACAGTGATGTTGTGACGTATTACTTAACTAACTGCCGTGTTAATCAACTAAGTTAATGACATAATAGAATTAGTTGCAGCACTAAATCTTGGGGAATGTTTGTTTGAAAAGCGAATCATAGGAAATATGGAGCGACTGTGCGGGAATTTCTGAGGTGAAGAAGAGACTCGTTGAAGAGACTCGCCTACCCGGACGAAGCGGTTGAGTCTGAAGACGGAAGAGAATTCAAAGTACAGGCAGAGCAGGTCAAAGGGGAGGATGCTGATGATGTCCGTCTTTGCAGGATGGAAAAGAGGAATTCATTTCACAAACTAAGCCGTCAGTGCACTTTGTCGCGCTGAGATGTTACCTTAAAGCGAGTGGATTTCCTGTAATGTTCCTTGGTCATGGCTCTGTTGGTCTGCAAGCAGGAGAAGCGGACATTGTAAAAAAGAAGTTGAAAGCGGATCCTCGCCGGCATCGCCACTTACGACAATATCTCCCGCTCGGACAAACTGCAGTCGCGGCTGCCACACCACGATGTCGACAAAAGTCACCAAGTCACTGAGAACGTCAAGAAAGACCCAGTAGCGGTTGGCGCTTTCGTTATGGTACGGAAAGGCCAGGCGGGCCGAGCAGAACCAGACGTTGTAGTTGAAAGACATGGCCACCAAGGCCAACCAAGTGATGTAACGGCGATCTGATGAGACAAACTGGATGAGAGTTTGAAGGCGTGGCCGCGGTCCGTTGGGATCTCACCCACCAGTGAAAGGGTCGATGGTGCATCCCAGCACCACGTCCAGCTTGTCGTCCAGGGGTCGTAAGAGGGCGTCCAAGATGGTGAAGTTGATTTCCGGGAGCAGCTTTGCTTTCTTCCGGGCCTCCTCTGCCAGCCTTTCCTCCTCTGCTTTCTTCTCTGCTTCCAACCTTTTTTCCTCGTCTTTCTTCTTCTTCTCCTCTGCCTTTTTGGCCGCCTCTTCCGCCTTCTTCTTATCCGCTTCCTCTTTGGCGATGCGCTCCTCTTCCTTCAGCCTGAGGTAGTCGTCCTTCCTCAGGATGGGCGCTGGGACGGCCGAGAGGAGAAGCGGTAAGTGTGCGGACACGGCGGCCATCTTGCTTATATGCTCATACTTACTGACGGGTGGGCTGATTTCTGGGGAGCTGGCATACGGATCGATGACTTTCTCCTTGAGCGTGTCAGTCCTCTCCCTTATGGTCTTGACCAAATCTCTCAGGAAGTCATCCGTGTTTCGGAAGTAGACAACAGGAGGTGGAGAAGGCGGTGGCGCATTCTCATCACTGAAAACAAAAGAAGAGAACGGTGCCGAATTCTATTTATTTTCAAATAAATCTTCAGCACGGTGCACCCATCTTGACGCAGCTCAGATACATCATTTGTATTGGGAGGAGTCACTGGGAGATTCAACTGGTGCAAAAACAGCACAGCACAAAAATACACGGATGTACTGGAGTTATACTGGCTGTTGTTTACAAACGTACAAGGCCTTACCCGCCATCTCCCTCTGGATTTGCTGGAGCAGCAGGAGCAGTGGCAGGAGCAGCCGGAGCAGCAGGAGCAGTGGCAGGAGCAGCCGGAGCAGCAGGAGCAGCGGCAGGAGCAGCCGGAGCGGCAGGAGCAGCGGCAGGAGCAGCCGGAGCAGCAGGAGCAGGTGCTATGAAAAACCCCAGCAGGACATTATGTGAAGCCTTAGAACAGCAGGTAAACCAACATCATTCATCTTTTTTCTTTACCTGGCTCCGGCTCTTCCTTCTTCAGTTCTTCCTGAGTCTTTTCTGCCTCTTTTTTGTTCTCTTCGTCTTTTTTTGGTTCATCTTTGCTTTTCTCCTCTTGCCTCGGCTGCGTTGTGTCTTCCTTCTTCTCAGGCGGCTGTTGATACAAGACGTGTTTGTGTTTGGGAAGTTGGGAAGCGGTGTGGTCAGGTGCGCGGGGCTTACCATGGCAGGCGGAGCAGCTGCTGCAGGCTGAGGAGCGGCGTAGGCAGGCGGCGGTTCGGGAGCCCCCACCAGCTTCTTCAACTTTGCAAACATCGCGGTGCTGTCTGCCGGGCAGAAGGCAGCAAACTTCCCAGCGGATGTTGGTTACTTCCTTTCCTCTTTGGCTTTGCAGATGCACGGACCCTTACGAGAATCCTGGCCAGCTCCCGTGTCGTCTCGAGTCTCTCATCTAACCAACTGACGCAATTAATTCCTTTAACCTGAATAATTCCCTCTGAGTGCCCTCCCCCACCAATCAGCCGTCACAACCACAAAGGTTACCTGCTCCTCATCGGGTGGGAAACTACACGGACCCGTTGAGTCAAACATCTCAGTAGAATCAGTAAGCTGACCATGACTTCATAGGAATCTAGGATTGGGTTCATCAAGGACAACTTAGTTGAAGTGCTGAGGCTATTTTGGTACAGTCCCAGTCTGGATAATGGGATTAAGGAATCTCTCTTCTCTTATACTTGTTTAAATGTACTTCTCCACTACACAAGCACACACACATCAATGTAGAAGAATACAATAATACATTTCCACTTCTTCCATTTCTTAACGACAGCTAATAAACGTGGTCCATTCTGGAAATTTGACGTGACAGTCCATGCTTCTCAGCCGGGACCATATTACATTTGATGATATTTTCTAATGAAAAAATTATGACTTAAATACCAAAATCATTGCTGATGAATTGCACGTTTATATTTTTGTTGGTGTTTTTATGAGTTGTTTAATTGTATTTTTAAAATTGACAACTGGTCTCCTTTATGTGGCGTTTACATCAATAAAACAATCTTACCTTCTTACTTGTGATCTCTCCTAACAAGGAAATGTGGACGTCATCTGCAATTTCTTGGTGCTAAAACACCAACTATATAGCATTTGTTGTTGTATTTTTAAAATGTATGTGCTGCTGCCTTCTTTGGTCTCAATGGGATAAACCTGGATAAATAAAAAAGAAACGTTTAAATAATGGACTCATTTAATGTAACAGTGAATAATCTGTCACTTTTGTACAACGGCTGCAATGACGGCTACGATGGAGGACATTTACATTCAAAACTCACTTCTAAGAAGATGTTTTAGTGTAATTCTAAATATAGATGGTACAATAGTATAAAAGAGGAGGCTAAACATTCACTCCCAAAACGGAGTTGATAGAATAAACGAATGGAAGTGATTCATCAGTGGCCACCAGCTGAAGACTGGGAACAAAAGAATACAGAAGTACAGAATCAGAAGTCGTGTATCTTTTTTTTTATCAACCAAAAAAGAAGGAGAAGATCCTTACCTTAAGTTTCTCAATCATGGTTTTGTTTAAGCCTCCGCCAAATGCTCGCAGTAGTTTGGGTGTGGGCGGTTTGGGTCCAAAAAGTGCCAGACCTTTCTTCTTTTCTTCTTCGGCTTTAGCTGCTGCTGGACCCTTGGCCTTCATTAATTTCCTACACACACACACACACACACACACAATATTTTCATAATTAGAGCAAAGAAACCCTTTTATGGCTTCCTAAATACATTTTGAAGTCTGGTATGCCTCACCATGTCTGACATTACAGGGGAATTACTGACACCTAGTGGCCAGTGCAGAATACTACATCTGCCTTATATTTCTAATTTACTTGTAAATGTTTCATTTAGTCAAAAATGTACTTAAATCTGCACATTTTTGACTGATAATAAGCCGTATTCAACCATGAAACAGTGATGATTTATTAATGAATATGTTTTTGAACAACCGTGGCCGTGAGAGTACATTTGTGATGAAACAACACATCTGTCTCACCTTCCCTTGCGGGCCAACACCTTCTGCGACTCCGGGTAGTGGACGAGAATATCAAACAGGTCTTTCTTCTCCAGGACAAAAAGGTTGGCAAAACCGTAGGCTTTGACATTGGCTGTGCGTCTGTTCCCTCCGTCTTTGGAGGACTGCAGCAAACTGTGAGGGTATCAAACCTGTCACATCATTGTAGGCGACCTGTCACGCATGCACAGGGCTCATCTGACCTGATTTCTCCAAACACGCAGCCGGCCTTCAGCGTGACAAACACGATGCTGTTGTCAGGCCCCCCCACCACCTGCACGGCTCCACTCTTGATGATGTACATCTCTTTACCGATGTCGCCCTGCACAGGAAGCAGAGTGCTACTCTGGAGTCGACCAAGCAGCGCTGACTAATTACCTTCTTGACGACAAAGTCTCCAGGCAGATAGACGATAGACTTGAGTCTCAGTAACATATCCACCAACATCTGCTGGTCACAACCCTGCGAGGAAAAGCAAAACAGCTCATCTCAAGAGTGAAAATGATTCTAATTCTTAAGTACTAATTCTGAAGAGGCCCCCACCTTGAAAAGGTCAATCTTTTGGAAAGTGGTCAAGTTGATGTCCACGGCGATGGCGGTTCTCATCACCAAAGGCATCTTATCCAGCAGCTCCGACTCATCTGGAAACAGCAAAGTTCACTTTCACATAATGACGGATGTGCTGACTTGTAAACAAACATTTGATTGGACAACTGATCAAATCCTCATTTCTTGGAGTTCTTTCCTCCGGCTGTGCACAAACTACGTATAGTCAAATGTAAATTATGTAAATAAATGAAAAGCAGATATGAAAATAAATGATTGGTTATCGGCACCAGAACCTGACGATTGTTTGGTTCGGCCAATATGAACCAAACAATGCACCTGATACGTACATTAGTGGGCGTGGCTTAGTGGGCAGGTACATGCCAGGTGTGGGTGATTAGCAATCAAGTGATGCTGCCATAAAAGAGGCAGACGGCACCCACTTTCTCCCTTTAGCACCAACGCTCTCAACCATTGCTGTGGGAGGCCGAGATGGTAATGCTCTTTGTTCTTTGTGCTCTTTGCTCTATCATGGCGTGTTAATTGTGTTAATTGCCTAGTGTGGTATGTTTTACCCGGTCTGTTTTTTGCCTTTTTGGTATTTTTTCGTAATTTTGCTTCACTAGTTTTAGCTTTGAGGATTCTTTGTTGTTCCATTCTCAGTTTTTTGTTAGCCCTGGAATTTAATACTTAATTTTCTTTGACCAGTGCCTACCCGTTTTTTATTGTCAATTAAGTATTTCTCTGCTCGGTGAGTTATGTTAACCGTTTTTTCCTGGTTGCAGACCCAACTGGTGTTTAAATTTTCCTTGCTGCAGCCTGAACTCCGTCAGTAGCTACAGAGAGCCTACATTGATGGATGCAGGGAAAGCTCCTGCAGAAATGGCAACATTTGATGTCAGTAAGTTTCATTTCCACTTTTCTCCGTGAAATAGAATTTGAGGCATACTTCCTAGCATTTGAGCGGATTAGCTGCTTTGAACTAGCCTGTGAGTGTTTGGGCCGTTTTGTAGTCTGGCAAAGCTCAAAGATTATTTATGACAAGGTCACGGTGGCCATTTTGGCACATATGAGCTGGTTCCTGAGGCATAGACGGCAATTTCAGTCTTAAAAATTGTGCGTGTCCGCAGTAGACACACAAACTTCTCATTAGCATTAACGATGCACACCTGTAACTTAACTAAGTTCCAACATTAAGGCTAACTCTTGACAACACTCATACTCTTATGGGAGCTCATATACAGTAAAGTCTCGTTATATCGATATCGGTTATATCGAAGTACTGCTTATTACGATACTATTTTCATTTCCCGGCAAATTTCTAGTCTTTGATATTAGTTCCGTTAGTACGATACCCGGTTATAATAATCCGGTTACTACGATGCCCTTTTCATCTCCCGCCAGCCAATTTGGTCTGCTTATATCGATACAAAAGCAGCTTAAATCAATCTTTGCTTAAGGATTTCAATACCAAAAAAGAACACGGCGAACGGCTGCTTCCAGTCAACTTTATTTTTCTCACTTCCACCACCAGAGCGCAGCACACACACCGATTCCCGCACTTCCTGGTTCACAGGTCATGCTTAACCCGCCCCACATAGCTGGCCAAACACATGCCTGCAACAGAAGAACTAACTGATGTAGCATACACACCTATTCCAACGAAGACAAGCGTACAAATACATGTATTTGTGTTGTATTCAGATATCTTTTTATCGCTTGCAATAATCAGTTTTTCATATGTACATGCTGGCGTTCGTGGTTCGAGAGAAACACGAACGCAGTTGGTTCTTCTCTTGCAGGCATGTGTTTGGCCAGCTATATGGGGCAGGTTGAGCATGACCTGTGAACCAGGAAGTGCGGGAATCGGTGTGTGTGCTGCGCTCTGGTGGTGGAAGTGTGGAAAAATAAAGTTGACTGGAAGCAGCCGTTCGCCGTGTTCTATTGAAATCCTTAAGCAAAGATTGATTTAAGCTGCTCGACATTGTTCTATATTATAGAACAATGTCGAGTGCATTATTGCCCACTTTTAATGCAGTTCGGCGTAGGATCGGATATATCGACAGTCCGGTTATATTGATATTTTTTCAGACTCCTGACAATATCGATATAACGAGACTTTACTGTACTTCAAGTAATTTGAACATTCCTTCTCACTGACCCAGCATGCCCTGTGCGTCCCAGGTGTAGGTGTACCAAGTGCGGACTCTGTTCTGGACCAGGGAGGGGATGCGATTGGTCACCATGTAGGACACGGTGCCGTCCATGGAGGAGCGGAAGTAAGTCTGTCCCGCCGTGGCCGCGCCGATGACATCTCTCATCTGAAGCATTGAGAAGACTCATGAAGAAAACTGCTGCCACATTTTTAAGCACACGTGAAAAATCTGGCAGCCAAATGCTAAAGGGAACCATTAAAAGATGTTGGGATGTCACTGCTAACGGGTGTGGTTCATCTACAATGCGGACACATGCTAATCTCATGCTAATCGTTACTTCTACGCTCGGCCTGTTACCTGTCCGATCAAACTGGAGAACACAAAGACGCCCGTGAAAAAGTTAGTCATCTGAAACGCTATCTCAAAGACGGTGTGGGGCTCATTAAGACCCCCGATGTTGATCAGACTGCGCACGGCGAAGTAGTAACAGCGCAGGTACCTGTGGAAAGGATGATGGCGTTAGAGGGCCCGCCGCTACGCCGACGGGGTGCTAGCTCATGGAGGAACACACCAGCTTCACTGCTTCATTGAATCGTTTGATTCCCTTGATAACTTGCTGCCAGTCGTGTTAAAAAATGTAATGATTGAAAGAAAGCTGTGTAGTCCCCACTCAGCAATTGTCATGAAAAATGAAAATCTTCATATTAAAATGAGTCAAACTGGTCCTGAAAAAACAATTTGAGTGTGTTTGTGTGACAGAGTCATGAGGACTACAACAATAAACACAAATGCTAACAAAGACAGGAAATATTCCAGTGGAGAATCTACCTGGCCAAGAACGATGGACATAAATAACGCCCCAAAAAGGTAATTAGTCATCTGAAACATCATTCCAAACACGCTGTCAGGGAAAGGCAACTCGGCGATCATCAGCAGGGACTTCTCGGCATAAAAGAAGCAGGCCAGGTAACTAAAGCAGTGGCGGCAAACAAGGAACATATCGTGAATATTATTTACATTTCAGGCACTGGCTTTTGCTGACTATCTGAAAATCCCTGCTACCCTCGTGTTTAAACATACTGTCGCTACAATAACCCCCCCGTCTATCAAGTGTATAGGACATAGTACTGTACTTACGCACTTCCCAGGCCGGAGTAGACCCACTTGGTTTTACCGATGCCCTGGTAGTCTGAGGCCACGTAGTAGATGCAAGCGTTGATGTGGAGTATGAAGAGGAGGTAGCCGATGGTGCGGATCACTCTAAGAGCAGAGTCAAGAAGGGAGTTGATAGTACACACAGTACATGCAGTATTTGTACCAGGAGGTCGGCGAAGATGTGTACATGTACATGTTGGCAGGTGTGGACAGTGATAGTTTAAGGAGCATAAAGTTGAAATATTAAGGGGAATATGGATTGTAATGAGAAGTCTAAATTTTATGAGAATAAAGTCAATACTATAAGGAAAATTTCATTTTAGTTGCACAGACTTGAAACAGACATGAAATAAATATAATACGAGAAACATACAAAAGAAAATAAAGCTGTAATTTCTGGAAAATGAAGATAGAAATAATGTTATATTATGGGAATATGTCATAAAATAAGTAAATAAATATAAATAAATAATAATAATAAAAAAGCTAGCAGAAAACAGCTGTTATGTTACAAGAATATAGTCAAAATATAAAAAAATGTATTGCAGTGAGAAAAAAGTTTTACGAGAATAAACACATCATAAAATTTCATTTTAGTAGCATAGAGTTTAAATATATTCAATGGCTTGTTTTTCATTGGTTTGTGGCACATTGCAGAAATACATTTCAAACCACAAAACTACCAAAATGGGAACAAAGGGGTAATGTTTTTTTAAGCCTTTTTGTAACATTTAAATATACAGTGGAAGAAATGTCACTCTGCATCCTTTCATTTTCAGTGTATGGCCATCTGCCCCTACATCACTGGAATAAAATCCAAATATGGGAATAAAGTAATAATATTACAAAAAGAAAACGCACAGAGATTATTTCTAAAGAAAGCTGATATATGTGGAAAAATATATCAAAGTGGCCCTAAAAAGTTGATACGGGCATGCCTTATGTCTTATGTCTCACCTCCAGATGTAAGCCTTGGCCATGATGCTTTCCAGGCGGTCGCTGAATTCGAAAAATTTATCCACCTGGGGAAAAACTTTGAAAAGTCAACCCTGTAAAATAAAGAGATGTGAAGATGTGAAAGGTCTTCCGATATTCACCTTAAGCAAGCGATTGGCTCGGAAGATGGACTTGAAGCCAAACTGCAAGTAGAGCAAGTCCAAGGGTAAGATGGACACCACGTCGGCCTGTTTCGGAGACAAACACCAACAGCTCATCCACAAAATACAAGCTTTATATCACCAAATCTACGATAACACTCCATACCATAAATGCTTCGCTTTCTCTGTAGTTCTTCTTAGTCATTGCTCCGTCTTTCTGTAAAAAAACGACTTGAATTGAAGAAGCATGCGGCAGGAGGGAAAATGGAAGACTTACAATGATGTCTCCCGCTTTGACAAACTGCTTGCGGGGCTGGAAGATGATGCAGTCGGTGAGGTAAATCAGGTCAGCCAGCATGTCCAGGGCAAACCAGAACGGGATGGAGTCCTCCGTGTGGTAGGGGAAGCACAGACGGGCGCTGATGAACCAGGTGTTGTAGTTGAAGGCCAGGGTCACCAAGCTCAACCAGGCGATGTAGCGCCGATCTGCAACGGAGGTGAAATCAAGAAACTGCAGGGTGAAATCCCTCACTTGAACCGACCTGTAAAAGGATCCATCGTGGTCCCGAGTACTGAATCCATACAGCCCTCCAATGGTTTCAGAAAGGCATCCACAGCAGTCCACGTTTTCTCCTTCAAGACCACCTTCAGGTCTTTCTTCTCTTTCACGGTCGTTTCCTCCGCTTTCTTTTTCTCCTCCTCTTCCTTCTTCTTCTGCTCATTCTCCTTCTTTTTCTTCTCCTGCTCCTCCTTCTTCTTCTTGTCAGCTTCCTCCTTTTGGATCCGCTCCTCCTCTGCTTGCCTTTTCCTCTCCTCAGCTACTTCAGCGTAGCGGTCTCTGCGTAACAGGGGTGCTGGAAGCAACATCAGACAACATCCTGGTTTCATCTCAACCATCACAAGTATTATCATGGAGGAGGGAAGAGTTAGTACTGACTGACAGGCGGGCTGATCTCTGGTGAGGAAGCATATTGATCAGTCACTTTCTCCTTGTAGATGTGAAGCCTCTCTCTCATTCGCTTGACGATGGAGCGGAGCTGCTCGTCTGAATAGGGGTTGACGACAACCGGGGGTGGGGGTGCTGCCTCCATTCTGAATAAAGAAAAACTCTCCTTCATAACAGTACATGTCATGTTGATTGCAACATGCGGCTGCAGTGCCCCCCAGTGGTGGCATTTGCTCAAAACATCCTGGAAGTGGAATTTCAACGATTCATACATTGTTTGTGTCGTGTATTTTAATTCATAACGGCCTAAATACGATTGAATGGAAACATAATTACTCATAAGCTATTGTAATAAACAATTTGAGCTAGATTTGGAAGCGTATGAGTAAATATACAATAAAAACAGCCGAGGGAGATAGTTCGAGAAAGAGGTTTCAATGACAACGTACCGCCATGATGGTTAATTTCGAAATCCCAAAGTAACCACCTGACTAGACCTAGCCAATCACATTTAACCCGGAAGTGTTCTCACGTCCTCCGGAGGAAAACAAAGACGCTAGCTGTACTTTACGACTTATTATTATTATTATTGATCATCCAACTATGCTGGTTAAAGTTAAATTAGGGGAAAGTCCATCTTAATGGTTCAGGTTAAAAGTTTACCACGTTGTGAAAGCAGCGGTGGCATTTGCAGCTCACCTCATTAAAAATGTTTTAAAAATTTGGGGGCAAAAAGGGCAAATTTAGTGTCAAAAGAAAAACATTGCATGTTGACCCTAATAAGATGAACAGTGATTCATTTTGTTACCATAACTGAGTTCACCCTGACACTGGCACCAATTTACAGGTCCGCCCTATCCATGTCATCTAATGAAATTTAGCAGCAGGTCCTTTCATTAAGAGAAGTGTTTACCAGTGCCAGGATCAAGTCAAATGTGTTTTTACCTGTCACCCATTAGTTTATGCTGCGGGATGAGAAGTAGCCACGGTGAGCCTCTTAAATCGCAAAAGCTGAAAAGCTTTTAATCCACTTTGGGTTTATCCTTGTTAATATGCATGCTGCTGCAGGGCCTGGAGATCTCACATGCTGTGTTCATCTCTGAGGGCTTTCTCTGTCTCTCGCTGTCATCTTGCCAAGCAATCTGATTAATTAGCCGTCCTCTGAGTAATTAATTTGATACTGGGTTGTTGTGTGGAGTGTTGTATGAGTAGTAAACACAGAAGACATACTCCATAGTTGTTGGGATACGGTGGTAACAAGCAAAAAAATGTATACATTGTCAAATTTGACGAAACATGCATCCTTACCCCTCAGGTCCGACTTCAGGGTTAACTGGAGCTGCAGTAGGGGTTGGTACTGGTGCTGGGGTTGACACTGGTGCCGGAGCTGGAGTAAAAAGAGTATTTTCATAGTTGGAGCATAGGAAACCTGTTAATCGTTTCAATTCATTTTTTAACTTTAGAGCCCTCAGGACATGAAATAACACCCCTATAGTCACCTCTACACTGCTATTACCCAAAATAGTGGACACAATAAGGCAAAATAAGACATTTAAGACATCACGCTAATGTGTGTTGCTAAGGTGCGTCACTGCAGCACTATAATATTTGAGCGAAAATCTACGGTAATGGGCAAAAATGGATTGACACAATCAGTCCTGCACAAAGCAAATCAATCTGGCAGGTTGATTCATCAATAAAGGAATAAACCTTACCTGGAGCTTTGGCCATATTTTCCTGACCAGTCGGTTTTGTGTCCTGCAAAACAAAATCAGACAGTGAAGCATGATTGGATAACAAATAACAAATTGTCTATTTTTGATGGAAAAACATAAAACTGATCTCCATCATAGGCACAATTATAAATACTATAATGAATAAAACTGAGCTTGGTTAATTGACTGTGATTATTTGCTTGTGCTTGAGTTTAATTGGAGTTGCTGTTAAAGTTAATGGAAGATAGTAAATGATTATTGACAAGCATGGCAAAGAAAATGATGGTTATTACGGCAGGAAGCGGTGTGCGGTGCATCAGGCTGAGAGATGTTTCCAATAGTTTACCCTTCCTGTGAGCATGGCCATTGTGCGGTATCTGTATATCCTAAGCCAATGGCAGGCTTGTGAGGTTAAGAAAATGACCTCTACCTTGCTTGCAGCTGGAGGAGGATCAGGGGTGGGCACCGGGTCGGGACCCACTCTGGTAGTCCTAGGCGCTGCTGCTGGCTGTGGGCCAGCGAGAAAGCCCTTCAATTTGCCAAACAACTCGACTCCCGTCTGCAAGTGTGACGGGAATGTGCTAAACAGGGTGGTCACGGTGTGTTACTGTTTTTAGCTGCGCTAATACTCTTGCAGAGAGAATAGCCCCCGTCACCACCACAAGTGACATCTAAGCCCATCACCATCTCATACCAGGTCCCAATAGGATTATGGCTGAACACAAAAGCTCCCACGCCCACCCCCCAGACTATGTACTCACAGAGTGGGCATCACTGTAATCCATATTTAGGATTTCAGAAATATGAAGAAACAAATTCCTTGTTTATTAATGGATTTTTTTTGTAGTTAGAGCATAGAAAACATGTTAACCTTCTAAATACAGTTATTAAAGCCCTCTAGTCATGAAATAACACCCCTATAGTTACCTTTATACTCATATTGGCCAGTTATCACCCAGTGTTCCCTCTTCTTGTTCCTCGTTTATTTTTTTATGTCTTGTGGAGGCTATTGTCTCAGTAATGTAGTGCTTTTCAAATAGTGGGGGGGGGCAGTGAACTGTCAGGACTGTCAATATTAATGCAGACCTGCCAATGTGTAGGAATTTATTGTACTCAGCATGCAATGTAATTGAGAATACTGCATTAATGTAACACTACTGACGCCTAGTGGCCACTGTGGAATCCTACATATCATAACCTGTCTTTCAACATGTATTCCAGGAATCAATTAAAAAATATATATTTTTAAGAACAGATAATTGTGGATAGGCATAAGACTGGATGTCCAAAGTGCAGCCCGGGGGCCATTTGGGGGACTTATTATTCACCTGCTGCACGTTGTACAAATAAAATAATTAAAAAAAAAACATTTAAAACGGAGCAAAGAAGCATTGTGTAATAATGAGTAACACAAAGCTGTGGCTTTAAATATATAAATGGCTCTTTTTAAGCTTCATCCTTGTTGGAAAAAGTTTGGACACCCCTGGCTGCATTCCCCACCGCCACCAGAAGAGGGCAGCAGATCCTAGCATATCGCTTCCCTTTTAATTGCCTTCTTTCCAAGAGCCATGAAACAATTTCCCTCAGACGAGGCCAGATGTTGCTGAGATTTATACTTTGCTCCAAGCAAGTGAAAAGACACTAGTGTGACTTATAAGCATTTAAAAGACATCAACATCTGCTGCCATGACACAACATGTTCCAAGAGACTAACTACATACATATTTGGAGAGGCGACTGCAGTTAATTATCATCCTTTCATTTCCTATCGCTTTTATAGTCTACTTAAGGCACCCATGGTCATTTTTCACTGATGCTAAGATAGGAAAAGGGTCGTTCTCGCAAGCTGTGTCTTGCTCAATGACAGGATTCTAACCCGTGAGCGGCCGTAATGAATCTGAAAGAGGCCTGCCTGTTAAAGTCAAATTTAAGTTAGTTAAAAATGAAGGGAAGAACCAAGTATGTACAGAAAGTAAGACTGGAAAGAGAAAAAAAGAGAGTAAGAAAGGGAAAAGGAAAAGAAACAAAAGTTTGAAGACACCATGTCATTTGATAGCATCATAAGTGTCTCTAAACTTTTGCAAGTAAGTCACATTAATGTCGAAAAGGATTTGACAAAATTCCATGTGCGAGTGAGAACAATGCATCAATTGTGTGTCTGCCTCCACAACAGTCGTATTTAAGTGTTGCACAGCTCTGATTGTGCTATGTGAGTGCATTTGTTTGCACACAATTTCTCTGCCGTCTTTGGAAGGCCGGCGTGTGATTCTCACGTTAGACAGGTCACCTCATTAAGACACTTCCTGTCTGCCAAAAGGTCAAAACGTTGTTGAAAAATCTTACTGACAGGGTCAACGGTCCTGAGAATTAGCTGCTGTGAACTTGAATGACCTCGGCTGCGACGTGGACATCACGGCTGCCAACAGCTGCAGGATATTAGAAGGAACAGACGATATGAATATTAGAACACAGCAGAAATGACATATTGGCCTCCACCATGAAAGTACGCTAGCGCTCATCTACAGTGTGGACGTGTCAGCATGATCAATGGCACTGCTGTTTGGCGGGGAGGCTTCAAGAATGTTAAGTATTTATATTAAAAACCTTAAGAGGGACATTTGGTGCCAAAAAGGAAAACCATAACAAGGCTTGGGCTGCACAGTCAGGAGATGGGAAGACCTGGGTTCGATTCCGGTTCACCTCTATTACAAAAACATTGGTGACCCAAACTGTCCATAGGTATGAATGTGAGTGTGAATGGTTGTTTGTCTATATGTGCTCTGTGATTGGCTTAAAAATGCTGAATAAACTTCCTTCAATGGGTGTTATCTACCACCAGCATCTCCAAACACCAGCACGTGCATGCACGCAAGATGCGGAGGAAGGTGAAGGTGAGCGGAAGGTGTGTCCTTCATCTTGTCTTGCGCCGCCTCTGCAGATGGAGACATTGATATCAGCGCGTTCTGGCCTGGAGCCACGTCCAGATGCTCCCAATCCAAGCTGTAGAAGCCTCTATCTGCATATCTAGGCCCCAGACGCCGGTAGTAATCCGTCATGCCTCTGGGGAAGTGTTTGTGTGGAATATCGGACACTCTTTAATTGCGTACATGTGCCTGAAATACAGCCACAATTACTGCATCGCAACTTTTACACGCTGTGGAACCAATGGGTGTTTTGAAAGAGATTATAAGCTGTTTTGATGGTTTTATCACAGCGCTCAGCCGGCAGACATCTGTTTACAGCAAACACTATAGTGAGATGTTTGCTAAATGTCCCTGCATGCGCTGCTGTGCTGTGATGGCACGTCTTATATGCTCTTATATTGGAGGTGGAAACATTTGATATTCATTCCCCCCATTGTTTGTATCCCATGGCCACTCAGCAAGTCTTACAAAAATGCGATATGATGTATTTTATATTAGTTTGGAGTGTTACAAGACATTCATCTGCTTACAGTATATGGCTTAAGTGACGAAATAAAAGACTTGTTACGCTCATCAAAGTAATTCATTACTTAAATAAAACACATGACCCAAAACTATCGTCAGCTAGTTTGTGCACTGTTGGTGAAAATCCAACAATTGAACTCAGTCATCCTGAGAGTCAACCTAATGCAGGGGTGTCCTGGGGGGGCATTTACCGCCTGCAGCTGTCTTTAGTGGCCCTGGGCACACTCTAAAAATAAAAAAAAATGGGGGGAAAGAGCAGTAATTGGGGTAAAAGTTGTATTACATAAAGTCAGAATATTATGAGAATTGTTTCAAGAAAAAAGCTGAAATATTTGTAAAAAAAAAAAAAAAAGACAACTGCAAAAAAATTAGGTGGGGAAAAGATTCACAAAAATATTCGTAAAAAAAAAAAAATCATACCATCCTACCCTGACTCTGTTCTGTAGACTTGGACGCGCTAGGGAACTAAATATCTATTCCCTCGACATAACCAAACCCGGCTTAGCAAGTTTGAAAAAGATGTTTTCTTTACTATTTCTCAAGCTGTTGGGCCTCGGTCAGACTTCGAAAACCCCTGAGACACAGCGATGCATCTTCATACCGAAGTTCTTGCAGAACCAGTTGTACAGAATGCTATCTCAATAAATACAGTTGAATATTATTGATATAGTCTCTTACGGAGTTCCCAGTCGAATCTGGAGAAACCACGCAGAAGCCCCTCTCATGTTTATCATAACACGGCGATCGTAAAATGGATTTATTTTGCTGTTTTTATTTGTAAAGAAAAAAAGACCAGTTTGAACTGGTTTCATGCAAAGCTAGGGGTTTAATGCGGTCAAACAGATAGGGCAGCTTGACTTTTACCATAGACTTGCTGAAAGGCAGCAAACGTGTGTGTGTGTGTGTGTGTGTGTGTTCACATTACTGCTGACCTTAAATCACATCCAAGAGCATTGCAGTTTTTCCCACTTATGTCTGCTGCCTCACCAGGTTTTCACTTTCAGAAGGGCAGCCTGCACACACGCACACACACACACACACACACACACACACGCATACGTACGCGCACACACACAGCCTTGTTTCCGTGAGAGCCTGACTATGTGCCAAACAGGAATTGCATACTTTGTCCCGCTCCTCGTCATCCTGCTGGGACGCGGCACCTGCCCTTCCACTTCCACGGCCAAAGTCGGCCATGTTAAATGTTGCATGCCTGAGGCAGGACGTTCACACAGGATGAGGTTTTCGGCTTCAATTGATTGATCATGTGGAAAACAGAATCACAATGGTTACATAAAAGAACAGGTTTGGGTGTCCAAAGTGCAGCCCGGGTGCCATTACCAGTCCATGGTTGTTTTTTATTGGCCTGTGGCACATTCTGAAAAAATTATTTAACACCAAACCTAAAACAAAAAAAACAGCAAAAATTGAAAAAGATGCAGTAATTTTGCCAAAATAAATATTCCAAATTTTAAAAAATGGTAAAAGAAAAGTCAGAATGAAAATTATGAGAATAACATAGGGCAAGGAGCAAGCCGTGTCCGTGAGTGATAGGAAGAAAAGCTATGACTTGCTTTTGGAGAGGTCTGGGTGGAAAATACCATTTGATGTGAGGTCTTTTTGATATATTTTAGAACATCTTGAACATGCACAATGAACAACATGAACAAAAATGAACAAAAAACAAAACAGATGGCCCCCGGGACACATTTTGGACACCCGTGGCTTAGGCCCTGACCCCCCACCACTACAGTAGTTACCATGCTGCTAACTGTCATAAAAATGTCCAGTTGATAACTAAGCAGCGTCTCGATGTTCTTAATAAACTTCCTTGGGTTTTCCCCAGCAACCAAAGCGGACTGAAACATATTGAAGCATTTTGTAAATAATCAAGAATGTTTGCCAGAACTCTGGGTGGGATTGAAATCTTGTGTCATGTGGAACATAATTGAATCAATCGTCTGGCTGATAGACAAACCAAACCAAGCTGCAGCCTGTCTGTGCTCTACAGATATAGAAACGTTTTTGACTATACGTATATAAAACACATGGAAATGATGGCTTTGCTTTATCATTAAAGGTGGAGCACACACAGACACAAACAAGCATCCCCACTCACGTTCACACCTTCCCTGAGTGGGAACACAACCCAGGCAGGCTGCACGGAAGTCAGCCGTGGGAACTATATTATTTATCATGGCATTTATTTTTGCTTTCTGGGTTAGCGAGTCGTTTGAGGACTCTGTAGAAGGCCAAAGGAGGTTGTAGCATCATTCATTACCAATGCATGAACTCCTCACTCCACAATTGCCTATGAAGCGCCTCCAGTCTAGTGATGAAACACGAGCGAGACTGAGAGCCCCCCCGGGCGTTGGAAAATTACACAGTACATCTTACTTTACTTTCTCATGCCATATATACTCTGTATACAGTATAATGTATATATTCAAATACACAGTACGTATATAGGCCGGTCATCATAACACATCTTGCTGGATGATTGGTCTACAAATGATTACTGATAAACAAAGGGTGGGCAAACTATGGCCCGGGGGCCACATGTGGCCCACTAAGCGTTTGAATCCGGTCCGCCAGTTGCTTTTAAGATTTAAACTTTCAAGTCGCATGTCTTATTCAGTAAAAAAAAAAAAAAGACAAATAATTCAAGGCGTACTGAATTATAAGCGTAAAATCGTGTGTGTTAAATATATGTTCTGGCCTCCCGCACAATTTTGTTAACGCGGCCCACGAGTCAAAGTTTGCCCACCCCTGTGATAATGTTATTGTCACCATTACTTCATGAATGTAAAGACAATACTGTATATGGCATCATAATACATTGTATCCAATAGTAATAGTATTTCAAATCGAGGGGGCCGCTAGTGGGGCGTGGCTAAAAAGACTTGCAAACCACTGCATCACACACACACACACACACACACAGCATATGAAACAAACAAGCCAACACTCAAACTGCCTGTTACCATCGAGCAGCGCCATCTGATGCTCAGCAAGTTTGCACCGCTAAGACGACAAATCACTCGTCGTACATAACGAGAGTTTCTTCTCAGAGAAAAACTGCTATTTGTATTCCGGGATTGACACAAAGACCAGCAGCAAATTGTAAATGCATCAGACAGGACGTGTGGAGTGACGATTGCTTCTTCTGTGGCTTATTTAGTCACAACGGGTGACTCACAATGAAGCTAGGTGTGTATGCATGTACGTGTGTGTGTGTGTGTGTGTGTGTGTGTGTGAGAGATGAATTCAAACGAACAAACGATGCCTCCTTTTGTTTGCGTTATCGCCCTGTAATGAACGAGTGCAAATATGTTGCATTACTTATCCGAAACAGAGTGGAACATGTTCCATTCCTATCAAGACTGAATCTTAATGTGAAGTAGTAATAATATCTAAGAGTACCTCCAGTTAGTTGGTATATGCTAGAATCAGGACGGTGCATGATATGCTGCCTGCCTAGTTTGGCAAGATATTGGCAATGCTGGCATCACATGATCTACGCTACACTGGGGTCACAAATGCGGCATGCAAACTCAGTTGAGGGGAAAATATATTAATATATTCCCTATGAACAGACAAATGATGGTCAGGCTCACATGCCGAGACACCCATGGCTACACCCAAGGCTATTTGAATCAGGTTATAAGTATGTGGAGGACATGTTTCGGAGACGAGAGGCATCCAGCACATCCGTGTGACGTGAATGTGCATCTTAGTGAGTAATTATTTTATAACGATGCAATAGCAAAGCATATTTACTGACAGAAAGCGTCCCTTTCCTTCCAACGCTTATTCCACCTGAAATATTATCACTCTAATCTCTTTCTCCGTGCTCACAAAAACAGATTTCCTCTTCACAGTGTGTACGCTTCCTTTTTTCCGTAATTCCCATCATCTGTCTCTCTCTCTTTTGTTAACAATTCAAGGACTCGGGGCATGAATCAATCTCGGCGTCCTCGTGTAAGCTGCTGGGATTCATTCCAAGCTTGGCAACCAAGGCGAGCACGAAGCTGCACTTTTAGGAAGAAGTTTCTGGGCAAGGTCTGTGGAGTTAGTATTTGCAAGTATTTGCAGTATTTCCACGTCTATCGTCCTTGCTGTCACAGTATCGGTGAAAGACGGCATCAGATTTCAGTCATTTAAGAACTGTGGAGGGTGTTTGGCCCCCCCCTTGGAATGTTTTCATCCCTTTTGTCCACACAATGCATTATCTCGTGACAGAGATGTCCCGGATGCTGCTCTCCTATCCGTGATGGATGGTCCCCGGTACGCCCTCCTCTGATTGGCTCATGCTGATAAAACTGGAAATGGAGTCGAACTTTCACTGCTGGACAATCCTTCCAAGACGCAGCCGGGCGACAACCTCGGTGCTAACATTTAAACCTGATC
The DNA here is from genome assembly GCF_037039965.1 of Doryrhamphus excisus. Lineage (NCBI taxonomy): Eukaryota > Metazoa > Chordata > Actinopteri > Syngnathiformes > Syngnathidae > Doryrhamphus > Doryrhamphus excisus. Next base: position 2,102,171 of record NC_136361.1, read on the forward strand.
TACAAGCCTGACATGAGCCCTTCAAATAGGACGCAGGCCAAACAAAACAACCAGAAGAATAACACAATAAGTCCTAAACTAGCTTGATTTAGGCTTCAACTAATTGTGTGACACATTTATTTCTTTAATGACGCTGTAACAGACGATGAAGCCACCACTCGAAGCCCGGCGGGATGCTATGGGAATGAAATAAAAGCGTCAAAGCCATCCGTCAAAGAGGCGGGAGGTGAAAGATCACCGCTGACGTAGTGAAAGGCTGCAAGGTGTTTCTGTGATGTTACCAGACAAAGGCAGCGCCACTTATGGTGACATTCACCACCTACTGACTCGGGCTCTTCGCCTCGGGCTTTGAGTCAGATAGTTTGCTCTCAAAAGTGCCCCCATCCTGATGATTCATGTCACAGGCTAACACCGCTTTAGTGGCAATTTCTGTGTTGTCACCTCCACCGGAGAGTCGGATGCCGACTCCCTGAAGACGCACAACCTCTGTTGCGCTTTGGACGCTTGTCTGAGTGTGTGACGCTTGAAGCGCAGGATGTGTGGAGGCGGAACTAACATGACAGCAATTATTGGTGATGACAGATTGACGATGACTGTCCCACAGATTAGCCACGCCTACGCAGCTACGGAGCAGCTGGACTCCATCAGATTGTTTTCTGACAACCGAGAATTAAACACATAATGGACCTTACAGGAGTTGGGCTCGGTGTCCGAAGTATCCAATTTGGGGACCACTGTTTTTATTGGCCTGTGACATTCTAAAAATAGATACTATATGTGGCATAAAGTTGAAATATTCAATAAAATACCTTATTTTTTAAAAGTCAAAATGTTAGGAGAAACAAACTAAACCAAGAAAATTAGGTTGGAGAATGAAGTTATCTTTTGTTATGCCTCCACTGGGGGACAGAAATCCGCCCCCCCACCCCAATTTGAAATACTATTGAGAAACCGCTGATATTTATCTATACTGTGGAGACTGAACTGGAAACTAAAACCTCCCAGGGAACAGGTTGAAGGTTGTGGACTGAACTCCAAGCCTTAGTGTGTGTAAAAGAGATTATTGATGCTCACTGGTTATAAACGGAGGGTGGGGGGGTCCTTTGAGGGCAGTCCAAGGATGGCTGTGCAGCGAACGCAGCAGGAGGGGCCGGCGAGGAGGAAGATGAATCCCGCTGCAAAAGTGTATGAAAAACAGGTGGTCAAAAAGAAGCAGCAAAAACACCAAGTAACAATCATACTATGAACTTGTTACCCTTAGAGTTGTTAACAAGGGTCCTCTCGGGGCTGGGGGGGCCGTCAGGGGATGCTATCAAGGATGATGCAAGCCATCGAGGATGTCATATGACGAGGTGCTGCCATAAAGGAATGACAATTCAGCAAGGAGTTTAGTGGAAAAGTCGCATCCTACCATTTTCCACTATGCGGAAAAAGTTTGGACACCCCCTGCTCTCCAGAAACGTTCCATCCAAGGCTGCACCCCCCCAGGCAGAGGATTCATCTGTCCTTCAGTCACTCTCTCCTACACAACAAATTAATCTGCCACACTGCTTACACAATTGTCTCCTTTCTGTTTGCTCAGCTCCTTATTTTGTGTCTCTCTGTGTGTGTGTGTGTGTGTGTGTGTGTGTGTGTGTGCACGTCCATTTGGGTGTGTGTGTGTGTGTGCCAAAAATCCTTGACTCTGCAGAATAACAAGCCATCTCTATTCCCACAAAGCCAAACCAGCTAATTACACGTGGTGTTCATTATTTTATTCTAATTATTTATGCTGGGAAAGCATCAGTCATGGCTAGGCTACGATAATTGCAGTTAAATTGCATGTTTTGGACTGTGAACGCAGCATGACGGAGGCCCTCGGGTGGGGAATCTACACCCTGTGGGACACCATGACATTGTGAAAACAATTTTTGGGAGCTGAAAAAAAAAATTGTTCCGTTTTGTTTGTAGCTTGTGTTTCTTGTGGCTGTCCCGCCCATCACGTGGTCTGACTGTACTGCCATTGGCTGGTCAATGTCAATTTTGATACACAGATCGAAAAGACCTGGGTTTGATTCCACGCTTGGTCATCATACCCCCAGTTTGTCTGTTTTCCTGAGAGGATTCACGCTAGGCGTTGCTTTCAGCATTATAAAATGCACTGAAAATACACAGAAATATGTGATATGTAGTATTCTACACTGGTCACTAGGTGTCAGTATTGTTACAATGCTAACGTGTCAGTTTATATTGTGTACTGTAGTATTTATGTCATATTTTCTCTTACATATACTAATTGCACTTTAAAGGTTACTATAGGGGTGTTATTTCATGTTCAGAGGGCTCTAAATCATGTTAAAAACATTTAGGAGGTCAGCAACAGGTTTCGAGGCTCCAACAGCAAAAATATTTCCTTTATAAATAAGGATGAACTTATGGTCGGGTTCGTACCTAATTATGGCTGTACTTGTATTTCCTCCACAGTTTGTACTGTATAACTATTGTATTTGTACTTAAAAAAAATAATAACTTGCCGACCATTGATTGACAGAAGTTGTTATTTTTTCCCACTGTGATGTGGTTTCTCGTAGCATCGTGAACGTCTTCAGACAGAAGAAAAACAAGCTCCCGTAATGACACAAAGCGCGGCGGCGGCAAGTACAACAATAACGTCTTTCTCGCTCCTTAGACTTCCGCACAAAAGGAATAAATGGCAACAGTCTCCCAGCAGGCTGCATTGTGGAGATTTTCCATGATTGATGTCTTTGACCTATTCCGAAAGCACGCGGCAACATCGGCAAACTAATTAGCCTATCATCATCACCACACACACACACACACACTTATGCTTTCATACAAATGCTCCGTGGCACACAGACATCTAAAAGTTGCCGTTTGGATGTTTGGAAAAACAAAACCTGCACCTCGCAAGACGTCAGCCAAGGACCAACACCACAAGTGTTCTTGTGGTGCAACACAATAAGGTCATGATAACCATAGAAGCGGAAATGGGTCTTTCTGCTCAGTTAAATATGAGCCCTTATTAATTCCAGCAATACCTATAAAACAACACAAGGCACTCTCCCATTGTATTATGTCCACCATATTGGGTAATAGGAGTATAAAAGGTGACTATAGGGGTGTTATTTCATTTCTAGAGGGCTCTAACAATGTTAAAATTTTATTTAAAAAGGTTAGAAGAAAGATGTTTTCTATGCTATAACCATCAAAATATTAAAGAATCCTACTTTGAGGAAGTTGACTTATCACAGTCAGGTCTGGAAGCAGAACTAAATGCTCTTTGAAAACAGAACAAGCTGGAAGTCACCCACAGCCACGGAACAGATAGCGTTTAACTTTGTAGGTTCGGCAGTCTTTATAAAGCCCACAGTGTCGCCAAAGTAGAGCGGAGACTTATTAAAAAGGCAGGTTGACAGACGTCCTCTGATTTTATTTGCTATTATATTGTCAGAGAAAGCTTTTTATTGCCTCGCACTGCCTCATTGCCAGGCCTCCGCTTTCTGTCACTCATTCAAACACAAAACACCAACATACAGTTGTCATCTATTATTCATTGTATTTACCCAAGAGCACATCCAGCGAGTGGGCGGTTCTTTCTCTCCGCTTCCAACAGATGTAGCTGCAGGGAGGCGACACAAACAAGAGAGCCTATGCATATACTTATATACTTATGACTGGACGTGGCTCCGATTGAATACGTACGGTGCCCGGAAGAAGGAACTGGAACACGTTTCGACGCTATGACTGTCAAAGTAGAAATAGCAAGACAAGTTAGCACCAAGAAAACAACATAGAGTCAAACATGGTGGTGGTAGTGTCACAGTTTGGGGATGCACGGGGGCTGCCAGTACACATTCTCCATCTAACTCCACCTTATTTTAATTATTTGTACAAATTACTGTTTACGCTGTACATTGTTCATATTTGATGTCATCTATTTATTCCCCACATTATTATTTATTATTACACAGGAGCCCGGCAACGACATTTCGTTGGCAATTTCACTGCTGTGTTATTGTGCAATGACAATAAAGAAAGTCTATGTCTTAATTGTAAAAGGAGTTAGAGTTCAGGACCATTTCCTTTTCACCCACTCAGCACTTGAGTGGAACGAGTGTTTGCATTCAGAACCCGGAAAATATAAAACATTTTTCGCATTTTCGTTTTTCTGCATGTTAAGGCCCTCAAAAATGCAAGGAATGTTGCGGTATAATAATAATAATAATAATAATAATACACATACTGGAGCAGTTTCAAGAGGACCTTCGAAACCGCAATCGCCGTTTGCTCGTGCCCTTATAATTGTAGATGCATTAGCGGTCGGCGGTGCCATTAAATCCCTCAGAGATGGCTCTTAGTCACAAAGTAACTGCATTATGACTCACTCCCTTGCAGATGTGACTGTAGGGGTGTGGTCCTCACAGGCTGGTTCCAATGGACGTTATTCCAAGTATGATGCTTCATAGATCCAAAAGCGTCATGCAGACCGGGGATGCCACGACGCTAAACCACAACTACACGGTGAGATGAAGTCTGAAAGAAGAGAAGAATATACGTATGGAAAGAAGGAGTATTAGCTGGATAGATGAATGGAAGATGAGATAACTCGGCAAGGGGAAGGCGAATCGGGTCTTATCAGTACCTGTGCCTGACAGGTGACTGACACGCAAACACACGCGCAAGCTTCTCCATCTTCTCTGAAAATATATTGGCTGCGGAATGGTGTGCATTTAATACGACGGTTCACCTTCGGGCGTCCCCTGCAGGCACGGATTCAGCAAATCCTACACGACAAATCTTACATGTGTTTGTGTTCACAGTAACAGTAGCCTTTTACACACATCCTCTTTTGGATGGGATATGCAGGTGCTGCGTTCTCAGGCCGTTCTGGCACGGCTCGCACAGCAGGTCCACTTTCCCACACGTCTAAAGTGGAGCTGACTGTCCTGGAAAAAGATACTGTGGAATATTTAACGCTGGACACACTATCGGAATACTGTCATGTCTGATGCCAGGTCTGGTTTATTATGATCGTTCGGAAGCCAAATGGATGCTTGGGTTTTCACACAGAAATCGAGATTAAATAAAAGCACACACGGATCGTTCTCATGCAAAAAAATATGGAATTTGATTAGTGTTGGGCTCACAATGGCAAGAAAATAAAAAGTAGTGTTACGAGAAATCATGGGGCACATAGACAACCAACCATTCACACACACGCTCATGGCCCGTGGATGGATGGATGGATAATACAGCAATTATCCTAACAAGCAAGTTTTGGGAATATGGGAGGAAACCCACACATGGGGAGAACATGCAAACTCCACACAGATGCCACAAACGGAGATACTAAGCCAGATCTTCCATATCTGACTGTGTGGCCACATGCTAACCACGTGTTCCAAGAATATTACTAGAAAATCCCATTAAAAAAAATCCCATTTATCCAATGATCTATCTTGGAATGTCATAACATTCATCAACATGTGAACACCAGGAAGAAAAGCTATGGAAAACAACAAGAGTCTGACTATAAGATGAGCCTGGATTCAAACCAGCAATGTTTCCATTGCGACTCTGGCGTGTGCCGTACACCCCCGCCCTCAAATTGTGATCGATTCATGTTGCATAGTGACAGAGCCGATCAATTTGCCACATCTCCGAGCCGCCTTCATCCTGTGATTCCAGGATTCCAGGCGTGAGCTTGCCAACCTGCATCACTCCTTTCACTGGAGTGGGAAGGCTCAGCGCCGCGGCAGAAGGCTCAAGCCTCCGGGCCAATCCGTTGCGTATTGTGTGGCCGCGGTAGCGTTCGGTATCCTTCCCGCTGCGCTATCGCCGCTCGAGCGGGCGTCTGTGTACGCTGATGCAACGTGATACATCCGCTGGGAACAAACTCATTTCCTCCTCAAGCGAGTGCGGTGTTGGCGTCCGGCCTCGTCTTGGAATTCTCAGCTGTCGCTTTCTTCTCCTCACATGCGACGGGACTCTAACGCTACAATATGGAGTCACTGTCGCTCCACCGACCTCAATGTGGTCCATCAAGATTCATCTATTTCATCACATAGCACTGGCGGATGTCATTTTAGAGGATAAAAGGACATAATTGGACAGATAGGAATTGGAATAGGACGGAAACAACCAGGAAATGACCAAGACTTAAGGAAGCACAAAGTACTTCCTGCCAAAGACACCAAGGAACTAGAAAATACCGATTTAGACGACCACGAAAGACACACAAAGACTATATGGACGTGATGTCACCAACATATGACAATTAAGAATATAGATTATGCCAAATGCAACAATACTAAACATTTTATACAAAATGTAAATGTAATTCAATATAATTTTTATTAGAATTTATTAGTAGAATTGTATTATTAATTTTTTTATTATAAAGAAATAATTGATGTTTTTCTATGTTAATGTTCCAGTCACGTACACGTCTATTTGTCCTGTTTCCAGGCAGTAATATTTTGTGTTGAGAGTACTGCGTCAGCACCAATAGGATCTTAGTAGCAGTGAATGCAGCATCTACTGTACTCTTCCAGCCAGCCAATCTAAATGATGAGCTGCCTTTTGTTTGATGTTGCCATCACTGGAGATTGTGTTTTCGGGGGAAAAAAATCATCACCTGTCATTTGGAATCATTTTTTAATTTCGCTGAAAGGAGGTTTGCCTTTGAACTGTTCATTGCTCCGCCACAAATCACAATCTATTTGTTTTGTTTGCTCTGCCTCCACTGACCTGCGTTGCTTTTGATATACGCTGAGGAGTCCTGGAATTATTTTCCATGCACCGTGCAGATGTTACTACCATGCAATATCGCAATAGAAATGAAATCAACAGTAAAATGACCAATTTAGTTTTCATATTTCAACCCTGGTTCTAGAGTTCTGGTGGTGGAGATGACAACGAGGCTGAAAAAGTCAAACAAAAAAAAAAAAAACGAGATCACACAGAAGAGACACTCGTGCCAAAAAGCAGGTGCAAATTGCGTGCCAGGTCATGCCACACTTGTGAAATGTCATAGTAATTAACAAGATGGCAGAGTAGAAGCCCCCATGGAGCCATCACTGATTAACAGTGAGGAAAAACACAAAACCTGGTACACCCCCGAGAAAAAAAAACATGTACCAGCATCACCTTCCACTCATCACCAACAATACTTCCAGCTAGAGTTACCACTGTTATCATACATGTTTACACATGTATATGTACGTATATATTTATACAAGTACATACAGTACAGTTGTAATCTATGATCAATAAACCGCATACATGACTTTCTGTGACCAATAAAAAGTCATCCATTATTATGCATACTGTAGTATAATAAACATCATCAGCCCAAAACAGGGTTGTCATGGCTCCATGACCATTACCTTCAATTACAGTACAGCAACTTCATGTTTTGTTGAAGTACTCTAAACTTGGAACCATAACTTCTGTAACATTTGTTTACTTTCATTTTAACCAATTGGAAGCAGGCAATAATTGGAGGGACTACTACTTGTATTAACTCAAACTTCACTTTATGAACTCTACTAATGATTCGGAGTGCATGAGAAAGTGGAATGGAAAAATCGCTCAATTGATCACATGGTCGAAAGTATATCACCGAATACTGCATATTGCACAACACCGCACCAACAGAAGACCGGTGATGAGTTGATTGGACTAATGCAACACATGTTGGATACCCATACTTTAAAGGCAGGGGGTTGCCTACAGCCACAGCTGTTAAACAAAGACTCAGCAGTTAATTGGGGCATTTGCGGTACTTCCAATTAGTGGTACATCCCAGACCTGTGGAGGGAGGCGAAACTGATGGAGGATTTGGTGGACAAATCGCTTTAGAAATGTCAGTGCTGTTCACTTGTGTAGATTTTGCGTCATCGGTTGGCTAAATTTAGCTTGGGTGGGTTTCATTTATAGCCACGGGCGATCCGTCGCTCTCTTGGAACAGTCTTGCGGGGGTGCACATTTCAAAGGGTGTGGGTAAAAGTGACACCGGGAAAGCAGTAATCGCACTAATACGCCGTGTACAGTACAACCGTTCTTTCCAAGGGCTCCAATTCTGTCATGATTGTGAGTGACATGGCCTCCTGTCAATCATTCCCGTGACTTGTGTGCCTGAGCATGCATCTGGTAAAAAGCACGTAATGACCGCACCGCATGCATACGTTGATTCCAATCAGGGGCCGCCACAGCGAGGCTGTTTGTATTCATAAACATATACGTGCATTGATCCCTTGATTTATTTCCTCGGACAAATCATTGCGGCCATGTGGCCCATTTTTAATTTGCTCTATGATTGGTTATCTGTTTCCTATCATTTGAATCCAAGCGCCGTGCCCAAGAGGTAGCTGCGCTAACATCACCGCATTGATTTATGCAGTCTGTGGCTTTTTGCTTTAAACATGGAGCGCCTCACACACAATGCTTGCACTTGAACGCACCTTTTCTTTATACGTTCTAATGCAGTATTGCAGCAGTGTAGTGTGTATGCTGCAAATCTACACACTGCAAACTTAAATATTCATGTTGTTTTGTGTAACTAAACGTTTAATACTTGTCTCAGTTTAATAATACTCGTAATACTTAATACTCGTCTCAGAGAGCCAAACTTTCACATCAAAACTTCATTTTTGTATTCCCAAAGGAACCAAGTGTAAATCATACATGTGTATTTCTTCAGCCGCTACAGTCTCCAAGATAGAAGTACTTAAACAACGTACATAAACATTAGACCTTTCTCAATCCACACATCATTCAACATTACTAAGACACGCTTCCACGGCAGCTCGAATTAAATGCAATGTATGCTTAACATCATTCACTTTGTGTGCATAACAATGTACTGTATATATTTTCATATACAGTACAAGTCGCAGGACCAGCCAACTATGAAAAAAGCATGACAAATATTAATAATAATAATAAGGTATCAACTCACATCTCTGACTTTAAACGTAAAGCCACAGGAAGACCAGAGCATCTTCTTGTGCTGCCTTCAGCATCCTCTGCCAAACCCTAATTAGCCGTTTACTGGGAACTTCACAGGTACTGATCCCACTTCTAACACCAACTTACCATATGTTACCATATCTGATATTATATAACACTCACTACAAGCATTTAGTTCAATAGCATAGCACAGCGTGACTCTGTTATGACCCGACAACCATGTATAGGTGGGTTTTTTTTCTTTCCCCGAGGATAAATAAATCACCTCGAACTGCCATGATACTCAACCCCCCCCACTGAAAAGAAAAACAGTAAGTTTCCATCATCAGGCTTAATGACCTTTTTGCCCCTTTTGATCGTATCTCACGTTTCATGGTGCGACTGTGGGAAGAAAGGCAGACGTGGCTACACACCGCCTGTGTGTTTTAAAAGCAATGAAGGCATTTGCATCGGACGTGCACACAGAAATCTAATTCCGTTTCATTTACACAAATAAACGGAGCTGCAAATGTAATAAGTTCAAACTGGATGGATACGCCCCCCCACCCCCCTGCTCGCTCCCCGCGCACACACCGTTAGTGTTTCAGCACGAGTCCAGATAGCATCTAGCAATTACGGCTCTCGTGGTCACTTTGATGCGGAGGTGGAAACAGTGGCATCAGCACAGACGTCGGATGAAAGGCAGATATTGGTCAAAGGTGAGGCATCACAGTTGACACAATGTGCAACGTTCATCTTCAATTCTAATCTTTTCTTTCAACCGTAATGTCTCCGTTTGGCTGGTAAACGTCACAAACTCCGTTTCACGAGTCTTGGAGTTGTTCAAGTCCAAAAGAACGTATGAACACAGACTTTTATAATAGCACATGCTACCACCCGCAAGGCATGCTGGGTATGTTGCAGTTATTTGAGGACTGCTGTGCGCGGTCAGGTACTGGCAAAGCAGCGTTCCTGAAAATATTTGGGTGGCCCCTTGTTAAAAGGGGGTGGGGTATGGATGATACAGGGTCGCCATGGCAACATCGGACGAGTTCTCCCAATGAGCTTGTTATTTGAAGGTGAAAATATGACAGCAAACTGTTGTTGAACCTTTCTAAGGTGGACACGTACCTTTAACCCAGCCCGAGGCCCGTTCGCTGACAGATGAGCGCTCGCAGGGCGCAATAATAAACACGGCGTAACGAGGGGGGAGGAAACACGAGAGGCGTCTCAACATGCGAGCGCTGAAGGTGATCCATCATCTGGATGCCGAGCAGACAACTCACAGGCTTGACGAGGCGACGTACACAGTTCAGTAAAGTTCGTCTGGGAGCGCCGGGCCGGGTCAAGGATGTCGGGTGGCCCCTCCCTGGACTGACATTGTTTCTCATCGTCTAAAGATAACCACAACACTGAGCCTGGCGTGAAGTTTGTCATCCTCCCTAATGAGGTGCAACTCCTCCTGAATAGCAAACATGATTCATCATGCGCCTCCTGGTGCGCTGGTATTATAAATGTTGGTATCTGCATCTTCCCAACGCCCTTAAATCACTTCATTAGCAAAGACAAAGCAAATACGCCACATTGACCATGTGGTTACCGCCATCAAACAACAGAATAAATGTTTGGGATGCCTAAAAACATCTTTACAAGATAATTTGACTTGAAAGTACGGTCTGAAGGTATTTGGAAAAGGGATGCTATTCCACCCGTACACAAAAATGCCACAGAACAGAGTAAGCCCTGTGATGTTTACATCATGTCTTCCAAACACTATTCCATGATAGCGACAAGGCTGCATGTTACATAATAAACATCTTTTCACAGACATTTATGCTCATATGAAATCAAACCCTTTTTAAAATGAAGGATAAGAAACTCTACAGTAATTTACAAGGGCCATCAACGTGTAGTCCATCAATGGTGACTTACCCCCCCACTTGGTCTTCTAAGTCCAACTCTAGTCGGATTTCGGTGATGAAGAACGTAGTTCCAGGTAGTCGCTGGGGTTGCACAAGCATCTTCTTCCACTGTGGAACACACACGTCATCAAGATGGCCGCTGCACTCTGTTGCAGAATAGGAGAGCGTCTTTGTCACATGGAGAAGAAAGGACAGGCGGCAGTGTGGAGGGATACAACGGGAGAGAACTATACTTTGTGACTTGTGTACTTACTTGTGTAACCAACACCAGCGACTACCTGGAACTACGTTCTTCCTCACTGAAGTCTGACCAGAACTGGACTTCGGGGACCAAGTGGGGTTGAATCGCTGCTGATGGGGATGTCATACAACTTCATATCAAAAAGGGAAGTTGAACAAAACAAATCAAAGATGTTAATTCCTTCTGGGGTGGGATTCCCCTTCCAACAAATACCACCCCTCACCCCCCAAAATGTGCTCCAGTTGTCATACATTTTGGTTTTCTTCTTTTCAGAAGGGATTACTAACAAAAGTCACTCATTTGTTTGGCCCTGGTACATTTAATTTCCTGTCTTGTTAGCTGAAGTCGTAGCATAATATGTACGTATATGACAAACTTAGCTTTTGTTTAGTCTCACTGCGGCTACGTACACACTTGCAGTTATTCTTCACGTCCACAGCAAACATCATACGATGTCTTTGTGTGAACGCTCAAAGCTGAGAATTTAAAAAAAGGTGAAATGAACCTTGGCCTAAATCGTAAAAATATGACAGTTTGATCAAAATAGATATGAGATGAATTGCAAGGGGAGTATAGAGTTGAAGACAAATTGCGTTCATGTCAAAGCAAGCAGAAGATATCTTCCATATGCTTGCAAGATGTTGAGCATAACCAGACGTGACTTTGGATGATTTCATTCCCAGCCTTTGCATTTTCTTTGCTTTTTTAAGTACTGACAAACTCATTTATACATCTTGACGAGGGTTTTTTTTTTGCCTTTTTCTATAACAAATGACATCAGGCTCACGTAATAAACATTGTGTGTGTGTGTTTAAGTTAGCAAAGATTGAAGGGACTTTCCAAAGCACTCTATTGGAAGTGCTGGAGATTTACGCTACAACTTGGGTGTGCTCAGTGCTTTCAGCTTTTACCCCGCCTCAAGCAGCCATATTAGTTATACGGAGGCTAGTAATTGTCACTGATGGCTGCAGGGTGTTTGATTGGGCTGTTAGCACACGTAAAATACAGCTGCTGTCAACAGCTGGGCCACAGTTCCCTTTCAGCACTCCAGTCGCTGCAGTAACGCTGACATTGTTTGTGTGTGTTGATGTAAACATTCTGACACTGGAAATGCGTCAAAAAGCATTAAAAGTGCCTTTCACAGATGACAGACTGAGTTGGTTGGGAATGGGAGTGAGTGCCTTGCTGGAGGGCACTACGACAGTGCTCAGGACCCTGAAAGTACCCAACCAACTGACTGACTTGTTATACAATTACAGTGGAAACGCGACATAAGTGGGGCCCAGGGGTCACGTTTTTTTTGTTGGCCCCTGACATGTTCTAAAAATTGTATTTATTAAATACGTATATTATAAAAATGTATTTGTGTGATTTCAAAAACTAAGAAAACAGCAACAATGGAAAAAAACATGAAATTTTGTTGCTTAGAGTTGAAATACTAAAGAAAAAATATTTTTAAATTGTGATGTTATGATAAACAAGTTATAATTTGAGAAAAGTTGAAAAAGTTGCAAAATAAAACAAAAATTAGAAAAAAGCTGCCATTTAAAAAAAGGCAAAATATTAAAAACAATTGTAAGAGGAAAAACACATTAGAAAACATATTGTATGAATATTCTGAGAAACAAAACCAAATAAAGCAACTTTTGGAAAAAATAGTTTGGTGAATAAAGTCAAACTATTATGGGAATAAAGTTATAATATTACAAAGATTTGAGAAGAAAGTTTAAATATTTGGGAAAAAAAGTTTTTTTCTGAAATATGTATACAATGCCATGCATACTAGGAGTGGTTCCCAGCATGCTTTGCGGCACCTGTTATGTTAAAGGTTGTTAAAATTCCATGTTTACAGTTAGAGAAAGGTGATTATGGCCTGAATACCCGATACGGTTTAGCCTCAGCCAGATGTTTGGACTTCAGGTTGAGCCACTCGTAAGAAAACATGACATCATTTCCATTATCCCCCCACCCCACAACTTGGTTTAATTAAACTTTTATGTTTTCAAGCTTACCCGACACTAATGTACGTAAAAGTGATGGCGAATCAGAAGGACGGAAAAGATGTGCGCCATCCAATTTGATGTTTTTCTGCTGGAACATTGTCTGCTGCTTTGTTCTGCTCCCGTTGGTCTGAACTCCAGCTAATCTTCCTCCGTATAGATGACCTCGTCTTGGTGCGTGGACGATAAGAAGCTTTCATAACACCAGGTAACGTAAGGAGAAATGGGTCACGATAAGGATATGAACTGCTGCTTGCCGTGTGTGTGTGTGTGTGTGTGTGCGCGTGTGTGTGTCCTCAGTCGTCTCCACAGATAAATGTCCCCTATCTCCACTCCATTTAGTTCCACCAACCGCCACCTCGGGGGAAATAAGTATCCGTCTCTCAGCATCCCAGCAGGGCCAACATATGGGAGCTGTTCCTCATCCATCCGAGATGAATTCATCCCAAACTCATCTCCTCACACAGATCCATTTGGCAGACACGCGGAGGCAGGTGGAGAGTGTTGCGTAACATCTGCAGGTGTGTCTGGGATTGATGGAAATGCTTTGCTTTTGTACGTCCGAGCCTGAAGGAAATATTAGATGTTTTTTTTAGTTATTGCCAGTTTCAGCTGTGGCGTGTGAGGGATTTGTAATTAAAATCAAAAAGCTACATTTCATGTGGTCTTTATGTGTTAGCATAGCGAAACTGTGTTGATCTGCTTCCAAGCCAGATGACAAGTTCTCCTCGCTGTACGTTAATCTACCAGAATAGGCCCGCGTTCTCGTCTCATCCGCCGCATCCCTCTTTACCAGAGTGTCATCAGTGATGCTCGCTTCACCACACATCTCATCATGAGCGAGACGTCCTCCTCGTTCCCTCAATGGCCTGCCTGTTCTCCTGAGGGGCTGTCAGGCTTCCCCCACGCCATCGCCGTCTCCAACTTTCCAGTCTCTTAGCCCTCATCTCGTCTACCTCTGCCATCCGATGCTCGCTTCGTTTATCTGTCACTTTTGGCCGCCAATCTCAGACAGATAAAGACATCGGCTGCTCCACAGCATGCAAACAGGAAAGGATGATACGTTTTGGTAATAAACCCTCCCGGGACGCTGCCACTCAAATTGTACAAAGTTTAATGCTCAAGTGGAACATTTCATTGTGCATCTGAAGCATGTGCTACAATAGCAGAATGGGAAGCAGAAATAGAAACGGAGCGCTACTCTATTAACTCTGGCACCTTACAAGAGCCCAATTGCTCCAACTGCAAGGGTAAGAAACTGAAAAGGAGTCAAAGACGATTCCCAGAAGATTGCAATGTCACAATAACGTAATGTCATCTCTTCAAATAGGAAACGAGAACAGTCAAAGATCATATACATTACCACGGCCTTCTTCTCCTTTCTATAAAGCGCTGTGCTGTTTTTAAAGACCTACTGTGAAACTAGTCAAAGATGTATATAAGCAGAATGCTGTGTTTTGGGAAATCGTAAATCCCAACTGCAAAAACGCTAGTCAAATATTTTCTATACACTATCAGGGGCCCTGTGCTTGTTTTTAAGGGAACTACAGCTAGTCAAAGATCATTATATACTAAGTAAATAACAGTATAAAAGAGGGGCGCCCTGTTCATGTAAAGACAAACCAAAATACAAAAACACCAGTCAAAGATCCTTTACACAACAAGAGCGCTCTGCTGTTTTTGTCAAGACACTAGTCAAAGATCCTCAATATGGCAGGAGTGTTGTGCCTAGTGCAAAAAATGATCGGTGCTCTGTTTTGTAAAGCCCATCTGCAAAACTGCTAGTCAAAGATCCTCTATTTGACAGCAGTACTCCATTGTTTTTGTGAAGACCTACGACAATAACATGAGTTAAAGATCCTCGCCCGACCGCCAGATCACCGGTCTAAGATCCTCAAAGAGCAGATTTGGGGTAGAAACCCCAAGCTTCTCACTAAAAGGCCTCAAAGTGGAAGAGTGAAAGACGGGATTGAGCAGACGCTTTCCATTCATCTTCGCCACGTGTTGCACAACTGTCATGGATGCAGGAAACAAAGCCACCTGGCAAACCAATTACAGGAAACAACAAGACGCAGAAGGAGCCTTTTGATGGATGGCAAAATGAAAAAGGGAACAAATTGTACCGTGTCAGCAACCGTGTTCAAAAACACCCAAAGGGACGACGACAAAGTTGGAGCTGTCTCTCACGCCTCAGATTCGCCTCCCGAGTTCTGCTGCTCTCAGTCTGATGATTCACCCCGCCACCAAAACAAACCTTTATTAACTTTAACTGATGTTTTTTTACATTTGCTGGATCAGTTTAAAAGTGGTTCTTTTTAGGAGAATTTCTCTGAATGTTCTGGACTTCTGTTTCCGATGCATGGAGCGGAATGATGGAGGAGCTGCGTCATCATGGCTGAGACCACATTACTCAACAGCACCTCTGCTGGTCACAGTTTAGTCGTGCACCGTTTTCCCTCAGTTGCTTCAGGATGCAATTCATCAGTAATTAGCAGAATTCTGACATGTATTTGCTAATTATTCCACCTTTATTCAAGGGGAAGAGGACAGTGAAGTCTGCCTAGCAACCAAATTTATTTCACTTCACAGCAGAACCTCAAATCATTAATGCGTTCCAAACAGTCTGACAGAAACCAAAACGTAAAAAATAATAAATTTTCCCCATAAGAAATGTGAATCCAATTCATCCCTTCCAGACACCCACAAATAACACAATTTTATATATTTCCCCATTCTAAAAAATTTAAAATTTGCACGTCAATAGACCGAATCAAAACGCGAAATAGGAATTGCAGTGGTCCTAAAAGAAAAAAAAAAAATAAACACAGAATAAAGTTGATTAAGGGATTCCCTGGGTGGAATCGGTCTATAGAGTCCCAACTATAGACAGACATTTGCGGTAATGATTTCCTCAAAAAGCAGGTGTTCCACTATAAATCCAAAAAGCACCTGAAGTGAAAAACATTGCAGTGGGAAGAGGACGTGCAATGAACAACAGCATTTGCAGTATTTAGAGAAAACGTCTCAAAGTGAGTCTTATTCAGGTCATTTGCATTTCAGCGCCAAATGGAATGAAGTTGACACCGAGGGCTCCAGTAGATTCAATCTCATAAAGGTTCCGTTTGAAAGCCATGCATTATCTCGTCTTATTATCACCCTCCGCCGAGTGGGCGGCCCGTCTTTTATGGCCCCTTTTAGCCTGCTGGAACCTCAGTAACCTTGTCCCCTCCACGCACACCTCCTCTCTCACATTGACTGAGCTTTTTTTTTTTTTTTACTTCAAGTTCTTCATTCCCCTTTCCTTTGTCCCCCCCCACCCGCCAAAGTGGAGTACTAGAAATTATTCATGCTATAA
Source organism: Doryrhamphus excisus (assembly GCF_037039965.1). Classification (NCBI taxonomy): domain Eukaryota; kingdom Metazoa; phylum Chordata; class Actinopteri; order Syngnathiformes; family Syngnathidae; genus Doryrhamphus; species Doryrhamphus excisus. Next base: position 2,118,641 of record NC_136361.1, read on the forward strand.
TTAGCAAGCAGGGAAATCATATTAGGCTGTCTTCACTTGGACCTCATGAACCTTTAAAGTCCTTCCCCAAAATATCCCTGACCCAGTTCTACCCAAGTATGGTCCAGATGGTCGTACCCACCCAAAAATGAATATGTGCCGTCTGTGCAATCGTCAGCTATAATGATGACTTAATGATTAATTGGATAATCAATTAATCGACAACTATTTCAGTTGTTAATTCATGTTTTTTTGGCCGTTTGTCTGTGGTGCATAAGGATTAGGACTGTGTAGGGCAGCGGTGTCCAAAGTGCAGCCCGGGGGGCAAATCTGTAACCCACAGCTATTTATTGGGCCGCAGCACATTCTGAAAATGTAATTTAACAGGAAATTGGTAAAATAAAAACATTTTAAAAAGTCAGTGACTTTATCAGAGGTAACATTAAGTTAAAATAGTGGGGCAATCAAGTCATAATTATGAGAGGAAAAGCTGAAATCGCAATTTTACAACAATAAACTTGTAATATGAGGAAAAATTTAATTTCAATACAATATCTAAAAAAAATACAAAGTTGGAATTCTAGAAACAAAATTGTGAAAAAAATGAAAGTTATTTGGGATGTTTAAAAATGTCAAACTGGGGAGGAAAAGAGTAAAACTGAAGTTGGCGTTAATAGGCTTTTTCTCAGATATTCCAAAGCTGAGATGCATGTGTTGCTTTCCAAAGTGGCCCTTGCATCTTTTTTTCCGAAATCAAAACAAAAAGCTTCAGTTCATTGGTTGCAGCCCTAACCCAATGATGCTTTTGTTCGGGTATTTTAGTCGTTAAACTTTGAGGTTTATTGGTTATGAAACATTGGCAGAGGACGAGACCCAAACCTCACTCGACTTGTGAGAGTCTGACATTTTCATCCATCCGTCAGTTCACCAATTCTCCGGGGGAATTGTGCTTCTAAAACTGCCACTTCCCCCTAAGAGCCATATTTCCTGCAATCACCTTTTACTGTCTGCGCTATGCCTCATTTGGACTCCAGCAGAGGAGCCAAAAAAAAGTCATGCATCTGGCGCTTGAACTTGATCTGCACCGCAATTTCATCCGACAGTATGTCAGAACTATTGTTTGAAATCGTCCATGCACCTGCTTTGACCGCAACTTTGAGCCAAAGCAGAGGGCTGAAACTTTTCCACGGTAAATCTGCTCCCATCTGAGCCAGCAACGCAAGCTACAGCTCAACTTCACATTTGCTTAAGGGAAACATGTGACTTCTTCCCGAATAAAGCCCTCTTTACTACGAAGGCCGAAGGAGTCCATCAAATGTTTCCACACCTGTTTAAGTTGCACTGCCGCATCTAAATGCAAATGAGCGTCAGCATCCATTCATGGCTTAATGGGAGTAAAAGAAAAGCCTTCTGCAAACGTTTACCTTGCATTGCCTTGAGTTTATTTACTGCTCTCATCCAGAAAAGAGCAGAGGATTATATTACATCCATAGATGATATTGTTTGCTTTCAATGGCTTCACGTCGCCGGCAACATTAAAAAAAAAAAGATAATGCTGCTTTAAGCAAACATTATCTGCCTGCACCCAGAACAGCCACTTGATGCACACATACAAAAACAGCATGGGCTTCCAAATAAAAATAATAAGCGTAATATCATGCTCTTTTTTAGCCTAAAACGGTTAGTGGAAGAGAACCCAAAACTGCAAAAAGGCAAATTCTGTTTACTTCATAACGGCGATGTAACACGGTGAGGAAAAACAGGCAAGAGTGATAAATTATTTGGCACGGTGACAGGAAGAGAACAACAAACACAAAGGCTGATAAACTTGAGGCTGACTAACGAGGAGGGGGTGAAACTGATTGGCTGACACTTGAACGGAAGAGCAGAGTGAAAAGGACACAGCTGGGAGAACACAAGTGGAATGCAAGAATGTGATTGGAACAAGCGGGAAATGCAGTGAAAAGTACAGGTCGTTCATTACATTACCATTTTTACTGTCATTAACGCACAGTGTTAATTATCGGTACCAGTTTTGGACTGCACCTTTATCTGGATCTGCACTAAAACGTACGTATGTGAAAATTGGTTACCAAGGAACTAACCTTGCATGATTCCTGAATGTACAGCGGCTACTAGCAGGGCTTTTTGGGTGCCTTCAGCCTGCAATCACCATTAAAAATTCAATTGGCGCTTCTTAACACAGCGTGCGCTTTCAGTCAATATCGTTTCATGCAGTCCACCTCAGATGCCTTGCTTTGCACAGTAGATTTGGAAAACAGGGCGATCTATACTGGGGTCTCTGGAATTGAAGTTCCCATCACCGCCACTGCGACCGCCGACCCCCAGTATGTTTACGCTATGGTCCACACAGATAACCTCACTGTGGTATCCGTGCTTTTAGCAAATATTTCAAGTCGTCAGGAAATTCCAGCCGTTCAGTGAAACAGCCATGATTCCAAAAGGACCAATCGCGAGGATAAGTTGGACCCTACTGAGATGACGAACGAGTTTTTATATCGCCAAGAGAGTCTTGACTCAGTTGGGTGGTACAGTCAGGAAATAAGTGTCGTAGTTTAATGTCTGGTCTCTATTAAGACGGACTGTGTAATGTAACGTACATCCTGGCTGGTTCTTTTGTACGACGTCGGCGACCATCCATTCACATCTGGTAAAGGAATAAAAGTGAGAGGGATTGCTCCAGGAGGGGAAATGAGTGTTCATTTTTATACGCCGTTCTAACATCCTGAAAGGTGTGCTATCAAACTGTCCTCTTGGTTTATTGTTGCGCTGCCTTGTTCCTCAATCCTACAACAGTCCCTTCCAGCTAGTGCTGATGTTTTGTGAGACATTTTGGACACACCCATGTAGAATTGATTCTTTTTGTACCTTAAAAGTAGAAAAGTTCTTATCTTATGACTTCCATTGTTTACCCAAAGCTCATGGCTGCCTTTTTCCCCTCTCATTCATCTCATTGTCAGCATTTGACGGCAAGATTGAGCAGAAAAAATGGCTGCCAGTCTCTACCTAGAAGGAGTTTGTTCCACAACATTACGTACAGTGCGTTTCTCCTGAATGAGGTGGTCCATTCCTGAAGGAACCCGGTACTACTCAGGCAGTGTTTATGTCGGTGTACGTTTCAATGTATTCAAAAATGATGCTGTTTTCTTTTGCCACCCACCCTGATTGCTCTGGGGATTGAAATACACCTCGGGAACAAATGGGCTATGAAATGCACACCAGCTGCTGTTTTGGTGGCGAAGCACTCAACGTGTTCAACTCCGCTCCTTTCTTACACCGCTTGCTGGAAGGGAAATTCTTCTGAAATGTTTTTTTTTTCTTTAATGGAACATATCTCGGTCCTCTGATGACCCCCCTGTGGATCGGTCCTCAACAGATGGCTCAGGGAAGCCTAATGTGGACTAGATCAGAGGAAATGAAAGCGAGGAAGATGAGGCAAACGTTATGGGTAGGGAAGGCGGAAATACCAAAACTGTGTCGACTACGTGGGCTACGTAGGTTTAGACAGACACTCATGCATGCCTATGAAGCATCAGGAGCAACTGGGGGGGTCAGTATCTTGCCTAAGGATGCTTTGACGTCAGGGGAGAACTGAGGAACGAACTAGCAACCTTGAAAAATTCAAACTAGTCTGTTTACCCGCAGACGAAAACACACTGTCTACTTGTCTTTATTACAAAACAAGTATGTTAGCATGTTAGCATGTTAACTGGAAACCTGAAGTCTGTCGGTCCACCTATGACATCATCAGCGGTTGACTCTGTAGTTCATCAGTTACCACAATGGAGACAAACAAAGGACTCTATAATTAAAATGACCAAAAGCCTCCCCAACGATGCTGGGCGCAATGCAAAGCGATGTCCTATTGAGATGACATTATGGATGAGATGAGAAGATCGATGGACGCATGCAAAGAAGAAAGAAAAGAACCTCTGTGAAACGAACAAAGCAGCTCCCCGTGCAGCGGCATCGCTTCATCATTGTTTATTAATGACAAATCTCAGTCGACACCTGCCGATTTCTCCCCATTATCCTCCTCGTGAAGGTCGTTTCCTGAGTCTACAGCAGCGTGCTAGCAGCCTGTCTTTGCTACATCTTTTATGAGTTACTGAAGATATTCTTTATTTAAACAAGCCTCACCTCTGTGGTGACTGAGCTATGTCCAAAGTAAAGAAAAACAGACTCAACCCCGCCCCCCCACCACCACCAGACCTTGCATTCTATCTTCCCAGACTGAGATGTAGCACCCCCCCTCACCCCACCCCACCCGACTACCAAGTGTGTGCTTTGATACGGGCTCACAGCTCAGGGAAGGCCCCGCAGGTAACCAGATCTGCCTCTTCAGATTGCAGCGTCGGGCTTAGGGAGAGAGAGATGCATGTGTCGTCGAAGACAGCCGAGCCGAGCAACTGGCCGGAGAAACAAAGACAATCATCATATCTCAGCACGAGTCTGCACAACAAGCCGCTCTTCACTGTCCGCCCGGCGTTATTAAATCTCCGTGGACCGAGGTGAAGCAATTTTAGTAGAAATTGCCAGGGAATGCTGAAGCTCATCCGATCCTGGAAATCAAATCCATTCTCCAACCGAGAACCGAACCAGCAACCAGTAGTGGTGGAAAAAGATTTTTCGCCCATAGGGGGCACTGTTTCATTTGTCCATTTATTACTGAATTTGAAATGTTTGGAAGTAAAAATGCAAGCTGAATGTTAAAATGCATAAATATGGTTGGTGTGGATTGAGGATAGGACCAGCTACGTTTGGGTCGCGGAAAGAAATGACACTACCCTTGCACAACAGGGGCGTTACTAACGCTGTTACTTTTTTCAGTAACGGGTAATCTAACCAATTACTTTTACTGTCAGCATAACGCCGTTACCATTTTCGACACCCCGTTACTGAAGCCACCTAAATATATAATCACTGACTTCATAACTACGGAGAGTGTCGCAGAGTGACAAGGGAGGGGGTGAGATAACCACATAAACAATGAGGATTGGCTCAGGTTTTAGTAAAAGTGCGTCTTCAGAACCCCTGCAGTTGTCCGTGATGCATTGTCGAGAAATAGATGAAAAATGGTGTAGAATTTAGTGCATTCCCACATTGATGCATACAACTGATTGTCTATTTCTGTTTCTCCCCTGCTCTTATTATAGCTTGGTTACTCAAACTTTGGTGTTGATAAATAAATCAATGCGCCAGCATCGTGTTAGCGTCTTCATTCGTTTTGTTAAGTCAGGAGCATGCCTCCGCAAAGCGCCAATGAAAGGCTGAATGAAGGGTAAACAGAGCAGAATTACATTGCGACTGAATCAAACTACTCGTGCACAACCGAAACCCAACAAGCTATTTGTCACGGCGGGAGATGTAATAATGTACAATGTTAACATTTGTTTTATTGTATAATCTCCCTCTGCTGCTGCACTCTCAGGGCTGTTATTACTTTGGTGCACAGATGATGGCATTTCAAAAAAAAATAATGCAGCCTCTTTAATGCAAATCTTGCCGTTTGATTTGCAGTCTGGCACACCGGCTTGCAATTGGGGGGGTTGGGGGCATGGGGGGGGGGATTCAATAAGTGTGCCTATACACATTATAGTTAAATGGGGTCAGTTTGGCAGGCGGCGTCTGCACTCCCGTGGTGTATTTCAACAGGGATCAATAGGACTCATTCTCTTGCATTGACTTCCACTCACATTTCACAGTGTTCCCTTGTACCCCACCAGGCTGCAGCCAATGACACATTATGGGCTGGCGGAAAAGATGGCCGGACCTCCAAAGCACAATGCATCATGGTCCGACTGCTGGAATGCTGGATATTCCAAAAGATATTTATACTTAAAAATATGTAGCTCATATGTTTATGTCTTATATCTGAGCGATCATTTTAATAATGTCAATACTTTTTCAATTAAAAAAAGTTTTCAAAATAATATTCTATACGTATGTCTGATAAATCATACTTTATATTTCATCAGTCAATAATCCGGCTGTTTGATGGCTGCTTCCTTGGTTGTTTGATGGCTGTTTATCCTCCCTTAATGTGTGGAAGTGGTTAGCTCGCGAACTGATTAGCTTGTTAGCATGCACTGCATTGTAAAGAATGAATTACAGGTGTGTTATTTCATGTCTAATAATGGCTCTAATAATGTTGGGTAATGGATGAAAGGAAGAGAACGGATGGCCTCATCACAGCAAGACGTGGAAATGGAAACCAGAGCAGAAGAGACTGATCGGAGGAGACATGGGAAGTGACACCCATTGACAAGAAGCAAGCCATTACATGTTGTGCACGTGATGAGATAAAGTCATTAAAGGTGTTATCACCGTTTTACTCAGGGAGGCGCTTGACACACACACACCCAAGAAGACAACACCCTACCCCCGGGACATGCATCATTGTTAGAATAACACGCCTGGTATTCCCTGGTGGGCTTTTCTCAACCCCCCAAGTGACAGCATGTTTCCAAAGGCCTTTCTGTTGCACGCCGCATCTTCTAGCATCAGTGAGGGATAAAGTCTTGGAAAAGGAAGCTAATTGATGCCTGTTTTGCATTCCAAAAACGGACAACCACGTGGCTCAGTGTAGTGGACGTGTCAACCCCCCCCCGCTGGGCTGGGCCCAGAGCTCTGAGTCAGTGCATTAGTGTCATGGCAGTTGTATCCTCCAGCCCTCTCCTGGCTCGCAGTGCCAAGCCACAGAGACGCGCTCAGCTGCAGCCGGCGGCACTTTGCGTGATGAGCCTGGGCAACGGCCTCAATACGGACTGATGGCGGGAAAAAAGAGAAAAGAGGAAGGAGGGAGGACTTCCTGGTGAAGTCACAATGGCTCATCAAAAGCGTCACATTCTCGGACAAACTAAAGCGGCTTTATCACCCTGGCTAATACATTATAGGAGACATGCAGGACGAGAAATTATCACAAGCGCGTGGAATCAATGGCGCTGGCGGCGGAGTGTGCGTGGCGTGTCAGCAGATGGTACACATTCACAACTTTTACTCTTGGCTGGAACCGTGCGTGTCAACACATTAGAGCAACCACTGCACAAATGAACGAGATACAATACAGACGGCTTGTAGAGAAAATGTCCGACTGCTCATGCTTAAATGTGCAAGGGGAGGGGTGATGTCCTCCTGTGAGGAACAGAAACGGTGAAGGGCAGACTCGCATGCCCAGACACCTGGGGCTATTTGAATAGGCGAACAACATGTGGTGGAGACAAAACGCCTCTCATGGCAAGTCAAATTTCAAGCAAAAAAGTATCCGTACGAGTTAGCTAGCTACACCAACAGTGGAAGTATCGCCCACCCCACTCAGAGACTGGACGCTAGGCTAAAGCAACACAAAATCCACAGCCCTACACCTGTGATGGCTTGTTTTCAGCATTACAATAACCCCCCCCCCGCCTCTAAAAAAGCACTCAATCTTCAGATCAGATCTTCCCGCTGAAGGTCAACTCGGTCTGACAGGCAGGAAGTCAGCGGTTGATTGCTGGCGACCTGCAGCATCATCAGCCTCAGAGTGATTCTTTTCCAACGCTGCGCTGTGGCTGGTGAGGAGTTGAGCGGCTCATTAAAATGCAACAGGAGAACGGAGGAAGAGGAACAATGTTGGCTGACTTCTTTCAATTCTTCCAAGAGCGTTCCCGTGTGGACAGGGCCTGAATGTTACAGGATACACCAATCCCTCATTTAGTACGGTTAATTGGTGACAGACCCGACCGAGATCAGCGAGTTTCCATGAAGTGGATTAGAAAAGCGGTATTTTTGTAGTTACAGCATAGAAAACCTGTTTATTGGTTTAAAAATATGGTATAAACATTACTAGAGCCCTCTCAACATGAAGTAACACCCCTATAGTCACAGTCCTATACAACAAAAAGACAACTGGTGCCCGCAAAATACATTTTTTTGGTACTTTTAGTAGTACAGTATAGAAAACCTGTTTATGGCTTTAAAAATATGGTATAAACATTACTAGAGCCCTCTCGACATGAAGTAACACCCCTATAGTCACACTCCGATACAACAAAAAGACAACTGGAGCCCACAAAATACAGTTTTTGGTACTTTTAGTACTTTTGGACCAATATGGGTAACATTTGCTAGCCAGTGGTGGTGATGTAATATTTGTTGGGCCAGTGACTCTTATTTTATTGCTTTCCAACAGGTGCCATAGCATGATTCATCATTCTAGGGTCTCAGTAAACTTTTCCAAGAGTTTAGAGCAATAATTGTAATAATAAACCTGCACACGACACGGAACACACCCCTCAAACTTCCTGTCCTCGTCTTCCCGTCACCCACAGCGTTCTAAGGCTCTTTAAGTTGACATTCAGTCCACCCGCCCCCCTCCCTCCGCCGGCCACATGCTTCCGGCGCCGCCGTCTGGTTTCTAATTGTTCTAATAATTGCTTGCTGCTAATCTCGGCCAGGGATGCGACCTCGCCCCCCAGTCAGCAGGATTTGTGATAATGAAATAATTGGCCAAACGCTTTTATTTTATTTATTTTTCATTTTTTGGCAGCTGCTGAAACCTGATGGATCAACGTTAATTCCATCTCCATCGGACACATTTTCCACTTTAATTGAAATTTAGATTGTGGTTGACCTGGTGGGCGAGGCTGGATGGACAGGAAGCGGGAAGGCGTGTGCGTCTAATGTGGGAGAATGCCAGCTGTCTGTCACTGCACGTGCGTGTGTGTGTGCGTGCGTGCGTGAAAGCGCACACGTTGGACATTCATTCATTCAGTCTGCAAGCATTGTTTCACACTGGAGGCCAATCAAGTACAAATACTCAATAAAATACACAACTGCTTTAGCATATATGTCTATATTTGTGTTCACGGAAATTAAATCTGAACGGGATGTCCAATGTGCGGCCCGAGGGCTATTTGCGCCTGTGGCTATTCTACAAAAATGGAAAAATCAGCATTAAGTTTATAATAAAGCCAAAATATTGAGAAAATAAAAGCAGTAATCTAACAACAAAATGGATTTTTATGAGACCAACATGATATATAAATAATGTAGCATAAAGTTGAGCTATTACAGAAAAATATTTACATTTAACATTAAAGAAAATTTGATTAAATTTGTCATTTTTATGGGAGTAAAAAAGTTAAATTAGTTGGAAAACAAATTTTACAGAAAAAAATATTCTGATAATTTGTGACTAAACGTTTAATATTGTGAGAAAATGTGGCATATAGTTGAATTAAGGAAGGGTTTGATCCTGCCGTGGTCATGCGGAAGTACCCTTGGGCAAGTTCCTGAACCCCACAGTAGGTCAACGTGCCAACAGTGTCAGAGCGCTTTGACTTCCTTGGAGGTGGAAAACCGATAATGCATCTTTCCTCATCCACGGTATGGATGCCAGAGACGCAAAGAGGCAGGCAGGACAATGAAATGCTCTTTCACGAGATGACAGACGGTACATATACTAAAATATAAATGCATCAGTTTACACAAAAGGCCATGTGTCTAAATCTGTGAGAATGTTAGCGAGTGTTCATAACTCATAATCAGCCTCACCTGACAACATGGCCACCCCAAAATGTGCAGTTGAAGTGTATCGCTATGATTGTACGCGTTTTCCTCTCTGATGAGACGAGATCTAATGGCGTGGTTACTAGCACTCAAGGCGGGCTTTCATTTTTAGGGCACGCTGCATCATTTAACAAGAGGGACTAAAATAGATGCTTCCTCCCCCCGTGGGATAGGAAGTGGTGTTCTTAGGACCTTGTGTGGGGGGGGGGGGAGGTGACATAAGTGCGGGAGAAGTAGACTTTCCTTCCAATGTGATGGAAATGGCGACGTGCGTGGCATGACGATGCTGGGCGAGTGAAAGCGTGGACTGCCTCAATCTACGGCGTGCCGTTGAAAGGTGTCGGCTGGTACTAGCCTCGTGGAAACACGGCATCCTAAAAAGGTTCCCATAAGATTCTCTCTAGGTTGCTTGACAACGGTGCCTGCAGGATGTGAATAGGATGCTGGAATCCATCGAGGAGTGACAGCAGAAGTAGGTCAGATTACAAAATACTCGAATACTCGCTTTTACGAGAATTAGCCAAAAATGAACAGGCCAATTTTATCATGAATAGTCAGGATCTATTCAGTCTACTTAGTAGTATATAATAGTCTACTTCTACTCAGGACTCGCGCATGTTGCCGTTTACAAGGAGCTCAGCAGGCTGCTGATGATCACTTTAATGTAACAATGTAGTACTTAATGTAGTACTTAATAAACCAGCATGTAGGGGTTCTACTTTCATGCACGCCAAATTGTTATGGAAGTCAGAACATTTTTTGCATAATTCAAACCTGCAATAAAAAGCTATTTTTCCAGCCATCAAGTCTGGTGCTTGTGTGTCCCAGATTATGGACCGTGACCAGTGCCGTTTACAATACTAGTTTAGTTTTTAGATGAAATTAAATGACAAATGGAACTCGGGCCACACTTAGGACACCCATGAATTAGCGGAATAATCATCAAAAATAAATTTAAGAACCCGGTAAAGTTTGAGCAGGATTCTGGTGGGGGAAAAAAGCTTTGCATTTGCACAGAATATTTTATGACGGGACAGTTTGGTGGTGGAAGGGTTTAATTCCCTAATTTCCGACGCGGGTTTCGTACGTGATCGTGTCGTAATCATCAGAAGAGCTTCAACTCCTTTCACGTCGGCAACAAAGACGCTTTCAGACGTGATTACAAAAAGTACCAGCTAAAATTGTATGACTTTGTACAATTTAATTGAAAAAAAAGTTTGATGAATAACTGCGCTGCGATTCATTCCACAGAAGAGAAACTTGTTTTATCCTCCACTATTTTTAATTGCGGCGTTGCTCCGTGTAGCAATAATGAAAGCGTCTCCATCAAAATCAGGCCATTCCTTCTCTTGAATGCTCCCCTGAGCGCCTCACAAAAAAAGAAAAAAAAAGGCGCCACACTCCCTCCGTCCCGTCATCAAAATCACCTCCATATGAAAGAGGCTAATTAAAAATCACACTAACGCTTACTATCGCTATCTCTGACAATCTACGCATTGCGTCAAAAGCAATTAAGGCTACTAAGTTGGCTTTTGTTCCCCAGTCAGTTTAATTAGTGTGATGAATAGTGGAAGAGGAAGCAGCATCTAAGTGCCAGTCAGCACCGCCTCCTCGCGGGGAGGCCATTTTGACTTCACTTCAAACCTCCTGAAAGTCTCTTTGCCGCTACTTAGCAGCGCCGCTGTCAACACAAGCGTCACATGACAAACATTATCCTCATTAAATGTTGCGGGGAAGATAAGCTGTCAGAAATAATCACAATATAGCGGCCTTCTTTCCAAAGCCACAGCATCCGTCTTAAAAGGTCTCTCATCGGAAGAAGGTATAATTCCATCCCTGAACAGCATGTTCACTTCCATGCTCCCATTCCTCCAACGCTTTAATAATTCACACTCTGGGCCGGAGTGCGCTTCTGTTCACTCTGCCTCAGAAGTGCTCCATAATGAGGATTAATCAAGGTGTTGTGTTAATGTTGCTGCGCTCCAATATTGATTTCAGCGCTGCAAGTAATGACGTTAAAAATAACGCTGTGTTGCCGTTTGCCAGTAAAGCAGCCGTCATAAAACACGACACGTAGAGGAACGCCACACTGGACTCCTTTTGGAACATTATGGCTTTCGTCACTTTATATTTGGACTTTATTCCTATAAGACGACTTTTGGTCCAACCCAATTTCCAAAAATTACAACATTCATTTCCTTATATGGATGTAATTGTATTATATTTATTCATATTTCAACCCTGCTGCCAAAATTGCTTTTTTTTAAATAAGTTTATTCTTGTAAACTCATAATATTTTGAATTTATTCTTGTAAAATTACAGCTGGATTTTTTAGAATGTGATATGGGCCAATTAAATAAATAAAATAAAAGTCATCAGTTCAATGCAATTAATTATTGCGGCCACCAGGTGTCACCAAAAAGCCAACCCCCACACCACTTGAATTATTTCCATATACAAGTCGCAGGACCAAACCTCAGGCAATTTTAAGTATAAGCGTGCAGAGTTTTAGTCCAAGGTGAAGTCCTCGCATGGAAAAATACACGTCATTTTTTGTACAAGCAAGTACAAGCCTCAGAGCTACACATGAAAGCGCAAAATGTATGTTTCCTATTTGAACTGCATGAGTATTTTTAATCCAAATGTTTCAGCCTTGCGCTTCCTGAGAGGTTTGGGAATGAGATTCCGCTGTCGCGTATAATCCACTTTTATAATGACTTGGTTGGAAAGGGGGGAGGAGGGCGAGGAGTGGGATCGTGGGGGGGTTGGAGGCCACGGGGCTGGGTGAGTAACTGTCAGGGAATCACAGCGTTAACGCGGCCACTTCCTAGAAATATAGAGCGTCTACTCAGGCTGCACATTTGCACAGAACGTGCCCTGGTTGGCGTCTAGCAGGCGGAGGTGACGACTTTTAGACACATGGACATTTCCCCTCCAAAAAGGATGGCTGCCAAACATGAAAACGACATTATTATAGCTATTAAAACATGACACTTTCAAGTCTCCAGGATTTGCAATGAACAATACAACACTTCAAATGTGCAATAGATTCATTCAAGTGCTGGGGGGGGGGGGTCAGACTTTAACAATAGTGCACAGGCAACACAGGAGTGTACGCATCAAAGTTGACCCTTTTGGATGCGTCGCTTCAGGAACAGAAGAGATCCATGATGCGCGATGGCTTGAGTGGCTGTGGTTGTGTACAATGTACTCGAACATACTGACAGATGTTTCTAGTACTACACCGCAGCACCACACAGGCCATGCAGGCCACCGACCACACATCCTGTGAGGAGTCATGTGGACGTACGCTTCATTGCCCGCCACTTCCTTTACGATCTCACACGCCATGCTCTTTGCTTTACAAGGCCACGCCGCGTTAAAAAGACATCCATGTCACGTTGACGACTTGGAGCTTTGGCTTGTTCTCACAAGGCTGGACTGCTGTCATCTGACTTAGCCCCCCCCATCCCACACCTCACTTTCTGCTTTTTACACATTCCACCGAGACTCAAACCTGTCAACGCCTGCTCATGACAGTGGCGGGTTTTGCTTGGACGGGGAAACATGCCACAAGGTGAAGAGCAGAATTCCACGTCCATGGAGGGAGGGGGTGACATTTGTCGCTTAAAGTGGCGTCCCAATTCTTTTTTTGGTTAAAGTACGATTTTCACATTACAAGTACCGAAATAAAAGCAACTTGTTAATGTCAACGAAAAGCTTCCAGGAAGTGATGTGGATACACGAAACCGCGTGGTCAGACGCACGTCCGCGTGCTTAAGCGAGCTGCAGTGTGTCAACGCAATAATTAAAATCGGTCGGACATTTATCGTCAGCAAAATTAGCAATATTAGTGATGTCAGTGGGCCAACAGCGCCATCTTTAGGTGGGAAAAAGGAGCTGCATATAATGCAGTTATGTTTAATATATTAAATTCAATGTAAACATTGGCACAAGTTGCCATATTCCCATCCTATTACTCGTGTAAGAAAAACAAACGGCCGTATGCTGCAGTTAGGATCGCCATGAGCACAGGAAGCAGATTGTCTAGACCAGATGTTCATCTCCACTAAACTATTGAACCAAAATAAAAGTAGAGCCTCTCCACACTGTTGGAAATGCTTTTTTTTTTTTTTTTACCAGTCACAGAAACCATCAACAAAGCATAAAAGAAGCTGGACTGTCTGGGTTGTGTTGATATAGCAGATTTGTTGCTGCAGCCCTTTAAAAAAGAAAAAAATGGTGTCCAATGTCTCCTGCTGATAAAACATTATCAGTGGAACAGGAAGCTGCGAAATCAGGCCAGGAAAAAATAAACATTTATTTATATATTTTTGGTTCCTCTGATGTTCCCACGCTCTAAGACGGATCCACCTCGGTGAAGGATCAACAGCCTCAGCTTCTGTGCTGAGAGTTTATATATAATCTGGAAATACTTTAATTCTCCAACAGAAAATAGAACTGCAAAATATAAAAAAGCAAGCAATCAATAGGGAAGAGGTGCGTCTTGAAGCTACGTGATCCTCAAGTTGAGCTTGTTTATTGCTGGAAGTTATGAATAGGACAAATACATTGCGAATAGGGTGCTTGTTTTAAACACCTACGCAGCTACGTGGGGTGGAGATTCACAAACGCAAATTGAGTTTAAGAGCAAATCTGTGTCAATCGTTTGAGGGATTGGCTTGAATTCAAACAAGCATTTTCAAAGCACGTAGACATTAAAAAATAATTTAAAAAGAACTCACCAAAAAAAACTCACCTTCGTTGGCGGAAGATTCAAATGCAGACATAACAGCGTCCAAACACACCCAAGGATAAATTGGCGATTTCTTCCCAAAATACGGCATGGAATGAAAGTACATTTGATTAAATTTACATTACGAGTTTGCTATGTGTGTCCCCAAACCCCCAAAATGTTTCATTTTACCTTGCAGCAGCCTGGAGGCACAGGTGTGTCACGTTAATCTAATTCCCCATCCACTTCCGGTTTCTATCAGTCACTGCGATGATTTAGAATATTAATGTTATTCTATTATTTTATGATTCTCGCATAAAACAAACAAAAATAAAATTTACAAGACGACATTTGTTACAAGCAAATATTTAGTTAACCACATTGTGGACAGAAAGACAAGACTTCCTCGCCCAACACCAATCAATGGTTGTGATAAATGGAGCTAATTTGACCAGGGCCCTTTGGATCATTACCTCCTCCTCTCCGTCACCTCCGTCTCCTCCTTGCTCTCGTCAAGATGGCAATCGGGGTGGCTAATGTGTTTGCTTCTCATGGAGGAGCCCCCAGACGCAGGAAGGTAAAAGCTGGTCCTGAGGAACCGCAGCCTGCAGAGGAGAGATGCTATCAGAGTCCTCAGTGGTGACCTTCCGTTCCGCTTCCATAGCATCCTGCTCTCAAAACAAGTTGCAATCTGTCCCAATACTTTTGATTACATTATTATTTGGGGGGGGGGGGGGGGGGTTCAGCACCACCCTGACTGAATATGAACTTTTCACCCTCTGAGGATAATTTAGTGGGAGTGACTGTAAAAGTCAGCTGGTTTGGGTTTTCAGTGCAAACTGCTGAGCCACCACATTTCTTTCACTTCCTAAAGACTGTAGTATTTACCTTTGGGGGGGTTGAGGGGTGGGGGGCTCCCATTATTTCAACCTTGAGCCACAAAAAGCTTTTGAGGCTTTCATGCACCTTTAAACCATTTTCACCTGAGCCAATAGAGCAAAAGTTTGACTTAATAAAATGTGCTTTTTAAAAAATGAATGCTTGTTTTCTAAATCCTGTAGCGTCAACCCAACAGTCTTTAGTGTCTTATATTAAACTGACTGGATTTTTGGTTGAATTCTCATCTCTTCTGGCATTATACATTAAAATTAAACAATTTTATGATACTTTTCCAATTAAATAAATACAATAAAACTAAATAAATAGGGGAATTGAAGTACCTGGACGCCGCTCTGGGAGGTGTTCAGGGTGGGAGGACAGTAGGGGACCTTGCGAAGACCCAGGACACATTGGAGCGCTGACGTCTCTCAACTGGCCCGGTGGCCGGGGAGAAGGAAGTCTGGGTTTCCCTGCTTAGGCTGCTGCCCCCCCATCCTAAGAGAAACGGTGGAACATGGATGCAGAAACCAGGAACCAAATGCAGAGAAAACGTTTGTTTCCATCATAGCTGCAATCTCAGCAAAGACAACCTAAGAGGAACGCACCTGAACTGGAGGGAGAAGTCAAATGAGTGAAATTAGCAACAGGCGTGCATGATTAAGGAAGACACAAAGCAGGAAAAGCAGGAAGTCTCACCAAAATAAAGGCATAAAAAGGGAACACAGAGCGTGACAGAATATCCCAAAACTATCCCAAACTTTCCCCAACGGTCCTAGAGATGTTGTTGACTGTATTTTTGGCAATGAGTACTATCAAATCATTACTCCAGACAGTAGTACCACTCCATGAATAACAGCATTTTCATTGTACTTTTGTTTTCATTCATGTTGCTACCTATGATGAAATAAAACACTGATGTGTTTTCATCTAAGTTCCCATCAGACCAGCGCGTCCACGTAGAGTGCGTTGGAGTTGAACATTTCACTTCAATTCATCCCAAGTCAAATAAATCATCATCCTGATTGGAGATTGTCAAAACATCTTTCCCGGCAGCCAAAGAACTTTTTGTTCTGTCGTGGGCTTAAAGCGCCCCTTGCTTTCCGTCTGCATTCATGGGAGCCAGACCACTGCTGGTGTGAACAAAGCGCACATGACGGCGCGGCAGGAAAGCTTTCAGTCCAAACATGGCAGCGAGGCTAAACAAAGTGTCAGCATTTGGAGTAGAAAGATCTAATACTGTTGGTGGAGAAATTCCTTGTCTGGAATGTAGCAGCCACCCTTGGTATGTTTTTCTACGCACCGGAGCGTTATTCCGAGCATTAGCACCAAATGGACGAATAACCCCAAAGCGGCACATTATCAGACTGTTACATGATTGCACTCGGTATCGTTCAGCATGCAAAGTGTGATGCTTCACTCCGCAGGCTTTTCCGAGGTGCATTACGGCTGCAGGAATACAAAGACGGTCTATTACGCGCCACGAAGACGCCTTTCATCTGTCACACTCCATAAAGTGACAATCACCAGGCAATTTCTTCACACAAAAGACGAAACAATGCTCCGTATCGTCACGTCCTGAATGAGAACTCTCTCATGTTCCTGTCAGGATACGTTTAGCGTGCGGTGAAGCAGGACCAGAGTGCATGCAAACCTTTCCAAAATGTTGAATGAAGGACAAATAAGACACTGTCGAGGACGTTTACATGCAGGAGACATGCTCAGCCAAGGAAGAGTTTAGTTAGATCGTATTGACACAAATATAAGACCACCACGCTGCTCTTTATCACAAAATGAAGTCATAATAATGTTGGGCAGCTTAGCTGACGGAACTCAGATGTTCTAACCAACATTTTTTTTAAGAATCTGCTGTTTTTAACAGCTCTTAATTAAAAAAAAAAAAATTCTAATTAAATTATTTGGAAATGTACAAAATATGTGCTATATTTTAATCAAAATGTATGTTATTGTTGTTTGATAAAAATGACCTTTAAAATTCCACATTTCATTCTCATTAATTCCAATACTTTATTTCCCAAAATTTCTGGAATTTTATGGAAAAAATGTGGAAATTTTGAAGTAAATGTATTAATGTTTTTACTATTTAACTATTTTATTAAGGACATGGAGATGAATTTAAATAAAATATCAAAATTGCACAAAAAGACCACTAAAGTTGAAAATATGCACAAAATAAAATATTGAAATTACATGAAAAAAGACCACAATATTCTGTATACTTAGAAATACGCATAAATTGAATATCAACATATGCATAATGAAATTGCACAAAAAAGACCACAAAATTTTAGTGTACTTCAAAATACACATAAATTAAAATTAAATATTTAAAAAATGTATGAAAAAATATTTAACTTCAAAATATGTTTAAAATGTAAATGCTTAAATTAAAATTAAATATCAAAATTGCACGAAAAATGACAAAAACATTTTATTTTACTTCGAAATAAAAAAATTTAAATCTTTTTGCTGTCTGTGAGCCACCCAGAATGGATACCGACCCACTGGTTGAGAACCACTTTGCATATGTTTAATTGGGGCTTTTGTGTCTTTAATGTGCAAAACGTGCCAAACAGACCAAATATTCTGCGCGGTGAAAACAAACATGGACGCCAGTTCCCTACGGTTTGTACTCATGGATCCACTGCATGGCTGTGGAATGCCCCCGTACTCATGCAGGGGTGGGAAGCCACGTGAAGGATGATCTCCCAGCTTCCTAGCTGTTGACAACACGCACGCAAACAACCGTTTAGTGCCCCCCTCGTTGTGGATTTGCTCCTTTGTTGTTTCTTCCAGGCCAAGGCTTGACCTCAGCTAACCTTCATCACAGCTCTGAGCTGCGCTAATAAGCACCGGCAGGAGAAATGGTCCTTAACCTAAGAGGGGGCCATTAAGCAGGGCGCCGTGAGGGCTTGGGTTAAATGAAAATGTATTCCTTCACTTCCTCTTCTAATCACTCACTTTTTCAGCCAATGACAGCAGCTGCGGCGGGAGGAGGAGACCAAAATAGCAGATTTGGGCCACATGGTAGCGCTCACATAAAGTGGATAGAACCAAACCAACCAGATCTTATCATCACAAGCCGACATTTCTGTCGACGTAAACGAGGAAGCGAGGATGTGAATTACAATCGGTGCAATCGCAACATCGCCGTGGCGGTTTCAGGCGTGTGCATTATGTATGAGTGCCGTCGTCATCGCCGGAGAAATCCTGGAATATCGTTAAAACCTCAAAAGCACAATCCATCATTTTTACAGCACAAACTCAGCGGTAAAAAATGGGGCTATTTTGGTTTCATTGGAGGCTGGGATGACGCCATCATCAGAAACAATCTTTAATAACGCCAGCGGGTCGCAGCACAATCCATCATTTATACGGCACAAACCAGCACAAATGACTGGGACCGTTTTTACGATTGTGACTCTTTTGGTGACTTTTTTGGTGAATTTTTTTACTAAATTTGCAGGAAGCTTAATAACTAAAAACAAGCCCAATGAATCATTTTTATAGCACAAACGATTACGATTTGATTGATATTTGGTTAATTTTGCAGCAAATGGGGGTCTAGTTTGACATTTGCAATCAATCTTGAAAAAAGTACAATCGTTCGCTTTTACACCACAAAGGGGCACAAACGATTGTGCTTTTTGTTTCAGTTTGGAGGCAATGAGGATCTGGGTGAACGTTGATTGACATTTGCGGGAAGCTTAATAACTAAAAAAACACAATCATTTAAAAAGCACAAATGATTGTGACTATTTTTGGATAATTCTGGTCAATATTTGCGCAAACGTTTGCAATAAGCTTTATCACTAAAGAAGCACAATTGATCATTTTACAGCACAAACGACTGACTATTTTTGGTTAATTTTGGCACAAATGATGGTTGGGTGAAATGAGTTAATATTTGCTTAATAACTAAAAAAAAAAAACAATCGATCATTCTTCCGGCACACCACAGCACAAATGACTATTTTTAATTTTGAGGCAAATGATTTATTTGTGGGGGGTTTCTGAGACCCCCAAGCATCTAGGCTTTCCTTTTGACATCTAACTATGGACTACGTCCATACATGAGACAATGGTGAGTACGTGGTGAGGATTCCACCCCTAAAAGTATCAATCAGCTTATGACTTGCTTGTCAATGAAGCGATTGCGGTCCTACTTTAAACCCGGACTAAACTGGTTCTCAAAAAAAAAAAAAAGATGAAGAGACGGTTTGAAGGCAGCTCTTAATCATGTATTGATCAATTTATTCATTCTGTCAGGACATTTTGCTCCGTTGTCCTCAAAGTCTTCCACGACTGAGATGTTCCGTTTGTGCCAAAGTGTCATGAAAACAGACATTCAGAGAGGACATGAAAAAGTAAAACCTCCAAGTATTTGTTGATCTTTGTGTGGATGTAGCATTACAGTAATTGGGTTGGGGGGGGGGGGGGGGGGGGCATGAAAAAAACCATGAACTAAAAGTCCTCCATGTTGTTTCGGAGCTGCATTGAGAAGATGCGTGTGGTTGTAAGAGCTTGCATGCATGCTGATGACACAGGCACTGATCTCCATTTTGGGGGGCAGAAAGACGACAGCATTCTGGGATGTTGAGTGCTCAAAACAAGGCAGTAGAAGTAGAAAAGCCATCCGCCCATCGACAGAATACCACAGAGAATGACGTTTGGGTGCACACTCCATATGGAACCAAAGAGAAATCATCAACAAATAGAAAAGACTAAATAGTGGTTTGACTCCGGAATCACAGGACGATCTGTCTCGGGGAGCCAGTGCTGAGAATCCCGAGGAATAAAATCCACAAGAAGCTTTTAAAGCTGCGTCCAGTAAAACCAACACGAGCGGTATAGAAAAAAACACAACAGTACGGCGAAACCAAGCACGAGTACGTATAATTAAGGCGAGTTTCAAATATTGCAGAAGGTTTTGGCCACTGTGTCTCACGCAACAGTCGGAGCTCCAGACCAGGGACCAGACCATGGATTCCAGAATAAAAGGTGATCCTCTTTGGAGAGATTTTATTTGGTTTTGTTAACCTTTTAAAGGGAACAGTGAGGATTTCCTTTCCGAATTAAAAGGATGCAAATGAGGGGGAAAAAGTGGAAAGAAAGTGTGATCGTTGTGTTTTTTTGTAGCTGAAGACCAGGGGTGTCCAAACTGAGGCACACGTCGGAAAAACCGATCCAATGGAGGTCAGTCTACGCTTGGCTAAAACATCAGCAGCTGACCTATGCATCTGTGCTGTAGCCGACTAGGCTAATTAGTAAAATATGATAGGAAATATTCATTTCTTTATTTTAGAAATGAATGATTAAAAAGTAAACATCATTGTATCAATTTTAATATTTAAATTAAGTAAAAAAAGTGATAACAACTCGCTTATGTCAAAGACAACAAAGTCAAATAATGTAATATTGTAATAAAAAATTATTTGATTATTTTAGAAATGATTACAATTATATATTACATTAATGTAATTAATTTTTCAAATAATTAAATAGAAAAACTAATCAAATTAATGAATAAAAACAGTGGAACCGGCTTATGTTGATGACAAAGCAATCTAGTATAATAACTAATTAGTTAATTTCATGATAATAATTACTGAATTAATTGTATTCATTTTTTTAATTAAAAAAAATAAAAACAGTGGAACCATCTTATGTCGACAACCCGCTTATGTCAATGTTGACAAAGCAAAAAAGTGGATAAAAAACATTAATGAAATAGTTTAATTATTACATTTAAAAAATAATGAAATGAAATTACATAAAAATGTCCGGTAAAAAATGAAGTGCGTACTGAATAGGGCCTCTGTGCTGCACTTTGGACACCCCTGCGACGTGAGGGATGGGAAAATAGATCCCGCCCCAAACACCTGATATGACAGATGACAACGACTCGCCTGTGGGAGAGTGTCCCGCCCCGAGTCCTCCCGCTGATTAAGAGCTGTCCGGCAAAAAGATACAAAAGGAAATCGACCTCGCGTGTTTTTTTTTTTTTCTGAAGGACGTTCCTTCAAAGTGTTCCTCCGCTCCGCCCGTTAGCAAAGAAGGCCGACTCCGCAGTCAACTAGTCCCGAGGTCACGCCTTAGGGGGGCTTTGGGGGCCGATTGTCAGGCCGTTTGCGAGGGGCGTGGCTTAAGACGTCCACCGGGAAAGCGCTCACACCCATTCCTGCATGGAGCGTTTGCAGTAAAGTATGTGGCGCGGCGTTCCCTTCCTCTTGAACTGCACCACGGTGTAGACCAGCACCAGCAGGCACAGCGCCAGCACGCAGGGGATGACGATGGCCACCGCCTTCACCGTGTTGGCCTCGTTGTCCAGCTCGATCACCACGTCTGTGCCGCCGTCGTCGGAGGGCGGGCGCCCCGGGTCGGCCGGCATCAGGTCGCAGCCCATGAAGTCCTTGAGGATGGAGCGCGGGTAGCCCGGCTCCACTCGCAGGAACTGGTTGTTGAACTTCCAGTACTCCTTCCCCTTGTAGAAGTAGGTGAAACCTGAATGTGGGAAGGAGATCAGGATCAGGAAGGAGATCCCTGTGACCGGGTGCAGTACTCGGGCGCTGTTGATAACTCAATATTTTTTTTTGCAGAAATCAAAAAAACTGCTAACCGGGACGTACACTAACTGAGGTTTGACTGTACTTTTGTGAGGTACCGTAATTGCCCTCCCTAAAAAGGCTGCTATAAGCAGACTAAGATAAATATAATATTAATTAGTAAAAATAGCGGTAGCTTTGAGGTCAAGTATCTTGAATATTGAAAGAGTTTTCTAAAAAGTGAACTGTGTGACTTTGCATCGGAGCACTTGTTAGCAAAGGAAGTTGTTGAGCTGCATCGTCTCCGGAGATTAATTATAAAGGCTCATTAAAAACAAGAAAAAAGAGTGACATCCCAGAGCTAACATAACAGCATAGCACAATAAATGTCATCCAGAAAAGGAGCCACTCTGGTGGGTTTTTGAAAGAGCAAAGACACGGCCGATTGTCGCCATGTCACGCAAACAAGAAAGTCACAACGAGTCAGTGTTGCCGTTTGATTCCAACCCCCCCCGGGGAAGAATTCACTTGGAAAGACTTGTCCCTCCGCGGGATTATTTGCCAGAACAGCAATGCAAATGTTGAGTGAAGATAAAATGTTGAAATATTCATTTCCGCGCCTTTCAATAACGAAGATGCTGTGACTTCAGGACATCAAGTTTAGTCTCAAGTTGAACTGCCCCTTAAAATACACCCTGATTGATTGATTATTCATGCCTGCTGTTTCGGGAAAAACGCGGAGGGAAATATTGTAAAGGTAAATAGAGTACGTGTGCCAAGTAGGTCCTTTCTCACCAGGATTATTATCGTTTATTTGTGGTGTAAACAAGCTAATAAATGAGGATTGGGATCGTCCTTTAGTTGTGCGTTGCGGCCTCTTTGTACTCTTCATCATAAAAATCATAAAAATTAGAATTATTGGACCCGGAATTGTGACGTTCAATGAAGCAAGATTACCTATACTGTGCGGGTGAGCAAACCAAACGCTCCTTTTTTTCTGTCGTGACTTCCCGAGATCACTTGCAAACAAACATTCACACCTTCTAAATATGGTTTTTAACCTTAGAGCCCTCTAGACAAGAAATAGCACCCCTATAGTCACCTTTACATGACTATTAGCCAGAATAGAAGATATAATAAGATAAAATGAGACATTTAAGATGTGTGTGTTACTTTAAATGTGGCATGGACAGGAAGTGAAAGTCTGGCACCCAACATTTTACTTTACATTACTGACACCTAGTGACCAATGGAGAATACCACACCCTTGAATGCATCTTCTGAATGCCTTATATTTGTATTTTACTTCATTTTTATGCTTGAAAATGCTTCATTTAGACAAGGAATGCTTAAAAATTGTGTGAAAATATGCATAATATGATCATATTATGATTTATTAGTTAATACTAACATATTTTGGAAGAGCAAAGTGGTGGGGGTATTCTAATACATTTGTCACTGTTTACAAAATGGGCTGTAAACACTAACTGTTTATTCTCATAAATACTGGATTATTAAGCTTGTATTTGAGAAAATTGGAAAGTAGAACGTTCCTGACGTTCCATCTCTTTACCCCCCCCCCCCACACACACACACTCCTCCAGCCATTTACTGACAAATACAACCTGTGAGCTTCTCACATGTCGCTGCAATTGATTGAAAGATATAAAAATATGCAGCGTGAATATGAAAAAGGTGGTGAGACAGGCGGCGCTAAGGTGGGTTCCTGCCAGGACAACATCGCTCTGGGGCACCCTAATCTGAAATGTGTTGCCTCACGCAAGCACGCACACACACACACACACGGACAGCATGGATACATGCTAAATGATGCGCTGTTATCTGGGTCGATGCTAGGAGCATGTGACTCGACACCAACCTGCTTCAAAAATACGTTGGCAGCAGGTTGACATGCATGGAAATGAAGGTCATGAGCGTGAGGGCCCACTCCCACTCCCACTCCCACAGTCACTCCAAGATTGCACGCTCAGGTTGACGCACGCCCCGCCCGAAATATCGGAACGTTGAATCTGGCAGCTGATATTCAGCGCAGATGGCGCCGAGCGTTGGGCGCCACCTGGCCTGCTTTTCCGACCCAGGTGCTGCCAAAAGCGGGTCCGGGCCCACCTGGCTCAGCGAGGAAAGGTTTTCATAAACATAAAAGTCAAAATTACAAAAATAAAAATTCCTAGAAGGAAAAAAAAAGACCAAGGTTGATAGTAATAATATTCTTTTCCAAAGTGGCCATCGCATCTTTTTAGTGTTCATTAGGTGGCCCCCCTGGAAAAAGCTTGGGCACCCCCGGTCTACGTGGAGCAAGTGAAGAAGACGCCGCCTGCCACAACACATCGCTAAATAACTGGAGCGAATTTCAAATCGATGCCACCCTGCTTTCCCTCCTGTCGCGTGAACCGGTGACCAGCGGGAATCAATAACGGCTGGCACATGAACAGCAGCGCCGCTGCCAAATGAGAGTATCGGGGAGGACAAGTCATACCATTGGCTTTATCCACAAAGGCCCCCTGTGGCGATTCAGGCACACCTCTCCACACGGTGATGGGTTTGGGGTAGCCGGGGTCCATGGTCCTCATTTCCTCATTGTAGCGCCAGTACCTGAAAAAACACAAAATGGTGAATGAATGTCCCTGACGTGTTTCTCCTGTCCCTTCGCCCACACAGGGTCGTATTTATTCCAGAATATGATGTGATGATATTGAAAAAATATTGTGTTGTCTTATCGGTCTTTCTCTGAGAGCTGAAAGTCTTCAGTTGGTGTTCCTGCAGGTCTTTGCTCACGTTTTGAAGGACACTTGCTAAAAAACATGCTGCTATTGATGCTGTTTTCATCGGTTGCTTAGCAACACGCTTCCAACAGCAGAGTAGTAGTAGAGGAGACAAAGAACCTCACAAAGTAGAATAAAGTCGAGAATAGAATAGAATAGAGTCAAAGTCGTCATAAAGAGTTTGTGTGCTTTGTGATTAGATGTCAAAAAGCCGATTATTATTATTACGTTATTTTGTTTTGTGTCTCCTAAAATGACATTATTTTTCCTTATAATATTATGATGATATTCTTGTAAAACTATGACTCTAGATTTTGACTTTATTCCTGTATTATTAGTGCAGATTTTTCCATTTTTGTTGTGATTTTTTGCAGTTTTCCTTTAAAAACTGGCTAAAATGGCCCCCAGCCCACACTTTGGACACACTTGTCGGTTGGGTGGAATGATGAGATATTTGAAAGAGCGAGTGTAACATAGTAGGGATATCCCGCGTTACCTGTCCCCTTTGAAGAAGTAGGTCTTGGCCACATCCTCCCACCACACGGCCGTCTCGATGCTCTGAGTGGGCATGCCGTGGCCGAACTGGCTGATGTCCTTTGGGTACCCCGACTGCAACACCGTGTCCTTGAACACCCAGAACTGCTTCCCTATGCATCGCAAGAAAATAAGGAACATCCTGAGACAAGGAAGGGCAAGGAAGATCACGGCTTGCCCTCCAGGTGAAACACGGAAGGGGGGGCAGATATCCAAGGACAGCAGTTGCAGTGGACTCCATGTTTGCCTCGTTTCAACCAGGACACACCCACCAGTCCGAGGTTCTGCTTGTCCTTGCTTTGAGGCTCCCTGGGAATGGCTGGCAAACTCAGCTTTTAGATGATATATCGATAATAAAGACATAAATAATGTGTCTTTTCAGTTTCCAAGAATCCGAAAAGGTATCGTTTCCATCTTGCATCTTCTAGCGATGCTAAATCAGTATCTGGTACTTTTAAACCGGAGCGTTTCACTTCCGCCGGTGGGTCATGTGCTGTTATTCAGTAGAGAGCAAACGGCTGAGTCTGCTAATCTCGACTCCTGTCTCTTTTCCAATCACATGTCCACATTTGGTGACGCCGACCTACGTCTTCGCCAAAAGCAAATAGATAGACTTTCTTTATTGTCATTGCGCAATAACACAGCAGTGAAATTGCCAACGAAATGTTGTTGCCTGGCAGTAAATAAACTGACAGTAAATTGCACAAATAATTTAAATAATTTTGAATAAATAATAATAATTTAAAGCACTGATTTAGTGACAGGCAAGCTGAACAGAATAGCCATTTAAATACTTAAATAATATAAATAAAAAGATAACTAAGGAATAAATTCACCAATGTGAAATGAAAGCACTGCTGTTGGCGTGTTAAGGTTGGCAAGAAGGTTTAAAAACAGCGTCAATCACCAGTAAGCATGTTGCTGAGTCTGCATTTATTACCTTTAAACAGTTTACTAAGGCATTAATGGTCTTAAATCGTACATAAATTAGACTAAAACATTTGAGAAAACAGCATTTGTGATATAGATTTACAGCAACTAGAGGACTGTAGGACATGTGAATGAACTCCATTGAACCAGTGACGCATTCATGACTCGTATGGAAATACGCCTCTCGGTATCTGCTATCTACTCGACAACATGCACTTTCTCTCTGGTCATGTGCTGCACCTCCTTCCTGGGGAGTAATTAGGTGAAACTGCACACTTTTGACACAGTCTGACCTCAGGAAGCGCTTTTCTCCGTCACTCTAGGAGGTGGTGGGTGGACCGGGAGGAAGTGGGGGAGGGGAAATGGCGGTCCAAGAGAAAGGGAAGTTGATTCATGACGGTAGGGAGCGGAATTAATAAAAGATGGGGAAGATAATTGTCTCGATGACTGTTTGGTCTGATGAATGGCTGCAGTGATGCATTCGGTGCCATACTTCATGAAGGACATTCATTACAGAGCCCATGTATATTTGAAATGCAAAGGGGCATGCGGGATGTCAATAATTAGTGGCATTTTTCCAGGACTAAATGAGGATGTCGTATGGAGTAGAGACCAGCCTCCTTTTGGAGAGGAAATTCATTTAACCCATACAATCAATGTCACACTTCCTGTGGCCCTGACCACACCCTGCCTCGAAGAAGAACGACAGAGATGTTGTTTGCCTTGCCGTTTCATAGCTCGGAGGCGTCCCTGTAGCATAATAGTTGCGCAATCTGGTGTAAAAAATAAATAATAGGAGTGTTGTGGTGACTATAGGGGTGCTATTTCATGACTGTAGGGCTCTAATATTAAAAAATGTATTTTCAAAGTCAAAAACAGGTTTTTTATGCTCAAAGCTACAAAATATTGTATTTATTAACATACAAGGTTAAGGACTTCATCCATGAACCACTTCATCCATTACCAATTGGTCATTTTTTTATGAAAATGACTAAAAAACAATGGAATAACATACAAGTCCCTGCTTTAAAGTGTCAGCAGTTGTTGGCGAAGTCAGGCTTTTCAAGGTCTGACACTGAGCCTCTCAGACAACATAAAAGGGTTGGGGACTAGAAGATTTTCTGGGGCCGAGTTTGAGTTTTCCGCTTAACCTGGGTCGGCGCTTCTCAAATAGTCGGGCAAATGTCTTCAAGGTTGGAATTTCTGAGTTTGGCAAACCGACCTACATCACATTGGTGTTAGCGTCTTTGATGTACACGTTTATTTTTCAGGGGGAAAAAGTTGTTCTATTTACGCACAAATGAGGTACCAAATCCGGACCCCAAATATGAGGGGAGCGACCATACCGTCTGCATCCATCTGTTGTGGTGAAGACGGAGCTGAGCTGAAAGGCAAAGCTCTCCATGTTCAATCCCACCCTAACCATGGTCATGGGCTTTGGGTAGCGAAAGAACAAGATGGCGGCCACAAATGAGTTTTCCCTGTCGGGTGGCTGGGCTCGCTCTTGGAGATAAGATGAGAAGCACTGTCATCCGGGAGAAACTCGGGATGGAAGCATGCCTTCCAGACGCCTGCCTCCCTGGGGAGGCGTTCAGGGCACGTCTGACCAGTAGGAGGCCTCAGGGAAGAGCCAGGATATGATGTCAAGCCTCGGAGCGGGATGAAGCAGCTTCCCAGGGCTGCCCCGCGACCCGACCTCGGATAAGCGGAAGAAGTTGGATGGACGGATCGTATCGCGGACTACCTGTACCATTTCACCTTATTAGCACAAGCTAAAAGTTCCAGAAAAGGAGTTAATGTTTGCTTCTTGTAATTCTTTTTCAGTCATCTGTCACAGTCTGGGTGTCCTTGCGTTTAGTTTAAGTATCAAAAACAATATTTACAATGTTCAACGTCCTGTCAATGTTAGGATTTAAAGGCTTAGGTTTTGCTTTCTGGCAGAACTCTTAGTCCAAACCAGGACAGCCAGAAGACGGACTCCAGGGAAATCAACTGCTTTTTTCCCAGTGAATAAAGGACACGCTGGTATTAAATGTAGCAATCCTGTTGTTAGGCCGCCTGAGAAGATAGCAGGGTGGAGAAAACGCACAAAAGATCTTGGCGCACACCGGAGAAAGTCGTGTGCATTTCCACGAATTGTTGGCTTTTGAAAATAGAAACGGGCTTGAGTTAAGATTTGCGGTTTGGACGCCGGCGTGCTCTCATTGCCTACCTACGGTATCGTACGCGAAGCCACATCATGCATCCCGATGGAGATAAGACAAAAAACAATAGAACTGCCGTGACATTTCCAAGACTTTGTGATTAATTCTAGCCAGAAACGTATTAATACCACCGCAGCTAAACTCAGTATCAACATTATTAAAAGTCCAAGCCGGAGGATTAGTGTGGATTTTCCAACCAAGTGAGCAAAACATTGCTTTAATCTTGCAAAGATTTACAGTGAAATAAGATCAAAGGGGTTCCCTCAGCGAGTGTGTGCTGCTTTTTAAGAATAGAGCAGCAAATGGTCTGTGAGTAACGTTGTGTTAAAACTCAGAGGAACAGAGTAAAAGTCTTACCTTTAAAAAAAACAAACTTTCCTTCGCTGTTCTCGTAGACGGCATCGATCTTGGGTGGCAGACCCCTCCAGAAAACGCTGATGAGCATGGGGTACCCGGGCATAACCGAGTTGTCTCGGACTCGCCAGAACCAGTGGTCCTAAAAGACAAACGGGAGGTTACCTTTACAGGTTACAGTACATCCCCGCCTATAGAAGGCATTATGATGGCGCTATCTGCAGTCAATTCACTCAACATTTTCCAGCTGCATGTTTGCTACCGTGGCGTACACATAGCAGTCAAAAACAGAGTCTTGGAGAGGAAAAAAAACATGTAAGATACACCGGACTATAAATTTATTCCCATAATATTTTGACTTTATTCCCACAATATTATTACTTTTTCAACAAATACATTTTCCAAAATGTATAATGTTTCTCATAATAAAGATTCTTATTTTTTACATTTCAACTGTATGCTGCTAAATTGATGATATTTTGCCTTATAATATTACATAATTCCCAAAATATCAAGTACACGCATTGTTTTGTTTTGTCTTTTTAATATTTCAACTTTATGCTATAAAGCAATGTTATTATATCTCATATTTCCTCACCACATTTTCTCTTAATATTTTCACTTCATTCTTGCAAAATTACTGCTGAATTTTGTAATTTTTGTTGTCTATATCTTGCTAAATGATAAGAGATAAAAGCTCTGGCAAAGGCAGAAGATATTTACAGTTTAAAGTATAAAAATAATAATTAATTGAACAACAAAGTAGTTGATTGGATAGCTAATTAATAGTCGCAGCTCTCAGTGAGTGTTTTCTTTCCATACAGATGGAAAAAAAATGCAATACTGTTTTTTTTTATTCTCCATTCTACATCAAAGTCCACTTAGGCTCTACGCCAGGATTCTTGGCTTTCCTGGAAAGCACATCTGATCACCGAACGCTGAAGAACACGCAGGGGAAGCATCAAGTCGTAGGTTAAGAGCGAGTCCAAGGAATCTCACAGTTCCTTTCGGAGTGGAAGGTGTGTCTTTGTGATGAGGGATGAAACCCGACGCCGCAAAGAGACCCAGCTGTGAAAGCCATTTGGACTCCGTGAGGAGAACCCCGCCCTTTGGCAACACGCAGCCTCAGCATCTCATCGCTTCATCGCGTATTGAGGACGAAATGAGATGTCGAGAGAGAAAGGAGAGGGTGGGGGTTAGAACACATCATCCCATCATCCCGTTTCCTCACACATCAACTAATTTCACAAACTCTCTCTGCGGCTAATCCAATTGTTTCTCTGGGACTCCGCCTGGACTCTTTCTGGACTCTCTCCGCTTTCTCTGCTTTTAACCTTCCATATCTCTCAGCTTAACCTTCCCCGCTCCGACAGCCTCGCTCGCTTTCGGCCGACAGCCTCCATAGATTGCAACTGTTCCACATGTTCTTCTGTATAAGGAAACGCCAAGTAATGGAA
Source organism: Doryrhamphus excisus (assembly GCF_037039965.1). Classification (NCBI taxonomy): domain Eukaryota; kingdom Metazoa; phylum Chordata; class Actinopteri; order Syngnathiformes; family Syngnathidae; genus Doryrhamphus; species Doryrhamphus excisus. The sequence continues at coordinate 2,148,630 of NC_136361.1, forward strand.
AACACATTTAACTCTGAAATCTGACCTTTCTGAATGTTCTTGACTTAATAAAAGAGGAAAAAGTGCTTTCCATCCCCCACCGCCCCACACACACCCTAACATCCTATACTCCCACTCGGAAAAGAAAGCTCAGTCAAGCAGCCGATTCTTACAAAACATTGCAGCAGGAAGGGAATATATAATCAGCAAAAGTTAAAGCCGGGGCAGAATTAAATCAATAGGTTCTCTGGAGGTTTGTGGAAAGTAACAGGTAACACTTGATTGCATTCCATCATCTGTGAACCTTACATGACCCTCCACAACCCCAGCAAACTGGGAAAAGGATCCACTCCTTACCTAGCTTTCTACTTTAACTAGCCAATTAACCGCCCGTCGGGGGTCACGTTGATGGGTTGCACCTTCATGCATGGCTGCTATAGATGCACTTGCAAATTCGCTGAATATAATACATATAATATACGCCGTTTTCAGAGAGGATATTAATGGAATCCACCTCCAAGGCACTCAAAGCGCTTTGACACAGTTAGCACATTTACCGACTGATGACGCAGCATTGGGGGCGACAGGGATTCAGCGTCGGGGGCGACAGGGATTCAGCGTCGGGGGCGACCTGGGTTCAGCGTCGGGGGTGACCGGGGTTCAAGCGTTAGGGGGTGACCAGGGTTCAGCGTCGGGGGCGACTGGGGTTCAGCGTCGGGGGCGACTGGGGTTCAGCGTCGGGGGCGACCGGGGTTCAAGCGTTAGGGGGTGACCGGGGTTCAGCGTCAGGGGGCGACCGGGGTTCAGCGTCAGGGGGCGACCGGGGTTCAGCGTCAGGGGGCGACCGGGGTTCAGCGTCAGGGGGCGACCGGGGTTCAGCGTCAGGGGGCGACCGGGGTTCAGCGTCAGGGGGCGACCGGGGTTCAAGCGTTAGGGGGCGACCGGGGTTCAAGCGTTAGGGGGCGACCGGGGTTCAAGCGTTAGGGGGCGACCAGGGTTCAGCGTCGGGGGCGACAGGGGTTCAGCGTCGGGGGCGACAGGGGTTCAGCGTCAGGGGGCGACCGGGGTTCAGCGTCGGGGCCGACCGGGGTTCAGCGTCGGGGCCGACCGGGGTTCAAGCGTTAGGGGGCGACCGGGGTTCAGTGTCAAGGGGCGACCGGGGTTTCAGCATCAGGGGGCAACCGGGTTTCAGCGTCAAGGGGCGACCGGGTTTCAGCGTCAGGGGGCGACCGGGTTTCAGCGTCAGGGGGCGACCGGGTTTCAGCGTCAGGGGGCGACCGGGTTTCAGCGTCAGGGGGCAACCGGGTTTCAGCGTCAGGGGGCAACCGGGTTTCAGCGTCAGGGGGCAACCGGGTTTCAGCGTCAGGGGGCGACCGGGGTTCAGCCTCAGGGGCGACCGAGGTTCAGCGTCGGGGGCGACCGGGATTCAGCGTCGGGGGCGACCGGGATTCAGCGTCGGGGGCGACGGGGGTTCAGCATAGGGGGCGATCAGGGTTCAGCATCGGGGTCGACCGGGATTCAGTATCTTGCCCAAGGATACGTCGACATGATCACGGCAGCAAATATTTGCAAAAAGGTGCCGCAAGGCATGCTGGGAGCGGGGCATCACAACCATGGCTGTGAGTGTTTCCTTCTTCCCAGCATACTTTGTGGCACTTGTTTTGTAATGTGTTTAGAGTTAACCCAAATATGATGTGACACTTAGTTGAAAAAACGTTTCAAATATTCGGTCTTGATTAGTTTTGGACATGCAGGTTGCACAAAGTTGCTGAGGCGAGGCATCCAATGCTGGCTTAAGACTTCTGCAAAGTACCGTAGACTTTCACAAACCAAAATAACAAGCACATCTGGAGAAGCAGCTTTTATGGAGCGCCGTGCTTTCCTTCTGCAGCACGGTCTCGTATAAAAGTGAGCATTAAAGTACAATTTGCGGAAAGCAATGTTGCATCATATCCCAGTGTGCATTCAGCTTTTCTCATCCCGCCGCTTTCTTTTTTTTTTTTTCTCTTTCAAAAGCAACTGAGCTGTGCAGAAGTCCCATGATCTTCATCACCCAATCAGAGCTGAAGTTGCCACCCAAGGGTGTGGGGGAGCGCAGACACCATGCAAGCAACTGTGACAGGAAGATATCACTTCAGCCCGGCGAATAGTGACAATGTTACGCCGTTATAGCCACAACACTGACTCCAAGTCAGATTTATTATCTCGGCCCATAAAAACACCGACTTAGAAAGGAGAGCCAAGACAGAACGTCTTCTCTTCCCTCTCGCTCCACCACTCTTTATTTAAACAATTAATACTATTTATAACTGCCCAAAACGCAAACACACTCGCATAAAGCATGAGAGGAAGTCTTTATCCTCTGTGTGCACAACACAAGGCTGCTTTGTGTGGCGGCCCAAGGTTTTCCTCTGTTACGTACGCCATGGTGCTGCGCTCGCATGCGGACCAAGGATAGGGTTGCATGGAGGCTTTTTGGACCCACGGACTGCCTCACGTTCGGACATACTGTACCTCCAGTCCAGGAACGTACAGGAAACTGAGAAGGACTGCTAGCTACCTGCTTACCTTAAAGACAAACATCTCTCTTCTTAGGATGGCCAGGGTGTTGAAGCTTCCATCGCAGATGTTAGGTTTGGAATTGGGGTGGGAGGGTCTGTCCCCGGGTGGAAGTCTTGGGGGTCTGGTCTGCCTGTCTGGTTTGCGTGGGTCCGACGGTGGGTGGGAGCGTGCGGGGGGCACCGTTGGCAAAGGCTTGGTGGGCTGTGGAATCTTATCAGGAGGCCCTGCAGAAAGTAAGTCATATCATCAGAAAAACAATGAAAACATTGGGGGGAGGGGGGATCAGGAGGAGGAATAAGCCTGGAAAATTGTCTACTCGACGAGACTTCCGACTTTTAGGAATGGATGAATGAAACGCTTTGCCACCTAAGCCTGAATGACAGTCCAAGTTCTATCTTCTTTTGCTTATCCGGGGTCAGGTTGCGGGGGCAGCAGCCTAAGCGGACTATCTCCCCGGCAGATCCCGATGCCTTCACAGACCTGGGTCTTCCTGGGGCTTCCTGCTGGTCCGACGTTCCCTGAACACTGACTAACATCTGACCAGATGCACAATCCACCTCCACTGGAGGCCATCAATGCATACGTTATACTGACGAGGACTAAGAACCAAAGTGCGTGTATACATAAGCAGAACGACAACAAACTGGCATCAGAGCCTTGGCATCATTCAACATTCATGACTAACATGAGAGCGAGAGGCTGAGGAACATAAATCAGGGGAGTACAGCGAGTGAGGTAGAAAAAAGGAACATGAGTGGGTTGCACGTATAAATAATTGAGCAGATGACGGTACACCCGGATAACATACGGTACGACCGGGGAAAAGGAGGATACGGCTTGCCGTGTGCTGATTGGGTCCAACAGATGTAGGAATAGATGAATAGAGGACGGAGGATGCAAATGTGACAAGTAACCCCCACTTCAACCCCTCGTCATAACACGCAACCGTCATTAATTGGCGATACCGTGACCGTACGCGCTCAGAGGGAATGTCCAATGCTTTAATGACTCCAATTATTATTCCAGAGTGAATGTAAAGCTGCTTAAGGAAGGGAAAGAGCAGTTGTTTAAGGGAATCTAACAAAGACACAGGAAGCATGGAGGTAATTAAATGACTGATCGGGGAGCGCAGACTTCTTCCCGTCCACAAAACTGATCAGCTGGTCTTTACACCGAAGGGATTCCGTTCAATGACAGACTTAAATCCTGTGAAATACATCCCAGATTAGTGCAGGCAAAGCCCTCTGTGGTTATGTAAGCACACACGGGGGGGGGGGGATCACAGTCAGTCGGACGTAGAGATGAACATTAAAAGGCGGAAACCGACAACGGATGAATAAAACAGAGTATTGAATTGTCGGAGTCGGATCTACGATCAGAATACACGATCAAGCTGGGAGTGGTGTGACGATGAAACAGGGCCGATGGGACTTGAACCCTTTTCAGGCACAACATCCGCTTGGACTAAATCATGTGATCTTGACTACTGCGTGCTACTTCATATTGGCAGCAAGAAGCATGAGAAGGATGGCAAGCCGGAGGCCACAATGTCGCGTTCGGAACGCTTTGTGTGACAAAAGTGCTTAGGTCTTAATTGCACTTGGTATTAACATGTAGCGTGTTGACATCCAATCCATAGGTCCTCACGCGTCAACGTGGTATTAAAATGGGCTGTATATCTATATTGCCCCCACATTACAAGTGGATTACATGACAGCTTAGGAGAAGCAAATCATTGAAGCTTGAAAGTCGGCTAATTCTCTGCCACACTTGGCAAGAGAAGAGTTATTGGTAATCGTGGTAACATTAGCGAGGCTGGGAGTGAAGTGACCTTTACACATGCTGGGCTACATTTTTCAGCGCTGAATGAGGTCATGCGGCGCCGAGAGAGCCAATCACAATGGAAGTCTGGCCTCAAGTATCTTAATGAAGGATTGTGGTTTTGTTTTTTTATGGCGTTCATGAAGTAATCGCGTCACGACACAGTTCAATGCGGGCCATAACCATAGATTTGTTCATTCATTTATGCCTTTTGGTAGAATACATTTTGCCTGTGTTGACTGCATTTAGAGGTAAAAACAACATGAAAAGCAGAGAACTGTCTATGAGAGGAAAACAATCAATTGTGAATCTGAGATGCAAAATCAATAAAAACCATTGAACCCACACGGGTCTTAGCTGGTCCAACCGTGATCCAGCTTCGGTTCTTCTAGTCAACTATCTCCGTTTCCTTCCATCTGACTCTCCTTGTCGCCCATCTCACCTTAAACACAACAAGCTTTCCCACTCAACCTCAACTTCCCATTGATCTAAACTCTGAAGGTCGTGCCACAGACCTTATTTAGATTCTGCATGGAATGTTGCCACGTGGGAGAAAAAAAAAAGGGAAAGGGGCCAATTGTTGGGGGAACGGAGAAGGATGGCTGTGACAGAAGCTGCTGTCACTTGTCCTGCCCTTCAACTCAGGAGTACAAGAGAGAGGTGGAGGGAGAGGAGTAAAACACAGGAGGGATGAGGAGAGATTTGATCGCTTGCCCAGGTCTGTCACTCCCAGAGGTACGTACCCTGGCCATGTAAACAGATGGCAGGTTCTTGTGTGTGTGTGTGTGTGTGTAGGTGTGTGTGCAGCCATTCGGATGACAACCCACTGTCATCTCAGTGGAGTGTAACTGGTTTACAGTCTCAGCAGCTACAAAGCGCAACTCTGCTACGTCCCACCGACTCGTGTCCTAGCGTGACAAACTGAGTACGAGATGACAAAAAAGTGAAATGCATCATCCGATAGAAGCTACTAAATGAATCACGAGCGGAAGAGATGAAAAAACTCCATCCAAAATGTCTACGGTGGTGCCTGTATGAGTTTAAGGAACCCCGGGATCCAAGTGGGGACCGTTTAGACCAGGGGTCTCAAACTCAATTTACCTGGGGGCCACTGGAGCTAGGGTCTGGGTGAGGCTGGGCCGCATCGGGTTTTCAAAAAAAAAAAAAAAAACGCATTTATTAAAAACAGAAAAATGAATAAACTTTGCTTTGGTTCCGATTTTCCACAATAAAAGCTCTGATAAAACATTCCACTGTTCTCAAATATCTTAATTTTTATTTTTCTACACAAAATAAGATGAAAAATAAATAAACAAATCAAGAATAAAGAAAATCTATCACTCAGTAATAAATAAATATAATAATAATAATAATAAAACGGCAAATAATAAAAACTTAAGAAACCACATATAGTTGGCGGGTAGACAAATTATTTTTTTCAGATTAAAATGAACAAAGCATTATTAGAGCCCTGTAGACATGACAAAACACGACTATAGTCACATTTATACTCTTTTTATTTACAACATATTGCGCAACTGCAGGGTCTTGAGACACATGCTAACTCGCAAACTAGAGAGCTGGCGACCTAAACGGTAGCCTTCGAGTTATTTCCTTTAAACTTAAATAGCCAAAAACTTACCACTTCCACATGGATCGGGAGGATAACTATTAACAGTTATTTAACCTTTAACATGAACATTAATCAAACGTAATAATTTTTTCTGGGTACATGATACCATACAGCATCCATATTAAAACTTGTGTGGCCGCACTAACATTAAACTTTCATATCAAGGCGGGGGCCTCAAACTAGTGTCCTGCGGGCCACATTTGGCCCGCGGGCCGCGTGTTTGAGACCCCTGGTTTAGACGCTTTTAGGGGGTTAAGCATTGAGATCCCTCACCATAAATCTTCTGGATGCCCAGCAGGTCGTCCATAGGTAGTTTGAAGTTCTCGGTGTCCATGTACTGGTAGAAGGGAGCCATGATGGCCGTGGGGTCGTTGGAGTGCTCCAGTCCAAGAGCGTGGCCAAGCTCATGTACCGCCACCAGGAACAAATCATTACCTAGAAAAAAATAAAAAAAATAGAAGGGGTGTTCAGACACGGATGACGTAGCAAGCCGGTCATTAACGGAGAGCGGTACGCAGGGAGGACAACCGCACGGCGCACACTCTCACAATGTAATTAGTGTGTGGTCGCGGTTAACCGACACGGGTCTGAACTTTTGGCTTTGTGGTTAACAGCTAACTTCCACACGTATCATTTGGATTTCTTAGCCGCCCCTGCCAAGCGTGGCCCCTCGACGGTCATCACACAGAAGCCACCATAAAAGGATACGTTCATCTCGACACAGAAGCGTATTAGTCAACTTCCAAAGCCGCCGATTCTGTAAGCGGGACTATTTGTAGCTTTAAGGTTGCCTTCCCGGTGCCTCCCCCATTCCCGACTGAACGTTCCCTCTCATTGAAGCAAGAGTTCCTACAGCAAGACAAATTGTTCCCATGAATGATGCATCGTCACACGGAGAACAGATCATCACAGACAAACGCCTTATTTGGAACATCACAAAAGCCGATGATTATCTTTGGATGATTCCTGTCAAGTCCAACAGGATAAATAACCAAGAGCTCATATTTCACCAAAAAGGCTTGGCATCCGTCCCAAAGAAAGTTGTGATTTTATAGCAAAATTGAGGAAAAATGTATGCAAGCTTGTAAGACCCAACAAGTGTCTGGGGATTAGCTTTAAAGCAAATAAAGAAAGATGAGTGTGCGCTAGAGACTGACAGAGAGAGAGAAAAAGAGAGAAAGAGGGAGAAGATAAAGAGAAAGGAGAAATGGCTGAGTGATTTTAGAATCAGCTATGCAGGAAACGTTTCGGCGCCGCGCTGCCAAAAGACAATTCTTGAGGCCATTTGTGAGGATGGCAGTAGAAACGGAAGGTTAAGGGCGCTCGGGGTTTTAATCTGAACGTGACACAACGTTACCGACAAAGAAAAAGATAATACCGAGGCACGTCTCGCTATGACTTTCACTTTTCACTGCTTAAGTCTATTTCCAAATATACGTGTTAGAAAATATCATATCGCGATCCCTCGCTGTTTGACAGTTGCCTACAGCCTTTTATTAGTCCAAATATGTATATTTACTCATTTGGTATTCAAACACAAAACGGCATCTCCCCGGGTTACAGGTGTGTGTGATAGAAAGTGTCGCTTGGTTTGAATAAATATAAGACCGCCAGTCTTTTAGAGATGTTTTTTTTTAGCAAAATATGCTACTTTTTCATCACTTGTTGCCAGTTAGTTCATCTAATTGACATTGCTAATTGCAGGATGGACTGGTAAGCTATGTTTGCTCCACGAGATACCGTAGATGTTGGTGTCCTGGCTGGAAAAAGTCAAAAATCCACACCAAAATAAACTTGATGGAACACAAGACGGGTGGAGGATGGATACCAGATAAACAGGAAGTCGACGGTTGAAAATATAAAAAGGATGAGGTAAGTTAAGGTTTGACTCCAAGTAGTTACTTATCAAGAAGATACAGTCGGTTACCACAATCCAACAACCTTGGCGTTTACGGCATGACCTTCAGTCATAACGTGACCATTTCATATTAAAGATAGAAATAAAGACACAAAGAACGATGGCAAGTTAACACAAGATGGACGATCCTGCTTTGCGTTCCGTCTTCCTTCTCCGTGTTTGTAGTAACGCAAACAGAGATTAGAAACTGCGACCTGCTCCTTCATAATTTACGAGCTCCCTGCCCATGCTGCTGCTGCAGCGGCAGCCCCATCTGCCTGCCGGGGGCACAAGTGACGTGGGAATTCAAGCTTTCCACACCCAGGATAAACACCACAAATCAGATACGGGGCTCCGGACGACGCCGTCTGTCCGATTGCGGTAATAGTTCAGTGTTGTCAGTGCAAGGCTCCAGGGGCCTGTAACCCTCCGTTAACGAGGCACGGCAATCCGCTCCATGTCGGAGCTACAAGAACGTGACACACGAAGGACATCAAATATAGGAATTAAACCCACTTCTGTCTCAGGGGAATGGTAATTGTTCTCAATGTTGTAGTTTGCATCTAGCGGTGGCCACATAGTAGCCACATGCTCACCAAGATGGCGGCCGGTAATTGCATTTCCAGTGTTGTTTTCTGGAAATACTAGAGAAAGCTGTTTCCACCATGATAGTGAAGCTATACGACAGAACACTTAATGCTTCGCCTTCACGTAACGGCGTCCAACTAAAGGATACGCGGAAAGTCAATAAGACTGTTGTATCGTGTTACACACTTCCTAACATTGCCTGAAATCCCCAAAATGGGGGAGAGGAAAAGAGGGAAGTTGTCAGCAGATAGAGCTCTAACCAACGGATGGCGCTTCCTTCAGCCTGTCATGGCACCTCAGAATATTTTTTAAAGGAGACTTTAAAAGAAGTTCAGCGATGCCAGTTGTGCTCAGAGTGTGACCCAGGGGCCATTTGCTGCCCGCGGCTGTTTTTTTATTGGCTCACGGCACTTTCTAAAAATAGAATTTAAATATAATACATATTTTTGATAAATAAATATAATAGGTTGCTGGCCTGTGCTGGTACACCTCCACCATTTTCTCCTCCCGTGGTGCAAGTCTTCAAGTTCTTCTTTTGTAAAGTGTGCTTATTTTTTTTGCCAGTCTCCTCCCCCCTCCTCTTGTTCTCTCATTTTCTCTCATACGTTATGAGAATACACTGAAAATGCGACAATAAATTCAAAAAGAAGTTGAAATTAAAAATGAAAGTAAAAATATTAAAAACAATGCAGTACTTTTTAGCGCGCCGACCAAGTACGGTAATATCTGGTGTTGTAATGACACACCATGCACCATTAAACGTCATTATTCTGCTCTGTCAAACATCATTTTCTGTCCAGCGGCGACAAGTGAGTGAAACAAAAAAGCCAAATTGTGCTGAGTTTTCTATTTTTGTTTTTTTTTTTTGAACGGGTGATGCACCTTTGCTACTAAATTCTTTTCCGAGAGCAAACCACAGGCAACATACCGTGTGTACTCTGCACTCTAGTAATTATCTATTTACACAAACTGCTACTGAGTGAGATTCTGACTTTGGAATATTGCCAGGGATTGGAATATCAGCCGCTCCCGTGGACTTGAGGTAAATAAACCAGCAGAGAGAATATAATTAATGCTGCCAGGGAAAGGACATCCTTTATTCTTGTCATGTTTATCTCTGTGCTGCACCTGTGAGTAAGACAGGGGATTGGTGTACATTTATATTGTGATCATTCATCATTAATAATGCATTTCCAGGCGCATGGGCTTTCAACAAAAAAAATGTCCCTAAATGTGTCCTTGGAAACCCCAAACCATAATAATGCTGGTGAAAACTCCGTTTATAAGCGATAGTCTGTACACATCATTTTCAATTAGGCTGCAAAACGCTCGGAAAGTATTTTTCTTCCGTCACCGAGACTGGAAAGTCAGCGCACTTCTGAAAGTCATGCTGAATTTCAGGCAAACGAGCAGCGACAGCCTGGCAATGACTTTATTCTAATATGACTGTTTTATTCTAATATTCCAAAATGGCCGTACACAAACAGTTCTTTTATGGTTCGGTTTTCGTCAAACATTCACACAAATTTTGCCTGGGTTTTCGTGCAGGGTACTCGTCATACATTGCAGATTGTAGAGTTATTTCCCATCACTTTATGTTTGTAAAAGTATAATTATTCAGATTAGAAATATATTTTTTAATAATATTAATGGTGTCGGGACAGATTACAGCAATCATATCCATTTTTGCTGCTTCACTTTAGCATGGCTTTCAAAAATATATTCATCAATAAATCATATATGACCTATTAGTCAGAATTTAAGCAAATCTTTTATATTTTTCTCAAAATTAAGCATTTTCAAGCATAAAAATTGCTAAATATAGTAAAATACAAATATAAAGGCATTCAGAAGACACATTCATAGACATTGCAATGATGGGTAGTATTCTACACTGGCCACTAGGTGTCAGTAATGTTACACTGATGAGATAACACAGTCTCAACAACAGGAAGTACTGCCCAGGAAGTCTCCCAATGCTAACATGCGAGTGTATATTATGTCTTATAGGTGTAATTTTCTCTTATGATGTCTACTATATTGGGTAATGAGAGTGTAGAGGTGAATATAGGGGTGTTATTTCATGTCTAGAGGGCTCTAATAATGTTGAAAAGCATGACCACGTTTTCTAGTCACCAACTATAAAAATATTCAATTTATAAATTCACTAACAACAGTTGGAAGCCACTAACCGCCATAAACGATTAATACTGTAATAGGAGTTACATTATTTCCTTTTGGAAGGAATAAGTAACATAAATTCATATCATAGGATTGTTGACACTTTCTGACACTTTTGGTCCAATCTTGTCAGGACTAGAAGGGGCGGACACCTCCTCATGGGGGTCTGACAGACGTCCAGGCAAAAACAGTATTTGAGATACACAAACAACATCACAATCTGGGAGATTTGGGAGCTCAGCCGGGATGTCGTACGCGGCAATTTCTGAGAGTCTTCCCCAGGATTGGGAAGCGTTGGCAGCTCTGCCTGATTTGTGTGTGTGCGTATGCGTGTGTGTATGTGTGTGTGTGTGTGTGTGGGCGGAAGAGAGCTCCGTCGCCCGTGTGGAAGTTGATGCCGCAGTCAGTAGGTGGCCGTCTATTTCTAGTGGCAGCCTGGTGGGCAGGAACACGCGCTGACGTCTCCGCTTCCCTTTCCCCATGATTTCCTTCCAAGCGTGTGAATGGCAAAGCAAAAACGCCTGCGTTCTCCTTGAAAGTGACATTCATAATTGGAAATTGATGCATAACCTGCGAAGATCATTTCACACGCAATAAAAGAGTGCAATAAAAGCTTTATCTACTGTGGTATATGCCGACACTTGTATCCAATGGCGCAATTTATTAAGTGATAAATTAACGTCAGGATTGGGATATTTAGTGGCTGATATCATGTGTAACAAATGCTTTCTGTCTTCAATCCCTCCTGATGATGTTTTTGGCACATACAGTTTTAACAAAACATGCAGAAATATGTGCAACTTTTCGACAATTAAGTTTTTCTTTGTTTCTGCAAAAAGGAACGATCGTTCCATCCATCTAACTAAATAGTTTTCCAGTCTATATGTTCAGTTGCATCAGTCAGAAAAATGCATCATGTAGAGGAAAATATACATATAAGTCACACCGGACTATAACTTATTAAGTTATAGTCTAGATGTCCGCTATGTCAACACAACACGCTAACGTTATTCAGCTCCACAGGACCATAAGGAACATATCTGGGAGGCTGAATAGGCGAGTGCAAAGAGAAAGTTACCGGTAAGCAAGTTCACCGAGCTCTCGATCTCAATCCACTTCACTGAATCCAACAAATTCTTCACCATTTGTGTCCGTACCCGACAACGCCCTCTTGTGATTGTTGTTGGTGTTGTCATGTGATGACAGGCCAGAGAAATTATTTTCAAAAAGTGTGACATCTGGAAATTACGGTATAGCAATCCTGAATTTCTCATTTTAACGCTATCACCAAGTTCTGTTATTAGTAAAAAAAAAAAAAATCTATACTGTCAAAGCTGGGTTAAAATTGCTAAGCTTTTTGGTTGATATTTGGGGAAAGCGTACATCATAAAGAAGTAAGAATTTAAGAATTAAGAATTTATAAGACAGTATAGTTGTCTTTTCAGGAACTGCGAGCCAGTGATTGATTTATTTTCTGCTGCCAACTTTGTTTTCCTGCAAAATCCAATCAGCTTGAGTTTGACTTCCAGTGAAAATTGGACGCGTTTTATCTATCCCAGCCTGCATCACTTTGATTTTTCCATTTTTTCCAGCTTCAGTCCAACAAGATGACCTTAGGATAAGGCCAGTATGGCTGCTTGCTTGTTTGCAAACACAACTGTGCAGAAATAGAAAACTGTCCGCTATCAGCCTAAGTGGTTGTAGCATGTCAAGATCCAATACCCCGGATCCAAAAACAACCGAGCCATCCCCGAGTTTTCTTCTTGTTATCCCGTGGACAAGCCATCCAAATATATTGGCTTTGTTGTTCCACCGCCATACTTCATAATGTTATTCTCAGGACTGCGACTCGTGCCCGTCTCATCCTATGATGCCTTTATGATACGTCTTTCATCTATTGATGGATCACAGCAAGCACACTCGGAAAGCCGTGCGGCTGTGGGAGTTGCACCATCGCTCCTCTTGTTTTGCCAGGATGTCCGACTGTCGATGGAGATACTGTCCTGTCGTCCACCCCCTGACTATCTTCTTGGCTATAATTTGCTTTCTCAACGTGACAATCACCGACAGTGAGAGGATATGAGCGTTAATATAACATGAGAATGAAAAGGCGTTTTTTCTTCGGGACTAACGCTGTTCTTAGCTTAAAGGCATCAACACTTGGAGGGAGAGTCTATAATAAGAGTCTATAATAAGAGTCCATAATGCAGTGTCCAAACATTGTGAAAAATGAAAGGATGCAAGGACGCTTTGGTATTTAAAGGAAAAAAAACTACATCGCTGCTCTGTGATGTATTATTAATATCATTCCTAGTATCATTCCTAGTATTATTCCTTCCTCTTCCCCCCATTTTTGCTGTTCTTTGAAATACATTTTCCAATAATTTAAACATTTTTCTCAAATAATTATTATAAAAATAAAAAAATATATATAAAATATATAAAAAAGTATTCCCACAATATTTGTATTTTATTCGCAATTATTATTATATTCTAACTTAAAAAACAAATTTAAAAAAATGTCTGTAGTCCTGAGAAATGTTCTTTATAATATTCAAATTTATTCCCATAATATTTGGATTTATTCCTATAGTATTCAAATTTCCCAAATTAATTTTGTAAAAATGACAAATGTTTTAGTTTTGTTTGCTTGACCTTACTCTTGTTAGCTGTTACTTTTAGAAAGTGCCATGGGGCAATTAAAACAAGAGCTCCGGTCTAATGTCTCTTCAAGTCTGAGGTTTTATTCCAGCGTTCCAGTTTTTTCCTGGAAGAATACAAGGATCCTTGAACACAGAATGTCCAGCACTTTAGACTCTCAATTTATTCATAAAAACGCTTAGCATGCTGTCATATTTACAAAGAAATGACACTGAGAATGTCCATTTGTTCCCCTTTGCAATTGCAGATATTTTCTGACTTTATCCTTGAGCTGCTAAAAGCTAATTACACTCCACCGCTCTGAAAAGGCCGCTAACTAATCCTAATACGAAGCCCATTCTACAGCGTGCCATGCAAATGACCTCGTCGCTGAATGCTACTTTTGAGTAATCCTCGCCTCGCACGTGCCGGCGTTGCTGGGTGAAAGTGCAGACAAAACCGTGCGTGTGAACACGAAGCGGCGATGCGAGATGCTGAGCTGCATGGATGCTTATCTCCACGCAGACAGGGGATTAATTCTCCAGTGTTCATCTGTGGCGTCATCATCCAAAACAACAAGTGCAACATCCACGGTGCGATGCGGCCAACGGCGGCCGCTGCGACAACTGATCCTTCGCCTAAGCGCTGCGAGGGATTAGGTATGACTGACTCTGACAGGACCTCATCACTGGCGTGTTTGTGGAGTGTGGAGACTAAAATAAAACAATTTCCAGCCCGAGATGTTTTTACCCTTCGGTAAGGTGCAGGGAATGAAAGACGCCATATTGGCTTTCTTACCAATATCCCATATCCCGATATTATCCAGCATTTCATTTCCGATACCATTATCATTTATCATCGTAGATTGCAATTACAATTTCATATGTCATATCATCCCAGTAATCCTAGTAATAAATGGCAGAAGAAGATGGATGGATGTCATATCATTATTGGTAGAAAAAAACATATTTTATGCCAATATCAGCTATCTTTGCAAGGTATGCATGGTTTAGTGAAGACATATTTAACCCCCGAAGTTGGACTGACTTGAAATTTCTCACACAGTCCAATGTGCTCTACAAACCACCCACAGACTGAATTCCATTCAAAACAAACATTGAAACTTCATTATATCAAAGCAGCGTTTCTAATTGAATGTTGTTGGGAAGTCAATTCAAAACTACCAAAGCACTTGGGCATCCAATTTAAAAATGTACCCAGAACGCAATAAACGGGCAAAACTAAAAACAAATAAATGTTCTTCAGACACTACGCCTTGAGGTGAAAAAGTCGTCTATAATATAAACTTAAGTAATACGGTCGTTTTCAAAAGACGGCTGTTAATCGATCATGTCGACAGTGGTTGTAGCCATGCTAAATTAACAATTTCCTTTATGGAGTTTTGAATGGTGACAGCTCAACTGTGAAAAGAATACTTTGTGGACGTATTTTGACCTGATCAAAGTACAAGCAGGTACCAGGCATGGTGAAGAGTCGCGGCGGCGGTTTTACGGGGAATTTAAAAAGGAACTCGCTGCCGCAAGGTGGAAATCGGAAGTGTGGCACTGTGGACCAGCATCTTCTGTGTGTTTCAACGTGTAATGAATGATGTTACACTGAAGTAGACGGAGTATCTGCATGTTGAGTTGAAGACACCGAATCACAGCCGTCAATGACGGGTGCCTCCATTTCCTCGCAGGCAGCACATGAAGGCGCGCTTGATGTCTTTACCTGCACATTTACGTAAAGGCTTTCCGTTCTCGGAGTGGACCACAAGGCCAAACAGGATTATTATCATGTCTGCCATTGTTACTCAACTTGAGGGAGGAATTTGAGCCACATTCATCAAACTCCCGAAATATAGCCGTTACCCGAGCCTTGAAAGATCAGGATTGTGTTTTCGACAGAAACTTCCTCGCTTCTCCTTCATTGGCATTGTGCTCCGCAGCTCCCACACATCTCCTGCGCTCTCGCCCATTTCCTCTTCAAATATTTTCTTTACTTCTTGCAATACTGCTTCCCTTACCGCCTATCTCTCCTGTGAGCTCTTCAGGCTCCAATATTTGTTTGGAGATACACCGCCACTCTCCTGTTATCCTTCCCTTCTGCTTTCTCGTCTAGTCTTTTAAATCTCATTTGTCTCCGTCTTTTCTGCCGTGCTTCCTGTTGGGTAATCTGTGTCGTTGTTTGGACTCATGAGTTGCCTCTGTGGACCACGGGAAGGGTCCCTTTGGAATCTGTTGAGCTATTCCGGCTTTCATCGCCCCAACAAGCCTGATTCCCCAAAATACACAAGTCAAAGTAACTAAGCTAACCAACCCGAGCCATTCTCAGTGCTTACCATCATGGTTGGGGTTGCCGAGTGTCCACGGCTCGTCCGAGTCAAAGTGCGTGTCTCCTCCGATGCCCGGACCCGGGAAGTAGGCGTGGGCCAGGAATCCGCCTTCACCGTCAAACGGAGAGCTGTCACCGTGGAAACCGGAGGCGAAGATGATGGTGATGTCCACGTCCTTCTTGGTGCGCTCCAGTTCGCTGTAGGGCACGGCCTCGAAGCGCAGCGGCGTCACGTTTTGCCACACGTCGAAGGCTCGTCTGATGGCATCGTGGGTCTCCTCGGCGCCGACTTTGGGTGTCACGTTCTTTATGCTGCGGAGATACCACACGCGCAAAGTAGTCATCGAACTGTGGAAAATAAGCTCTTCCTGCACGCTGCCGTTTCCCGCGCTTATTGCGACTCGCTTCCACAACTCAATGGAGCCGTTCCTGAGCGAGGGCAGTCGAGTCCAACCCTGGAAGTTGTGATACGTTGCAGGTGTGGAGAGGATTGGACGCTTTTCTTGCTACTTTCTAATTAAGGATTATCAACAGCCCGCTGAGTCTGCTTGGTCATGGCGGGGAAACGTCTCTTGGATTTATTTGCTCTGAAAATATCCGGTGGTCTTAAATTTAGGTTTTGTTGCCGCATAGGAGAACATCTGCATCAACCAACCGCTGCACGAGTGCCTTCTGATGGAGCTGCGTTTTTTTTTGTTTTTTTTTTTTAAAGTCGCGGCGCAGGCAGAGATTACATGGGCGGTAAAACATGAAAAATTGTGGGCTGTGAAATCTGCAAAGCTTGCCGCAAACATCACTTTTTGACATTACATTACACAGCCGCATCATCTTCGCATGAAGGCAACATTGAGTGTTTGTAAACCTTATTGAAAGACCACGGCAGTTAAAAATGTCATAATGCGGCGAAATAAACGATAGGCAAGCAGAAATGTGGATGCAAAAACTGCATCTCGAATTTCTTGTTGAAAGTATTTAAACGCATTCCATCAGGACTTCCACTCAAAATATTCGCTTTACTGTTTCATCACACTGAGTGCATGAGTGCTGCCGGTAGTGCATTTAGGGCGGCCTTTTTTTGCAAACATGGAAAAAAAAATCTGCTGTAATTTTATTTTTTAAAAGTCCAAAAATTAAAAGAAAAAAGTTTATTTAATATAAAAAGAAAAAGCCATAATTTAATTTAACGTGGAATCATATTTTATAAATAAAAATAACGTGCGGCATGGTGGTGGAGTGGTTAGCGCGCAGACCTCACAGCAAGGAGACTAGGGTTCAATTCCACCCTTGGTCATCTCCGTGTGGAGTTTTGCATGCATCTTCCCACATTCCAAAAACATGATTGGCGATAATTGGCGACTCCAAATTGTCCATAGGTATGAATGTGAGTGTGAATGGTTGTTTGTCTATACAGTGAAGAAAATAAGTATTTGAACACCCTGCTATTTTGCTATTTCTCCCACTTAGAAATCATGGAGGGGTCTGAAATTTTCATCGTAGGTGCATGTCCACTGTGAGAGAGATAAACTAAAAAGAAAAATCCAGAAATCACAATGCATGATTTTTTAACAATTTATTTGTGTGATACAGCTGCAAATAAGTATTTGAACACCTGTGTATCATCTAGAATTCTGACCCTGAAAGACCTGTTAGTCTGCCCATTAGAAGTCCACCTGCACTCCATGTATCATCCTGAATCAGATGCACCTGTTTGAGGTCGTTAGCTGCATAAAGACACCTGTCCACCCCATACAATCAGTAAGACTTTAACTTGTAACATGGCGAAGACCAAAGAGCTGTCCAAAGACACCAGAGACAAAATTGTACACCTCCACAAGGCTGGAAAGGGCTACGGAGCAATTACCAAGCAGCTTGGTGAAAAAAGGTCCACTGTTGGAGCTATCATTAGAAAATGGAAGAAGCTAAACATGACGGTCAATCTCAATCGGAGTGGAGCCCCATGCAAGATATCACCTCGTGGGGTCTCAATGATTCTAAGAAAGGTGAGGAATCAGCCCAGAACTACACGACAGGACTTGGTCAATGACCTGAAAAGAGCTGGGACCACCGTTTCCAAGGTTACTGTAGGTAATACACTAAGACGTCATGATGTGAAATCATGCATGGCACGAAAGGTTCCCCTGCTTAAACCAGCACGTCAAGGCCCGTCTTAAGTTTGCATATGACCATTTGGATGATACAGAGGAGTCATGGGAGAAAGTTTTATGGTCAGATGAGACCAAAATAGAACTTTTTGGTCATAATTCCAATAAGCGTGTTTGGAGGAAGAAGAATGAAGAGTACAATCCGAAGAACACCATCCCTACTGTGAAGCATGGGGGTGGTAGCATCATGCTTTGGGGGTGTTTTTCTGCACATGGGACAGGACGAGTGCACTGCATTAAAGAGAGGATGACTGGGGCCGTGTATTGTGAGATTTTGGGGAACAACCTCCTTTCCTCTGTCAGAGCATTGAAGATGGGTCGTGGCTGGGTCTTCCAACACGACAACGACCCGAAGCACACAGCCAGGAAAACCAAGGAGTGGCTCCGTAAGAAGCATATCAAGGTTCTAGCATGGCCCAGCCAGTCTCCAGACCTGAACCCAATCGAAAATCTTTGGAGGGAGCTCAAACTCCGTGTTTCTCAGCGACAGCCCAGAAACCTGACTGATCTAGAGAAGATCTGTGTGGAGGAGTGGGCCAAGATCCCTCCTGCAGTGTGTGCAAACCTGGTGAAAAACTACAGGAAACGTTTGACCTCTGTAATAGCAAACAAAGGCTACTGTACCAAATATTAACATTCATTTTCTCAGGTGTTCAAATACTTATTTGCAGCTGTATCACACAAATAAATTGTTAAAAAATCATGCATTGTGATTTCTGGATTTTTCTTTTTAGTTTATCTCTCTCACAGTGGACATGCACCTACGATGAAAATTTCAGACCCCTCCATGATTTCTAAGTGGGAGAAATAGCAAAATAGCAGGGTGTTCAAATACTTATTTTCTTCACTGTATGTGCCCTGTGATTGGCTGGGAACCAGTCCAGGGTGGACCCCACCTCTCATCCGAAGACAGCTGGGATAGGCTCCCGCACCCCCGCGACCCTCGTGAGGAAAAGCGGTAGAAAATGAATGAATGAATATTATTTTATAAATACAAATAACGGGTGGCACGGTGGTCGAGTGGTTAGCGCGCAGACCTCACAGCAAGGAGACTAGGGTTCAATTCCACCCTTGGCCATCTCCGTGTGAAGTTTTGCATGCATCTTCCCACATTCCAAAAACATGATTGGCGATAATTGGCGACTCCAAATTGTCCATAGGTATGAATGTGAGTGTGAATGGTTGTTTGTCTATATGTGCCCTGTGATTGGCTGGGAACCAGTCCAGGGTGGACCCCACCTCTCATCCGAAGACAGCTGGGATAGGCTCCAGCACCCCCGCGACCCTCGTGAGGATAAGCGGTAGAAAATGAATGAATGAAATAAAAATAACGTAATTATTCAGTTACAAGCTATTTTTCAGAAGGTTACAACCGCAATAGGTGCGTCCATTACGTGCATTCTTAGCGTCCTCTTTACAGCATTTTTTTAAATATTTTTTTTTCTTTAGAATGCACAGAAATGACAAAGATGTCCGTCCCAGTCTCCCATAAGGATTGTGGATGATTCCAAAGAAAGTGAACTTTTGCTGTGAGGACAGGTAGTTGCTTGAGCTGATCCCGTAAGCGTATGCGCATCCTATTTCAAGGGCAAACATTGATTAAAGTGCAAAACACACACACAAATACACACACACACACGGGGAGCAGCTCCAAATTGACGAATGAAAGAATTCAAACCTTCTCCGAGGCCATATCAATGATTGAACTCCATGTTGCGAGGTGATAATTACTGTGGATGCGACTGCTACGCTATAATAGCACGTGCACGCAGGGAAAAACAGTAGGGATGCCAAAGCTAATTAGGGCCTCCCAACAGCACCGACTGTATGCGGCAATGCGGAAAGGAGCGCACGCTGGGTGCCCGTGCATTAATTATGCCTTTCCAAATGCCGCCTTTGTTTTCTGATGATTATTTAACCGATTTGATGGAGAAAGATGGATATTTTAATGGGGGGACCATGTGACCAAAGCTGGAATGAAGAAGATTGGAACGCCTGGAAGGACGTGAAGGATTCAGTTGCGGGAACGTGTCATTGCATTTATTACCTGCCTTTATTGATCAACAGGTCTGTCCTATTGATCCGACAGAATGTTAGATCCACTTTAGCTAATGAAAGATAATAAATAAAATATCTACGGCACCATGACCTTCTATTCTGTTTCTTGGTGCCCCCTGCTGTGATTCAAAATATGGGACTGTCATGAATTCGGGTTTTAAGATCGAATCACTTTTGTTTCTAAATGATCTCCATCCTTCTCCAAGTGACAAACACGACATGACAAAGACCCAAGCTGAGATTTACTGTGTACCCTTCAGCTCCGCTTCCATCGGAACACCATGATATTTTTCCGTGTTCCCATTGTCAAAGGCTGTGAACCTACCCAAATGTTTTGACTGGCGTACCAGCTGCTAAAGTTTACTACGGGGGTGTCCAAACTTTTTCCAGGAAGTGAAAAATGAAAGGATGCAATTTTGCCATATATTACTCAATATGCTGAGAAGTTACATATCGTATATTTCAAGGCAAAAACTGCGTTTCAGCTTCGTAAAATTAGGATCAACTCTACACTTTTTCCCATTTTTGCTGATTTTTTTCCCCTCAAAATTTTAACTCTCTTCATAAATTTTATTTTAGTCCCATAATATTGGCTGGCGACCAGTCCAGAGTGTAATGGAAGACAGCTGGGATAGGCTCCAGCAGCACTACTGAAGATAAGCGGCATAGAAAACTGATGGATGGATGGAATATTTTGACTTTATTCCCATATTATAACTTTTTCCCTTTTGATAAATTACAACTTTGTTTTGTGTATTGCTTATGTTACAATCTTAACTTTTTGTTTCCATTTTGATGTTTTCAAATGTTCATATTCTAAAAATAACAACTTTATTGGTTTATTTTTCATATGTATAATAAATAAATAATAAATAATAATAATAATAATAATAATAATAATAATAATAATAATAATAATAATAATTAATAAATAATAATAATAAATAATAAATAATAAATAATAAATAATAAATAATAAATAATAAATAATAAATAATAAATAATAAATAATAAATAATAAATAATAAATAATAAATAATAAATAATAAATATATTATCATATATATATATATATTCAATTATGATGTTAATATTTCTACTTAAAAAATGTACTTTTCCCCAACATTATGATGTTATTATATTGTAAAATTCCAACTCTGGTTTAAGAAGAGCTGGTAAATCCCTGGTACACTTGGTCAATGTCCGGGTGTCATGCAGATGAGGTCATGTACATGCATGCAGCGATGGGTGGGACAGCCGCCCCCATGGCCTCCTTGCACCCTTGCACACTTGACTGACCATTCAACGTAACCAAGGTCTCGTGATATTCCCGACTAAAATCCCTGGTGTAATTCCGTCAGATGAGAAACGCAGAAACCAGCAGCCTGAGCACTTCAGCTGCAAAACAGCGGCATGTCTAATCTAACAGTCCCCACGCATTCATCCTCAAAGCAAACAGTCCAACTATTAAGGATTGTCCCATAAAACACAAAGCCAGAGACTAAGCCACATTAGAGCCAGAAGAGATTTTACAAACGGTGGTCTAGTAACCTGAAAGTAAATCTCAGCTTAGAGCAACACTGAACTTCCAGTGACCTCCGTGTTTTCTACTTTCCGCCTGGAAGTTGACTTATCTCTTCCCATCACATGCTCTTTGGTGCCGACGCGAGGAGCAGCACAACAAGTTTCAAAAGATGTACGCTGAATTCTATACTTTGATGGAAGGAGCGTTCAAAAGAACTCACCTGTAAGTGATATGTTTGTGTTGCCACTTTTGTCCCGTGAGGGCGTACCGCCGTTTCCTGACGCTGAATTTGGTTACACCTGCCATCTGGTCAGGAACGCCACATCGGGGCTTCTTCATCCACCTGCGGGATTAATATTACAAAACTATATTAACAAAAATAAGTACATTTTATAGAAATTGATAGACAGGACAGCACAATACAGGCGATACTGTACAAAAACGAAAACGGGAGGGGGTACAAAAAGCAGGATTTGACCAAAGTTGGTCGACTTTGCTCAGTTAATTAACTAAAAGGTCATTATGCCCATCCCCAAAACGACGCATCTTCATGTGTAACAGAGATGACACCCCCAGCATGAGTCCACAACATCATGGTGACCACACCAGACAAGTATGCATTATTGAAATGATATTAATATTCCATTGAAAGGGCACCTCACCTTAGCGTGTTATTGCTGCATGGAGGGAAGCAGTGGGGGGGGGATAGAAAAACAGGCACATCGTTAGCTCATCACATCACACCCGGTTTGGGTCCACGGTGCCGGCTAGCGAGCTAGCTCTCTCACGGCCGGGCCGACACGTTACCGCGTTACGGTTCAGCGGCCAAATCGAGCTCATCGCCATTCGGAGCACGGATGGCATTTCAGCGTTGACGGGGACAAATGTCACTGAACACTGTTTTGGTTATGAGCAGGTAGAAAGCCATCTTAGAAAGTGTCAAGGATCGATGTCGCCGTCTAAATGGATGATTTAACTCTGAAGAGGATATTTCCTTTTTCCTTTAGCCTTTATTCTAATATTGCTGTTCGATATTTCAAATTTGTGATTTCAGTGAAAAGGCTTGTTATTAGGATCAATGTAGCTCTTTTTTTCTCCTAATATTTCAGCTTTGTCCTTCATTTTTATACATTTTCTTTTTGTAGTTTTTATGACTTTATTCACTTCGTGTTAACTTTATTCCCATAATATTTTCATCTCATTTTCCAAGAGTACAACGTTTTGTTTTGTTTCAAATTTTTCCTTTAATAATTAAATTTTTCTGGTAAATATTTTTAATTTTATTCCTATAATATTTTGACTTTATTCCCATATTTTCACCTCATTTTCCACAATACAACTTTTTGTTTTGTTTCTCATTTTTCCTTTAACAATTCAACTTTCCTCGTAAATATTTTTTAATTTTATTCCTATAATATTTTGACTTTATTCCCAGAATATTTTGCTTGGTTTGTTTTTCATAATATTACGAGTTAATAAAATTGTGTATTTTTTAAAAATATTTCAACTTTATGCTATTAAAATGACATTTTCCCCTCATAATATTGTAGTTTTTTTCACATAAAATCTTGACTTTTTACATAATATTTTGACTTTATGCTTGTAAAATTACTGCAGATTTTTCCTTTTTTGCTGTTATTATAGTTTTTTTGTTTATGTCTTATGAAGTTAGATTTTTGGAATGTGCTGCAGGTGACAAATTGCCTCTCTATGTGGCTCTGCGACTAGGTTTCTGTAAGTAATGTGCAACTATAATGAGATATCTGTGTGGATTAAGAAACGTGGTATTTTTGTCATCAGCGTTGATAATTAGGACAGTGTTATTGTCAGTCAGCTAATTAGCAAATTAGTCATGCAGCTCATTTGGTGCGCCTGAAATACACATACAATGCATCCATTTAATACGCGCAGATTTAAAATAGTCGACCTTTGTGTGGGTGCCTTGGCAGAAATGCACGGTGTGTTATTTGCGGGGTATTTCATAAGCATATTTCATACGCGACTCACTCTATGGTGCTGCTGTCCAGAGTCCCTGTAACATTGAGGCCGTAGCGGCGCTGCATGGCAGCAATAGCAGACTGCATGACTCGGGCAGAACGCAGCACTGACATTCTGGGGTCTGCAGGGGGGAGGTAGCCATACCTTTGGAGCCATGCCTGTGGGCGAAGAAACACAAGACAGGGGGGGGGGTTACACATCAGGCGTTCTGGTCAGAGGCTAATAGACCGGCCGTTGAGAAACAGGCTTATTTACTCACATGCAGAGAGTTCAATGAATCAGCAGATTAGTATCTTTGCTCTGCTTTAGCATACCGAAGCAGAAACAGCATTTGTCGGAAACAATGTTGTGGATTGCACCCCCAAAAAAATGGAGCCGTGGTATCATCCGTGCACTTTTCTATACTACTTCCTCTGTTCGGTTATACGGGTGAGCTGGCATTCGATAACACAAACTGAACCTACTACACTGTCACGGACTCAGATTTGCCGTGAATAATAGTCAAGATCCTGTACACCCCGCATCAAAATGTATTATTTTTATTATTAATATATGGCAGCAGAGATAAAAAACCATGTTTCATCTACAGTATTTCTATGTTCATAGAGCAGAATGCAATCTTTTATGGTGTTGTTTGGCTTGTCGGAAAAAGGATTTGCTGTAATAGAGCTCTCAGTGTCCCCTATAAAATCCTGCCAAAGGGAATCACGGCTCAGATCTCGGGACAAGCCTGGATGAAGTGGGGGGGGGGGGGGGGGGGTTCGACTGGGCTTTCCCACGGAAGAGCTTTAGGGATTTGGCTCGTCCCAGACGCTCTGTTTTCCTCATCATCAAAACGGTAAACAGAGCGTCCGACGTCTGTTTTCGTGAAAGCAACCCATAAAAGAGACAATAAATTCTATAGTTTGAAGTATGGAGATGGGAAGCACAAACAGGCCGCAAATTTCCACACTTTGCCGTCATTCTGGAAAGCTCTTCGGGAAAAACATGAGCACCGTGATACAACAACACAAGACATTTGGGTAGGATACATTTAAAAAAAATATTTTAAAAATCTGCCATAATTTCTCCAAGTAGTGATAGTGTACAAAATAAAAAAAATAACTTGTTGGCATGTTTGGAAAATTAGGTTATTTATTTGACAAGAATATAGTCAATTTTATGGGAATAAAGTCACAATTATGAGTTTAAATATTTGGAAAAAAAAAAAAAAAAGAAATGGAAAATACCGCATTAATTTTACCAGAATAAAAAGGAAAAAAAGTCATATTTTATCAAGAAAAAAAGTCAGAATTTTACAAGCTACACTTGTAATATTACATATTTTAGTAATATTACGATTATAATAATGATTAGAAGCAACCAGCAGTACTAGCCAGCTAACGTTATAAAGTCAAATAGTGTAATATCACCAAAGACCAAGGAATCCTGACCTGATGGATCCGTATTGGACAATATTGGCGTACTGGTAATTCTTGCCAATACCATGTAAAGCCCTGATAGTGCCTTTTGCTCAATATACTGCAAGAATATAAATATAACTTTATAAAACCACTGGTTTGACCTCTAATACACACTTTGCCTTTTCTTGTCCTGTAATCTGTTCTTCCCTGAAGTCTCGTCTTTCAAAATGGCAGCCACTTTTGGCTCTTTTCGACCACAAGCCCGGTGAAGAAACTTCTGATGCATGAGAAAAAAAAGGCCAAATAAAAAATACATCACAAGGCTGCCCCCCCATTTTTAAATAGAATCCGTATCAGTCAGTCAATCACAGGGTGATAGTGGTCGGGGTCACTGAGCGTCAATCAATCCAAAAACACTGGGCTGGTTGTGTCATCGTGTTTGGTTCATTTCAAAGTGCAACGATCCAGAAAGGGGGTGGAACTTCGAAGGCGGGACGGGGGCGTCTGCTGTCGTCGTTGCGGGATACTAGGCCTGTCACGATAATTAATAAATCAATCAATATTTCAGATCCACTGGAGATCATCATCACTTCCGCTTAAAGGGCTAAATACTTATACTAATACTAATACTAATACATTCTACTATATTATGACATATATTACAATTAAAAAAACAGTCCCCGACAATAATATTGTTTATCGGCAATAATTTGTCGGATAATTAACATCCAGAAAAAATGTGTTTCCCACTGGATTCTTCTTCACTGCTCGGTGGGAACGTGGCTTTGGATGTAGCAACTCCTCGGAAAACATGAAACTTAGTGACCGGGGTTTGCAGGATACCGACGGACATAAATTCTCCAGGCAGCAGTAGAATAAATGTAGTTGTGCCAAAATGGACGTGCGGTTCTAATTCCGGCTCTTCCCTTTAGCGGGTGTGGCCGTCCGCCAGCGTTTTAATGGAAGGCCAACCTCTGCTAATAATCAAGGGTCAATTCCAAAGATGTTTGGCTTAATCGGGTCCAAGGTCTTTGCTTCTTCCGGCTTTTATCACCATCTTTCCCCCTCGTTATTTCTTTCACTTCCTTTTTTAATCCTCCCCCTGTTGTCCGTGCGTTCATTGATTCCTTCCCTCCGTGCCGATGCGAGGATCCCTCCAAGCTGGACGGCTTCCTTAATTCAATGAAACACAAATTCCTCTGCGCCTTCCCTACACAAACGGTGTTACAGGAGCTTGTAAGCATAGACGGGAGGAACTGGGGGGGGGGGGGTCAATAGAGCTCCGTGCTGCTGTAATAATAATGAGAGGGGATGGCAACTTTGCTCCATGTGCCGCATTACAACGACCTCACGGAGCCAACGGCCGACGTTCCCAACTACAAAGACAAGCGGTGAACAGGACTAACATCCTCGCTTGGTGTGGATCAATGAGTGTTGGATAAGAGTTGAGAGGAAAGCTCCATGAATTGTTCATGAGATGTTCTATGGAAGGAAGCCTGATGGTTGTTTCTGCTGCGATCCCTCGGCGCTGCCTGATCATTTTACTTCAGTTTCAAAAACAACTGGATTTCTACCAACTGTGATGCAGAAATAAACAAAATTAAAAAGTAGCCCGGTTTACAACGTAGTAAAAACGCGTATTTATTCCTTGCTGAGAGCTAGATAGCATCATTGCTACTCTTCTGATGCCCATCAAACATTAACAAGCGTTCTGTAGGCTTGGCTCACCTTTGCCCCGCCCCCAAATCCAAATCCCCATGTGTAGAATATTTTGTGGGGGACGTATTATCCCCCCCCATTCCTGTCGCTTTGTATGGAGTTGTGGACTCCTATAGAGCAGCTACACACAATAACCACACAGAAAGCTTTCTAGATCTTCCAGATTCTGCAGTATTTTCATGAACTTCCATTTACTCCTCTGGGTACGCCCACTCCACTGTGATTGGTCACACTCCGGAGTGCCCCTGAGGACTGCAGCAATCTGTCGCCCATATTAGGAAGTCCGGATTGCATTAACATCAGTAGAACTCGCCGTTAGCAAAAACCTCCTTAAGTGACACTTTGGCATCATTTAACACCAGAATACAACATGTATAGGTCAGGAAAGTGATTAAAAAAAGGAAAACTGCACTTTTTAAAATGTTGGTCATCATCCACAATCCTTAAGTGAGACATCTTTCGGTTTTCTGAGTGTTCTAAACGTTTAAAAACAGCTACAAAAAGGCAGCGAGTTAATGCATGTAACGCTACGCACCTATTCTGCAGAAAAATCCCACTATTAAAAAACCTCCAATAATGTTTCATGGCCTTATATCCATGCAGCGACGGGTACATTCATGTAATACTTACACCATTTCGCCGGTATTCTCTGTATCGTTGAGTTTAAGTGCCCAACTGCATGACAAGCACAACTGAATGAATTATTGCGGCCACCAGGTGTCGCCAAAAACCAACCACTAGCCCACTTTACTAAATGATATGCAAGTCCCACCTGACTATATTATATGTTGCAGGGCCTGTGGCACGGCTTCCGGAAAGAGCAGAGTCAAAGTACGAGTGAAGAATTCCCCTTTCACTTTTTACAGTAAGAAAGAGCGAAAGCAGAAGCAGCTGAAGCCTAAAAGGTCTGAATTGCATCAGTGCCTATTTCTGGGTTCTCCACACTTGAGTTCACTCCACTGAGAAGCAGAATTCACAATTTAAGAAGAGTTCAGCCTCGCCTTACTCCTCTGCATTTATTTCCACGCTGTGTTTTTCCCTCCTCCGGTGTTACACAATAAGAAAAAATAGCTTGTGGTTTTACAAGGAACAGTTACAGAAAACAGCACTTGGTGTCTTGCAAATTCTCCAACCGCTTTGGGTCATCGCAGTAGCAGGGGAATATAAAAGTTCAGTTGAAAGGAAGAGCAAAAGACGGCAGTGACAGATGCTACGTCCCCTCCAGATGCGTCACAAAGGACGAGAGCTGACGTGAACTCGCATCGTTCGTGTCCCCGGACCAACCCGCTCTCCCTCCCCGACTCAGACGTCTACCTGACAAGCAGAAGGTGGCCTAATTAGACGGCGGGTGCCATCAAAAGGCCAACGTGTGAGGCGATGGAATTACTCCATTATGGATGAGATGAGTGTCGGGGAGCCCGGTTGGCATGGCAACACACTTGCGGCACGTGGCGCCTGTTGATGTTGCCACTTCCGACGGATCAAGCGGGGACAAGCTAGGGATGTTTGACTGTGGCTCCGATGTGTAGGAATTGTTTAGGAGAGTTGAGGATGTGACAGATTAAAAAAAAAGGGGCTTTAAAATGGTAAATAAACTTTAAAATTCATTCATGCATTGGAAAATGATTAATAATCAATAATTAATTGACAGCTATTTTGGTATTTGGTGGATATTTTTTTTCCATTTTAAATATCCTTGGATTTATTTTTAATTTCTTTATTTATTAATACCCTAAAGGCATATTAAAAAAATATAATTCTACAAAATTCTACAAAACAATATAAAAAAAATTGAAAAATCAGCAGTAATTTTACAAAAGTCAAGTCAAAATAGTAAGAGAAAAAAGTTATGATCTTACAAGAAAAATTCATAATTTTATGAAAAAAAAAATTTTTTTTAAAAAGGAGCACAGATTGAAGTTAATAATAATAATAGGCTTTTTCCCTTTATCACAAAGCTGGGATGCAGTTTGTACTTCTTCACGTACTTCAATAAAAAAATATCAAAGTAACCCTTGCATCCTTTCATTTGTAATACATGGCTCTCGCTGTAGTAAGTTTGGGCACCTCTGAGCTAGCTGGGTTTGGCGGGAGACGGACAGGAAGCCCTGTGTCAAAAATAGCCATTTTTACAGGACTCTCAATTTACTTGCGGGGACGGAAGGTACCATGTCAGGAAAGTCGGGAATGATGTGAAAAATAAGCTCCGGCATAGAGATCGTAGATTGCGGACTCCTTGCTGTCATCACGTCTACTTGCTTTGAGTCTCCGATCTTCTCGGCAGATTTGTTGAACACCAGGATGGCTGGAGCTCTCCGAGCAGGTGACCTATCGGAACGAAATCCAAGGCCCACGAGCAAAGCCTGCCAGATCTGACCACTCTAAATTATTCATCACACCAGCAACCGCTGGTAAGTGTGCCAGGGTTGTCAAGGAAACCACGGCCTTCCTGCCCACACCGGTGACCCCAAACCCACACATCAACAGTGAATCTAACTGCTCCCACTGAAATCTGCATAAGACTCCACAGAGCCAGCGTGACTTCTAACAAAACCTGAGTTTAACTTTGTGAAGCGACGCATGCTGGACACTGTAAAAGCCCGGTCCCCCTCTCTGACATACACAAATGTAGAGCACGCCACGCATACCTCAGTGGCCCCATTTGGACAAAATGTCACAAAAATGTCACCCAGAAATGTCACAGTCTGATCCTACATACTGATCACAACGCTACCTTTTGAGAGCGTAGCCTTTTGGGGTTAGGCTCACAATTTGCACCATCAGTACAAATGTAACTAAAGTACATGTGCAGACAACGCGGTGATGGACACCCTCGCATGCGAGACACCCTGGTGCCACCGGCTCGTGTTTCGGGTGTCAGGTGCGTTAAAAATGTACCTGCTCGGTAAACTGTGACCGCAGCACGAGTCTCATAGGAACAATCTCTGTTGATATGGAGTCGGAACAAAAACACTAAAGCTAACAAGAGGCTTCCCAGGAGAAAAAATACTTGGTCTTTATTGGGCGGGGGGTAAAAATGACTAGTATCGGTGTTAAAGGCCATGGAAATCGTATTAATTGAGAATATATTCACAAACAAAAGAATCGCTGCAGATTGATGAATCCATCAGAAGCACTGTTAATAAATAAACAAATATAACGAAAGATGTGTTGATATCCAATGTTTGCATGTCACTGCGAGTGTAAGCGTGTCACCTGGCAACATGACCTACAACAGGAATACAAACAACGTTGCCTCATTTTTCATATATTTCTGTTTAGAAATAAATACATAAAGTGTACTAATAGACTCCGTATCAGGCCACTTTCCATTAAGGTCAAGATTGCACGCTTTCGTCCTATCCAAGCCACAGCAGGTATCATTCAGTCATCCATCCATCTCGCCAAAGGGGCGTGTTAACAGATGACATTGCACCGCGGCAACTCCTCCCCTTGCGATGCGTTTCGCCTGCGCATGCAACTTTGCCGTGTCTCTAGCGGGAACGCTCGTCGTGGTCCAAAACATGGAGTGTGAAACGGAGCAAGACGCTGCACCTGGTGCCTCTGTGTAAAATAGAGGTGATGCATGCTTAGGCTCTGAGAAATGACATCAGAGGTTGGGTTTTTGAACACAAACACAAAGGTTTTCCATGTAACGTTGTTAAAAACATTAAGTAGCCTAAACCTTCCAATTTCTTATAGCTGTGATATTTTCTTAGGAAATATATACGCGGCGTATACGAGCATATTTCTATTGTCATTGTGCTGTGAACAATGACAACTGCCTCCCCGTCGCTGTTAACAAGTGCACAAAAAGCTGCTTCCTGACAATCTGAAGGACGGCTTGAATGTCTGAACGGCGCATTTTATACAATTTTTCTTCCAAGTGATGTTACTCGGCGTCTTGATGATGCCAACTGTTGCAACAAGCATTTAAATTCTCCATGGAAATGTTCCAAAAGCCCATCCCTAGTATCGACTTCCTGAGAAATTTGGCATTGCTTGGCCGAACATGCAACTGTTAATCTTTGCCGTCAAATTGTAGTCAAGCACACAGTAAAACTCCCAAAGAGATAAGAGTATGCCAATGTAATAACTTTATTTCAGGGACGGCCTTTGAAAGGCTGAACAAAAGCCAAGTAGCTTTCAGAAAATGTTGAGCAAAGCATGGCGGATCTATACTGCTGGAGTGATGTGGAGCAAGTATTAATGACTATTTTATCAGGCAACAACAGGCTGTGCTTTCTGTAGAAATATAAAAAAAAAAAGAGGAATATTGCAGGAGAACAAAGGCAATGGTAGCACGACCGATCAAATCCAGGAAGTCAACCAAGCGGAAAGGTTACGCGTTCTCAGTGACCAGCAATTACAGTGCAGGCTCAGCTCGGCCCAGGCCATCAAACCATACTTGTTATGTGGCAGAGATACCCGCTCTTTCTGTGCCATTAATACCTGCCATAACTCGAGATGTATTGTCGACTGCGAGACAAACAGAGCATCTTTCCAAAGCAGCGTCACAGCACCATTAGTCACCCATATGGTAGCTGTAAGATGCTTTCATATCATATCTCTATAGAACATACTGAAGATGTTTGGATGATACATATTTCCCAAAATAATACATTTTCATAATAAATATTCTTATGAGGGAAACACATTTGAGTGACACTCAACTGACTACATCAGTGCTTCCCACGGGACTGGAATATATCGGTCGTGATGGGTTGAGGCGGCGGCTACATGACAACATTGTCTAATTTGCATAATTAGCCGTGACAAAACATGAAAAGAAAACCCGAAACGCGGAATCAAACACAAATGAACTTGCTTCTGTCACAGATCCGCCATATGTCAAACCAGCAGCCGTCAGCGTGGGTTCAATCCCCCGTCAACCTGAAGGTTGCTGGTTCATTCTTCCCATGTTACTGGGGGTTCGGTATCTTGGAGAAGGATACTTTGACACGGGTCATGGGAGGACAGAGGATAGAACCAGCAACTCTACAGTTGGGAAGATGGTGGCTCGAAGCAGCACTTTTCAACTTGGATTCAATCCTTCGTCAACTTGAAAGTTGCTGGTTCATTCTTCCGATGTCACTGGGGGTTTTGTATCTTGGAGAAGGATACTTTGACACGGTTCATGGGAGGACAGAGGATAGAACCAGCAACTCTGCAGTTGGGAATATGGAAGATGACTGTTGGTTTCAATCCTCTATCAACCTGATGGTTGCTGGTTCATTCTTCCCATGTTACTGGGGGTTCGGTATCTTGGAGAAGGATACTTTGACACGGGTCATGGGAGGACAGAGGATAGAACCAGCAACTCTACAGTTGGGAAGATGGTGGCTCGAAGCAGCACTTTTCAACTTGGATTCAATCCTTCGTCAACTTGAAAGTTGCTGGTTCATTCTTCCGATGTCACTGGGGGTTTTGTATCTTGGAGAAGGATACTTTGACACGGTTCATGGGAGGACAGAGGATAGAACCAGCAACTCTGCAGTTGGGAATATGGAAGATGACTGTTGGTTTCAATCCTCTATCAACCTGGTGGTTGCTGGTTCATTCTTCCCATGTTACTGGGGGTTCGGTATCTTGGAGAAGGATACTTTGACACGGGTCATGGCAGGACAGAGGATAGAACCAGCAACTCTACAGTTGGGAAGATGGTGGCTCAAAGCAGCACTTTTCAACTTGGATTCAATCCTCCGTCAACTTGAAAGTTGCTGGTTCATTCTTCCGATGTCACTGGGGGTTTTGTATCTTGGAGAAGGATACTTTGACACGGTTCATGGGAGGACAGAGGATAGAACCAGCAACTCTGCAGTTGGGAATATGGAAGATGACTGTTGGTTTCAATCCTCTATCAACCTGATGGTTGCTGGTTCATTCTTCCCATGTTACTGGGGGTTCGGTATCTTGGAGAAGGATACTTTGACACGGGTCATGGGAGGACAGAGGATAGAACCAGCAACTCTACAGTTGGGAAGATGGTGGCTCGAAGCAGCACTTTTCAATTTGGATTCAATCCTCCGTCAACTTGAAAGTGGCTGGTTCATTCTTCCGATGTCACTGGAGGTTTTGTATCTTGGAGAAGGATACTTTGACACGGTTCATGGGAGGACAGAGGATAGAACCAGCAACTCTGCAGTTGGGAATATGGAAGATGACTGTTGGTTTCAATCCTCTATCAACCTGATGGTTGCTGGTTCGATGGAATATGGGTAGGAGGATGGAACCAGCAGCTTGGGTTTAATCCTCCATCAACCTGAAGGTTGTTGGTTCATTCTTCCAATGTTACTGGTGGTTCGGTATCTTGGAGAAGGATACTTCAACACAGTCATGGGATGACAGAGGATAGAACCAGCAACTCTACAATTGGGAAGATGACTCTTCAGCTTGGTTTCAATCCTCTATCAACCTGATGGTTTCCGGTTCGATGGAATATGGATAGGAGGATGGAACCAGCAGCTCGGGTTCAATCCTCCATCAACTTGAAAGTTGCTGGTTCGACCCTCTGATCTTTCTGTGGTTTCAGTATCTTGGTGAAGGATACTTTGACATGTCCGTGGATGACGGAGGATTGAACCAGCAACCTTCAGGTTGAAAGGAAGGATGATCGACCCAGAAACTTTCAGCTTGAGGTAGGAAAGCGAAAGTGAAAGACCCTTTAATGGGAATGTATGTCTGTCTAAATGGCTGCACAAATCCCTAGAAATTGTAAAAAGCTCCCCATTGTAGCATTGTGTCTAAAAGACAAATAAGGAAAGCAAAGATAGGATTGGTCAGAAAAAAAAACAGGAGCAGAGAAACCATAAACATAGCGTAACTCTGTCTGGGAGAATTAGTGTCGACTGAGCTCTGACTCGGACAGGAAGCAGTGCAGATTTGGGGGGATGGTGTCAGGGGGTGGGGGCGGGGTTGTACTTCTTCTTCTTTATGTATTGTAAGCGTTTAAGTGGATAACCTGCAGCATCTGGACCAAATCTCACGTCTGCCTCTCAGCAGAGACCACAGTGGCATGCCAAACTCGCAAATCATGTGGATATGTTGATGCACGACTTCAATGAGCCTCAGCAGACATGCCAGAAATCCATGTGAACTCGCGTGGACGCAGCCAAGCCTGATTTGTAAAAAGACTGATGCATCCCTGATTAAATAAAACCCTGCGAGTACGGCAGTAATTCAGCCATACTGAAACTTTGGAGAAATGAAAGCAGACAATATAAATAGTGCATCGATTCCTTTTTTAATGGGGATCCGGTGTTAATTTATTGGCACGGAGAGCAAGAGAGGCTTTTTGCAAGCCATTAAAGCCGCACATCTGATTAACAGCTCGGTTTGGAAGCATCCTCGCCCATGGGATGTGACTCTCGCGAGGTCATGTCTGGTAAAAGTGCATTGAAAACACTCACTCCTGACCCCCCCCCCCCCCCCCCCCCCCCATGCTATTGTGCAGCTTACACTCATTATAAGGCCATAAAACACTGTTGCATTTCAGTTCATCAAATAAACAAACGGGAATGTCAATCTCATATTTTGGATATTTTAACATGTAAGTTTTGTTCTGGTAATGAATTTAGAACTGGAAAAATTAATCGGCGATCAATTGATTTTTCAGTTAACTATCTTGGTGTTTGATTAATCCTTTTTAATTAAAAAAAAATAAACTATCCTCTGATTCTTGCCTCTTAAATGTGGGGATCTATAGTCAAACTGCAACAATTAATCGATTAATTCATATTAATCGATTATCCAACTCATCAACTATATTTGCATTCAATTAATTGTGTGGTTCTTAATGATTTGGTCCCTCTTGGGCCAAACAGATGACTCCATTTATCATAATAAGCTTCAAATTAATCGAGTTAGAAAATAATCGTGAATAATCGTTGAAAAGGTGCTTTAGTTTTGCATTCCAACACTTGTGACTGAACAAATGTGCCGTTTTTTCTGCTGATTTGAAAGGCAAAGATATGCAACCGTCAATTGTGTTTTTCTGATTGATGCTATGGTACGTTGTGATGCTTCTTTCGCTTAGGATGAGCGGTCACATGCATTTTTGAAAAGGAAAAAATTGCATTTTCCAGTGTGAGGAGATCAGCTCCTAAGGTCAGAAAGTGCTTTTGGGTGCACAATAATGTCAATTATGCGGCTCAGAAGTGGAGAACAGGATGGTCCATCTCACAAAGAGTCCATTGTTTGAGCCAACACAATGACCCAAGTGTTAAAATAGACCTGGAAGCAGGCAAAAGTTGCCGTTTTAGACATTTCCTTGCAGGAACAGCGTCGTTTCTTGACACGGGGTGATTTCTTCTTACCTCCACGCTGAACGGCTGCTCCTCTCCGTTCACGGCACATAAAATCCACAGCAACAACTGAAGGCACAGCGTCCCCATCCAGCAGCGATCCAGACATCTCCTGCTGCGGACCGCCAACAAAACCATAGTGAGCGCCGCTGCTGTCGCTTATCGTCTGGCTTCAAGTTTCACTCACAAAGAAAGAACCGGGAGGCATAAATCCTCAGACGGCGAGCAGCAACATTATTACGGCGGCGTCGCTCCGGAAGCGACTATGTGTGGTCCAAAACCCCCCCAGTGCCAGATCGATGTCGGGTTGAGAGGTCGAGGGGAAGGTAAGCTGCTAACGTCTGCCAGCCGCCCCCCGGTGCCGCCGTCCCCGGGTCCGTCCTCCGGTGCCTCGGCTGTCGCTCCCAGCCTCCGGACGATATTCTGCCTCCCGCGGCATAGCTGCTCGTTTTCAATTGCGCTTCGGAGCCACTGCGCATGCGCCCCGCCCCACATCCGCTCCT
The DNA here is from genome assembly GCF_037039965.1 of Doryrhamphus excisus. Taxonomy (NCBI): domain Eukaryota; kingdom Metazoa; phylum Chordata; class Actinopteri; order Syngnathiformes; family Syngnathidae; genus Doryrhamphus; species Doryrhamphus excisus. Next base: position 2,183,936 of record NC_136361.1, read on the forward strand.
CCCCATTCAACATCCAAATTGTGTTAAACGTCAAAATAAACAAATAACACATAAATAGTACATAAAATAGTACGTTACTTATATACTGTATATACGGTGACTCTATAATAGTAGTCTGTTTAGTTACAATATCAAAAATTATACAATTTATTTGTCATGTGTTTATACTACTACAAAAACTACAACAAAATATGAGAAAACATAGAATTATTCTTCATATCTTTTTTTCTATTAAACAGTAAAAAGCAGCTCATTTTGGAGTCTTACAGTACCGTTTCAATTGTGTTTGTTGCAATCCCCCATATGTCCACTAGAGGGTAACGATGGGCTCTTTTTAAATCAAGCAATTCTGAACTACATTCACTTAAACTGAAATTACATCACTGACATTACCTGTCCCAGGTAATTAGAGACAGTTGCAGGGTTCCATTAGCTCCGCAAGGATTCCTGGGTGCTCAAGGAAGACTTGAGGTTCGCTGATACATGGGAAGATGTCATCTCATATTTGGGTTTATATGGTGGTTACATCTCCATTCCAGGAAGCATGCTGCCTCCTGAGCCTCCTGAGCGATGATTTCCCTGTTGCTTTAAGTGTCTGCCTAACCCTATTCTGATTCCTACAACATGCTAGAATCCAAACATTTAGTCTACACGTTTGATGTTGAAAGGCAGTAAAACGTATTAACGGCGCACACGTGCCGTCTTAGGCAGAGCGTTTATAGTTTAGAGTGAAACCCCCATCTGACAATATATGCATCATTCTACTCTTTTTACGATCCGGCCTACAAAACGGCATCTTTATGCATGCGAGTTTTATTCCAGGAAACATCTGTGGGCTTTACAGACATCACAACGCTCATTTGCATTTATATGTGACTAAAGAAAGACTTGACTTTATTGCACTAAGGAGTGAATAAATAAAATGGAGTAATGTCCTACTTTGTTTCTTCTTCTGTTGATTTGCCTTCTCTCATCCTCTCTGTTCCGCGTCTTCCTTCTCGTTCTCCTTAATGATTTCCTCTCACACTCAATAATCTTGAATACCCTTTTGGAAAGGTTCTGGCCCGTTCCAACTGGTCCACCCACCGGCAAGGAGCTTTGCCAAGACTGTCAAAGCCTCTCCAAACATGACTCCGTCTCATAACTGCTGCATCTGCTCCTGGTCAGACCTCCTGGGGCTCCTGGCGGCGAGAAACTAAGTCTCCCGTCTGTCTCCGTTTGGAGGAATAAGGAGGGGGAAAAAAAAAGAGGATGGGAGTTCGGCGATGTGTCTAACTGCCATCACCGTGCTTGTACTTGCATCTGACAAAAAAGGAGCACGGATTTCAGATTAATTAATGTTGCTTTTGAAATTTGAACCGAGCTAATACATGGAGATTTGGCAGGATTACACCCAGTCTCTGTTGTGTCAAATTGGAGATTTAATTCCACTATTTCAGACAGAAACATCCAAGGCTACATGTGTGCAGTACTGGTATTCCCCGCCCTGTTTAATATGCGTACATCCCATCATGAGACCCAACAGAACATAAGACTGAACCAACTGAGCAGCACAGAAACGCATCTGGTTCCCTGACACTGAATAACTGTATTTCCTTCCAGGACCTTTGGACAAAAACTGCTCTATTAAAGCGAGCCACGGCGCCGTGCAGTGTCCCTGTCATCAGTTTGTTTAAACTTTGGACACCAACAGCAGAAATGGGTCATTCCGGTGTAAAAATAACTTCATGGTCGCCGTCACTGCCCACAGACTGCATATTACTTCATTATGTTTTCATTTTTTAGACTTTGACTGCTTGATCACCTCCACTTTCCTGGAAAAACCTTCTATAAGGAGTTGGAGTGAACCCGGAACCGGGTCCTTTGGCACTGTCGGCCAACTCTCTGACTCCTTTAGCCTGACTCGGAGCCGCCAACAGTTTGTTTGTCCAACTTGTGAGAGGAAAAATAAGGCAGACGGACGCCTTAACCGAGCCAATCAGATCTAACAATATGTCCACGCTGTCGTGGTATTAACTGGATCATTACTTCTTTACTGCTCTTCTGCCGCCCTCCCTTTTGAAAAACTAAATTGACCCCATTTAAAAACAAAAGTCATTCTTATCTGCATTAAATTGCCTCAAAAATTGGACACAGTAAGTCCCAAAAGCATGCAAGAGATATAATACAAAAGTGGACACTCTAACCCTCACATTGGAGGATGCGTTCATGAACTAAACATACAGAAAAATAAGAGATGATGCAAGCCATGGCAATGCACAAACACACACTGGGCATCGAGCGACCTCCCAACAGCTTGTCTTATGAGTCAGGGTCAATGTGGGCTGTCACATGCATGCCTCAGTTACCCTGCAATACAGGCGATTTTATTTTTACACTACACAGTAGACCTTATATTTTATAGAAATGACATATTTCATTGATCGCTGATGAATGCAAACGGGGCGATCTGAAACTGGTTAGAATATCTCAGGAAGTGTACTTCTACAGGAACCAGGGGCGTCAATAGGTTCTGAGGACAAGGGGGCCCCCTTGGAGATGCACAGGATATGAATGAATGTAGTAGACATTCAAAAAAATTCAAAAAATCCAACAATCTAAAAAACAAACAAGGAACAAGAAAGCTCTGCAACCATTCTTTCCAGTGGACAGTGATCAATGATATAATAATCATTATTATATTATTCATTAGCCTATTATTATTACTATCAGCATTATTCTTCTTCTGATTATTACTACTACGAGTAGGCTAGTATTAGCCTGCTTATTGGATTGCTTATTAGCCTGCTTTTGTCCTATTATATCAACTTTGTCAGAGATTTTTTGTAAAAAAATTTTTTTTAAATCAATAAAAAAAAATCTATAAAAAATATAACATTATTTTGGGGTGTTCAAGAACATTTTCGGGGGCTGAAGTCCCCATAAAATAGGCCTAATGACGCCACTGACAGGAACCAAAGTTTATTCATTCATTCATTCATTCATTTTCTACCGCTTTTTCCTCACGAGGGTCGCGGGGGGTGCTGGAGCCTATCCCAGCTTTCTTCGGGCAAGAGGCGGGGTACACCCTGGACTGGTCGCCAGCCAATCACAGGGCACATATAGACAAACAACCATTCACACTCCATTCATACACATTCATATTCATACCTATGGACAATTTGGAGTCGCCAATTAACCTAGCATGTTTTTGGAATGTGGGAGGAAACCGGAGTACCCGGAGAAAACCCACGCATGCACAGGGAGAACATGCAAACTCCACACAGAGATGGCCGAGGGTGGGAATTGAACCCTGGTCTCCTAGCCAAAGTTTATTTTTTTTGTACATTTTTTTTAATCAATAAAAATATATTAAAAAATCTATAAAAATATAAAATTATTTAGAGGGCTCAAGAACATTTTAGGGGGCTGAAGTCCCCATAAAATAGGCCTAATGACGCCACTGACAGGAACCAAAGTTTATTTTTTTTGTAAAATTTTTTAAAATCAATAAAAATATATTAAAAAATCTATAAAAATATAAAATTATTTAGAGGGCTCAAGAACATTTTAGGGGGCTGAAGTCCCCCTAAAATAGGCCTAATGACACCACTGACAGGAACCAAAGTTTATTTTGTACTATTTACAGTAAATAACTTTCTATGACTTCGAGAACTAGATCACTTCAGGTGAATTTTCTATTAACTGTTCACCGAGTGAGGATCGAACCAGCAACCACCAGGATGGGAGATGACCGCTTTGAGCCACATGTGTTCATTTTCAACGAGGGGAAAACTACTTCTCAGCATTCATCCACTTAGCTGCTTGGGTTTCCACCAGCTGTCATGTTTTCGCATCCCGCTTTTCAGTCAAAGTCAAGACTTGGCCAAAGCCGTGTTGCTCCAGTCACTTGAAAATAAAAACATAATCCACCGAGTGCAACAGTAGAGCTTTAAAGTGTTCACCCAAAGCCAAGAACCACTTTGGGTGCACGGAGGAATGGGCCGTGTGAATGGCTGGCGGGAGCCGTAATCAATCATAATTGCACAGAGGTGGGTGATAAGTGCATTGCTCATCTTTCAGCTGCGGCGTTCCCACCGCAGCGTTCAGCCTCTCATTCTGCGGCACTTCCAGGTGGACAGGAAGTGAGCGCATGAGGACTATCCATCACGGAGAGTATTCCCGCTATGACATCACAGCTATTAAAACGTTGCAAAGAAGATCGTGTATCACACAACATCATGTTTGTGTTGAGTGATAGGTCGGATTCACACCCTCATTCCCTCATTCCCTCATTTCCTCATTCCTCCACTACACATACATTGACATTTAAGACCAGGAGTTGCGATACAGTTGCACCCTTTCTGGTGAATTATTAATCACTTGGCAAACATCACTCTCCCTTATGTGTGTGTGTGTGTGTGTGTGTGTGTGCATGACATTCTGTACTTCTCTCACCACAACTGTTGACACAAATTATGAATAATGCATGTGTGGAAACAATCCGTACTTGTCATATTTGCTTTTTATCACACCCCAAATTCTAATTATGGCCCCCCCCCCTCATTGTGTTTAAAATGTTACATGCTCCTACGCCTTGGTGTTGTTCATTGAAAAAAGAAACTTGTTTTTCATGACTAATGTTGCATTTTTTTAAATATATTTCACCAATTTGGTTATTTGAAGCAATATGGATGAAAATGTGAGATATAGTATGTTAATTCATTAATTCGTTTTCTACCGCTATATTTTTATAGTCTATATGTGCCCTGTGATTGGCTGGCCACCAATCCAGGGTGTACCCCGCCTCTCCCCCGAAGACAGCTGGGATAGGCTCCAGCATGCCCGTGACCCTCGTGAGGATAAGCGTCAGAAAATGATTTAATAAATGAATTAAATATAAAAATACTATATATTTTATTTTCTATGTAATTATTAAATATTAAATAATTATTAAATAATAATAGTGATATATTTTCACAGGCCCCTTTCCCGGTAACAAACAAAAATAAAAACAGAGCCGTAAATAAACCAAACATGAAAACTAGCATCAATTAAAACAACATAAATTATAATAAATGGGGGAAAATGTAGTAAATTAAATAGAAAAATTATGCCTTTAATGACAATTTTAATTTAATTTTAATGATAATTTTTCTAAAGCTGCTGTGCTCACCCGTCTATCAGTAGATTATGTACTGTAGGTCAATGTTCCGTTTCAGTTGCATTTCCAATTTTTCTAGCGGCAAGTTTTCTAGCAGTTTGGCTGTTTAGGGCACATTTATGCGCATTTATTCACATTTATGCACATTTATGGGCAAATGAGTGCATAAACGCCATCCAGTATGACGTGCCGTTGTTTTACAATGCTGCAAACTATGATGCAATACTCAAAAGGTTGTTGCCGTTGTTAAATGAATGCGGTTTGTGTGTAAAAGTTGATGTCTCCATCAGCCCCCCCCCGCCCCCCCCCACCACTCGGATAGTAAACTTCCAGCAGCAGACAGGCTTTGTGGATGAGATGAGTACCGTTGAGCGCAGGTGGGAAAGCCGTCTTTTATCACGTTTGGGTTGTCTGGAGTGCGCGTTGCACGTCAGCAATATCCCTCGGAAGGACGATGAGCTGCTCTTGATGAACACCTCGCAGCCTATCAAAATGCCAGAGGAAGCGCCACGGTTGGCATTCGGCACGACAAACAAATCTATCAAGCGGAGAAGAAGATGTATTCATTGGAAAGGTCAGCTTTGTCTCCGGCAGACAGCTGAAGATATTTGCAAAATGTCATTATCCGTGAATTGAATATTTTCAAGCAAGAGGTTGTCCAGACAGTGAACAAATAAACATACGTTACAGTCAGTTAAGCCCGGCGGGATGAATGTTTCTTCCATTATTTCCTAATAGAAAAGAAAGAAAGGAGACTATAAAGAAGGTACGCATATTTATACAACAAATACAATCCTTCTGTACTTTTCTCTACTCCATATCATCAACATGCCGTCCACTGGAAGGCTTTGAGCCACACTGTGTTCATTATCGCCATTAATCCCCATTACAGAAAGCAAACAGTAATATCTGCCGGTGACCGTTCCTAATTACGCTGGTTCTGTTTTGTAATGAATCCAGCAGATGTGCTCCTCCACTGGTGGCACGTGCCGCCATGCTATCTTTTTCATCAGCGGTGAACATTGCTACAGGCCATCTCCCCCGTTTGGCCCAGTATGAGATTGCTACACGCGGGAGCTCAAAGCTGCATCTAAAAGCGTGATGGGCAATCACAGCGAGAGGTGTAATCAAAGGCTAATAAGCACCCGGGCGGCTCATCCGCTCCATTTGAACTGACAGGTGAAATCGGGTTATCTCATTGGGTCATTTACGGGTAGTCTGCATAGCTATTGTGGGTGGAAGACAGCTGCAGGCAAGATGGTCCAAGAGTGAATGGTGCAATCACGACGCAGGAACCTCCGGAGCACGCGGCGAGAGAGGATGTACCAACCGATGTTCTAGCCTTAAGTTTATTTGGCACTGAGGACACTGAACTCCATTAGACGGAACGTGTCCTTCAAATACTTCGAATACAAACCAAATCCTGACAACCTTGAACAACAAAAGTATTATTTTGAGTAAGTGTCATTTCACTCAACCGAGCCAGATTCAAACAGATCAAAATCAGATTTTTCAGTCTTGTTTACATTTGTTTCTATGCAGTAAGGTGGTGGTTATCATTTATAACTGGCGACAGGAGCAACACATTTATTGCATTGCACTGTTGACTTATGTGCCAACATCGGTATCGGTTGATATCGGCTTTGGTAGCCAAGTATTGGACAACATTGGTATCGTGTTGGACAATATTAGTATCAGTTGATATCAGCATCGGTAACACCGTATTGGACAATATCGGTTGATATTGCTATTGGTAACACATTGTTGGACAATGTCGGTATTGCCATCGATAATCAAGTGCTGGATAATTTTGATATCGGTTGATATCATAATCGGTAATGAAGTGTTGGACAGTATCAACATTGGTAATGAAGTGTTCAACAATATCAGTACCAGCTGATATCTGCACCGGCAGACAATATCGACAATATCGGTATCGGTTGATATCGGCATCAGTAACAAAGTGCTAGACAATATCGGTATCGGTTGATATCGGCATCAGTAACAAAGTGCTGGACAATATCGGTATCGGTTGATATCGGCATCAGTAACAAAGTGCTAGACAATATCGGTATCGGTTGATATCGACATCAGTAACAAAGTGCTGGACAATATCGGTATCGGTTGATATCGGCATCAGTAGCAAAGTGCTGGACAATATCGGTATCGGGTTGATATCGGCATCAGTAACAAAGTGCTGGACAATATCGGTATCGGTTGATATCGGCATCAGTAGCAAAGTGCTGGACAATATCGGTATCGGGTTGATATCGGCATCAGTAACAAAGTGCTGGACAATATCAATATCGATTGATAACAGCATCAGTAACTGAATCACATGCGAATGTATTAGTGATTGCTGTAAACCTGGCATTATGGGAGTGTTGTTTTTGTGTTGATGACATCGACACACTTGGCTCTGCGTCACAATCTCTATCTGTTGTGTTCCTCACCTCTGAGTGGGATTTTTTTTTTTTTTTTTGGTCATGTGCCTTCAGTATTACTCAGAAATGGGACACGGCCCTCCCACTGCAATCTGTATCTGTTGCACAGCCGACATTGGGGAGGGACAGCGGTCACCTCGTCTCTCCGCCCACCTCCGTTCTCCAACTCATAATTGGTGTCCAGATGGCATTGTTGGAGGCAAAAGAAGCTTTCGCCGTGAAGCCTAGTTTTCTGCAGGGAGGCCTTCTGCGGGGCAAAGACATTTAAAAATAACAGATCCTTGGACAGCAAGACTTGTGATCCAAGTCATGAAGTTAATAAAACTTTGCATAATGTATCTTCCAAAGATATGACACAGTATGGAAATGCTTGATTTGATTGATATTGTGAATGAAATCCCACATTTTATTGCACAGGTACACCTGACTCACTGTGCATTTTTTTTAATTGAGTGTGACGGCTAAATAATTGGTATCAGTTGATATTGGCATCGGTAACAAACTGTCAGTATCGGTGGATATTCTCATTTGTATATCCACCAAGTGATAAACGATATCAAAGTCAATATCGGTATCACTTTTGTGGTGTTGATGGCTGTCAACAATATACGCTCATGTTGTTATTATATTATTCAATGCATAGCCAAACATTAGTAGCTAAACTTTGACAAATCGCTATCATTAGCATCCATGACTAATATGTTACGTGGGGCGTGGCTTCCGTGCTTAGAGCAGGAAGAGGGCGTGATGTAATGCTTGACGCACGTTCGAAAGTTAGTGCAAACTGGTTGCAAAGTTTTCCTCTCAGAGTGAAAACCCAGGTAGCACGGCACACAAAGATGTGCAGTGCAACTGATACCAACGTGGTATGCAGTATTTGTTTTGATAATTGCCGCTTCCTTGCATCATCTTTAACGATGGACACGGTGACAAAAGCATCTCTGAATGTGAGATGTCGAATTTATGAAGCGTGAAAGCGTTTGGTATTTTGAGCATGATTGTGAATCACCGGGAATTTAGGTCATGTTTTCAGGACATAACGTTATCCGGAATATTGTTTTTTTTATGCGAGTGAGTTTCTATGATATCGACTTATCACCTGTTAGTGCTGAAAAGGCTTCTGATGCAGGAAATGAACATAACATGCAAATATGGTTAAATATTATAAGCGTCATAATACAGTAAATACTTCCAATACTTCCTCGTTCAGGACTGGTGCAAACATCAACTTTCTTAATAATTATTTTAGTATCCAAACAGAAACGTCATTACTGCTTATCATACTGTAGTAAATACATTGTTATGAAATAATGTATGTCTTTAATACAGCGTATGATGATTTATGTAAATTTTTCTCCATCGCCATGGGAAATCACAGCTCCGGGAGGAATTTAATAGCGTGCTTGGACAGGAAGTGTCACCCTGCTGTGTCAGAAAATGAGCAGCAAAATGTTCGCTCCACCAAGGAGGAAATTTGGGGAGCCATTCAGTTGTCGCCCTCTGGCAACGCACCTGGCTTTGACGCTCGCCCATTGAAATTTCAATATAAAAAAAAAATCCTTTGCCTGAATTATGTCCTTTAATCAGCAGTCATCTGGAGGACAAAGAAGAAAACGGAACTTCTCAAGAGTATCATCCAAAAACTTTCTATAACTAAGCTCGTTATACCCCCAAAAAGGTCATACTTGGTCTCGTAGTTTGAGAAAAAAATGTAATAATAACAATAATAAACTGAAAATGACATGTGTAAGTCCACAGGTTAGTCAAATTATGACTTTAATTATTTCTGTTATTGTAAAGTGGAACCTTGTTTTTCTGTTATTATTCCTTTTCAAAAGGTTTGTGTGAAAACCAAATCAATATTTTCCCCCCAAAATAATGCAAATGCGATTAATCCATTCCAGATATCCAAAAAAATTAACACGAAATGCTTTTGATCACAGTGGAACCTTGGTTAGCGTACACCTCGGTTAGCATGTTTTGCGGTTAACATGGAAAATTTACACCACAATTTTACCTCAGTTTGCGTACATTTTTTGGTTAGTGTACATAAAACGTCTTTGTTAGTAGCCTGTTAGCTTTCTGATACGCTGTAAACAACTCAATAAATACATTAATTAATCGCTGGAATCAATCAAAAATGAAACAATCATCGATATCTGTTATGTGTTTCCCTTAAACCGTCCCCCCTGCAACCAGTGTTAACTAGGAACCTTTACATTAAAACCTCATTAAAACAGACTCAGTAGTGTTTCCCACCTTCCTTATCCTGGTACTTTTTTGCAGCCGCACTCAGTAAAAAAAAGCAAAGACTGTCACTCGGAAATCCGCAGTGCGCTTGAACGCCCCATCGGTACAGGGTGCTCAATGCCATGTGGAGTTGTTCATTGTTCTGTGTGCGCTCTATGAACAAATAAACCACAAACATGATAAAGATGAATCTGTCTATAGTGTCCCAAGTCTAAAAGAACCACTAACTGAGTCGTCAACACAAATGTATATACGTAAATTGTATGAAAACCAAGACCGCCTTCTGGTCACAATTTCCTGATGCTACAAAACCGGAGCGTATGCAAACCGAGGTCCCGTTTCCTCACATCCGTCTTCCAGTCATGATTTTTAAAGCCAACTTTTGTCGAGAGTCTATATTTGATTTGCTGTCTGCAAGGTGCGCTTGATGTACTTTTTGAAGCACCTGGAGGACAAGTGTCAAAGGAACGACCTTTATGGCTTATCTTGTCCGTCTCAAATTCAGCACGTGAACTCTACGCCCAAGAGAGAGCCGGATAACCCGAGGAAAGAGTTTGAAAGAGCAGAAAGATTGAAGAAATGTATTTGAGCCACACGCCTGTCAAGTCTGGGCTTTTGCCACTTTCATTTCCAGTATGGCCTTGTAAAAAGAATAAATATATATAAGGATATATTTGTTTTGCATTAAAATATATTAGGCAATAAAGTGCTCGCCTACAGCCACAACACAATGCAAAATACCGAGAGCTGAAAGTCTCCAAAATGTCTGACAAATATGATTAGGATCATAAAACAACTGGTTGCTATAGTTATCCCCCCCGGCTAACTCCACATGAATATCATTCATGCCGCCTTAGGAGACGGAAGAAGTTCGGATTAAAACCGTGTATCATTTGTTTGTTTCTTTGAACCAATATTAAAACAAACTTTTTTTTAAATGAAGACATGCCATAAAATTATGAGTTTTCCATTTTGACTTGTTCTTATAAAATTACAGCTGATTTTTCCATATTTTCTGCTTTTTTTTAGATTAAATTAATAAACTACTTTGGCTGTTTATTAGTTCCAAACTAACTATGGAAAAAAAACACGTCGTTATTTGTTGTTCGGGTTGGTTTAAAAAAAAGAATAATCAAACGAAGGAATGATACTCGGATTAGGAATCCACTCCAATATAAAACATAAGACCGCCTGTCGCATGATTGCACTTAAATGTGTCTGCAGGAAAAGATAACTGGCAAGTGACGAGATAAACAGGCCTATTATGCATTACTGCAGGACTCGTGCGCACGATGAGAGGACAAACGTCATGAAAACACGCTTCAAGCTGGCGCCGTTGCATTGCGTTGGTGTTTTTATGTCCACTCCCTGCAAAATCCTTTTCAAAATTGGACCCACACTGGGGGGGGTTATTGGTGTTATAAAGCCTGGACTCTCTGCTGGAGGCTGTCAGAATGAGTCCATCTTAGCTCCGCTCCTCCTTGCCCTGCGGCACTGTATATTTTCACTGAGGTCGCGGTGCTCTTATAGGAGAAAGTAATTGCGTATGGACTTGGATTCAACAAGCACGGCCCTCAGACGGGGGCCGGGGGAGACCGCTTGGATCGATTGGCACTGAACTCAGCACAAAGTCCGAGGAGGGGCCGGTCCTGTCGTAGCGACGTTATAACGATGCTTGTTCAAGCCGAGGAAGGTGTAAATCTAAACTCCAGCTGTGTCCTGAATCTGACTTGGATCTGTTCTATCTCTGGCAAGGCTGTCATTGACTGATGGGTAACATCTCAGCACATTTCCAGCTCAGCTCACCAAACTGGAAGAGCTGCATCCTCATCATCCGTTTGCATCTTATGATTACCCGTTTGCATCTTATAAAAGTCCAGGGTCCGCCAATTGCCTCATCATTCCTGGGGGGTCATCATCGCTTCTTTTGAAATTAGAATTGGACCGCTACTATCTCAGAATACTATTATTTGGATCACTACTATCTCAGAATACTATTATTTGGATCACTACTATCTCATAATACTATTATTTGGATCACTACTATCTCATAATACTATTATTTGGACCACTACTATCTCATAATACTATTATTTGGACCATTATTATCTCAGAATACTATTATTTGGACCACTACTATCTCATAATACTATTATTTGGACCATTATTATCTCAGAATACTATTATTTGGGCCGCTACTATCTCATAATACTATTATTTGGACCAGTACTATCTCAGAATACTATTATTTGGACCACTACTGTCTCGAAATACTAATATTTGGACCATTACTATCTTGGGGTACTATTATTTGGACCATTACTATCTTGAAATACTATTATTTGGACCACTACTATCTCATAATACTATTATTTGGACCATTATTATCTCAGAATACTATTATTTGGGCCGCTACTATCTCATAATACTATTATTTGGACCAGTACTATCTCAGAATACTATTATTTGGACCACTATTATCTCAGAATACTATTATTTGGACCAATACTATCCCAAAATACTATTATTTGGACTACTACTGTCTCGAAATACTAATATTTGGACCATTACTGTCTTGGGGTACTATTATTTGGACCACTACTATCTTGAAATACTATTATTTGGACCACTACTATCTCATAATACTATTATTTGGACCATTATTATCTCAGAATACTATTATTTGGGCCGCTACTATCTCATAATACTATTATTTGGACCAGTACTATCTCAGAATACTATTATTTGGACCACTATTATCTCAGAATACTATTATTTGGACCAATACTATCCCAAAGTACTATTATTTGGACCACTACTGTCTCGAAATACTAATATTTGGACCATTACTATCTTGGGGTACTATTATTTGGACCACTACTATCTTGAAATACTATTATTTGGACCACTATTATCTCAGAATACTATTATTTGAACCACTACTATCTTGAAATACTATTATTTGGACCAGTACTATCTCAGAATATTATTGTTTGGACCACTATTATCTCAGAATACTATTATTTGAACCACTACTATCTTGAAATACTATTATTTGGACCATTACTATCTCGTAATACTATTATTTGGACCACTACTATCTCAAAATACTATTATTTGGACCACTACTATCTCGAAATACTATTATTTGGACCACTACTATATCATAATACTATTATTTGTACCACTACTATCTGGAAATACTATTATTTAGACCCCTACTATCTCAAAATACTATTATTACTATTATTTACTATTTATTATATCTCAGGAAACTAATATTTTGGAGTACTCTGACACGGAACTTGCTAAGTAGTTTGTGCTCAGCAAGAAACGGCGAGCAGGTTCATATATTTGATCATCGTTAACCTGAGCTATGCAAATGAACGTCACGAGTATGTTTTGTACCATTTTCATGAAGTGCACATCCAATTCTTCGGTCATGCTTGCATTTCGGCTTAGGAAGAAGAATGTGCGGCGTCATCTCTGTCACCTCATATGAATCAGTGAGTAATGACTAAACAACTTGGCCATTTGGTGACAAGAAATAAAAAAAAAAAAAAGAATGACTAGCTTAAAAACATCCTGCCTGGCAAATCTGACCGGCGTGATCATCCTCTCTCCACATTCTGCTTTCATCCATCTGGCCCTGCAGTCTGCACCCGAGTGGCCGGTGACCATGCACATCATGTGACCACGCATGGATTTCTGCAAAGAATGAATCAAACATAAGCTGAAGTGGGTGGTAAAAGGATGTCTTTCTTTGAGGCGTCACACGGCGTCCATTGATCATCAAAACACAACCCGGCCAGGAGCAGCTGGCTGATTTCGAGCCCGCATCATGTGGCTCGGATTCTATTCCTTCGGGATTCTTTTACACAACTTTTCATCACCCAAAAAAAGCACAGCTAACTGCGGCTAAAACTGATGTGACTGAAGCACATGTTGAAAACAAACTAATCCTTGTGATTGGATCTTTAATCTTCCGGCGGGCCTCAAGTCTGTGGAGGGATTCGCCCCCTTTTGGTCCAACAACCACCTCGGGTTAACTGAGGCCATTAAGACCGTGTCTTGTTTCCAGACAGAATGAATATCTCCGATATGAATGTTTTTCACCTTGGCGAGACCCCCCCCCATCCCCCCCGCCCGAGCAGGTGTTTCAGCTTAAACTGTCCAGACATGAACAACGGCCATGATGTTTAACATTGACGCCTAGCATTGCTACTTCAGCGGTATTTCCGCTTTTCTTTTCAAAGCTGGAAGCAATTTTCCTCAAGTCAGTTATCCAGATCTTTCAAAGCCTCTGATCGTATCCTAGATCATAGAACTACACCATCGTTCTATACTGCATGTACACGAAGATACTGTTTTAGCACATAGAGCTAAATTCACATGTAAATATTGTGTATTAATTATAAAATCAGGCTGTTTTATAATTAACTATGGCCATTATTAATCAAGCAATATGCATATTCAAACATATTGTATAGATTTTTTTGCCTAAATGAAGCATTTTCAAGCATAAAAATGGTTAAATGAAGTAAAATACTAGTAGTGTTACATTGATAGGCACCACAGGAAGTACTATACAGAACACAAAGTAAACAAGGAACTCTCCTAATGCTTAATGACTGTGAATATGACTGATTAGTTTCTTGTATTATGTCTATTGTATTGGCTAATAGGAGTGTAAAGGTGACTATAGGGGTGCTATTTAATACCTAGAGGGTTCTAATAATGTTAAAATTTACTTTACACTTGTATTACTTAATATAGTAGGAGAAAAAAAGACATTTAAGACATAAATAAGACCGGCTATTCCTGTGGCGATCAAGTCTGGTGCTTGTGTGTCTCACCCAACATTACAGTAACATTACTGACACCTAGTGACCAGTGTACAATAGTACATATCATCGCAATGTCTTCTTCTGAATGCCTTGTGAGTTTTTGCTAAGTTAGCCATTTTTTAGGGCAAAATGTGTTTTAAAATCTTTTTTTTTTTTTTGCCGCATTCAACTACAAAATAGCTTGTCATCTTTTTTATGTGATAGAGTGAGACAATAAAATTAAAAGTGCAAAGTGTCAAGCGACGACTGTAGAGTGGAACCTCCAAAGTCGTGATGTTCGGAACATGAAAAATACGCAAAACACAAAAAACGTTGGCTTTCTAGGATTGTAAAATGACTATCCCCCCTTTTGGGGGTACCAAACCCCCAAAACTAGCAATGCTGAAAAGTGGCTCTTTATTTCTTCTGATTAAATCTTTAACATTCTCCAGGCAGTCAATTCCTTTATTTCCTCTTCTAATGTTTCCTACGTTTTAAGTTCACCTCGCGGGCATAGGCGAGCGATTTTGCTTGCTCAGATGCTGATGGTCGGCGTACAATGCACATTCTGTGAGATGCATTAAGGGCTTATTTCCGTCAGAGACTGCATCTCTGTAAATCACACTGCGGGCCGCACAGCAAAGCCAGGAACAGACAGAGCTGCATTTCTTCTTTGCTCCATTATTCTAATTGCCTTTAACCTGGAATCAATATTTACAGCACAGCCAACACCAGGGCTTGAAGATCTAAGCTTCTTCTTCCAGTCCCATGGAAATGGGTCGCCGTCAGGCTTGTCCTGGCCTTGTTGGGGATTGTTTGCAATATGAAAAGACTCGCCACGAGGAGAACCGAAAAAAAGGTCAGAAGAAAGAGTTTATTAGACTTTTAAAAAAGGTGGAAAACGCTCGCTGAAGGAGAAGGAACAGTGAGAAATCAAGTCTCCGGAGTGCGTGAAAGGCCAGCAGCCCACGCTGGGATCCCATCTGGCCTCTTTGCTCAGCTTGTGTGTGTGTGTGTGTGCGTGTGTGTGTTTGGGCGACTGAAAGTGTGTGCCAAAGTGTGACATGACCCCATACATGTGTTAGCGTACGTAAGCACCAGGCTGCTTGTGTGTGTTTTCAGATGGCACCTGCTAGCAACACACTCGTGCTTTTGGTGCGCTCATCGCTGTCAATGAGGATGAAGGAGCGTGGCGGCCCCCTCGGCGCGACACGGTGTGTCATTGCCTGACCTGTATGCAAGGAGCAAAGTAGGTCATGGGGGGGGGGGTGCATCTGCGATAGGGGCAGGATACGAGGAGGTGCTGAAAAACGTCAAATCAAAGAGAGATGTTCCGCGCAGGGTTCATTCGCCCATGAAGAATCTGGGAATTTGAGTTCGGTTAGAACAGGGGTGTCCAAAGCGCAGCCCGGGGGCCTCTTTTTTTTTTAATTTCATAAAAATCTAATTTTACAAGAAAAAAAAACAGCAAGACTAGTCAAATCAGCTGTAAAATAAAATACTAACGAACAAATACAAAGAAAATTAGGTTGCGGAAAATTTATAATGATACAAGAATAAAGTCAAAATATTTTGGAAATAAAGTCCAAAACTTCTAATAATTTACAAGAGGAAAATTTGAATAGTTGGAATTAAAAAAACTGCAGAAATTGGAAACAAACTGCTGTAATATTATGAGGACAAACTGCAAATATTAAAAGAAAAAGGGAAAAAAATTAACAAAAATATGGTAATAATGTGAGTGTGAATGGTTGTATGTCTATATGTGCCCTGTGATTGGCCCTGCCTTTCGCCAGCTGGGATAGGCTCCAGCATGTGAGGATAAGCGGTAGAAAATGAATAAATAGTAATAATCCATTAATTTACTGATATACTGTTAATTATCAGTACAAACACGTGACATACGTCAATATTGGTATCGTATTATTTCCTGACCATGAAAACCGATATTTATCATGGTGTCTGGAAGCCGTTAACCGCTCCAACCGCGGGACGGCATACAGGAAGTGGTAGTCAGCTCTGTGGAATTGTGATGTAAATGGCTTACAGTAAGTTGCCGATGCTGAGAGGATAACATGGCGTACAATGTTTTGCCCTATTGGCCTAATTCCCTCCACAACAATGCTAAAAAAGTGTGCCGTGCATACTAACCACAGCTTTTCAATAAATGATGACGCTTCCACTCGATGAGCACAACACTGTCGTCCCGAAATGTCCTCTGACCCACTTTAAGCGTCTCACTGAGATGCTCAGGGAGTTTGGGGACTGCATGTGGAGGATGTTGATATTCAAGTGTGGAACCTCGCTGATGTTTACACTTATCTTACTTTGACGGCAGTACGAAAAAAACACAGTCGGTTTATCCACGAAGGCAAACGTGAAGCCGCTTGATAAAATCACTGAAAAACATCGAAAGATTCACCGTGCTGATTTGAACGGGCTAAGCAGACGCCGACGCATATATTCCCGCCCTGTGGGTGCAGACAGCGTGGCCGTTTGCTGGGCCGCAGTAAAGAACGCCAACCCCTCGCAGCTATTCATTATCGAAAGTGCGTCTGCAGCAGCAGCAGCGGGCAGACAGCGGCGTCACGCACGCCGGAAAAAGATTGCTGAAACAAGCTCTGCAAAATTATGAATGCTGTTATTACCTTTTTTATGAATACTATTGGTGAGAATACCCAAGCGGTCGGCAACTTTGATAACATCGCGGTGAAGTCTGCTGGCAACAACGCCATCTATTGCTACAGCAGGGTGTTCAAACATTTTCCAGCAAGAGGAAACGCATAGAAAACCTTTTTACAACCTCCTAAATATGGGTTTAAACATTATTAGAGCCCTCTAGATATGAAATAACACCCCTATAATCACCACAATTAGTCAATTATCATTCAAACCTGCAATAAAAGCTTGTTGTTCCAATGGCGATCATCTGTTGCGTGTGGGTGTTACTCAATATTACTGTGACATTGCTGACCCCTAGTGACCAGTGTAGAATACTACATATCACAGTGCTTTATTATTTATATGCTTGTGAATGCTTAATTTAGACAAAAATGTGCTTAAATATGCATATTTTTTGTATCATTAATTAATTATTCAACCAAGAATTTATGAATTAATCCACTTTTGAGAAACCAAAACAGGAAATTGTGAAATTTGAAGCACAAACTGGTGTCAATATTCACAATATTCATATGTATCCTTAAGTGAAATTATAGAATTAGCATGTTACAGCAGGAAAAGAAGATCAATAAACTTGAGTAGAGAACTTTAATTGCGGTGCACCCCACAGCTCCTCATTAAGCCCCTTTTACTTAATTTTGTATGTGCGTCATTTACTATGTTCAATTAATAATAATGTCACAGAAGGACGAGAAAGTCATGGAACTTTGAGGACAATGTCACGTTTGTGTCTCCGGAGCAGCCTGACACTGCATCTTCCTCTTTCCGCCTCACAGCGCTCACTTTGCAGATGAGGTTGGCAGGGGTAGATCAGCTCTATAGCTCAGACTAATTTATGTCCTCTGCAGAGGGCGGTGCATTAGGAAGATCAGCCTCATCCAGCACTGCCACACGAGCAGCAAGCTGCCATGACTAAACAGAAAGAGGAGCACACAACCGTAAACGCAGATGAATGAGTCGGTCAACTCCTGCGATCAATTCAAAGCGAATTTGATTTTACAGGCACAACCGGAGCGGCGGTCTGGAGGTTTTACGTTTGTATTTAGGACCTTATTAAACACGTTTGAATGTATAAAAGGTATACATGCTCATCACTAATGAATGACCATGTAAAATCATCCATGAACAGATGGAATAATCCCTCGCTGCTTTGCGCTTTGAATGAGGTGGCTTCACTCTATCAATGAATTAATGTTTCATACTTGAAAACAACCAATTATTAATCAGAAAATGTATATTTATATATAAATGTTTTGTCCAACTTAAGCGTTTTCCAGCATAAAAATGTCCAAATGATGTAAAACGCAAATACCAGGCATTGAGTGGCATACAGTGATGTGTAGTATTCCACATTGGTCACTAGGTGTCACTAATGCTACATTATTAAGACAATAGCCACAACAGGAACAGAAAATAATAAAAGAATAAAGAAAGTCTCCCAATGAGTCCATAACCTTGATGACCCTTAATTAAATTACACTTTTCACCCTTGAAAAGGCTTGATAAAAAACACATTAGTGTACCATCAAGACATAAACATGTAAACACTTTTTAATGCACCAAAAATGTGCGGGTGAATTCTGCATGGCAGCAGTTTGAGTACGGCCTCCATGTTTTTAAATGAAAACATTACGCGAGTTCATTTGAGGACCTAAGATTCAGTTCATCGGATACAGTGTTCATAAACGTGTAGCGCTGATGCTCACCATGAATATTATTTATTTTAGCATATTGCTGCTATGGGTAGGCAGCAATTGTGCATATCTGTGACTCACCGAAATGTGCAGATCAACATTTTATTCTGTTGACTGGACTCTTTATGGCGCGTGCTGTTTGGGATGTTTATGCGCTGCCTGAGAATGCATTCTGTATGCAATTTAGCGCTCTCACGACGTCGGAATCTTTCTTCCTCAGTTGCGGTCCAAAAGAGTGGAGGGCAGATGCATAGCCCACAGGAAACAGCAACAGCTTTGCCTCGAGCGCTGACCTCCCCCGATGACAACCATATGCCTCCGTATTAAATATGTATGTCTGTGGAGAGTCTGACATGTGATGTTCACTGTGCTAAAACAACCAAAAGGAGGTAAGAACTTCCATATGGTTTTCATGTAAATTGGCTGTCCGCATCTACGAGCGTTTGGACTGCATTTGTCCTCCAAGGTTGTTTGGACTTGGACCCGGTTTGGCCGCGGGACCCACCATCAGCATCTCAGTGGCAAGTGGCGACCCAAATTGGATTTTTTTTAACTTAAATATCTTACATTGCACGCTCTTCTCCAGCGGATATCTGCAGCTGTGTAGCACAAAAGACAGTAGCACAAACAGAACGCGAGGTACATTCACAAACATCGGGTTATTTCAACCCCCACCAGCTGAGAATCCTGTTCTAGACCTAAGCATGGTTGCTCTAGACCAGGGGTATCCAAAAAACTGGACCGTGTCAATAAACTCTAAATATTAAACATTAAGTCATTAAGAGGGAAAAAAATTGCAATTTTATGAGAATAACTGTAAAATATTATGAGAAATGTAAAGTAATTTTAATAGCATAAAGTTTAAATATTAAAGAAATAATTCATAATAAATTTTTAAATTCATTATAAACAACATATAAAGATTTGGTGAAGGAAAAACGTATATGTTATGAGAATAATGTAAAAATATTGTGTCAGTGAAGTCATAATTCCGACAAAAATTCGCAAGAAGAGAACTGAAATAGTTTTAAAACAAAACAGCAGAAATTGAAAAAATATTCGAAAAAGAAGAAAGAATTAAAATAAAAGCCGCATTCTAACAAGAAAAAGTCACAATACAACAATAGAAATGCATTGTTGTAATATTGAAATATAAAAATATTGAACTATAATATCATATTTTTCAAAGTTGTAATATTATGAGAAACAAAACAAAATAAAGTTGTAATTTTTGAAAAATTTGGTTGGGGAAAAATGATCCTATAGGAATAAAATTCGAACACGCCTGATTTCTTATTAAAACAATAATGGCCGTCAACCTGGTTGACAGCAACATCCTTTATGAACCGCAAACCTGCTAAAATTGAAAGCACTTCCTGATCTGACCTTTTCATCATCATCATTCCCGGCTAGAGTTTCAATAATATTTAAAGAAAGCCGCCATCGTGGTTAATTAAAAGTAAATATCCTAATCCCGTGCTGACAGCTCCTGTTCAAACAGCGGGTATAAAAAGCTGGCAACCCCGTGTCAAATGGCGCTATTAATTCAAACCAAAATGACTTTTGCAAATAAAGAGTGGAAAAAACAATAACAGTGTCTGAGTTTTGGGGGGATTTTGGTATTGGTATTTGTCCGTTGTTATGATGTTTCAATGTAAAAAAGGCTGTTTCATGTTTAATGTGTTTACTGCTGTTTCCCACCGCGTTTGCCACCTCGGAATTCTCAGGTTGCAGTCATTTTCCGATCAAGTATCATCTTATTACGTGTGGTGTAATCAATCATCCAATAGAAACTCTCTGGTGACATCATATCATGCAGCGCACGCCTGCGAGCATCCCGACATTCGCTGTCCAGTCACAGCGAGCAACGTGATATCACCGTGGGCAGTCACGGGACAGTCAGCCACATGACGTGTGTGCGGCTGATTTGTGTTTCCCGCAGGAACGCAATCCATCTGTGGTGTCGGGTTGCAGGGGGAGGAGCCGGATGATGTCATCGTATCACGTTTACAGTCAGTCAGAGAGGAGATTCGGGAATATTTGGAATAAAAAAGATCCATTTTGTGTGCACCGAAGATGAGTCAGAATGACAATGAATCACGTTGAAGGTTTTCTGGTAAATATGGAAGCGGGTTTGACCAACCTGTGCTCAAATACCAAAAATGTTGACCAAGGTGGCAGAAGGATGCATGAAAGCTGCCGCATGTGCAGCCACGCTAAAAACGCAACATTAATTTATTAACATGGGGTTATTAAACGACACTAATAAGAATATAAAAGCCTTCAAAAGGCGCTTTTGTGCAGCTGCGACATTCCTGATGACGAATTAAGACGTGAAAATCTCCATGCTGCCTTTGATGGACGATAAGGAGCATTCCTGAATGGTTCATTCTACTGTAATTAATATTGATTAGATTAGCTGGCAATAATCCATGTTTATCTGCAGGGGATAATGTGGCTGGCACAAACAACCCTGGGGCCAAATTACAATGGCAATAAAAAAAATAGCTGTAACATAATAATGAGCGAAGGAGACGATAAGACTCATTCACAAATTGAAAAAAAAAACAACAACACCCAAACGCCTCAATTAGGTGTTGTTGCGTATTTATTCAAATGGTGTTGTTTTGTTTTGAGCTAGTGTGACGTTTGGGTGCTGCTCACACTTCTCCTTACGGTTACCGCTTATCCTAACCGTCAACCCTCATTAGGGTATGCTGGAGCCTATCCCAGCTGACTTGGGGCGAAAGGCGGGGTACACCCTGGACTGGTCGCCAGCCAATTGTAACCTTGTCCTTTCAGTCACTACCCAAAGGCCATGGGTGAGGGTAGGAACGTACGTCTCGGCTCAGCTCCCTCTTCACCACAAGGGACCGATGCAGAGTCCGCATTGCCACGGACACCGCGCCAATCCACTTGGCGATCTCGCGTTCCATTCTTCCCTGAATTTTGCACCCCCAAAGCAAAAAGTGACCATGAGAACTGGTTTCCGGGGAGGTATAGCTCCCCTTTCGACACATAAGACGGCAACCCAAGCAGGGTAATTTCATGCCTTTACTTAAGGGGCTTGTAGCATATTGATTGCAGTAAAACTGCATTATGTACTGCACTCTGCGGAACAAAGCAGCCCACACATTACTTGGAAAATCCTCACAGTCCAGTCAGAGCGCATTGAGCATTGAGGTTGCGGCTCATGTTGCATTTGTAGCTTTGCTTATTTTGCACCAAGTTTGCATCCTCGATGCCCCCCCCCCCTCCCTTTCCCCGACTGACGTGTGCTCTGCCAGGGGCGATTTCAATCAAACGACTCTCTGTAAACCAAACCTCTCCCGAGGCGCACTCAGTCCAACAAATAGGGAGTGCCGATACGAGCAAAAGCTGGTTATGACTTGCGAGTGCTGTTCTAATTCAATTCACCTTTATTCCTCTTACCATGGTTGTTGACACCGTGTCTGCACGCCTTCCATCCACCCCCCCCCCCCCCCCCCCCCCCCAAGACGCATCAACTAATGGCCACGTCTCACTGTGGGTGTGCAGCGTTCCTGGAAACACACAACCAATCACATTTGCCATCTGGGTGATGGACAGAGAGCCGGGAGGTCCGCTGATGTTAAAGTTATAAAAGGATGGAGGGACGAGCCAATGTACTCTTTTGGCATTTTTTTAGCTGAAGAAGCTCATCAATGTCAACATTTGGATCGATTCCGATACCCCAAATTTATGACTGGATAGGACAGCTGTTGTGGCGCAGCATCCTAAGTATTATCATCCAAAGTGCGGCCTGGGGGCCAATTATGCAAGAGCATTTTGAAAAATGTTTAAACTAAAAAAAAAAGTTTAACAAGAATGACATCCTAATAAGATGATACAAAAATAACGTAATTGTAGTAGCATAAAGTTAAAATATTACAGGGAAAAAAATTCTAAAGTTGTAATATTATAATATAATTAAATATCATATTAAATGTTATATTAAATATTATATTACATATTGTTACTTAAATTAAATATTAAAGAAAATTTCATAAAATGATGTAAAAATATAAACAACAAATGAAGTAGCAATATTTGGAAAATTAGGTTGCAGAAAAAGAATTGCACGAAAATTAAGTCATAATTACAAGAATAACATTTGTGAGATGAAAGTTGAAAATAATTGGAAAATGTAAAAGATAACAGAAATGGAAAAATAGCTGTCAGATTCACTAAACTAAAAAAAAAGTCTAAATATTAATTTAAAAAATTGTATTTTTGCAAAGAAAAAAGACAGAATTTTACAAGAATAAATGGTAATAAATAGTAAGTTAATAAAATGAAGAAATATTTTATTTTAGTAGTAGTAAGCTAAAATATTACAAAAAAAAGATATTTTTTAAACATCGTAATACTAATAATTTAAATCCTGTTATTTTTCCCTATGTGGCCCTCGCTGGAAGAAGTCCGTGTTAATGAACGCGGGCTCACGGCGCCCAGGCAGAAACAGTCGACACGTCCGTTCTGGAAGACACGCGCGCCGCTGCTTGGAGAATACGCAGATGTGCTTATCTAATAAAAGTAGCTGGAATAGACTGAGGAGAGGTCACCGTGTCAAAGCTCCATCTCAATTGCCTGGAAAACAAATAATCCCACGGAAACACAGAGCGGAGACAAGAATAGGAAAAGCACAAACACAGAAAGTCTGCTCCTAATGGATTATCCTCCAAGTCCCCAAAAAGCCAAAGGTTTCCTTGGACTGCAATTCCCAGGTGTTATCCGCAATCGATACATTCTGACTTTCTCCTTTTCTGTCTCCTTTTATTCAAACTTTTGCCAATTCCCCCAGGCTTGTGGTATTTAGCGGAGTGAGGACTTCAATCTCATCAAGACCTTTGGGAAAGATTAAGAGGATCACTTAGTGGGGTGTGGGTTGATGTGATGACTAATCTGTGAAGAGCCTGTGGTGAATCTCCAATCTATGTCATCGGGACAAACACAATCAAGGCCGTGGCCTGAATGCACCTCCACGCCTCGAGGAAAGGACAGAAAGAACTCACAGGGCACAATAGCGGGCAAACTACATCCAGCAGGGGGCACTGAATGTTTTGGATCGCAATGGCGTAGTCCATTTTTAGGGCAAATAAATGCATTATGCATTAAAAATGTAAGCGATCCTTAGTTATTCACTTTTTAACCAAATGCTATAGCTTAATGTTTTTCTGCAGAACCCTTGGGGGGGTCCTTAAACCCCCAATTTAGAATCCCTGCACTACATTACATGATAGAAACATACATAAACACGTAAATGTTATATTCTTATGTTTATAAAGGCATATTTTGTTTATTCGGCTCCTGTTTTGGATCTCACACTGTGCGTCATGGTGCGTTCAGGTGACCAGTATTTCTGCATGCTGACTTTTCTCCACAAACATGCTCAGCAAGAGTCGTGTTTATTTCGTAGTGGGTGTGCAGATGACAAATTACAGCCTCGGCCTCGACGGGACCCAACGCCCAAGATGACAAGTCCTGGAAAAAAAAAAAAACCTCCTGTGTCCTCTCATCTGCGATTTACACTCCAGTCATGACGGTTAGCTCGCACATCGATCAACACGGCGACCGCCTTCCAAACAAACACTGCCGGGCCGGCTTACTGTACATTTTAGGGGAGTCACTTTTCGGGCAGTAAGTCAGAGCTGATGAAAATAAGAACTTTCAACCCACAGGTGACGCCCACACACAACAGGATGGCTTTTATTTCTCTTTTGGCCTCTCGAGCTTTACAACCACTCCCACGTTCGCTCGCCCCAGAAGAGGGATAAATCTCTACGGAGTGGAAGTGTGCCACATTTTAGTACGGAGACCTCTTCTTTTGCTTTTTTAATACAGCGGATAAAACACGGGAATTGTAAAAACAGGACAAGAGTTTGGCTGCTCCCTCGCAGCAACATCATCAAGACAAGCCATGATTTCTTTTAAATTATTAAATTCCTGTCAGATTTGCTTCATGCGCCGGCTGTCAACTTGTCAAGATGTCATCCGCGCCGCTTCCAAAACGATATTCATGCCCACGCGCGACGACACAGCCACGCACAAAAACATACGAACACCCACAACGCTTTTTCCTTTGCGAGTGTCCCAAACCTCAGACGTCCATCATGTCACACTGGTCTTTATGGGAAACTTTGACTTGGACCAGTTATAATGTCACGCATCGCCCCGGTGAATCACACTGGGGCTGCATGTTGGAAACCATAAGCCACCATAACCAAAAGGTAAAAAAGGCAGCAGGTTTTGTCTGCAGGATGGAGGAGTGTTTACATCTTCGGGCACTGCAATTTTAACCGGAATGAGGGACCCAAGAGGGGATTTTGACTGGGAAATTGAACAAAAGTGACATTGGATGGACGGAAATGCGGAAAAAGTGCACCGGAACGCTTTGGTCGCGTTTGAGTTTCGAGCTTCCTCACTAATTGCTGCAAAAGGAAAGCCAGCGGAGAAATAATGAGAGGCCTACTGCAGTGTTGCTCTGCAGCCAGACCAATGGGCAAGGCAGCATGGCATTGTGGGGAGATGGATGCTCGAGTGACGCTTTCAAAAAGAAATAGAAAGAAGAGCTGTGGTTTTAGAGTCATTTCTTGAAATTAAACTTAACGTCACGGTTGCTCGCAACTTCTTCTCGGGATGTTAAACGCCACACTGGCAACTACTAAAAGATACGCCGTGAATTAATAATCAGTAATTCACAAAAATTAGTTTATCAAATATTTTCATATAGTTAGAGCACTGAAAACAACTTTCTTAATACACGTTTTCCCATTATTAGAGCCCTGTAAACATGATATAACACCCCTACAGTTATCTTTAAACTCATATTACCCAATATGGTTGACATAATATGAGAAAAAAAGACATGTAAGACATAGTATATTCACACAAATTAGCATTGGGAGAGTTCCTGTTTTTTTTTTTTACTTCCTGTTATGAACAGTACTTCCTGCAGCAGCTATTGTCTCATCAGTATAACATTAATGCAACCTAGTGACCAATGTAGAATTGTTATTGTTATTTTTGACTAATAACAGACCGTGTTCAACCTTGAAACAATATTTTTGATAAAATTTGATAAAAAATGATGTCATATGTGCCATGTGATGTTATGCTAAGAACAAGCATAAGCATAAGCGAGAGTGTGCATTAAGACGGTGAGCCAACACAAAGCAAAGTACGGTCGTCAGCCCCGAGGTGCGTGTCAGCGATGCAGACGCGGCATCACTTCAAACAGCGGAGACAAAGCAACATCCGAGTGTTCACTCTGGGAGAAACACACTGACAATTCACAGGAAGTTCATCCGAGGACGGGAATGAGGTCACGGTGGCTCCACGTCAACAGGAGTGGCAGCTGAGACGTACGTTTACCTGAGGTGAACTTTGAATGGCAGCTGGGTGTTGATCACCGTCCTAGCGTACCTTTAGTATGAATACAGTATTCATGTTTGGTCAAATACCTCATGATGACGTCATCATAAGACAGCCCATCTCTTTGGGAATGCTTTCCAGGGAAAATATTGGGGTCAAAATGGTTCAATAAGTAAATAAATATTCACTTCCTCGCTGTCTGGCGTGCAGTTGCATGCCATATTCATCAATATTGATAATCATTTTTTTACTTCATTTCTGTTTACATTTTTACAATAAATATTTGTTTCTGAAATTCCATTTATCAGCAGTTACTGCTCTATTTATATTAAATATATATATTTATATACACATTGTGGCATTCAGTAAAAAATGTTATTAAAATGTTATTAAAATTGGATTAAATTTAGTTGTATTATTTAATGTCTGTACATTTTTTAAAAGGCCCGCAGCACTTTCTAAAACACATTCTAAAAAATCATAAAAAATACATTCTATATTTAGGACAACAAAAATGTAAAGAAATTATATATATATATATATATATATATATATATATATAATAAAGAGCAGTAATTTGGTGGCCAGTTGCATTTTATTTTATTGGCCCAAAAATATTCTTAGAAATATTAAAACATTTTATTTAAAAAAAACAGACAAATTAAAATTAAAATTAAAATTAAAATTAAAATTAAAATTAAAATTAAAATTAAAATTAAAATTAAAATTAAAATTAAAATTAAAATTAAAATTAAAATTAAAATTAAAATTAAAATTAAATCAGACAGAAGCGCAAAGTAATAAAAAACAAACACACATATGATGAACTATACCACACATCATGTAAAACTTGCATATCGTCTTGTGCGGGATGAACCAATGTTGTGGCTCGTGAATGTCTATTTGCGTGTTTGGTCTGCCGTATGTTATCTCACCTGTAACTACAAACAGGGAGGGAATGTTCTCACTAGCGGTGTGAGCCAAATGCCACTACTGTACATACAGTATGCTATTTTTGTGCTCACAGTCAACTCGCAGTCGGGTTTCATCCCACGCTGTGGGAGCTCGGTAGTTCACTTTGCATACTGATGACGGCATTTAAATATCAATGAAATACTAAAAACAACTGACCTCACACTCCATTAGGTGGTAGCAGGCTCACTCTCTTGCTGCCAGTGATTGCTGGAAGAGAAAGGACAAAAGAAGAATGTTAACATGGAATATATGCTCATATCCATACACAAAAAACTTAAGCATTGCGCCTTCATCTTGCAAAAAAAAGGAATGAAACTGTAATAATTAGTTGTGTTAGAAGGGTCGGATTGATGGTATTTCTTTCTCTCCCTGCAAGACAAAACCAAAAAGAGCGGGAGGCAGGTGATGACATTTTGTTAATCTACAAGAGGATGCCTACGTGTGTCGAGTGGCAGATGGCGCGTGGAAACAAAAGCAAAACGCTGGGAGGGTGTTTGGCATTTGCCGAAAGAGTGGGCCGGTGGGGTGGGGGGGGGGCTTTCGCTTACAAGGTGTGTGTGGGATGCAAGTGTCAAACGGTGTAAAATAAAAAGGGGCAGGGGGAAGAGAAGTTATTCTTGTTATGACTTAGCAAGAAAATATTGAACTGAGGGAGTCTTGATGATACTCTAAAAATAATATGGCTGATAACATTGTAAAAAAAATACAATACAGCAATAAAGTTGGAAAATTTGAAAAAAAGGTTTTGACAAATTATGACAAAAAACATAAACACTAACATTATGGTAACAATTCACAATATTATTCATAATATTAATAAAAATTCATGAAACAGGAAAGTCATAATATTACAAAAAAAGTTGTAATTTTAAAAGAAAGTTATACGATGCAAAAGGGCAGAATATTATGAGCATTAGATCAAAGTATTGCCAGTAAAAATTAGAATATTATGAAAATAATTATTATGATGGAGGAAAAAAATTCCAAGATTATATTAGTAGAAGGAAAATGAAATATTACCACAAAAAAATCCTAAAATGACACAGATAATGTTGTAATATTATAAAAAAAAGTTATAATACGAGGAAAATCTAGTGAGGGAAAAAAAGTTGTAACATAAAGTTGGAATATTTGGGGAAAACAAGTCATCATATTACAAGAAAAAACGCGCACAGCAAGGGAGCGATATCGATTTGCTGTTATGAAGGAAAAAGTGCAATCATTAAGCTCCAGCCACTGAGTGTGTGTTGGTTGATCATTAGCGTTAATTAAGACTTATCCCGCTCTTAGCCAGTTGAAGTACATCTGTGGCCGTGGCCATGGCAACAATGAGGTCTGCCGCCTCGCCGCCCCCTCCAGCAGTCATTGTGATCTGTCCAGCAATTACCACACCGCTACACACTTGTGACAAACACAAGTCCAGTCTGTCTTCCAGCACAAAGGACAGCACAAGTTCAATAAACCGTATTGGATCGCGGCCCAGTAGTTGGAGACCCCAGGTAGAACATTATTATACTTCTGCTTTGAGATGACCGAGAGAGAATGTTATTTGTTGTCCAAAACAGTATCCAAAGTAAAGCTGCTTTCCACTCACACATGAAAACTGACTTTGCACCTCTCAGCTGAGTCCCCTGAGGCGGTGACTGTCTGAACATCAACTTGTTTATGGTGCAGTCCTTAGCAATTCAACATGGCGCAATACTGCCATCTGGTGGAGAGAGGTACAAACACGCCGTCAAAGTATCACCGCCACGACGCCAACAAAAAACATTTTACAAAAGGTAATATCAACACCGTGAAGTTGAAACAATACTCACCTTTTGTCAATATACTTGTTGACCCTTGATTCAGCTCCATATAGTGAATTTTGTCGTTATTTTGTACGTGCTAGTCACAACACAAGCAAATATTCCCGATACAAACAGAGGATGCAAACTGACTACACTGAAAACGGTTATATGTTTACACTCAGGCCTAACGATTGATTCATTAAGTACGACACTTATTATTTATGTTTATCTGGTCGCATTTTGTGTTGAATATTACCGCGTGTTTTCTTACTTGATAGCTTTTCCGGTACCGTGACGTCATTTCCCAGCATTCATTGCGGTTATGTTTGTGCATTGATAAAATATTTTCTGGAACTTAATTAGCTTTCCCCATTAGTGCAATGTGTAAATTATTAGCGTTACAAAGCAATATGCTATGGAGAAAGGAGTATTAAAAAATAATAATTAAACCCTAAGTTAAATAGATTCTTATAATGACGGCTATAAGTATATATGGGTGCCTCTCCATGCCGGTTGGTCCGATGGCAGTGAAGTTTCAGTGAATTGCTACAGTGAAATACAGAACTTACGTTTCTTCTCTCCCCACTCTCACCGCCGGCCTTGACCAGCCTTTTGCTATCGACCAAGTAAATTTAATGCAATTTGTTGTTTGTTTTGGCGCACAGTTCTTCAGAAACATTACACTGCATTCATCTTATTATTGCTGTTACCTAATATCTTTATACATTACTAAATATGTTTCTATCCATACGGTTTAGAATGGCTTATGATCACTTATACATTATATCTTTAAGATGATGACTTTGGTGGGTATTTCTATCTCAGG
This sequence comes from Doryrhamphus excisus, assembly GCF_037039965.1. Taxonomy (NCBI): domain Eukaryota; kingdom Metazoa; phylum Chordata; class Actinopteri; order Syngnathiformes; family Syngnathidae; genus Doryrhamphus; species Doryrhamphus excisus. The sequence continues at coordinate 2,213,958 of NC_136361.1, forward strand.
ACCACATACCAAATGTATCAAAAGTTGACCAGCTTGGCAAGTAAAGTAAGAAATGTCAGTGCAAACCATTGTTTTTTTTTATTTTCAGTGTGTATTCTTCTGTATGTTTTCAAACAACCATCCATGCAAAACCTGTATCACATAGTGAGCAGGGAAATGGTTTCTCATCAGTGTGTATTCTCATGTGTTGGCCATGACAGCTTTTGTCGCAGCTTTTTCTCCGGCATGTGTTCTCATGTGTCTTTTTAAAACACATTTTTCTCGAAAAGCTCTACCACACACTGAGCAGGGAAATGGTTTCTCACCACTGTGTATCGTCAAGTGTGTTTTAAGGTTTGTCCGGCTACGAAAGCTTTTGCTGCAGTTTGAACATGAATATGGTTTTTCTCCGGTGTGTATTCGCATGTGTCTTTTTAAAATACTATTTTCTCGAAAACCTGTACCGCACACTGAACAGGAAAATGGTTTCTCCCCGGTGTGTATTCGCATGTGATGTGCAAGGGTTGTTTGACGATCAAAGCGTCTGTTGCAGCTTGAACATGAATATGGTTTTTCTCCAGTGTGTATTCTCATGTGTGTGTTCAGGTTAGCTCGGTCATGAAAGCTTTTGTCGCAGCCAGAACATGAATATGGTTTTTCTTCAGTGTGGATTCTTGCGTGTTGTTTCAAATTATCACTCCGTGCGAAACCTGTACCACACATTAAACAGGTAAATGGTTTCTCACCAGTATGCGTTGTCATGTGTTTTTTCAAATGGTCATTTCGTGCAAAGCCTGTACCACACACGGAACAGGTAAATGGTTTCTCACCAGTGTGTCTTCTCATGTGTTGTGCAAGGTTTGCTTGGTCATGAAAGCCTCTGTTGCAGCTCGAACATGAATATGGTTTCTCACCAGTGTGTATTCTCATGTGTATTTTCATATGATCATTCCGTGCAAAACCTGCACCACACACCGAACAGGTAAATGGTTTCTCACCAGTGTGCTTTCTCGTGTGTCTTTCGAGGTTTGCTTGGTCATGAAAGCTTTTGCTGCAGCTCGAACATGGATATGGTTTCTCACCAGTGTGGATACTCATATGTTTTTTCAAATGATCATTTCGTCCAAAACCTGCACCGCACACTGAGCAGGAAAATGGTTTCTCACCAGTGTGTATTCTAATGTGTGTTTCAAGGACTGCTCGGTTACGAAAGCTTTTGCTGCAGGTAGAACATGAATACGGTTTCTTTCCAGTGTGTGCGTTCATGTAGTGAAAGGTTTGATCGGACGGAGAGCATTTCAAGAGTGTGTTGTCAGTAGGACATGTCTGATCAGCTTTAGAGTCTTGATCATCCGTGTCAGGAGAGTGTGACGTTGCGTCGCAACTGTCGGATCGTAAAGCCGAGAGGTTGTCTGCTTGTGATCCTCCATCAGCTTCTGTTGTCACATGCCAAGTTGAGCTGCCACTTGGAGGCTCCGCCTCTCTCTTCTCCTCACCTTTGTCTTCATCTTCCCTCTTCACAGGGACACCAATCACCGGAAATTCCACCAGTCCTCCAAGATGCTCTCCATCCCGACTGATTCTGTGATCCTCCTCTTCTTCTTTAATGTGAAGGGCTTCCAGCTTCTCCTCCTCCTTTTTAATGTGGGCGAGCCGAGGCTTCTTGTTCTGAAGATGTTCTTCACGGACATCTGCAGGACACAAAAAGATTGCTTCACAATAAGGAGTCAGTAATTCAGATTGAGCTATGTTTTCTGAGACTTCCTATCACGTACAACTATTCATATGCGGATGTTTTAATGGGAATGAAGCAACAGCAACAACACTTTCATGGTTCCACACTCCTCACTAATCAATGCAACTTCCTATTGAGCAGTCCTTCTCAAATAGTGGGGTGGGGCTCCCTCTGGTGGACGCAGGACTCCAGAGGCTTTCATTTGAGTGAACCTGTGCCAACATGTACAAATGTATCATATTCTAGATGCAATTTGACTCTTGAATACGCTTATATGTTGTATTTCGAATCGGGGGTGGGCAAAAAATGTCTGTCCCTTGTGGTGTGACAGAAAATAATTGAGCAGCACTGCTACCAACCAAGGACGCTAAATGATTACGGATGTCGACTCAGTGTTTCTGGATTCTGCTCACCATCATGGCGAGTCCAAATCATTTCCAGTGCCCTTGCTGTAGACAACCTCTTTATAAATAGTTCTAAGAGTATGATATCAAGTTAGCAAACATGTGAGTAAGAATGAAACAAACCTGTTCTTTGTAAAACAACTCGGGGCTGATTGAAAACGGCGTCCAGTTCTTGACGTTGTCGCTCGTTCTCCTCTTTTGTTCGACAAAGTTCCTCCTCGTACTCTGCTATCGTTCTTTCAAACACTACGAATATTTCTTCAACAGCCGCAGTTAGTCGCTGATTTACCAACAGTGTCAGCATTTGAACTGTGCTCATTTTCACACATTTTACACTCACACTTCATCTCTGCTGGTCTTGCGTTGATGATAACTTCCGGGTCTCGAAGCTAAGCTAGCCTGTGCGGAGCTAAACTGTGCGGATCGTGAACAGAAATGTAGGTTCTTAACACCACAATATCGATACTTTGATATTTTAGTCATTTGAGAAAATAAACACCATTCAAAGGAACACAGTATAAAGTACGTATGTTATTAAGATAATGTCTAACTGATGCGCGGTTGGCAGCAGTGGGAACTACTTTTTCTTCCGCCGGATGTGCGTATTGTGTAGGCGCAGCCGCACTGCACAGTAGCGAAGGAAATTCCGACACTTTTTAGAGAGACGTTTCTTTTGGCTCGATTCACTAATGAGAACCGACTCTTTCGGCTCTCGACTGGCTCCTCAAATTTCTGTTTACTTGGTTCATTCATTTAAATTGGCCATTACTTAATCAAGATAAAATAATTGTAATGTTTTATCTTGAACAGCATTTTCTATAGTCTAGACTGCCACTCACAGCTTTTTAAAAACAACTTTATTGCATTTAAATGGTACCAACACATTAAAAAAAGGCTGTGCTATACATAGGGGTGTCACATAGGGGGGAAGTTAGAAGTTCTCAAGGCAGCAAATGTTTGGAAAGTTCCCTGGTTACACACAACAATGATGTCACACACGTTATGCGTGGTGACAGTTAGATATCAAAATCTTGCCGATTTATTTGAAGTCCTAGAGCTTCATTTACTGCTGTTGTTCTAACCAGCTTTACTTTAACTCAACGCTTTCTCATGTGTGAGTTCTCATGTGTACTAAAAGTGGTTTTCGTTGCGAAAAGCTATTTGAGCAGATTGAGCAGGTATATGGTTTTTCTCCGGTGTGTATTCTCATATGTTTCGTTAAGCTACTATTTTGTCCAAAACCTGTACCACACAATGAACAGGAAAATGGTTTCTCCCCAGTATGTCTTCGCATGTGTTGTTTCAAATGACTATTTTGTCCAAAACCTGCACCGCACACTGAACAGGAAAATGGTTTCTCCCCAGTGTGTATTCTCATGTGTTGTATGAGGTTTGTTCGTTTACAAAAGCCTCTGCTGCAGCTCGAACATGAATATGGTTTTTCTCCAGTGTGTATTATCATGTGTCTTTTGAGGTTTGCTCGGTCAGGAAAGCTTTTGTTGCAGCTTAAACATGAATATGGTTTTTCTCCAGTGTGTACTCGCATGTGTTGTACAAGGCTTTTTCGGATACGAAAGCTTTTGCTGCAGCTTGAACATGAATATGGTTTTTCTCCAGTGTGTATTCTCATGTGTTTTATCAAATCAGAATTTCGTCCGAAACCTATTCCACATACAGAACAGGTAAAATGCTTTTCTCTATTGTGTATTCTTGTGTGGATTGTCAATTCTACCTTCTCAAAGAATCTTTTACCGCATACTGAGCAGATGTATGGTTTCTCTCCAGCGAGTGTTCTCATGTGCTCAAAAGTTTGATCACAGGGAGAGCGTTTCAAGTGTGTGTGGTCAGTAGGACACGTCTGATCAGCTTTAAAGTCTTCGTCATCCGTGTCAGGAGAGTGCGACGTTGCCTCGTCACTATCGGATAGTAAAGCCGAGATGTTGTCTGCTTGTGATCCTCCAAAGAGGTCTCCATCAGGGTCTATTATGCGCTCAGTTGAGCTGCTACTTGGAGGCTCCGCCTCTCTCTTCTCCTCACCTTCGTCTTCATCTTCCCTCTTCACAGAGACACCAATCACTGGAAACTCCACCAGTCCTCCAAGATGCTCTCCATCCTGACTGATTCTGTGATCCTCCTCTTCCTCTTTAATGTGCGGGGCTTCTGGCTGCTCCTCTTCCTTTTTAATGTGGGGGGGCTCAGGCTCCTTGTGCTGAAGAAGTTCTTCATTGACGTCTACAGGACACAGGACAAACACATGCTTTACAAAAATGAAAGCAAACAAAAATAAATAGAATAGTTTTTGGCTTTGTGCTAAAAGGGGGAATGAAAGGGTGATGTCATCGCCAAATTAGTTGTGAATCTACATTATTTTTATGACAAATATCTGTCTTTGTTTTGGGGTAACTGGAAAAATGACAAATCTGGTCTTTCGGACAATCTATTAGAGCAATAAACAGCTAGACAGTGTGCTGAGGACGTGCTTACAATGCAATGTTTTTGGATTCTGCTCACCATCATGGCGGCCATCGTGGCGGAAGTGGAAGCCGAGTTTACAGTCCTATTCATTTCTAGTGTCTTTGCTCTAGACAATGTCTTGAGGAATTGTTCTAACAGTAGAATATTAAGTTAGTAAGCGTGTGAGAAAGAATGAAACAAACCTGCTCTTTGTAACACAACTTGAGGCGGATGAAAAAAAGCGTTCAGTAATTGTCGTTGTCGCTCGAGCTCCTCTTTTGTTCGACAAAGTTCCTCCTCGTAGTCTGCTATCGTTCTTTCGAACACTACAAATATTTCTTCAACGGCCGCCGTTAGTCGCTGATTCACCAACATTCTCAACATTTGAGCTACACTCATTTTCACGCACACACACTGGAGCCCTGAGCGTCGCCATGCGTTGCTAACTTCCGCGTATTAATGCTAAGCTACCCCCGGAAGTCGTGACTTGCGGATTGATTCCAGTGTAAATGTAAGTTCTTTAAATCAAAATATCAATACTTCAGCCATTTGAGGTAATAAACACCATTAAGAGGAACACGGTGGTTAGTAAGTTTTTTTTTATTGAGATAACGTTTAAATGATACAGCGAATGGTTCCAGTGGGAACTACTTTTTCTTACGCCCGAGTAAGTGCGTAATGCGCAAGCGCAGCAGCACAATTAGTTTAGCAATTAATCATAGACTAATACTGTCATCAGGTAAAAACGGGGACAAACACACCGTCAAGTTTCACTTCTGTTTTTTGAGTGATTTACTGAAATATAATTTAGCTTAATCCATCTGAATACTGTGTAAATAATTAGCATCACAAAATATATTATGTGGAAAATGCATCCAATGTAAAATGGTACACCGTAAGATTTTGCAGTTATACTGTAATTGGGTGACGGCGCCTGAGCCATGGCTGTACTGTATCCATCTGGCGTCATCACCTACACAATATATGATTAAACAAACGAAGAGTCATGTGTATGTGTAAAGACAGAATTACATCTACAAAGTTGAATCCAAAAAATAAGAAACATTTTTAGAGACGTTTATTACAGTTGCCAACCAGTTTGGAATCATAGAAAAGATGTCATTTCAGCTTCACCAGATGCAGGCAAATAAGCAAACAAATTAGAACCTACATATCTATCATATTCTAAAACAATCCCAGCTTGCATTCCACCATCACGTGTGGCTCACCCATTATTTCACTCTGTGTTGGATCTGCAAGAAAACAAAGTCAAGAGGATTTAGCAACAAATGCATTGACATTTACGTCAAACGAGGTGCTGTGCTCATCACCGTTGAGGATGTCCTCAAAGCCGATGTTTTCATCAGTTCCTCTGAGTGTGTCCAGTGCGATGTTAGAGCTCTGTAAGAATGGCAGGCGCTGGATCTGGAGGAAATTTAAATAGAATGGAATAGCTATTATTGCCATTGCACACTGGTTACAACAAAATGGGCATGTAATGGGGCCACTCTGCACGATTGGAATCAACATGCACAAGTAGACACGAGACCAATGCAGCGTTGCCAGCAGAATATCGCAATGTAAGCATCGCTACCTGTCTGGCTGCTCTGTACTCCATCTGCAATTTGAGAGGGGCATGAAGACCCTGGATGTTCCTGAGGGTGGAGAAATTCATCTTGTCCTGGTTCAGCTCAAACTGAAAGAAATTACACACAATTTAGGTTATGCATGTTTGCTGTTTCTTGTTTTTTGTATTTTTATTTGAAGTATTTTTTTCTATGAATATTGTGACTTTACTGCTATGTTTTGGCTTTGCCGTTGTAACGTCTTACCAACTTGCAATTTTATTGTTTGACATGACATTGTAATACTTATTTTTCATTCGTATACTTACATTTTTTTCTGCCAGCTCCAGTGGGTGAGCAGGAATGATGTCATTCTTTACACTGGTGAAGCTAATCAATAAAACACAATTGTTAATGTCCAACTTTAAGCATACTATCTGTCCAATTCCTGTATATCGGACTTACCCACTGCGCAGGGTATCATGTACTCCATAATCCCCCTTTGAACGCAAGCCTTCCACAGCTACGCTGTCTTTCATATGAGATTGGACCCCTCGAGAATTCTGACATGGAAATTAAGAGCAAATTGTTAGTATTTCTAAATTATGCTGCAGTATTATAAATCGAAACCAAGTCGCTAGGTTCCATGCTATCTGGCTAGCATTAGCTCCAGTGACTAATCATATTCACAATAAAATGCCTTCAGAGGTGATAGAAAGATACAGCAGAGTCATAAACAATTCACTGAAACATACAGTCCACGTTAAGTGGGGTAGCGATGAGGTTAATTGAAATAATCAGCAGCAAAACTATGAATTTGATTACCATTATGGTACGGCGATTCGAGCTTTCTTTTCAATATACGGAAATGTGTCGCCGTTTCAATACGTCATATCCGGCAACGACGTCACTGGTTTGCGCCAAGCTTTGACCCCCGTTTGACCACAATTGATTGGCAGAGTCTAACCGAAGATTGTTGTTAGATGAGCATGAATGATTGGTAGTAGTTGATGTTCATTTTGGCACGATTAGTTCGGATATACAGTATTAGTGTCTAGTATTTAAACTTAAGAACAAACAACGTCAGGGCATGGGGGTATAGCTCAGTGGTAGAGCATTTGACTGCAGATCAAGAGGTCCCCGGTTCAAATCCGGGTGCCCCCTCATATTGTGCAAATCACTTTTTTCAATGATTGCTTTTTCTTTTGTATCATGTAATTGTATTATATTATGTAACATTTAATGTAAACATTACAATTGTTGACGCAAATCAGGAAACTCATGGAAACAACAATATTAAATACTATTAGGCGAGTTATTGTACTTTTTAAATGTGTTCTACATCTCATTTGATTTTAAACTTTAAACTTACAGTTGAACTTGTTATTCTTACATGATATTTGTCATTTTATATCTTTGTAGAGATGCTTGCGCCTCAAAAATGTTATTTAACAGACCAAAACAGCAGGGGGCAGCATAGTACCACGATAGCGACGCTGCAGGCAGATTGTGGAGCAGTATGCTGATTAATAACAAGGTGATGGGTAGTGAAATAGAGCCAGCAAGTGATGGCCAGTCGTGCATCTGATAGTTCTTTCATTTAGGCTCAAATCATGTTGCAATAATTCTCTCCATGTTTACATCACGCAAGGTGCTTGTCACTGTCGTCCTTCCATAGAGAGGAACTGTGATCACAATCATGATCAACAAATTCAAGGCAAATCACAACATAATTCAATATCAACTGTATCAAAATTTACAGTACCACTCAACCTCAGAGCACGCACGTCAAAGGCTGCATCGTCTGGAATGTTTTAAGAAGCATTTATATGTGCACAAAAACACACATGTTGTACCTTCAGCTTATTTGCTGCATAATCCCCAACTAAATGAATTATTAAAAGCAAAGTAGAGGTGGCACAGACCCCAAGCAATGAGCTGCCCAATGAAATCAGGCCAGCAGAGCCGCTGACCTCCTTGCAATCTCTTCATAGCACGCAACTGTGATTAACACACGAGATGCACCATAGTTTAGTTTAGTTTTCAACCATCTCAGAAAGTATCAGAAAAATCAAAACGGAGCATTATTATCCCCGTAAAGGCACATTTTGCATTCAATAGTTGTGCGCATGTCATAAGAGCGGTGGTGCTCGAGTGCACGACAGCACACTTTTCATGCAAATCTGCCTTTTTTGTCATGTGATGATTACTGCGGCCCAAATCCAGGCTAAAGCTTTGAATTGCCATCAGCTGCAGCCATTATGTCCTCACCTGGCTTTGATTTTCACATTTTAAAAAATCACTAAATTAACCAGATTTGTGGCAATATAATACACAACACACAATACAATCAGGGATGCCCATAATTAATAAGCTTTTGGCAAATATATTAGACTTGCGGCTCCATAAAGTAGACAATACTGCTCATTTTTGACTGACAGTCAGCATACAAAGGACCCCCTCACAGACAATTCTGTTAAATTTGACAACTCATTCATATGCTGCTGCACATTCAGTAATGAAACGGGCACACTAGAGATAATTGTACTCCTCTTTTCACCACCTTACTTACTGCGGGGGTGTCTTGACAGCCTCCTCACCTTTAATGACACCTCTATCCGCTCTGTAATTTCAATCATTCATTATGTTTCCTGTTCGAGCATGTGTCCTTATTAATTATGTCTTCCATCGGTTTACATATTTACTTGGGGTGCCTGATAATTATCAGGAATTATGACATATACCAATTATGGAGATCATTTAAAAAGGCTCAAATGAGAAAAGATTACCCGTATGAGGCGTTCTTTTTTCTCCCGCCTGTGATGTTAACGGCCCGAGCCTCACCCGAGCTCACTTGTAAACGAATATGCACTCTAAGAGGAAATACGTTGTACCAAATGCTCTGTGATGAAAAAAAAACACCTCAAACGGCAACTCTGTGGCGTTTCAAAAGAGCGGTGCTCGGTGCATGTGCATGAATACAGTGCACCTTTCTCGGCCACACCAGATGGCTCGTCCTGCTCTTCTGCTGATATCCGTAGCGGCACACCGGCTGTGTGTCCGAATATAGTCCACTTTGCTGGGCCACAGCAGGCGACTTCCTCCAAGATATTGAACTCCATTTGGCCCCGCTGCTGCATTGATGTACCTTGAATATAGAAAAGCACTACATGTTTGATTTTTGTGGGAAAGTGTACAAAAGCTCAGTGGAAAGTAGGCTGGGAGTTAAGATTTATATCTTTTTTTTTGCGGTTTTGCAACATGGTAAACATCTAAGCAATGGATTCAAGTTAAATGTCAAAAGCATCGCAGAAGCTGTGAAAGCCATTTTCATTTGATGGCAAGGTTTTTCTTTTATGCCATGGTAAACACTGGCATAAAGGACCTTAAAAGGGTAAATGGTACAGTCCTCTAACCACCAGTGTCTGCATGTATTATCAGGGCATTCTAGCACTTTGCCTTATGTAAAATCAACTCAACAAAAGCAGTAATGGCAAGACAAGCTGTACACGAGGGCAACTACACAGCTAAAAACACAAGCAGCAAGCAGCAAGATGAATAAAATGTAAATAGAATAAGCGTACAATCAATAAAGTTGACAGGGCTGACTAGCGACTGTATCTAAAAAATGTCAGCTTTTGGAGGTACTGCTGACTGAGTCCGTGTTGAAAAGCTATTAAGTTTAGTGTACCATTGCATTGTATTTTTTCCTTTAATTTTGCCGATGACATGAGTGTGTGTACGATTCCACACTGCCGGAAGTGTTTTATGAAGATTTCCTCTGTAAATTCCCCAATAGTGTCTACTGTGAAAGCTCCAGGATGTAATTACTCAATCAATTATGTGAATTATTTCACAATGTGTGCTGTTTTTGCAATACATGAATTTTATTCACCTCAACATTCCTTCCGCTAACTTGCTCGCTAACTCCTGCCCACAAATTTCCACATTTATTGTAATTTCAGATTTTCTGTGAGGTTTCCCATTGAAAAAGAATAGGCAATTTGTCGCCCTCTAGCGGTGAGAATTCATTTTACACTTTACATTACTGAAGCATTCGGCCTGTTTCCTTACCGGTGGTTGCTGGTTTGATGCTCAACACCTTTGTATTCATTCAACTTATTTATACATTTCGATATTCGCTCTGCAAACTTTCCAAAAAATTAAAATCTGTTTTTTTGTCTGCTAAATGTGATTGGACAAATGAAATGGTGGCCCCTACAGGTGAAAAATCATTTTACATTTTACATTACGGCTCTAAAGATATAGAAGTTGTTTTGATTCTTGAACCCACTGTACTCATTTATTCACTCATTTATGTATTTTTTTCAAATTTAAAAAATGTTTTGTTTGCTAAAAAGTAAAAATAAAATATTCTGCTTCTGTGCATGGCGGCATGGCTCAGGGAGAATGGTGTTTCCCAACCTGATGGTTGCTGGTTCGATCCTCGGTCAGTGAATTTTCCAAGCTACTTCATCGTTCATTCGACATTTCAGTTCAGCTTCAGCAAAACTGTCACGGAAACGGTTGCTGAAATGTGATCGGTGGCGTACAGCACGTGGCGTTATTATTTTTCGCAGCCATTTCCTGTTAATTAGTGTCATCGCAGCATGCGGCATGCATTCAAGTTGAGTGCAATCACGCTAACGATGCTTTTATGTGTCTGATCATGTCTTTGTGTTCGCATCAGGAGTCCAGAGAGAGTGTTTGCAATCAGGATAAGAGGGGGAGCTTGGAATTTTAAGCATGGCGTAGAGTGATTACGTCGACGCACACACACGTGGAGAGAAGACGACGAGGCAGCTTTAAGGTTCATCATTTTATAATTCGTTTAAACAATCGCTTGTCTGGATTCCGGGCTTCATTAGATAAAGCCTTCCTGTTTTGCAGCAGGATGTAATTAAATGTAAACAAATATCCGCCAGTCAACAAAGTAGCCTCATTAGCTGCTTGCATGTTTTTATTTATTCCACGTTATTCATAGTAGTCTTTTTTTGTAATGTTTCACTCTAATGCCGTAGCCTTTATTTACATTATTTTAATTATCGTCATTATTTTTAGCTGTGTTTGGTTTCACAGTAAAGAAGAAATTAAAGCTTGAAGTCGTATTTATTTTGAAGAATACAAACACAAAACACTAGCTGATGAAAACATTCAATATTTTATTATAAGATGATGCTAAATATTTTGTATTTTAATAAAATATAATTTTTATAGTAAATCAAGTTTTATTTTTAATTCACGATGATATGTAGTGTCTTACATTGGTCACTAGGTGTCAGTAATTTTACAACAAAAACAAGAAACTTATTTAGTTAAAAACGTCTTATTTTGTCTTATCATAAACAGGTTCTCTATTCAATTCAAATGAAGTTGTCACATTGTGCGTCGGTCCTTTACAAGGATTCCCAGCATGCATCAGTGTAACCATTCAGTATAAAGAGTGGAGTGGAAACACTTGGCAAGGAGGTCTTCCACATTTGAGCATGTTGTGTGTTTGCAAAGCAACGGCAGGTGCTTCCTCCTTTTTTCTGCAGCCTTTCTGCATCGACCTTTACCCCCCGTGAAAATGACCTCACATCTACGCATATCGGTAGCGCAGGCATCCAGATTGTGGCGGCCAGACTCGTTATTTTTAGCGGCCTGAGTCATGCTTTCCTCCATTGTTCTAGATCAGCACCCTTGCTCAAAGCTGGAGAGGTTTGATAACGACTGAAATAGCAGAAATAGTCCATCTGTCACCTCAGCATCCAGGAGCGGCAAACAATGTTTTCTTCCACTCCACGGCCACCAATTGGGAAGTTGCGTGAAAGTATAAAGAATAAAATGAAAAATATCAAGATTTGACAAATGAACAGGAAGGAAGTGTCACGTCGGAAAAGGCCTGGGAAATGACGAGTACACTTCCAATTATTTTTAACAACAACGGAAAATTGACTGGAATATACATTTTGTAGCACACCTGGTCCCCCCCTGCCCCCCCACATATGCCCAGGGATCAAATCGCGGTCCAGCGCAGCTCTTAAGGTGTCAGGGAGGTCTACCAACGCACTTTGGCACAGCCGCTCCAGGCACAGCTGCACAGTAATAACAGCTTCACTCTATCATTTCCAAAAACATATTCATTCATAAATGATTTGGTTTCATAGTTGAATACGACCATTACATAGAAAATATGCACATTTAAGCCAACTTTATGTATTTGCAAGCATAGTAAAACACTAATATAAGGCATTCAGAAGACTTTCAAAAATACATGATGTGTAGTATTTTTTACCTGTCACTAGGTGTCAGTAATGTTGCATTTATAGCCACTACAGGAAGTACAATCAAGAACAAGGAGTAAAATGCTTCCAATGCTAACATGTGAGTCTGTGCCCTGCCTTATTTATGAATACAGCCCATAATAGTACAAAAGTCTGTTATTTAAGAAAATTGTATTTGTTTCAATGAAGCAATTTCAAGCATAAAAATGGCTAAATGAACAAATAATAAGGCATTCAGAAGACGCGTTCAGGGCATATATAATTTGTCTTGGGTAATAGGAGTGTAAAGGTGACTGTAGGGGTGTTATTTTATTTCTTGGTGGCTCTAATGTTAATTGGTCTACCATTTACTTTGATGTTAAAAGCTGTATTTATTCATAAAAAAAGGAACCCCAGTTGTGTACTGTGTGCGCCCCTTGTGAACGGGGCGTGAAATAAAATAAAAAATAAAGAACTAACACATAAAGGAAACAGTTCAAAGTCACACTACCCTTGGTCCTGCACCTATTGTGTGTATTTATGTGTGTGTATGGCGGTCAAAGTGGTTCTGAAATCCAATTGGGAATTGAATAGAAGGACACTCAATGGAGTTTTATTGCACCTAATGAGTTTGGAGTGAAAGGGGAGAGTCGGTGAAGGGAGCGACCCCCCCGAGGCATACAGTCAGCAAACCTGTCCGTCATTTCACCCAGAAAAGAACCAGATTAAAGCCCTTTCAGATTCTCAAAGGTTCATTAGAAAGCGTTGCATATATTAGACTATAAATCGGACGGTGCTCTCTCCTGCTTTGGTAAACATTATTACAAAATACTGTGACTGCTACGTGTTATTCTTTGTCCAAAGTGAAGGAAATTGTGCGTATCGTATAAATATCCTGATATGCCCATAGAACACCAACGCCAAGCTGAGCTCTGCAATTTTACTGTTTAGGGGTTTGATGATGCTGACATGCATGCATGGCGCCCAATGCACAATGCGAGCGTGCATACGAACCGCTAATGCGGCCACGTCTCCTTTGTGCACATAGAAAGGTAACAGAATATCCACATCATATCAAACATACTGCATAGTAATCTCTCCCAACAATGCACCGCCACCATAGCGGAGGACAAAGCAGGATTATATCAGGGGGGGGTTAATGGATGGGCCACTAATCTGCATGGATGGTATGTAGCATGTCACAATGCAAACAGGTGATAACTCCAAAACGCAATTTCTCCAAACAGCTCATGTATTTCCCACAGAAAGCAAGCAGGATGATGTTGTACTCTTGGTGTCATTTCCATAAAATGAGCCGCTATTTCATAGTAAAGTCCAAAAGAGGTGACATATCACACCCGTCTCGTGCTTTTGCACATTTAAAGTGTGCAAATAACCTCCGTGCTTAAACACATTAGAGATGACTTTGATGTATTAACAGTAACAACCCCAGCTTGTGTCAATGGAAGTTCTCCGCATATCGCCAGTCTCATTTCCATCTGCTATAATTATCTTCACCTTCTCTTTGTTTTCTTTTCTTTCTGCAATTAAGCTTTGTTTTGTTTCACATGGCGTTATCTCGTGTCGTCCCTGCGGTGTCTTAGAGTGCGAAAACAATCCACAGCAATATAATGGGGACATAACAACAGACAAGACACTGGATAAATAACAAAAAAAAATATTAGCTTCTTTAGCGGTGCGATGAAAAACATGACATTTTTATCACTTTCTAACCTTGTCATTAAGAATGGCAGAGGAAATGAGGACGTGGGCGGGCCATTCAGGGACACATTTGATTAGACAGTTGATCTGTGCGGGTGAAATTTGATGGGCCAAAATGCTAATGATTTTCGGGGGAGTCGTGCGTCAAAATCGTGCAGACATTATCGTCTAGGTGACAACGCAAGGAGCGGCAAGATAATTGAACTTGCCTACATTACTGGTGGAAGTACTGTATGATGGTCTGGCGCTACAAGAGTGCTGCCGTCACAAGGGGGGAGCTGTGGTTAAAAATGCATTGTGATTAGTTCAGGAGCTGATGCAATAATTCAAAAATTGATCAATTATAATCATGCTTTTTAATAAATTAAAAGTATCAAAATGTATCGGCGAGCAGACTTCCTGTTCAAAGCTGTCAGGGCAAACCTTTTATTCAAAACAAAACAGATTTAATGACACGTCACATCATATTTCGACACCCAAGGTTGTTATGCAGCAGCGATGAGTCCCACTGGGAGGTTTGATCGTCACGATGATCATTAATTAAAAGTGCTCGAAGGTGGTTGGAGGCTGGTTTTTGTCACAAAACTTATGATTAAAATCCGTAAAACATAACGGATGCCACTTTTCCGAGTCATTTCTTAATTAAGTTTACATACTGAACGTGTGGTGGAATAGAGATGTGAGTTTAGGGGTGTTAGTCAATGTCTGGGGGGCTCTAATGTAAAAAAAAACATGAAAATATTAAATAAGAAAACATACTTGTCAGAAATTCACTTGTCGCTGTGATAAAGGAGGGTTTACTATATAAGGATTACTACCAATGATTCATCATCATTTTGGTTGAAGGCCATCATCAGACAGCAAAGTTCTAGTGGATTTATGGATGTGTCGAAAAGGACACCAAAAGAAGAAGAATCAGGTCTGACACGCGGGCTCGGCACAGCAAGCGGCATTGTTGGCTTGTCATAACGCGACACGTCACACGAATCAGTGCACAACTGGGAGTCGACTGCACTTCCAGTAAAGCGTTACTAGATGGCGAGCGATGGCGCGAGTACAACTGAGGAGAAGTTCACGCCCAGTTGAGAAGGAATCACTTGACAGGATGCTTCATGCCACCGGACCACCGAGCTAATTAGTTAGCATCAGATTTATTTGTTCTAAACCAGGGCTGGGCAACATTGGTTTAAAAAATTTGGTGGCATCAAGCATATCACCATACTTGCTCACGGTGCGACGAAACAAAAACACACCAAATCCACAGCAAGTTAATGCATCACATAAATCAACAATAAAGCGCTAAAAATAACATAATAAATAGTCCAGGCGTACTTGTACCTTAGAGAATACTCAGATCTTGGACTAGAGCTGTCCTATCTAGTCTTTGAAGCTTGCTCAACCATTTTTTGCCCCACTTTTACTCATGTTTTAATTGTGTATAAACGAATGAATGTTGTATTTTAACGTATCTTTTACTCTGTTTACTTGTTTTTATTCAACTCCATTTTTCTGTAAAGTGTCTTTTAGTATTTTGAAAAGCGCTATACAAATAAAATGTATTATTATTATTATAAAACCTAATTCTTCCATCGCTATACCCTAGGGTGCTATGCAGGGGTCACCTAAACTCAGCAGGTAAACTTTGACTCATTACTGCCCATCCCGACACACACACTTGGATGCAATGCCTTAACGGCAGGAGTCTGTTTCAGTCTCATTACTGTACTTTCCCATCAGCACACATCTGAGCAGAGATGAAAAAAAGGGTGTTCGCTCAAAAGGGAACCAGTGGTTATTATCCCCAGGTCAGTGGGTTGCGCCCTGTATGTGCACAGTGCATGGGAATGGTGGCGCTTCCCCCGCTAAAGAAGCCATTAAAGCATGCCAGGATTTCAGAACCGTTTGTGTTTGGGACTCTTTGACTGGAAAAGAGTTTGAGATGCCGCAGAGCCGCACGGCAAGCGATGGTTTACATTCAGACTAAAGCGGTGCTCTTAAATCCTCCTACTCCAACTCAAGCTGACGTGTGAAAGACAAAATAGTGGAGGCGAGCATGTCTGCTAAGGATTATGTTCCCATACATCATAACGCTATTCTCCGAGTCTGTTTTCTTAAAACTAAGTAAAAAAAAGATGAGTTACATTATTTTGTCTTGGCGTCACTTGCAATCAATCAGGTCAGGTTTGCTTTAGAGACAGGATGATAATGGAAGAAGGCTTTGTACTTATGGTCCTCTAAGTATTTCACCTTGTGGCTCCCCTCAAGGAGAAACGGGAGAAAATGAGCTATGATTGACAGAAAGTCAATCACACAGATTCAGATGGCTTTGAAAAGCTGTCCTAGTAAATATCAGCACTTATAGAAAGAGATTTGGAAGTGAAATGTGGTCAAACCTGCAAAGAAACAAAAACATTATGTTGCTGTCCAAGGTGCTTTGTCACTTAATTATCAAGGAGGAAGGGAATTAGGTGTCAAACGTTTTGCTCCAGCACGAATTTCTCATCAAAACAAAGTAGTTATTCCTATATGAATATGAATATGAAGTCACAAGATGGAAATATCATTTTCCAACTCATTCAAACAAAAAAGTAATTAACTGCTAAAGATGCACTGACACATTGTGACAACCAATCCCATCACGGGAATGACTGTCACACACTATGAGGTTGTCATACCAGGAATTTTTAATACACATTTTAAGCCCCGCCTACTCTATATGTCATATATGTGAATCTATGAGTTGTGTGACAGCCCTGTGATTGACTGGCAACCAATCCGGTGTGTACCCCGCCTCCTGGACCCTAAACAGCTAAGATAGGCTCCCAAGATGGAGGACTGATGGATTATCATGATAACACTATGGCGTTATCATCATCGTAAAGGCATCTTAAGACCACATATATCTTATATAATGTATATGTACGTTCATTTGGTCGTCATACACCGTGGCGTTGTTATGATCAGCAAACACATCATAAGCTCAGCCTCCTGTCTATGTGATTTATATCATCTTATGAGTTACAGTATGTGACAATCAACCCCATCACAGGGATGGTCGTCACACACTATGGCGTTGTTATGATCAAGAAACACATCTTAAACCCAATCTACAGCATATATGATATTTATGAATATTATACATCATATTATTATATACAACTAACACCGGATCATCTCATATAAATCAACTTTTTTCCCAAATTTACTAATCTAATGTTGATAATGAGGATAAAATGGATGCACGTTTATAATAGTAGTTTGTAACACATATTTAATGGTCTCCAGGTTTCCAAAAATGTACATTTTAATGGCGTTATAACAGGAATATGCATCCCATAAGTCTGCTTCTGACCACCAGACAGGAGAAAAATACATAATTTGGTACACTCCTGAGTAGACATCATAAATAAAAGAAAAATGTCTTCCCTCGTTGGACATGGTATTGCCTCTGACCCCTTTATCTTTAATGTTGCATCTTTTTCCTGCTTTAGATATTATCTGCTGTGTGCTGCTGTCTGGTTCCACCATGCTGTAAATGTGTCCATTGTTTACGGATAGAATCCACATGGGTACAACGCTAACCTATCACTATGATATATGTTCATTTAAACAACAGCAGCAAGTTGCTTTTAATTAATGATGTCATTTTATATTATGAAACGTGTCCCGAATGCCCTCAGGATACGTTCCTGCAGCACCGATACTGTACCTGGACGTGAAATGGACATTTGACAGATTACCAGTGACATGCTTGGTTTCATGATGAAAGATGTCAAGATCATCATGTCTTCCAGGGCTTTTTGCCCAGGAAGGCATCTTCCTTCTGTACTCGTGTGGAGCAACACGGCATTGCCGTGTCCTCTTTTTTTTTAAAAGGTTCAATTGCATCTTCAACATTCACTACCATATTAGTCACATTCGGGACTTGAACATGAGAGCAGCTTGTTTAGAAAGACATTTCTAAATATTTTCCCGCCTCACTGCTCTTTCGTTTCTTGAATATTTGCGTGCTTCTGTGTTTACGTAACATTTGGACGCATCCCTATAAAAGCACGGCGCCGCCCCGACTGGATGCAGCAAAACATAGAAATGTCTGTGAAAATGACGAAGCAGTGATGGAATACAGCAATAAGCAGCCATAATACTACAGCGCTGGAGAAGAATTTGCATTTCTCACTATTATTCCGCCTGCTGGTGATGGATGCTTTTCATATAAGGAGTTGTCCTAAGGGGGCGGAGTAGTTCTCAAATCAGAGGCAGGAACTGTTTAGATTTTTAGACTTTTACGTCTCCAGCCCTTCATGCATCATTTTGTACGCCTGAGGCTCCTTCACTGCAGCCCGAGATTGATGTCTTCATGGCAACAACATCAAACATTTTGGGTGCCTGTCGGTTGGTCAGCATGCCGAACCGAATCAGCTCTCCGCCGGCCCGCTTCTGTTATTATGGGATCCATTTTCTACCGCTTATCCTCCCGAGGGTCGTGGGGGTGCTGGAGCCTATCACAGCTGTCCAGGTACAACATGGACTGGTGGCCAGCCAATCACAGGGCACATATAGACAAACAACCATTCACACTCACATTCATACCGATGGACTATTGGGAGTGGCTAATTAACCTAGCATGTTTTTGGAATGTGGGAGGAAACCGGAGTACCCGGAGAAAACCCACGCATGCACGGGGAGAACATGCAAACTCCACACAGAGATAGCCGAGGGTGGAATCGAACCCGGGTCTCCTAGCTGTGAGGCCTGCATGCTAACCACTTGTCCACCATGCAGTCGGATTGAAGTCATAATATAAAAAAAGATTATTTAAAAGGAAAATACTAAAGAGGAAAATACTAAATTCAGACAAAATGCTAAATACTAAATACATTTTTTCAACTTAAAATTTCTTTTTAATTTTTTTTAAACAAAGGTATGAAAAAAGAGCAAAGCTGAGATGCAGTATTTTCTTAAAATATTACAGTAAATGAAAAAATTGTAACGTTAAATATGAATCGTGACTCAAGAAAAAAGTTTGGAAACACTTTTTTAGCAATTTAACAACTTTTCCTCATTTTGAAAGATTTGATGGCATTAATCCCAAAAGATCTTTTATTAAGCTAAGTCTAACACGTCAACTTCCAAACATCGTCCCGCTTCCCGGAAAACGTGTCAGGCTTGCCGGTAACAAAAGTGCGTGGCAAGAAAAGGAACGATGCTTTGTTAGGTTCCGCTCTTTGTGTGCTGTAATTGTGCTGGCCAAGATGTGGCTTCAGAGAGCACCTCGGGTCAAGACCGGGTTGAGGAAAAGCCCAGGAAAATAATTAGCTCATATTGCCTCTCTGCCAGAAGACTGCACAGCAAAATAGGTCTGGGGGGGGTGTTATTGATCACCTCCCCCTGCCGTAGCGCTCACTCCAAGATCATCTGGAAGACAAACAAAGACGTCTAGTGTGATTGTGAATGCATTGAAGGACAAGCGGTAGCCACACTGATGTTGTCGTTTACGTCTTTAACCCCCCCGCCCCCCTCGCTCCATTCCAAACGAGACACTTTCAGGAGAGAAAGTGTGTGCAGCTTTGAAAAGAAAAGTTTTGGTGATTTATGGGACATTTCAATTCCACACCACAGAGTAGTTTCAGCGGCTTGCAGGCGACGCTCGATGCATACCAACGACTCGTGGCAACCCGACTTTTACAACTCATCCTCTTTCTTTCCCAGGCTTCGCCTTCAACAGTAGAAGTACTTTTTAAGCTCACTAAATACACTTGTGAAGGAGTAATGACTTTTTCTGGTAGTGTATCGAGTCGCTTGCAGTAATGTATGCTGGGTGGATGTTGATTACAAAACAGCGTGACATCGCCGTGGAGCTCATCCAGCTCTGATAAAAAATGATCTAATCACATAAACAAGATGATACACATTTGTCTGGGAAGTCAATAAAGCATCCTCACACAAGAGGCGGAGAGTAAATACGTTATAGACGACACACGCTAATAGCAAAACCTCATACGCAGCATTAAAATGATGATGATGGTCCTTCTGACGAACACAATTGCAAAGACTGGAACAATCAGGGACTTATTGACCGGGGACACCAAGGCCTGCACTTCAAGTAGACGATTGGCGGACATCAACTTCACGCTCTCAACTGGTTTGGCGGCAGGACCAACCCAATATGGCATGTTCTTCTCTAGCAGATATCTGCAGCTTCGTCGTGAAGTGTGAACTGTATATTATTATTATATTATTTAGCCCAGGGATGGGCAAACTTTTTGACTCGCGGGCTGCATTGATATGACAAAATTTACGGGGGGGGGCAGACTATATATTTTACACGTAACAGTCCACCTGGTATTATTGTATCTGTAAAATTGTCATGCAATCTGCTATTATTATTTATTATTTTATATTTATATTTAAATATTTTAAAAATAATAAAATATTATAACAATTACAATAAAATTAAAATAATAATTATTATATTATTATTATGCAAAATATGCAAATATAACAATAATAGTATATATAATTAATATAATAATTAGCATTAATATAATAATATAACAACCATAATAGTTCTAATAATAATTATAATAATCTAATAATAATCTAATAATAATCTAATAATAATCTAATAATAATAATAATATTACTAATATTATTATTATTATTATTATTATTATTATTATTATTATTATTATTATTATTATTATTATTATTATTATTATTATTATTATTATTATGTGCTTGTGTCCCTTTTCTCAGGAGCACTTTGTAAACAACAGACCATGTCAAAAAACAAAATTGATAAAACCATCAAAAGGTTGGCTCAGGCCATGATGCCAGGTTGTATGTTGAGTTTAAATGAAATACTTTGGAAAGATTGGGCGGGCCGTATTCAAACACTTGGCGGGCCGGATGTGGCCCCCGGGCTGTAGTTTGCCCACCCCTGATTTAGCCAGAACTCCTGTTCCAATTGCATTGCTAATGTATTGTTAAGACCACCAACCAGAACATAGAGGGAAGGCAGAAAGCGTTCGGCCACATCGATACTTTGAATGGAGAAAAACATCCGTCAAGTCACAAGGAATCCTGCAATCCACCGTCACACCAAACTCCCTCGGCTATAACGACATCAGAATAGATTTATTGACTTATGGCGCTCGTGTAACATTTCCACTGATTGCTTGTTGAGGTGGAGTAGCACAAAGCTACATTTAACAAGCAAGAACCGGACTCTTAATGTACTATGTACCAAGTATGTGCCGATACTTGGCGTGACTGACATGTCTGAGGACGTTATGTCTGACACGCTTTAAGCTGATGCTTAAATTTTTCCATAGACTTCCAAAATGTTTTCTCCACACCATTTCATCTAAAGTCTGCAATTCCATCAACTTGACATCATTATTTCTAACACACACACGAGGGGTGACCTGGTCAGGCTGTAAATCTCTCTTGCCTTATTACATGCTGGGATAGACTCCAGCTACCCGTGACCTTGTGGACAGGAGGCTAAGCCGATCTAGAAATGGCATTTCGGTGCATAAAGTGTACACAGATATGAACTGCTCCATCATTTAATAGGATGAAGCATTTCTTAGGCACCTCATAGCTTAACTCAGTGATGTCCAAAGTGCGGCACGGGGACCATTTGCTGAACGCAGTTTTTTTTTTTAAATGGCCCTCAGCACTTTTGAAAGAAAATGAAACAGGAAAAGTAACAAAATAACAGCAAATATGGAAGAAAAAAGGAAATTAAATTTTAAACTGAGATATCAGGAGGATGTAGTTATGCTAATAGGAGATAAACGTCATTTTAAAAAGACTATTTTAAGACTATTCGTAATATATTTTTGGGGGAAAGTCTGAAAATTAGGAGGAAAAATAATTCACAATAATAAATGTTTTTTAATATTACATTAAAAAAAGGAGAGAATATTAATAATAAGCTGTCAAGACAAAATTTGGACAGATTTATTTGATTGTTTGTTGTTGGTGCATCTATGAAATAGTATTAGTTGTGGGCCATGAAGAGGGTTATGGATGCTAAGGTGTGTGGGGGGGGCGGGGGCTCATGTTAAAAAAAAACACATCAAAGGCAAATATGATGCAAGAGGGGTTTTTCCTGAGGTGACGCCACGTTTTGGACTGTTTGCACGAAGGCACCAGATGTGCTTATGTCCACGACCTCATTTTCTATCTCTCGCGTGCTCACGGTTGCTAGGTTACAAAACCATCTTCTCACCGCTCCCCGTTCCTTTGGTGCGGGTTTAATTTTCCCCGCTAAGTGAGAGTCCTTGGCAAAAGCTCACTCAATTCCCAATGATCTGGCTCTTCCAAACTCCATCAGTTCATATTTCAATGGTTTACAAAGATTACAATCTCTGACTTCACCTTCTGATCCGTGAAGCGGAGGTGACACTGGCGAGCACCGGGATTATCACGCCGGACTATTTTTAAACCGCAAGTGCTGCTGAGCGCACAGCAGGAGGGTGAGGGTGCGTTCCCTCAAGGACATTTTCAGCTGACCTGACCTTCCTGCTATTTCATTTATTCATTTTTAAGCGCTTATCCTGTTCAAGATCAACGCTGGTTTGCAGCCTTTTCCAGCTGATCTGATCACCAGGGAAGCACAGGGCACACGTAAAGCCAGGAGGAGAACTGGCTTGCATCCTGATGCATCTTCCCCAAAACAGGAAGGAAAAAGAACATGTCTGCACATTTTGACTGTTAGCAAAATGCCAATACTGCACAGGGCCCGTAGATGAGGATACCATACTGCATGTTCATGGGAAAGCAGCAACCTCTCCGTGTTGCCTTTTTGCTATCTGCTTCTTTTGTATTCCTGCCCTTGGCTTCTTCTACTTTGTGCATTCCAGGAGTCAATTTTATCCATGATTCCGATCATATTTGTGTTTTGTAGGGGCGTCACGAGACACGTTCATGAGACCAGATGAACTATAACATTTTAACATTACTTAATGAAATGTACAATGAAAAATATAAACAATATATTCCATCAAGTAATATAATTTCTACTACGTTACACTTTTCTGCGCTCTGTAAGAGACTGTAGAGACTCTGTAGAGACTGTAATTCATGCTGTTCTATGGAACAAGCATGCTAAGGTGCTGAGACCGATGCACAGAGTGAACTCTCATCCTGCCTGTTCAGCATTGAGAGACAAAAACAGGCAAGAATGCACATTTGTCAAGAAGTTCTTCGATATAGGAAGAATAATGCTTAATAGTCTTCCACTTTTCCAAAGAAAAAAAAAAATTTTCATGCATTT
This sequence comes from Doryrhamphus excisus, assembly GCF_037039965.1. Taxonomy (NCBI): domain Eukaryota; kingdom Metazoa; phylum Chordata; class Actinopteri; order Syngnathiformes; family Syngnathidae; genus Doryrhamphus; species Doryrhamphus excisus. Next base: position 2,237,348 of record NC_136361.1, read on the forward strand.
CACAAACAATTTTTATCCATTTCACAAACATTTTTATCCATTTCACAAACAATTAAAATGAATCAGATGATTTTCAAAGAAGGATCTACATTTTTGCATGGAGGCCTACTAATGTCAGTCCTCCCAAACTCTTCATGTATTTAAATGAATACAAGAGGGTGCATTTACCTTGAACTTGAAGAAGTGATCCTTGATGTGAGAGTTCCCAAAGACACCATGTGGCAGCGAGACCCAACACAGACGTAACGGTTAGTGTTTGTTTTGGTTAGACACTAACAAAGGTTCCACTGCAAGACCTGGAAGACAGGGAAGTGTTTCTTTGCAAAGCGACATCACCAACTACTGGCCTGGCATGCTTACTGCAGTGCAAATGTCTGGATTTAGACTTATGGAACACATGTACTACTTGAAGTTGTGCAAATTTTGACAGTGTTCATATTGATTACTGTCAATGTGCACTTGCCTGAAATAACTGCAATATTTATCCGCTTCCTCTTTTTCTTCTTCTCTGCTTTTTAATTATGCATTACATGCACTCGAGTCAGTCCCTGCTCTTCTGCTTCATCACCAAGATGGAAATTACCGATAGAGGTTAGGCTGAGTGCAACACCTGGGTACTGCAGCTCGCCATACTTCTCAGTGTCAATGCATACAATGTTCGCTTACAATGCCGACATTGTTTGCACTCAATTTGAGCAAAGAGCAAACAAACACCAACTCCTATTCAGCAGGAAATATCCTCCAATGCCAGGAGGCAGAGACAACCTTTTAAACTGTTCCGCTGCTAATGAACTTCCTCAGTAAGAGTTCTCATAGGGAGATACTATCATTTGGAAGTAGATTCCCATTGAAATAATCGTGGTTAGCATCGTTAATCCGTTCCCATTCTCTTCAGAATATTACATTAACCGACAGTACAGTAGCCTCATTAAAACACAACACAAACGAGCTCAGCTCTATGTTGGTGAATGGGGGGGTCGGCGTTGGTAAGCAGTGTGGGACCCCCGTGGATCCTCCACAGGGGTCCATTGTGTTCTTCTGGTCGAGTCCTCCACGGGCAGGATGCTCAAAGCAAACAGCATTATCTGGGTGTTTACAGCACACATCTCCAGTGGAGCTTTAGCCCAAACACCAGATTCAGCCAAACATCCTTCCCAACTACTGTACTATACTAGGGAGGATCAGAACGGAAGTATGGATGCGTGTAGATAAATTCCAGGACCTACTGGAATAACCTCTGGAAGATCACAACGCTCAGGTTGGCTTCCAATTTGCAGGCCTCCGATTCGATTCAAGGTCATATTTAGTTTATTTTTAATCCACATCCCAAAGGTGCATAAAAACAGTTTTTGATACGTAAGTGTGTAATTCAGTGTTTTCTTGCTGCTGCACAGTTTGATGTAATAAATCCTTATGCATCCTAAACTGTTGGCTCGGAAATCTGGCATGGGATATGTTAGCAAACAGATGCTCCGTGGATCTTGCCAGAATGGGCGAAATGATACCACTCCTGTAAAAGAATATTGCTGACCAATATGAGAACATGTATGTTGTATTTCACAGTCAGAATTGGTTGGAATTTTGGCTTGAAAGAATTGATCGTATCCTCCAAAAATGAACCGGTAATTAAAAAAAAGACAAAGAACAAAGACACAAAATAATATGATATGTGCCACTTTAAGTAAATGTATACAAGAAAACCTTACAATAAATCAATAAATGTCAAAAAAGTAAATAATAAATAAGTCAATAAATGGCAGAATATTGTCAAAGATACTTGAAATGTGTGTAAAAACCACTAGGTGTCCCCAAAAACCACCCCAACTTTAAATTGTATCCTGTTTGTATTTTCAAATATAAGTTCCAGGACCAGAGAAGCTCCTAGAGACGTGTGACTGAAGGCGGACTGAAATACGCCGCAGGGTAAAAGCGTGTTTATCATTCACTAAGAGCTTCCTTGAGCCCAGTCATGATAAATGGAAGAAGGATCCAACATAAACACAACCGTGTCACCAACAAGAGGTCAACAGCATCCATGACCTGCCACCCCCCGCCCCCACCAGCAGAGGGGAGGATCTGCGTCATGCCTTCAGATATGATTCATCACATGAGGAAAGACATCTTCAGGCTACTAAGCGTACTTCTTTGTTTATCCTGCAGCTCTTTATTGGCCGCAGGATCGTTTTTTTCCACTATTCCCGCTATGAATGCCATAAATTTGATTATCGGGCTGATGGTGAGTTTATGGTGTCTGGTGTGTTTCATAAGTTGAGAAAGTGAGAACGATAAGCTCTTTAGGTTTGTCAGACGCAGACCGCTTGAGTTTCAGTCGGTAAATTTTGCATAATGCTCACATTAAAATTTAAAGTCTACTGAACAGCCACACTCATCTAGATTATCTTCATTTTTAGACATTTCTGCCCGCTGGCGTGACGATCAAGCGAATATCAAGAGTGAAAAATGAAAATGTCAGAAGAACATCAGTAGGCAGTGGTACCTCTGTTTGTAATTACTCATCCCTCGTTTATCACAGTTAATTGGTTCTAGACCTGACTGTGATAAGTGAATTTCAATTAAGCAGGATTCCTAATTTATAATTGGAATATAGAATTATATTATACATTAGAGCCCTCTAGGCATAAAATAACACCCCTATAGTCCCATTTACACTCCTATTAACCAATATAGTCAACATAACAAGAGAAAATAGGACAGTAAAATATTAAAAACAGCTACAAAAAAGGCCGCTAATTAATGGGACACACCTAGCTTGATTAAAACGCCTCCAACAAGGTTTTCATGCTGGAGAGCATGTAGCAACAGGCACATTTACTGTATCACAACATGTAATACTTAGAGTACTTTGTCGTATTTTGTCATTTTAAATATTAGTTCTAATATTAAAATATTGGTTAACATGCACGTCACATGATGTAAATGGAGAATATATTTGGAGGATAGGTGAGTCCCATCACATGCATTCTTCGCTGTCTCTTTTTAGCTGTTTTTATATCTTTAGAAGGACAAGAGATGTGTTTGTGTCTCATAAGGAATTGTAAATAACGGGCAACATTTCCCCAAAAAGTGTAGTTTTTCCTTTTTTTCCATGTGTAGTCGTGTTGCATTTGCTGTTCAATAATTCACAGAGCTGTTCGACTGAGTTGCGGAGGGCTTTTTGTGAACATTGTAAGTCCATTTAGCTGTCAGCTCTTGTTCAGTGGCAAAACACAAACTCTCACACCCACACGGAGTCCCGCGTGGATAGAGAAGCGCTCGTTTCGATTCATGTTTGACCCAATATTATCTGTACATTTCTATGCTGTGTATGAATGAATACCAGCCTGAATGCACCACGCCCCTGCTCACACCGCAGGAGGATGAAATCTACCTCTTTTTTTTTTTTTGCTGTTTTACACTTTTCAGCTTTATTGTCAAAATGATGCATTCACTGACACACCACATTGCAATTTAGACAATGTTGGTCATGGCTGTTCTCTAATTGCGCAACAGCCACCACGGTGCCTTTGCTGTGCACACACACACCACACACACACACACAAAGGCAGACCGGTCCATTAATGGGATCATATATGAAAAAAGCTGCAGGCTACTCGTGTATATTCCTCATCATACATAACGACCTTGATACGCCTAAACATGTGATGCCACCAGAGTACACACACACACATACACACATACACACACACTTCTCACACGCTACCACTGATGGATTTGTTTGAAGAGCTTACAGAGTGACAGTAAACATCATATTGTGTGGTATTTAGCGTGACATCTGTTTTGCTTGCTTTATGAGGCTTTTATGGGAGACAAGTGAAGTAGCCGCTGGATGTGCTTTGTCTCCGCGTTCTTAGTTGACTAAGGCGTTGGGATGTGAGACAATCATAAGATATATGTATTTGCATTATTATAATTTCTTTGGAAATAATTAGTCACTGGATCAGACTCTCAACATACTGTAAATAATATAATATATCATAATAAAGTAAATTCACTCGTCTCATTTTCATATTATGATGTCACCAGGCATCACGATATCGCCACGATACCCAACATCATAATCATTATTTACAGCGGGATATTGAACACTGCCTCCTACGAAATTAGACGGTTGAACCTCCACGTCTCCACTTTGCTGTTTGACTCTCAGCTGACCCTTCCTGGTTATGTAAAAGAAATCGCCTCCATCGCTTTTTTCCCCCTCTCCCTAAATCTCGAAGCAATCGAGACTTATTTTCATGGCGGCAGTGCTGCATCTTAATCCTTCGCCGCCCTCCTACATTCTAATCCGCCCCGTCCTGGAGCCCCGATGGGCCCGGTATGAGTGTGCAATACGAAGCAGCACTTGGCTCGCTCCAATAAATCAAGCACTTGGCATTCCTTGACTGGGAACGTCTCCACTTTCCGTGTGCCTTCATATAATAGGAACCGGTGAAGTCACAGGAAATCTTGTTTATGGAGACGGTTGAACTGGTGCATTGTGGGAGGTCACGCATGGTGCGGGCGGTGCGTGTCGCTCATGTGTGCTTTTGTTTGTGAAGCAGGTTGATGTATGTGAAGGGAGCACGCGTGTACAAATGTGGGCGTGTGCATAAACAGGAAGAGCCCGTGGAGGGAACTTGTCTTTTGAGTCGCAGCAGCAGGATGCGACGCCCGTCATAGAACAAGCGACATCGTGGAAAAGTGAAACCGACTTCTGAGGCTCAAAAGGCTCGTCATAGCAAGACAGGCAATACTTAATAATGGATGGTCTAATTTAAATATAAAAGTTTTGTCAAAGTTTCGCCCATTAGTGTCATGGTTTTTAAAGGCGCCATCTTGGCCTGATGGACCCAAATAAAAGGAACACAATCAATCGTAAATGCAGGACAAATTTGAATTCTATTTAATTTTACATTTAAAACGCCCTAATTTTGCATGTTGTCCTCATAAATGTCACTCAAAAGGAGTTAAATGAAATTATTGGAACAAACATATGAAGCAGTAACAGCATCATGTTCTTTTGTGCTTGCTTATTCTCCACGGCAATGACCCGCTTTCCGATGAAATGTATGACATCTCATCTCTGGCAGCATCTTTTTTTGAAGCATATACAGAAGGGCAATGTTGACATTTTCAATAGAGCAGCTGACATTTAAAAATAAAAAACAAAGTACAGAGTATAGAGTGAAAAATCCAAAAGCTGAAGTAAGATGATGACATTCGTGTGCATGTGACTTTGTTGCTGTTTTCTACGCCATGACTGAGTGCAGCTGTGTGATGAGCCGGGGAGTCCGACAGAGGAGGTTGCAGAGGTCACTGGGGGAAAGGACAAAGGAGGAGGGGAAGGCAAATACGTAAACAGTGAACGCAGCAAATTTGCTGATTTTTTTTTTTGTCCGAAACACAAATTTAATAAAGTTTATAAGGCATACGTAAGGTCATAAACCTGGATAGTGCTTCCTCGCTTTTCCTGCAGGGTTGGCAAACTTTGGCAATTGAAGAGAGACGAAGGGAGCTTTGAAGCTGAATCAGAACCGGTGATGACAACGGTCACTTTTATTGCAAATGTTGATTTGAAATCGGAGGGGGAACGCTAATATCAAGCTAGTTTTTGGAGGACTTGGAGGCTAGTTTTTAGAACTTGTGCTTGTGTGTGTGCTGTAAATGTGTTCCCATGTTTGGGGAGCTGAGTGAGGGGCGGACAGGAAGTGAAATCAGGGATTCAAAGGTGAGTTTTAGCTTGCTATAGCTAACATTAGCCCGTGTTGGGGATTATTGCGCCTGTTGTGAGCTCATTCCAACCTGCAAAAAAAGCCAGTTTTGGAGATGATGTCTGGTGCTTGTGTATCACCCGACATTACAGGACCATTACAGCGTAGAATACTACACCGTCATACAGTGAAGCGGCGAGACACTTTTCTATAGCATTCATGCTACATCTCTGCAGGTCACTGGTGTGTGTGAGTGACGGGAAGAAAAGCTCTGACTGAAGTCGTATGGTGCCACCTGTAAATCTCTACACTTTGAATTATTCTCCCCCCAAAAGTATCATCTCATATGATGTTTGGACACTCTTGGACCAAGGAGGAGAAGATAACCGAGCTGCTGTCGCATCGGCCAGCTCCTCCGCCGGTGCTCACGCAGCAGAAAAGTAGGAAGGAGGGTGGACTATAGTCCTAGAGTGGGAACTTGAAGATTGGGAGGATGTCCTGTTTGGGTCATGTGCTTCAGAGCGTTTTTTTTTTTGCTGTGGGAAACTGAGTGTTTGTGTGGGGTCAGCTTTGGCGACTTGTGAGAACCGACTTCTTCTGAGGGTCCACAGTTCATTTTGGACAGTTGGGACTTTCGAGTAAATCACTGAGGAGGGAGTTGAAGCGGACCACCGAGTTAGTACAAATGTACTGCGTGTGAAAGAAGGAAGACTTACCAGCGCTTGCGTATGACTGTTAGAATTCCGGAAGAAAAAGCAGTCAAAATATGTTGACCGTCATAATAAAGTTACTTTTGGTATTTAAACATTCCTCTTCATCAACATTTACAGTAAGCACAACATTTATCAAATATTCCACATGTGCAGATAAAAAAATATGTACTGTACAGACTGAACCTGAAACTGAAACCAGGAAAATACAACGAAATAGAGAGCATAATAGACAAAAATTTGCCCCTCGCACCCCCCCACATTGTGTGGGAACCTGCCCCACTATTTGAGGCACACTGGCGTAAGTCGACAAGACACTATTTACGCCCCGGATAAAAGGTAGTTTACTTAGAAAACCTGTTTACAACTTCATAACTAAGGTTTTTAACATTATTAGAGCCTTCTTGGTATGAAATAGCACCCCTATAGTCACATTTAAACTCATATTATCCAATATAGCAGACAGCAGAAAGTAAATATAAGACATTAAACATGTTCCCCGTTATTTATTTTAAATCTGAATGCTTATATGAATGATTATATTTACATTTTAGTTATAGCCCAAAATATGTACAGCTATGTTTATTTTTTTATAATAATGGGCCATATTCAACCACAAAACAACATGCTTTATTTTATTTTTTAAGATGACGGAGTGATGCTTTCAATGATGTTCCGCATCATTGTGTGAAGCCATCTCGTCAAGTTCTGGTCAGCAGAGTAGCTGCAGATTGAAAGTTGCATGGCACTTCCTTGTGCCGCTTTTGGTTAAAAACCACTGGGTCAACCCACTTCCCTGTATTCTTCTGTCAACTCTGGGAAAAAGCTTGAATATCCTTCCTGCCGCCAAGTGGCTGGCTACGGAGGAATCGTGGAAAACTATCCTTGAGGGAACCAACGCCGCTCCGTCCACCCCCGTAAACGGCGGTTCCTTCAATGTGCGTCTATAAACACGTCTCTGAAGAAACAAAAGCCCTGCGGTTCTTTCCTGGAGGTCTTGATGGAATAAATAGTGTCCGTGCGTTACCATGGGTTTGTTTAGATAGTAACTTATGATACTGGGATTGCATTGTACTCACCGAGTTTGTCGTTTCCGGCTTTGGTCCTGTGGGTCCAGCCATAGTGGATTAAAGTGGGTGTCGACAACAAAACCAACATCATTGAGCATCAGCCACCGCTGAGTTTATTTACACGATACCGTGGTAGTTTGGGGTCTTGGTATTGTTTTGTAGGTTTATACTAATGCGCTATCTATTTAGATGTCGGGATGTTTGCAAACGTCAGTATTGTTGATTTCATCAAAGAATAATGTCTCTGTTTGAATGCATGCACAAATTCCCGAATAAACACTCCCAAGAGTATCATGTTCCAATCTGAGACAATGTGGTTCCCAGAAGAAATGCTCCGTAGGACGGAAAAATGCACCCACTCCCAGTTCTAAAGGGATATTCATAAAAGAACAATTATTTTTTTTATGAATTTACAAGGTGATTTTTGTTTTTAAGGACTGCATGAACATCTAAGACCATGTCCTGCTGGTACCTTTCTACCTTTGAGGTGCTCAAAGCGACCACATTTACCTCCTGATTACACAGCATCGTACCCAAGGTCATAGATGGAACCAGCAACGTTCAGACTGGGAGATGACCACTCTTCCATTAGAGCCAGCTGGAACCACTTTCTTCTAAAACCTGGTCAGAGTCCACAAAAAGGCCTCTGTCGCTCAAATGTTGTTCACAAATCTTGGTGTTCCACATCACAAGTTTGTTATTAATTTATAAATTAATGCATGATTATTAGCAAATTTAATGCATTTTTAGCCGAAGTCCATAATTTTCAAGCATAAAAATGGCTAAATTAGTTAAACTAGGAATATAAAATCTGAATATATATATCAAAGATCTATTCTACACTGGTCTACAACAGTCAACACGCTTTCCAGAAAACTCTCCCAGTACTAATGTGTGACTATAACTGTAACTTTCTCGAGTAACACAAGTGTAGAAGTGAATATAGGGGTGTTACTTTACAACTATAGGGCTCTAATAATGTAAAAAAAAGATACTTAAGTCATGAACAGGTTTGCTATCCCCTAACTATGAAAATATTCCATTTATAAATAGGGAATAATTTGATACATTCATTGATTTTCTATACCGTTGTCCTCAATGATGAGAGGGAGGATTCAGCCAATCAGGTTGCAGAACATGCAACCTCCACACAGAGATGCCAAACAGTGATACAAACGCAGATGTCCTGACTGTGTGGCCAACATGCTAACAACTACTTTGCAAAAATGCATTTTCTATAGTCAAACTTTGTAAAACATGTCTTGTATTGATGTGTTATTGATATAGATATTGATATTGATATTAATACTGACACTGACGAGGCACAGACAGAGGATTACAGCGTCAATACAAGGTCTCAGTGTATGAACAGTTTTATTCAACAGTATCTGATAAGTTACACTGTTGGAAAACAGCCACCAGGGACTCAAACCGCTTGAATCCTGGTGTTGTCTGGGGTTCGAGTGTCTGTGTTCTTTTCCAGTGGCCACCGTCCCATCAGTAAGTCAACATGGAGTGGAAACTTAGAAAATCCCTTTCAAGTCCAAAGTCCGGGTTCCTTTTCATCCTGTTTCATGTTAAAAATACCGAACAAATGTTTTCCACGGGGAATCGCATTTCCCACGAGTTGAAAGAGTTCCGTCACTGGGATGCTTTGGCCTTCAGCTAGGATACAGTGCTCCGACAAGAACCTCCGAGGTCGCTTTGAAGGTTCGGTCTGTTCATCCGTCCAACTGCTCAAAGTCTTCAACAGGTAATACTGTTTAACACCGGACATATACCTCTAAGGCAAGTACAATAAATAGTTTTGGCAAATATACACAACTCTTTGCAGAGTTAGATCAGCAACCAGTGTCTCAATGAACAGTTGAGTAAAAAAAACAAAAAGCAAGCTCGTGACGAAAGGTAACACCATCTCCATCTCCAGTATGGACTAAGGAAATCCAGTACATTTCAATCCTAATTGCTTTCTTTCACCTCTTGGCACGTTACACCTTTGGCATCTGGAAGGGGCTTTCATTTGGAAAGTCAATTGATGTCGAAGAAGTCAGCAAAGACCAAATTACAACTGGGAGACCCTTCAGAACAGTGATTCTCAACTCGTCTGTATCAAAATGATCATGTGCTTTTATTCTGAAGGGGGTGTCGTCTATGAATGCTCTTTAAGGTGGCGACCAAGCGCTTTATTGTTGTTTCAAACCTGTTGAATGTTATCATTGTATGTTATCGTCTATGAGTATGCTCTATAATTCTCACTCTACAGTAATCAGTTCAGATTTCACAGCTTCAATCTCAAGATTTTTCAAAAATATCAAAATCAAAAAAGTCCGGCCAATTAGGAAAATAAAATATGCATATTTAAGCATTTTTTTTGTGCCTAAATGGAGAATAAAAATTTCTAAATAAGCAAAGATACAAAATAAGGCATTCAGAAGACTCATTCAAAGATGTGATGATATGTATAGTATCCTACACTGGTCACTAGGTGGCAGTAATGTTACCTTGATGAGCTAATAGCCACCACAGGAAGTTCAGTAACTCTCAGATTGCTTACATGTGAGTCTATCTTGGTCTAGATTCTCTTATATCTTCTATACTGCGTAATAAGAATGTAAAGGTGACTATAGGGGTGCTATTTCATGTCTGAAGAGCTCTAATAATGATAATAACCTACTTTGTGGAAAAGCACGTATGGCGGTCGTGTCTGGAACCACATAACTGTGCTAAACTAAATTCAAACTTTCCATGAACTATACAATATTTGAGAAGTACTGTGAAGAACTTGGGTCGCTCGTCACGAAAGGGTGATGGTGGGTCCCCGCGCCAAACCAGTTGAGAACCACCGCTTGTGGCGTTGTGGGTGGGACAATGCCAACAATAGAAGTGACATCGTTGGTGTCAAATGTCTAAAAAGAGAGAAAAATAAAGACTTTGGTTTACTTTGGAGTTTGCCAAAAAGCCCCCTGTGTCTTTTCTAAGATGCTAAAGATGTTCTATAAGAGATGGGAAAGTCTGAGGACTGCCTGGTTAGCGTCAAGTATTCTGCTTATCTAACTGGTTTTGGTTTTTGTGTCGGTAAACCTGATCCATCCTCACCCTGGTTCAATGCTGAAGCTAGTGGTTCGGACCCAAAGTCAACCATAGAATTGATCTTGTTACTGGTTTTCATACTTGACCAATAAAAGTGCACTGAGAGCAAAAACGAAGCAGCCTTTCTGTTGTCCGTCTTGACCTTGGCGTCGATGTCAACCGAGCAACTCCAGAGAAGCTCCTTTGGTGAAGACTCCTGTCGTCCATCTTGGTTTCCTAAGCCAGGTTGTCGCTCCTCTTGCTGCACCAAACCACCAATGCGATCATGGCCAAGGTGAGGAAAACAGGAATCAGGATGAGGATGGCCAGCGTGTCGTCCGGGGGGTCCACCCAGACCACCTGATCCATGGTGCAGTTGGAGAAAAAGTGCTTGTGTATGCGGATGATGTAGCCCTCCACCAGCGGGTTGGGCCAGTAGCAGTGGACAGTGTGGGATTTGGTCTCGGTGCAGTGCGTAAAGAGATGGTACTCACTGTGGAGAAAATGGGGGTAAAAAAGAAAAAAAGGGAGGGATTAAGGAAAATCTTAGCAGGTCAAATGGCTGTAACGCTTTTATTTGGCTCAGCGTCAGACTGAACACTTCAAATCTACGTCATGGCTGATGGTTCCCCGACATGAAGCTTTCGTTACAAAACTAATTAAGAGCCTTTTCATGATTGAGCGCCTGAGAGTTTCAGCAAGTAATCCATCACGGTGACTGGAATGCGTCGTGTTTTACTGCCTTTTTTGGCCCCGAGCTCTCCTGTGTTGCAACAAGCATTCAGGGGGGGGGATTCCGACACTCCGTGCTCCATGTTAGATTGCACTTGATAAATCCATTTAGACCATCGTAATCCCTCTTCCTCTCGCCAGAATTGTCAACCCTCCAGGTGGGGTCTTGTCTTGTTGGCCTGGGATTTTAGCTGGAAGTGTCGGAATTTATCAGCAGATCTGTGCAGCACTCTGATGACACCGCGCAGCCGTGGACTTACGGGAAGGTTGTTGGTTTAAATTGCTCAATTTCTGGTTTTGTGTTTTTTAGAATGGTGTTTCTCAACTGGTGGATCGGGACACGGACAGCAAGTCAAAAATGATATTTAATAGTGTATAGAGTGGTCGTATATTTCATCTCATATTTCATATTATCTTGCAAACTGTATTTGTATATAAAATTGTTAATTTGTTCATATTTGGGTTGTTTCATTTCATTTCATTTTCTAATGTTTGTCCTCATGAGGATGCTGGAGCCTATCCCAGCTGTCTTCGGGCATGAGGCGGGGTACACCCTGGACTGGTGGCCAGCCAATCACAGGGCACATATAGACAAACAACCATACTTGAGTTCTTTATATTGTTTATTTTTTATATTGTGTATTTTGTACTACTTAACCGATTCTATTGCAACGCAAATTTCCCCACTGAGGGACGAATAAAGGCTTATCTTATCTTAAATATTGAATCAAATTGTCAGTCTGGATTTTATTTTAAAATATTAATATTTAGAAATATTTCTTTTGACCTTCTTTCTTGACCTCGTCCAAAGCAGTTAAGTGGTTCCAGACCTGAGCACAATTCATTAATTTCTGAACAAATGAAATATTTTCATAGTTAGAGCATAAAAAAACTCTTCTAAATATGTTTTCTTAACATAAATATAGCCCTGTAGACATGAAATAACACGCCTATGGTCACCGTTACACTCCTAAATTATGTCTTTCCACTGGGAACTGCTTTCCCGTGGACGCACGCTGCAGGCGTTTACCGAGATTTCATTTAAAGAATACCAAGCAGATGAAATGATGTAATAAATGTGTCCAAAGCAACAACTATTAATGTCCAACATGGCCTCTGACATATGCGCTGTCAAAGCCCATTGGCCGCCATGCGCCGCATGGATGTTAAGCCTCTGACGTCAAGCTGTCACCATTGTTTTGAGGGAGCTTTGCTTACAGTAAGTGCTGCAAATCAAATAAACGAGATGAATTTGGTGTGTGTGTGTGTGTGTGTGTGTTGCGTATAGATGTACGTATTCCACAGGGCACAAAGGCACCAGATGCCAGCGATAACAGGGGTGTTTTGCTTCCTGTCCGCTCTCAACTCCGTATTGGTTTGTTTAGGAACAAAAAGAAACTCTTATTTTAGTGCGTGATATTGTGGCAATTGCCCTGAGATGACCTTAAGATACCTAAGCTGCTTTATATACGATATAAAACAATGGATAAATGCTTCTCACCACACTAGGAGACATTCTCATATTTAATACATAACAATGAATATGTCTTTCATCTACCGGGGGCGCCCCAAAGCACTTGACCTGCTTCATGTTTGGCTTTAAACCACACGTGTAGCATGTTAGCAGACACTGGTATGTTTCTATACCCGGTGACGGCGTCTATTATTCATGTTGCCCTTTGATTTGCACTCCCGCTTGTGTGAAGCAGCGACTACATTTACATTTACAGTGGGACCTCCAAAACTGAACTCTGATTTGTTCTAATGTGGATACAAACTACAAACGTTTGTGCTGTGTTTGTGCTTAAAATTGGTGCTGATCTGCGCTTTTTCCGATTAAGAGTGATTCAAGGTCAGAAGTTCACCCAGCCGCCCAATTTTCTGCAGATTAAACACAAATAGTCCCAATCATTTGTGCTACGTTTGTGCCATTAAAACTTAAACTAAATCTTTTGTGCTTTTTTTCCTGTTTACATTTTTGTGTTGTTAAAGATTATTTCATCTTCCAATCTAAGTTCACTCCACTTTCTCTGAATTAAACTGCCCCAATCGTTTGTGCTAGGTTTGTGCTGATTTGTGCCGTTAAAATGGCAGCTTGTGCTGCTTTTGTTTTTGAGTTATTAGAGGTGCTATAGGTCAGTTTTATAGGTTTGTTGTTGTTTTTTTGAGTCATATATGTTAATAAATCTCACCCCCTGGATTATTTTTTTTTTTAGCTCGATGGCTAGCGCCCAGACTGCGCAATATATTGATGTTGCATCTGAATTGTGTGACTTTATAATTATCAACACACTTTTATTATTTATTATCAACATTTCCATGCATCTAATAAATGATCCATGAGTGGAAATATGAGGTTAGCCTTTTACAACAAAGTTGCATTAGCGGCTGCAGGAGCGTAGCATCTGGCCCACACGGGTGCCAGACATCTTTAGATTATCTCAAGAGGGGATAAGGCGGCACCGCGGCTCAGAATATCAAGACTTCCTGCATCCAAAACCACAATCTCGGTGCTGCAAATCAATGAAAAAGTCATGGAGGAGATACATGATTGATTGACATAAAAGCAAGCAGAAAAGAAGCGGTTTTCAAACCATTTGGCCCAAAACTACTAAGTGAGTTTTCTACTTCAGAACATCGACTTTATCGATACGGATTGTCAAATGTTATTTTAATTGTACATCCTTGTCATTTTGCACATAACCGTCCAGGTTATGTTGTCCTTCCCTACATCCTGTCTTGCGATCATCCCTCTTCCAGATGTTTCTCTGACCCATCAGCATGCCTCAAGTGAAACATCTGTCTTCATGAGGATCACACAGCGGGGCCAAGTTAGAGTGGCTAATTTTAGTCAGCAAGCAGGGGTGTCACATGACCTATACCACACTTCCTCCATGTGGGCCCGTGACAGGATCGTTCCAGAATGGATTTGAATCGCAATTTAGTCCATCTGACATCTCGCTCTTGTCGATTTCCCTGCTGTACGCTTTGGTTAAGGGAACGCAAAGTGCAGCAGATCTGTGTGTGTGTGTGTGTGTGTTTGTGTGTGTGTGTGTAGATTATAAAAAAGCGCAGCCACACAGGCACAGAGCAGTGCTTGAAGCTATAACCGAAGATGCCTGCTTAAAATAAGCACGTCACAGTCAAATGGCAAATTGTATTCCAACTGTGTGTTGACGCAGGTTTAATAATAATACATCGGTTTTGCAGTTGTGTACAAATACATATGTTTGTATTGTATATTCCACATGAAGTAGTTTTATCGAAGCAATACGTGAGGTGGTACCTGATGAAGTGCGTGAGGTTGCACCAATACTGCGGGTCTATGTGGGCCATGTCCCGCTTGAACGCTTCCCCACAGACCTCCACTTCCCACTCCAAGCGGGATTCATTACAGGGTCTCCTCGGCCGGGCGGACGTGGGCTCTATGCTGGAACTCTCAGTAGCTGAAAAGATGGGGGGGTTGGATCAATTCCAGGCAATTCGAGGCCGCTGTATTTTCCTTGAATGGGCGCGCGCTTACCTGATAATCCTCCCATCATCCATGCGTTGACTGTAACGAAACAAACAGGAGCTTTTAGTGAAAAGACACGTGAGCGTGATTGCATCGACGCCACAAACGGCTTAGTTCATTTTCTGATGGGCACATCTGTCTCCCTAACCTTTGACCCTTCTGTGTTTTTATCCCCTCATCCCTCCCCGGGTTTGTTATTATCGGAATGAATGCATCACCTCAGTGAATCATTGTTAAAGATTCAGATCACCTTTGCGATGCTGAGACAAGACTCGGATGAGGTCATTCAAAATGTGCACAGTGGGCTTAAACCTGGATTTTGAACAACAAGACATATTTTTTTTATATTTTCTGGTAAGTCTGGAAGGGAATCCCTGCACCGTGCTATACCACGAGTACACCACCCATTACATTATGGATGAAATCCTGCTAAGTTCGCATGAGAGCAGGCTGGTGCTTCAAATATGCCAAGCATTCCTTCCTGCTGGAATCGCAATTGTGTCAAATGATCTAGTAAATACAAAGTTTCAACAGAATGAAGCTGGTCTGGGGTCAGTCTTAAAGTAAAACCAACCAGACCTGTGATAAGAGAAGTTGATAGATCACAGGAGAGGTGTCGTCGTGGCCTCTCAGTTCTCAGGGTTCCGGGCATATCTTATAGTATCTCATCTTAAGAGGCCTCGGAGAAGATCCAGGACACGTTTAAATGCCGATAAAACCGCCGAGGGGAGCTACACGTGAGGTATATGAAGACACGTCCTCTTTTTTGTGTGTTATAAAGGTATTAAAAGAGCTAAAAAAAAAAAGAAGCAGGTAATTCATGCATGTAATGGGACACATCTATTCTCTTAGCTGCCTCTTTTTAGCCGTTTGTATATCTTTAGAACGCAGAGAAAAGAGAGAGGAGACACAACCATCCGAGTCTGTCACACTCCAAAAGTTTTTGAGCGTTGCCAAATTTGGATGTCAGCCATCTGGTTCCCACGGGTTTCCTCCTGCCTTTATTTCTCCTAACTGAAAGCTTCATGCAGCCCGGTCCAAAAATAACGTGTGTGTGTGTGTGTGTGTGTGTGTGTGTGTGTGTGTGTGTGTGTGCATAAGCTCCTAATATAAATATATCCTGAGTTGACAAGCTCAGTCTAACCAAATATCCCACATGTAGCTGGAGATAACAAAACCACACAACAGCACAAGCTTCTAAAGACGCTACAGAGATGAATGTATGATGAAAGTATTTATGTGTTTAAATTCATACAAGATACTGGAAGAACTCTTCTCAAGTAGAAAATACAGGTTTACGCTGTGTTTGGTATTTTTTTAGAATTTTTATTTTCTCAAAATAACATTAAAATAAATATTAGTTGCACTACTTGAACAAAATAATGTCATATTTGTTATTTTACATTATGTATAATATGTTATATGTAATAAAAACAAATTACTTGGATTTAATAACATTTAAATGTGACTACTTCCACAAATGCCACTTTTTTGTGGGTGTAGTATTATAATTTACTAAAATAAATATATGTATTTAATGCATATTACAATTAATATAAATTCTGATCTATAAAAATGTTTAAAAAGTAGTAAAAAAATATGTATTTATTTGCTTTACATTTTTATTTTATTTCATTCAAATATGAAAGTGAATATATGAATGAAATAAACAAACGGCACATTATTCTTGTGAAAGTAGCGCCATCATTTTTTGTTAACATCAATGAAAAGGTCATTTCATTGCATTTCTGCTGCTTATTGCTTTTCTTGTGCACATTTTGTCCATAAAAACAAGTCTGAGCCAAGCTTTATAGGCCAGCCTAAATCAGCTCTGCCTGCGTCACCATCCAAAAGCGGCGAGGAAGCGTGTGTGAGTGCTTTGGTTCATCCAGTGAATCATGCCAGGTTGGGAATGATTGCAGTTTGTCTCTCAGTCACAGTTGAATACACCGCCAACTCCAGATTTGGATTGCAGCACGACAGCGCCAGGGATGAGAATTTCACAAAGCGGCAGTGCATTATTTTAGCTTGGCCATTTGGGAACACTGAAAACATCAAATAGAAGTGAAGCAACCTTAAATCAGAGCTGGGATCCCATTTAAAAAACGTTGAGAGAGCCACATGGACCCCAGCAACATGGCTGACAGAAGCTTCTGTTCCATTTGTTCCTATCATAAACACTGCGAGTCAAACAGGAACAATTATCCAGTAACAAGAAGTGAGCGCCAACGAAAGTTGTTCCACACGAGGGATCGCCATTTCACTCGATCCTCTTGGACAATGCTAAAAATGAACCTTTATATATTGATCACATGACGATCTGAAGGCTCTCAACTCTTTATTCCATGCAAGCGTCAACAACACGTCTGCTGTTGGGTGTCAAGTAGTACACTCCATTGTGCCTCAATTGCTTCCACAATTAATTAATCGTCATTATTATGCCCCTCTTGACATCAGCAAGCACACTAATAATCATAACAATGAAATAAAACATAAAAAATAAACAATATTGGAACCATTCAAACCAAAATGGTGCTTGGATGATAGCGTTGCCACTGCTGTCATGCGACCTTTCTTAGGTACGAGGTTAAGAAAATGACACGGATGTCTTCAAATTGAAGTCCAAGCCAAGCGGGTGTCGCTCCATCCGTCAACAATCTTCAAACAAGGAACCATATTTGGTACCTGAAGTCTCATATGAGACGCTAGAAGCACATAATCCCTGCAAACACATGTCAAGCTAAACAGTAAACCCCCAAAACAGGATATTAAGTCGTTTGTAATTAATGCCTAAAGCCATGTGATGTGTTTTTAATCTCATCAGTTAATTAGGAGAGGAAGAAGATACAGACTAGACTTCCAAAATAATAACGGCTGCATGAGGCTGCAAATATTCAGACCTAAAGATAATAAAGCATTGGGTGTTATCTGTTATTTTACAGGCTGACGTAACAGCTACAGGCAACATGTAAACAAAACCCAATTAAGATGCTTCCAAAATGTGTGTGTGGGTTAGATTGCATCCAGGTGTGCTGCCTCGCCATGTGCAAAGCCTTAAGCAAGCCTTCACTACCTTTTTGACCATTTCACGTATTCAGAGATCAAACGAGTAAACACGGGAATGTACCCAAACAACACACCCACCGTGAATCCCACCGCCTGCACCCACCATCAGGGGGGCAGCAAAGGCTCCATGCATTTCAACCAATGTTGGTCCCATATTATATTTACATAGCTTTCAGACGTCCAACAGCAGTTCATTACAATATGGCCAATCTCCAATTTGTACAGTTGTAAAGTACATTTAGTTAGCTCTACTGTGAATAAAAAATATTTTGAGAATATTTTTCAGTCTCAATTTAGCTGTGGCCCTGCAACCCACGCAATTACAATATATGATAATTTATAGCTTTCAGAGGTCCAATATTAGTGTAATTAAAGTGTGGTGCTCAAAATGTGGCCAATATGCAACTTACATAGTTTTAAAGTACTTTTAATAAGCTCTACTGTGAATAAAAAATATTTGTAGACTCTGAATTTATGTACCTGAATTTTTTGAGTCTCAATTTAGCTGTGGCCCTGCAACCACGCAATTAACATATATGGAAATTTTGTAACATTTCATTAATTTTGTGATTATTTTGAACTGAATTTTAGAATATTAAAATAATTTTTAATTTCGTATTCAATCAACTGAATTTCCAATTTCCATTTTGTTCAATGACATTTCGACATGAAATCATGTTTTTAAAGATGTTTTATAGATGCCATATATCACATACGACAACATAACAACAAGGAACGGGCCACAGCAAACGCGTTAGCAACACTAGCATAGCCATGTGAGCTACATTGCACTCACATCTTAACAGCAGCATCACGCTAGCTTAGCCTATTTGCCAAAGGAAAACAAACTTACTCTGACATAATAGTTGGCAGAGTTCCAGGCTGCATTTTAAGATGTGTAGTGAAGCCTTTTTTTTTTTTTTTCTGATATAATGCCCATGAGGCAGGCAAGTTTTTGTTGTTGACATGAGAAAAACCATCTTCGATCAAAAGTGAGAGGCACACCGGGAGAAAAGTGACCAAAAATTCCAAAAAAGATAATTTTCCATACTTAATTCTCTTTTCCACTGGACTTTATTGTGAAATATAAACACGTCTGTTTTTGGAACCTTTTTTGTTCTCGTCTTATATAATCCCAACACTAGTGAGACGGGACACGTGAGGTGAGTCTGGGTGGGTGGGGGGGGGCGATCACCATGCATGAATACATTTAGTGCAAACACAAGCGAGCATTCATGAATCCGACTCCTGACTTCCCTCTCTGCTCTTTGAAGATACTTTTCCAGCCCCGTCGACCATCTGCAGAGGAACCGCGGCGGCGGCGACGGCGAGGAGATCAATGAGAAGGAAGTGTTTTGCTTTGTTTGTAGCGCGGCGGTGCAGGAAGAGATTAGATACTTTCTTTAACATCAATTGGGAGACGCGAGGCACCAATGCATTCATTCCGCCACTAATAAGTCACGTTTTTTTCCTCACAAAAATGCCTTCCGTCCTAATTTGGCGTTCCTTCTCCTTGCTTCCAACGGAATCCCAGCTGCTTAAACAAAGACGTTACTGGTTTGAGGTCAGCCAGGCAGATAGCTGACGGTGCCTGGTTGATGTCAGGGAAGGCAGATGGAGGCACAGGAGCAAACCAGGACGTTGGGTATGGTCAGTTTCCTACAGGGGTGTAATCTATCTGTGGCTGTGGCATTTGCATAATTAGCCATGACATTTTTTTATGGATGAAAATGTTCCCAGTCCATTTATTTGACCATGTTCGGAATGGAATATTTTCCACCCTGTTCTAGATGGGCACCGAAGCATGTATGTGCTTATCGACTACAGCGAGATAACACATTGACCAAGACCTTTCACTTTGCTAGAGATGGAAAATGTCCCACTCTTGGAAGACGAGAGCAAGCAGGCCTTGTCTGCAACCGAAAGATAACACGCCGAGACGTTTGCCTCAGAACAAAATTAACTTTACACAAACACAGAGATGTTTTATTCGTCATTCTGACTCCTGACGGGGACCATCGGCCCTCTGTCCAAGAATTGTAACATTTAATGTGAACTTTCCTGGGACTGCCTCCAAAGCAGGCCTTCCAGGAAGAGGAACTCCCAATATCTCATTGAAATTGCTTGTATGTAATCCCTTTTAATTGCCTTCAGATTCACAGTCTTATTCCGAACAAACTGAATAACTTAAAGCAAACGGCTGAGTGGCCCAGCCCCCTTAGCCTAGGTTTGGTTGAGACCAGTTCCACCGCAGGGTTATGAGAAAGAGACCGTTTGGATCTCGCTAGGCCTTGGCTGGTGGACTGGCCGATCTCTCCAGCGCTGGCATTGCTTCTACTCCTTTTGCAAACCGTACTTGAGACTTAGTAGCGTAGCGTTATTTCACAGTTGGTAGAGCAGAAAGATCTCTGTGGACTTCACCCTGCTAAAAGATCTCGTACGAATAAGCCAAGATGAATAAACGGTGATGCAACTTCAGCTGGACATGATGCTTCCAAGTTGGAAAAGTTTACAGCATCAGCTTCCAGTTTGGACATTTCGTTTCCGCGAAGCTGCTGACGACAGATAAGCAACACGGATGCGACGGCGCCAAAACGACTTGTCAGCAAGAGCGGACTTTGTGAATCCCCAGTTGTGTATCATTAGCGCGGGTAATCAGCTGGAAAAACAACATTAGCGAGGACGCTACGCAGACTCCTTTTCCTCAAGTGTGCCATTGTAAAACACATGAGGCCAACATTTGCTTGATATTACATAAGACGCTAAAGCATTACCGTCCATCATGGCGGACTTAACACCTCAGACAGGAGCCAGAGTTGCATGGCTCTGAAAAGATGAGAAACGTCAACAGACGTCATCAATCTGACAATAGTTATGGCAGCGGGACTTGTTTAAAGACACAACACCACTTCATCTTTGGGAGTGACATTACCCCCCCCCCCCACCTTGTCTGTTGGTCCCGCATAAAGAAAGTCAAGCTGACACAAACTGACGCTGCCATAAATCCAAAACACAGCAGTGGAATGCGTGATCACTCCAACAGCGAATCACTGAAAACTACACAGAACGCTCGATTCGTAAATCCATGCGTCCATCTCACAGGTGGAGCACATCAACATTAGACCGCATGAATAGACTGGCCACAATAAAAGGCCGTTCCAAGAGAAGGTGCGGACACAAACATGTAGCGTGACCAAACATCCTGGTTTCACATCTAATGATGGTCACAGCTTTTGGTTTGGGTGGGAAAAAAAAAAGATTTGATTGAGTTTAAGTATTAGTAGCAGTAGTAGTATAACAACAGCAAGTTTGAAGCACTGTACTGTAACCCACGGCAAGCAAAAACTCCAACATCACTTCCTGTCTGCACCAAATGCCAGTACAAGACTTGTTTATTTACATATTTATTTCTTAAATAGCTTATATTCTACTGTATATTGGGTAATAGGAATATAAAGGTGACTATAGGGGTGTTATTTCATGTCTAGAGGGCTCTCATGATATTAAAAACCAATATTGAGAAGGTCATAAACAAAAAAATGTCTATGCTCTAACTAGGAACGTATTCCATTTATAAATAAGCAATCCTACTTTGCAGAAATTCACCTATCACGTGGCTCTGGAGCCAATTAACAGTGATAAATGAGGACCTAAGTATCGTAATTTGTTACTTTGTTACTTACTTGCAACTGCCTGGTAAATGCAATAAACAAACAATAGAACGAGGAAGGTTCGCTAGCTAAAATACGCACGTCAATTTGCGCCTAGATTCGAGTTAAAGGACAGTTAGCATGCCAGCTAGCACCTTAAATATCAATGGTGTATGTTGGCGACAAAACTCTAAACATGACATGTTTTTCTGAATGATATTATGACTTTTTTTTTTTATTACTGTGTTTTCAATTTTTGCTGCTTTCTTGTTTTTCTGTTTTTTTTTTTAAATACAGCCAAGAAAAAACAGCCAAGGGCCGCAAATGGGCCCCAGACTACACTTTGCACACCTCGTACTAGGACATTTCCAGCAAGGACAATAAAGATAATTAGATCCGACGACCAAACGTGAAAGTCCTAATGTGCCTTGCAGCACACGTGGGCTTTAAACCAGCAAAGGTGACCCACGTGCATTTTAACAGACCCAAATTCCCAGCGTGTGAAGTAAGACGCCAAACTTCACCTTTCTTTCCCACACAAAAGAACAGAAGAGGCCCGAGGCGTGTTCCATCACTGACAGTGAATGAAGAGCTATTTATTGGCCCGAGCAGATGCCTTGCACTCAGTGGGAACCCGTGGAGTTCTGCGGTGCAGATGGAGATCTTCCACCGAGGCTGCAGCATGAAAGCAACAAATCACACTGACTCAGTGTGATTCTGGTGGGTTGTGCGTCTTCAAAAAAAACACTTTCTTCCTCCCAACGGGGATGCTTGATGGGAAAGTCTTCCCGTCTAGACCGCGGCTACCACGGGGGAATCCCTGCTGCATGGATGCAACAAGCATCGCACTTTTGTCCTCTTGACCAGAAGGAAATCAAAAGAGAAGATTGCGTCATGCGGCGAGTATGCCAGTCAGCGTTGGGTGATCAGACCCTGATGGCGCCGCTACGGCATCCCCGCTTACTCACTCAGGTCCTCTGATGCGGTCCAGTGATACATCATTGTACCCCGGAACCAAAGTGTGATGATAACCATAGAACTGGAAATGATTACAGCACTACCCGCTCCACGTTATGTGTTTGTTAGGCTGGAATTGCTCTGTATTACTTGGAAATGTTTGGAAGTCAACACAAAAAATGTATCAAATGTATTCATAACTATTCATAACAGGAAACTCATCAATGTTACAAGAAGACCCGCTGGACTGTATTAAATCTAAAACACATAAACAGCTGGAATGGAGTGACTAGTAGCCTCCACAACAATAATACTGTAGTGTAGTGGTGCCCACACATGGCGTGGGGGCTGCAGACCACCCAACAACGTGCACACCATCACGCCAACCAAATCAAAGCGTGGACATGAACCCATGAGCGGCACCATACTTTCATACATGATTTCATCCTTTTAGCAGCGGCTAATGAGCCAGATCCAGAAAGTCCCATTGGCCGCCATATAGGTCAGCTCTGTCCATTGGGGCGTGATACGTACGGTCCCGTCCCCGGCCCGCCTAGCGGTTGTCGTCTGGTCTTGATACGTTTGATGCGGGCTGGGACACTCCGCCCAGTGCTAACGCCATGTAGAGATGGGGATTCAAACCCGACATGCGAAACACGAGACCACAGTTTTCAGACCAATTAAGGGGAAGTGGCGCACCTGATCTTATATTATTTATTCTACAAATATAAACAGTAGAAATTGGGAATAACTAATAACTTTTTAAAGAAAAAAATATTATTATAATATTCATAATAATATAACATTATTATTTTTATATATTCATATTTTTTGTCTTTTTAGAAAATAAAAAAAATGAAATTAAATGTGTAAAAAAAACCTACCTGGGTTAATTCATATTGGTTATTAATTATATGATGCAGGGGTGTCCAAACTTTTTCCGTGGGCTGCATACTGACAATCAAAGGATGCGTGGGGGGCAACTTTGATATTTTTGTGTATTTTCACGTTTTTCAAAAAGGCAAAAAAAATGTAAAATGTTTCAAATTTAAAGACAACGTCTTGTTTCATTATTAGTTCATGGTATCAACATTGCAGCTTCTTTCTCTACATTTTGCCTTTTTGCTCAATTTTGCTGCATTTTTTGGTTTCATTTTATTTAGCAAAAAGTGCGGGGGAGCCACTGTGATATTTTTATGTATTTTTTAATTTTGTAAAAAGCCATATTCCAAGAAGACAAAGCAACGTTTCATGATTAGTTATTGGTACCAACATGTAAGCTTCTTCTCTTTATATTTTGCTTTTTTACTCAATTTTTTTAATTTTTGCTGGGAATTTTGGTTGAAATGTATTTCTACAAGTTGCCACGGACCAATGACAAACACTCAGCATGTCGCAAATGACCCTCGGGCCACACTTTGGACACCTGCGGTATTGTGGGTGCAATTAATTATTGTCATCGTTGGCATAGATAGATGAACAAATAATTGACAGATGGAACACCAGAGTGAAAATAATAATTTTTAAAAAATCAAGAATACCTAAAAATATATTTCCATAATAATCAATATTTTCTACGTCATTTATTTATGGATTTATCATGACATAAATAATGGTTATATGCAATAATCGAGGAAACTGAACAGTATTCATCCAAAATGATAACAGTATTTTGTGTTAAAAATGAAAGCACTCACCTAAAAACCCCACAACAAAAAGTTTGAGCACCCCACACTCATTTGTATCCATCCCGCCGTGTGGATCCACTTGGACTCTGAATGAAAGCTCAGCTCCAGCTCGGTAAAAATGGACATTTGAAGCGGACCATTTTCACTCCCAAAAGACAAGTCCAAGTTCTGTCATGCTACCAAAACAAACAAAAACAACAAGAAGCAATGATGAGGGATTAGAAGGAGGAGAATCCCACGTCAAACAAAGAGTCCTCTCCTCTGCGTCCTGGTGATGGTGATCCAGACTGTGCTGAGGAGTCTGAGCTCAGCACCACACAGTCAGTCCTGCATCCTGCTGAGGAGGAGGAGGAGGAGCAGGAGAAGAGGAGGAGCAGTGCAACGTATGAAGCATCGCATTGCAGTAACTGCTATTTAATTCCATTTGTTATATTTAAGTCATGATTTATTTATTTTCATAATCCGGTTCTATTATGTTTTTATACTGTGCTGCTATTACAGCAGTGACTTCGTCTCCAATTTAAAAATAGGGCAATACTGACCCCATGTGGTCATTATTTGAAACTGCATGATCATTATCATTCAAACTGTTTAATACGTAATAAATTTAATCCTTAAAATTCACTCGCACATTTAACTAAATGACAACAACTTACAGCTTCCTGGCCTTCATTTCATAATAAATTGATTTATATTTTCCATTTCATTTGTAATATTGTAATATATTTGTAGTATGTAACATGTAATTTGTAATATGTGCGTTAGAGGGCGCTGTTCGACCACATACAGTACAGAGTTGATGAAGTCCTTTTTTAACTGACTGGTATCAACTGTATCTTTTTACATTATTGAATGATTTTGTGATTTCTATCACGATAATTAGAATAAAATAACACAAAAATATTCACCCAATATATAAATATAACAATATAATAATTTAAACACAGCATAAATTAGATACTTGTGAAAATAAACCATCTCAATTTGAGATACACCTGGCATCCAATTATTTTTGCACTGTTGATAATTTTTTGATTTTGATACAAAAAATTATCGGTTTGTCATCATTGCACAGGCCCTGTATTCACTCGGTATCGAATCGATGCCACAGTGGACAGTATCGCCCACCCTTACTTGACCAGCAGGTGCGAAACTTTGACCTGCTGAGTACTTGGCAGTGACGGATACTCTTTGTGTTCACGTTGCCAACAGGAATTCCACACTCCGTGTTGAAGATGCACTGTCTAGTCAGTCTGGATCGCGGAGAGGAACTGAACCGGTTCAAGTAGAATGTCAACAAGTGACGCAGGACACTTGGAGCTCACACTTGGAGGAGAAACACGCAGGGAAGCAGCGACTGCACGGTGGGTCCAAAATACTTATGTCACTTATTAATGTTCTTTTTAGTATAATATAAATCCATTCTGACGCTCATTTCACCTTTTCATGCCATTTATATTGTGTGATATATGGATGATATTTTTCTTGTGTTATATTTTCTCCATGAGGAGCTGGAACCACGAGGCTGTTAGTGGGGCTGAATTGCGTTTAAAGATGGCTTGATTAAATGTTCAACTGCGCTTCACCGCTTGGAACTATTCAGTATCCTGTCAAAAACACTTTGACATGATCCATATCGGTATTATAAGCAATTCGGCGTCAAGACTGAAGAGTTATTTAGCATTCAAGTTTGAGTTTAGAGCTTGTTGCTGGCCAACCTATTAGCATAGACGCATTGAACTTGTGCTTGACGTGCGATCTTTAAATGAGCATTATTATAATGGAATTTTGTGTTATGTCATTAGAACTTAAATATGTGTATTTTATTGTATTTTTCTTTAATTTGACTGGTTCTAACTCAAAATGAAATGCAATCTCAGTGAATTTCATATAATATATATACTGTATATATCCTATGCAGTTTTTTTATTACCTGTGGTACAAGCAGTATACAGTACATTTATTTGGTTGAGGTTGAATTTGTTGTTGTGTGGGTACCACTGCATGCACATTCACATGTGCAACAGGACTATCACCATGGATACACATAGCTACTGGCTGCATTTCCAGGCTGAAGGATTTACAGTTTGCTTCAAGTGTGACAAAGTAAAGGCGTGGCTGCTTAAAAAACAAGTCTGGTTCTGCCCTTGCCGCCCTTTTTAATGTTGCAAATCATGGCAAGGCCAATACAACCCATTTGGATGCATCCAAAAAAGACATTTAGGGTGTAAAGCATTGGAACATCTCAATTACGTGTTTGTCCGTGTCGAGTACACACCCACACTGTGAGTTCAGGCGGGATCCTTGTTCTTATGTAAGTGTTGGTTGCCAGAAAGCAGCACACACCCACAAGTGGACCTCAAGCCGTGAGCCGACATACCTCTCATACACACAATGTTGCAGCCTAACGAGCCTGTGAAAGAAAACAATTTGTCACCAGTCTGGAAGCCATGAAAACAAACGATGACATAGTTTGCAGCCTCCTGATAATGTGCGTGTTAGGTTGTACTTATTTATGTTTTGGTCAGCAAGTGAAGAATGAAGACGCTGCAGTAGAACAATCAGTGGTGCATCGCACTTTGGTCATCACATAGTTGAATAATCATGTCATTAGTTTATGGGCTGCAATATTTGCATGAGTAAAATTATGATACATCACTGTCACGTTAACAAAAGTATCTTTTGGGTTCTTGCGGGACCAAACCAGATATGATTATCCCCACATTGAAGCCTCTTTGTAGGCATACTGTACAAATGTCTTGGTTTACTGTAGCAAAATAAATATTGCTAATATCGCTAATAACGTAAACGTATCATCTGAAGTAAGCGTGTAAGGAGTTATACATATGAGATGAAAATGTCATTTTGTTGTCAGTTGAAGTATAATGATGTGCTGCTGGGGTGTCCAAAGTGTGGCCTAGGGGCCATGAGCAGCACATGTCTCATTATTTTATTCTCCCATGTTGAAAAATACCATTATAATTTTTAAAATGTTACCAAATTTTAAACAATTAAAAAATATTTGATTTTTAATTTTATGTATTTATAGTTTAGATTGAATTATTTTATTGCCCCCCAGCACATTCTATAAAAAAAACACTAAATTAAATTGTATTAAATTTAAATAATTTTTTTAGATTTTACGTTACTATGGTACTATATTGTACAAATAAAAATACAAACAAAGTTAAATAAAAATGTACAAAATTTTTTAAATAAATGTAGACAATAAATAAAATAGAATAAAGACAACCAAAATGGTCAAATAAAGCAAAAAGGCATACAGTAAATACTCCATGCAAGCTTAGTTGTGATGGAGCCTTTATGAGCTGTCACTCCCCCCCCCCCCCCCCCCCCCGACATCGTTGTGCGGTAGTTACATCGACAATTCAAGTAGAATCATAGAAATGATAAATAAAAACATTGATATCTGACATGCAGCAGTTATGTAAACCCAGCTGGTCCACTGAACGCTTTGTGCGATGCTGCAAATGGCCTGCAGGAGCGTCAGGATCCACAACTCCTGCATGAAAAAGGTCGCCCTGATCTTGGCACCGGCGCTGAATGATGATCCGCCTCCTGTCAGGTCATGCCAGTCGTATTTGAAGAGCATGATGGACAACGAGGGAGCTGCTGTAATCTCTGTAATCCCTTCCTGTTTGACATCCTCACACGAAGGACTGAATAGAACTATTAAAAACAGCCATGTATGAATCTGCTGTGGTGCGTTTAAGGCCCACGTGTTGCATGTCGGTTCCCGTTTGTGTTCATAATATGCTCGTTTTGTGTAGTTAGTGTGGGTCCGGCGTATGTGTGCTGAGTGTGGGTGTGTGCATGAGCTGCCGTGTGTAAAAGAAAGTTTGGCCTGAGCACAGTTAGATTACATAACCGCTGCTTATCAGTCCAGCGGGAAGCTGATGCAGCACAGAGATTGACGCTACGGAGAAGGCTGGGGAAGAAGAAGCAGAAAGGGACGCAACAACAAGACTGACACCGTGGGAGAGTGACTAATTACCCCACAGAATGCGTCAACACCATGTACATAACGTGACACGGTGTAACCTGCTAATAAGATGAATAATGAACAGGAACCTGACACGGTAAACAAACGTCAGCCATGGAGGGAATCCGCGGTTTTGGGTTTGTTCTTCTTGTCATGTGACTAATTATTCTTCAAGGAAGACTGGTTTTGGATGAAAAGGGATGCATTTTAGGCTTTTTATCACCAAGAATGTGGTACAGAAGAACACGTTCATGAATTATCGCAACTCCACGCAAGTCAGGGTTCAGGTACCTTCAAGGGGTCGTCTTCATCATATTAAACTAACGAACAAACTACAAACGTTTAAATATTTTTTATTTTATATTTGAGCGTATTTGGTCCAAGTCCCGAAGACTAGTTTGTCAAAGTAAATCAAAATGTCTGCTTTAGATACAAATGCCTGGCTTCCTGTTTGTTTTGGAACACTTTTTTGTGTGTCCATTCATCTCCGCCACATTTTAAGATTATTCAAAATTAACAAAATATATCCATATCCTCACGAGTGTCGCAAACTGGGCATTATTATCTGGTGCGGCCATCATTGTTTTTCCACACCTTGGATCGTGTCTGAGAACCTGACATTCCCAGGAAGTATATATTTCATGAATATTATAACTGATTTGACTTTGCAGACAGGAGAATGGGCTTGAGACTCCGCCTCTGCAGCACTCTTGCCGTCTTCCCATCACGCGGGAGCGAACATCCAAAGGTGAAATCCACACTTCTGATTCCTTCTGCCAACATTTAAGACTCCACATCGCTGAAATGTACTCACGATATCGTGTAAAATCGTAATGTAGTGGCCAGGGATCAAACAGAAAGGAAGACGCGGCAAATGGTTTTCCTTGAGCAGCACTCTTGCCCTCAATAATTAACCATCAATTCCTCTCAATCTATTCCAGCACTAATAATTCCATCAGACCGACCCAGACGAGAGGTGGATGCTGACCGGGGGCCCAGGTACACCTCCTTTGTCCTGTTAAGACTCTCCAACAACCTGGACCTCAACAAATCCGAGCTGCGACTCAAGAGGAAGCAAGACTCGTGTCTACGTAGGTGAGCATGGAATGTTATGTCAGACTCGGAAGGTGTTCTCCTTCCCGCACCTTGCGGCGTTTTTGCATGCTTGTGTGTCAGTAGAGCAGCCAGCATTGGAGATGTGCTTTGATTTTGGTTGGAAGATACGTACATCTTAAAGGATATTACAAATATCTTCTTTGGGGGTGCTGGAGCCTATACGAGCTGTCTTCGGGCGAGAGGCGGGGTACACCCTGGACTGGTGGCCAGCCAATCACAGGGCACATATAGACAAACAACCATTCACACTCACATTCATACCTATGGACAATTTGGAGTCGCTAATTAAACTAGCATGTTTTTGGTTGAATGTGGGAGGAAACCGGAGTACCCGGAAAAAACACACGCATGCACGGGGAGAACATGCAATGATGATGGGATTGAACTCGGGTCTCCTAGCTGTGAGGCCTGCGTGCTAACCACTTAATATTATATAAATTTGCATACAGTACCCCGTTCGATGTTGTAAGTTAGCATGTTTTTGGAATGTAAAATGTAACCGGAGTACCCGGAATCGAACTCGGATCTCCTAGTTGTGTGGCCTGTGCACTAACCACTCGTCCGCCGTGCAGCCCGAGAAACAGCATTAGATAAATAAATCGTTAGCGCCACTGCACCATAATGCCTCGTTTATCACTATTAATTACTTCCAAAGCAACCGTGGTCAGTGAATTTCTGTGATGTAGAATTCCTTATTTAGAAATGTAATATTTGCATAGAAAAACACCTTGTAAATATTGCTATTAACATTATTAGACATCTTTAACATAATTGTTTGAAGAATTCTTCAAAAAATACACAATTTCCGACAATTTATTCAGAATTTTTAAGTTATTTTGAACAGGAACAAACAAACAAACAGCAGTAAACATAAACATAAGCTCAGCGCTTATGAAAGTAAAAACCCAAATCTCCTGCAGGTAAATCAGGTCAATCCCTCCCCGCGTCTTACATGGCAATATGTATCGCCAACCATAATAAGAAACCGCACCGCCCTTCATGGGAACTTCTTCCATTTAATGAGTCGTAAACATAAACGAATTGTTTTCAAATGTTGTTCCACCCTCGCGTGTGCAAGGCAGCGAGACAAAAGGTAATTGTAGCTAAAAAAGAGAGAGAGAGGAATCACAATGGATATTAATTACCCAGGGAAGAGGAGCGACACGCCCTTCGACTGGATGTTTGCCACTTCTTGCATATCGTGGATCATGTCCTTATTTAGACATCTGGTACTGTGTGTGTGTGTGTGTGTGTGTGTGTGTGTGTGTGTTAGTGTGAGAGAGAGAACCTCCATAGTACAGTATGATCTTTGTGCAACTATGCCTCACACACATTCCTTCTAAGTGCTTTTTTTTTTTTTTTTTTTAAATGGGTTCAAGGTGTGACTTAAGTGTGCGAAAACTGTTTAGCGGCGAGGAGGAAGGAAGGCCAAAGGAGAGGAATGCCGGCCATCGTGTTGCTCGGCATTGCAGCGATAAATGTTTGACATCCAATCGCTCAAAAACTTTCACATTCCTGTCCAGAAGTCCCTTGTCGTTCGAGAGCTCTTTGGTCTTGTGTAATCGACACGGGTTTTATTACGATGACTTTATTACTTTTATAGCCTTTTATTATATCTCCATGTAATAGTCTGCTTTCTCCTGTTCTTCCAGTTCAAATGAATCAGAGCGGAGCAAAGCTGTGGGCAGCAGATATCAGGTAAGCATCAGTACAGTATTAGGTAGGCGAATAATGCGCTGAGATTTCTTATTTTATTATTACGTTGTAGCAACAGTCACGTAATGACTTTTGTCTGATTGTATTGATGCAAAGATGACAACACAGGAATTCTATGCTCTTAAAAGCCTCACAGATGGATTGTTGTTTTAGGAATAAGAAAGAAAGTACAGGGTGTGTATGCGCCTTCAGGCAACCAGTTTGTCAAGGTTTGAATATTTTAGTGAGGTACACCTTGGGAACAGTCGGACATAATAAATGGAAGTAAGAAATGAATTTTCTTGGTGCAACGTCTCACAAATGTGACAACTTTTGGTCACATTTAGGACCGATGGCAGCTACTGTTGAAACGTATGTATGTTTATGTTGGTGATGAAAGATGGCATCAACCTTATATCGATGAAAATAAAAGCCCATCCAACGTTTCATTGCGTCTGGCAGTCTGACTGACAAGATGGCGGTTGTAGCGTCATGGTCTGACGTTGCACGAGGCTGCCGGTGCTGGGAAGTTCATTGAGGGAAACATGAATTCCAACATGCACTGTGACATTCTGAAGCAGCGCATGATCCCCTCCCTCCCTTTGGGAAACGGGGGCGCATGGCATTTTTCCCAACATGATCATGATCACGAGCCAAGCACGTCTCCATGCCTAAAACCCATTTCAGCACCTGTGGGGCATCATTAAGTGGAAGGGAGTCTGAAATGTGAGGGGATACTGTGGTGTATGTTTTCTGTGTTTCCCAGTGGTGTCATTATTTAGGGAGTCTTCAGAGTCTTCAGACTCCCTAAATAATTATTAATAATACATAAAAATAATTATTAATAATTTGATATTTTTATAGATATTTTGTTGATTTTTAAAAAAAAAATGTATTGATTTTTTTTTACAAAAAAACTATCTGACAAATTTCATATAATAGGGCAAAGGCAGGCTAAT
Organism: Doryrhamphus excisus; assembly: GCF_037039965.1. Lineage (NCBI taxonomy): Eukaryota > Metazoa > Chordata > Actinopteri > Syngnathiformes > Syngnathidae > Doryrhamphus > Doryrhamphus excisus. The sequence continues at coordinate 2,269,288 of NC_136361.1, forward strand.
AGGCAAACCAATAAGCAGGCTAATACTAGCCTACTACTACTACTGTTAGTAGTAGTAATAATCAGAAGAAGAATAATGATTATAGTAATAATAATAGGCTAATTAATAATATAATGTTTATTATATCATTGATCACTGTCCACTGGACAGAATGGTTGCCGAGCTTGAGCAGCGGTTTTGCAGTGTAGATTTAAATCTTGTTCGTTATTTGTTTTTTGGATTTTTTTTAAATATCTACTACATTCATATCTTGTGCATCTCCAGGGGACTAAACACCCCCCGTCCTAAGAACCTAGTGACACCCCTGGTGTTCCATGTATTGAAATCCAAGAAAAAAAACAGAAAGAAAAGCTTTTGGCTTACCAATACTTCCTGTTTTGACAGGTGATTGGACCAACTTCACTTCCAGACACACCAAAGGATTTAACCAGCGATTCTCCATTACCAGAGAAGATCCCGTTTTTGGTCAAGCAAGACCAAGAGGTTTTTACAGTTTGCCATGAATCCAGAAGTATATCGCAGCCCAGATTGACCGTCTGCAAATTCACCGATTTGGAAGAAACGATCAAGGACCAAACCGATGCTGAGGACCAGTCTGACTCCAGCGGAGCCATGTTGTCGTCTGCGATGGTGACAGTTCTGGCCCCAAATTGGACTGATCGACTTCGACGGTCCAAAAGGTTCGAGTCAACCGGGAGTTTGGAAACCCTGGTGAATCTACAAGGCGGGTCCGACTCGCGTTCAACGGATCATTCTCACGAGGCTCAAAGTGGCGTAGAAAAGATGTTCAACATCTCGCAAGCCCAGTCGAGAGCTTCATTCCAGTGTACCAGGCAAAGATCAACAGGCTGGCCCGCTAACAGCGGTCCTCCAAATGTGGGCTATGAATCAAAGACTAAATTTGTTCGAACAGTTTCGTTGGAAGTGAAAGGGCCAGACATCAAGAAAGCAGAAGCAAGTTCTACCATGGATGCAAATACACAAAAGAGGAATCCTCAAGGCGGTCCTCATGTCAGACATTCGTCTATGAGTTCCAAACCAACAACGAGCAGTCTTCTTCTGTCATTAAGACGATTAAACAGTCTCTCTCGAACAAACCAAGCTCCTTCTGAGATACCGCTGAAGGCCGATCAAGATGTCAAGATTTTCTCAACAAATCTTTCTCAACCTTTTGGCAAACCTCGGAAAGAACTGATTAAATCACTTCCCTCTTCCGCATCCATTTCTCCTAAGGCGCCAGAAACCGAACCAGTCGGTTCCTCATCATTGTCTGATAGTAGTGCAAGAGGAAAAACAATCTTCCGTTCGTCTTTACCGATCAACAAAGATGACACACCCTTTTCCAAACTACAGCAAACAACCAACAGAACCCAGCCAAGTATTTCCCTGCTCAGTCGGCGAGCATCCGGAAGGGAACACAACTGGAGGGATTCGGGCATAGGATTAAACCTGATGTCGGACAGCCACGTGTCTTCATCTAAACCAACCCAGCATGACTCAAACATGCCCGTGGCCTCATCGTCTGGTTGGCAACAAACTGGCCAACAGACCAGTTCAACTCCAGTTCTCACGGACACACCCAATTTCCAAAACAAGCCGAACACACCCTTGATTCCTCTTTGTAACAATAATTGTGACCCAGCAGCTCTTAGCCTGAATAATAACAACCAAAGTCTTAACCATAAAATTTCCCGTAATTGCAGCAACGGCACAGCAGAGTCGGTTTCCAATGTAAACCTGATGATAAAACCACAGCGAGGAGGAAGTCAGAGTGTCAAAGAGAAACATTCCGGCTATACAATTGACAAAGGGAAGCTAGCAAAACAACTGTATGAATCCAGTTTAAAGAAAATACAACAAAAGTCTTCAAGTTTTCCCGATGGGCAAGCGTCTTTCCCAAGTCATGGCTCACTAAAAGTAAATGGGAGTGAATTATCGAACAAAAACAATCAGTGCTTCCTCACGCCCACTTCTCCGGAACGCCAGAACTCTCCATCGATCTCCAGCGGTCTCCCACACAATGACCAAAAGCCTTGTTCCTCTGTTGAGATCTCCAGAACTACATCATTGTCCTGTGGTTCTACATCCCAAACCACAACTCTCGGTTTTGAAAGACGCTATTCCTCCAATCCGAAGCCTCTCCAGCCAAAGTCTGTGTCCTGCCTTGTTCCTGCAGCGAGTCAATGCACCCCAGACTCTATCCCAACTTCAGTGACTGCAAGCCTTCAAACTGCCAAACACCCGATCCGTCCGAGCACGATTGACGCCGAACCGAAAAGCCCCAAAGTCGGAGGAATATTAACCAACCACTCGGAAAAGGAGAGAAAAAGATTGAGCCTCCCAGGACACGGAAAGAGAGTCAAGCATGTCATGTGGGAGGACACTGAGAATTCGGAACCCACTGAGATACCCGCCTTTTCTCCACTACCTCGCTCAAGGTCCCAGCGACTTATTCGATCACCGTCCATCTTCTCTTTTTTAAGATCAAGCAGTCCAAACACGAAAAACACTCCTCTCTGCACGACATCACCCAAGACTTCCAACTTGCAGGTCGGGAAAGGTGGGAAGTATCGCTCCTCATCGTCTGACTCTGCGGATCAGGTCCTGAAAGAGCGGGATCAGTCCAGTAAATCCGAGCAAATCAGCGATCAGGCGGAGGTCATGAATCAAGACAGACCAGTTCCGGCTCCACGCAGACTTCAGAGGTCCCTGTCCTTGCAGGCTATTTCGTTCCTGCCAACTGATCCATCGCCAGCTCCCGATTTTTCAACTGGGTACAAAATCCGTTACAGCCCCCCACCTTACTCCACTCTCATCTCTACCCGGGGGGAAGCTAAGAAAGCGACTCCCAGGTCACCGCTTTTCCAAAACGCCAATTCGAACTACAGTTCGCATCCTGCCTTGCTTTGTCATGGAGTTGGAGATGCAACCTTAACGACGTCGAAACCACTGCAGAGGAAACCACCCAGACCTTCTCCTCGGCAGAATAAAATTCCATCACGAGAGAATTCCTTGAGTCGTGTCTCACAGGCGGACGATATCAACAATAACAACTGCAAGAATATCAGCCGGAGTCAGCAGAACAGCCAAGAAAGCCGAGATGGTGTCGCCCAAAAGCATCAGAGCTCCAAAACGGATCCAGCTGCTCCAAGGAACGCAAGGGAAGAACCATTGCAACATCTATCAAAGATCCCAAGTGAAGACTCAAACGGAACTGCGAGTCGTTCCAATCACAGCTCAAGCGGCAGCAGCTCGACCGAGAGCCGATCTGTAAGTGACGAAGTCTGCAACAAAAGAGCGAAGGACGGCATGATGGGAAAATTCCGGCTTTTTTCAGCAGAGAGCAACAACGAGCAGAACCCAAAGAGACGTCGTTTTGTTATGAAGAAAAGTCTCAGCACGCCAAACTCCGGTCCTTCAATGTCTGAATCCGAGAAAGTCCACAAGACTAACAAGAAAATAGACCAGGTTTTTAACAAACTGAAGCAAACGTTCAGCACTCGACGCTCTGAAGAAGATCCCGCTTTTCCGTGGAAATTGAGACGAGCTTCAGAAACACCTTCTTTCAGTGAATTAAGCGATACCAGTGATGCCACCATTGAGAGTACCAGAACTTCAGACGGGGACCAACAGCTCATGATGAGGGACAACAAGAGAAGAAAAGACAGTAAAGTGCAGGAACCGACCAGATACACCATCATTCCAACTTTATCTGTACAGAATTCCATGACAGAAAACGAATTCTTCATTTGGCCGGACCAGTCAAGTCCTAAAGTGAACCAAGACCAACCAAAGCATATGTCAGACCTGGTTGAAGTTAGACCAACCAATCAGTATCTTCTGTGCACGGATACCAGTCCCAGTCAGAGCCATACAACAACGTTCCGGAAGTCTACATCGAGTTCCAAGAGTCCTTTCTCCCCGTTTTCTTCTCTTTCCACACTCTCACCGTATTCCTCACCTGATGTTGCGGACGATAATGTGTTCTACAGTCCAAAGCTGCAACGCCGCAGGGAGTCCTCATCGCCATGCGAGCCAGGGGAAGGAATCAGTCGAGTGAGTTCAAGGAGAAGCCGGGCATCCACAGGTCCACCAAGTGTAGGTCCGATCCAGAGTCAAGAACAATTGTCATCTTGCTACGCTGACTTAAAGTACGGCATCGAACCAGGCAGGTCGTTCTCTGTGAGCTCGGTTCTTTCCAGTCGCTCATCAAGACCTGGACGAATCTCCACCGGGCCCAAGTTCATGAGCGTGGGTGACCTATCTGAACCCGAACCAGCTTATGGAGGAGAAGAGGATTTGAATCCATGGCTTTCAACGAAATGCGATCACGGACCGATGTTCGATACCCAAATGGAGTCCTGCTTCCCCAGTGATGGTAAAGTCAGATCACGATCTCTCCCTCGGTCGCTGACCAGGCGTCTGGCTCAGCAGAGTTCCAAACTCCCGTTGTGTCCCGCCGCTGCCTCCACAGCTTCAACATCGCCACATCGTTGGAGCCCCAGCATGAACATTTGCCACTTTGACTGGGATACAGTGAGCCCCCCAACTCCTCCTCCTACGCCCCCTTTGTCGCCGCATACCAGACGCATGTCCAAACCTCCCAGTGTTTCCTCGCCAAATTTTCCCAGTCCACCAGCAGAACCACTGGACACCCATTCCCCCAGGTGGCATTTGCCCTCCCGGGGTTATATCTCCAGTCTCAGCACCTTTGAGGAGTCCTCGGATAGCAGTTCGGACACGACGACCGACGATGAATATTACTTAGAAGAAAGCGAAAATGAAGAAAAGGAGACAGAGTTGTGAGACGGTTAGTTTGATTTCTCTTCAATCTTGATGATCCAAGGCTTTTATTGTACGGAAAAAGGGGAGAGATTTGCAACAAGAATGTCTGCCGTCGGTCCCAGCAAGTGACTTTGAGGGATTTTTGTGTCTGGATTCATTTTAACAGGACGTATGTACAATATGTATGCGCAATTTGCTCTGCACATTTATGATAAAGACATGAATGCTTAGCACTCATATTTTGGAGAGCTGCATGGCTTCAATGCGGGAATTTACTTCTGTGGAGTCATTTTAACCCTCGGGTTTGACGTGTGATGCATTAACTGAATTCTGGGATTTATAGCGCTGTACAAGTGAAAGTCCATGCATGCATAAAAAAAAACAAAGGAGTTATGATGCTAATTTTTTGGGAAAAGCCTTGGAAAAAAGAGGCATCGTCTTATATTCGGGACAAGTGTCATTTACCAACTCCCCCACTAGGTAGCGCCACTACACAGTAACAGTGCTTTTGGTGGGATACGCCGTGGTTTCTTCTGCTGCTAAGCAATAACTCCATTGGTGAAGGATAATTTCATGTTTTGAATTTATTTTTTATTTTTTTGGTGCTGTATTGTTTATTTTCTTGACCACTTTTTTTTGTAAAATGGTTTAGGGAATTATATGTGCTAATTTAATATTTGTTGTCAAAATGCGTAACACTGTGCCTGATATTGTCTTAATATTTGCACAGTGACAATTTTAAAGTTTTAATATATCACTTTTATGAATAAATTAAATGTTTCCAACCACACCTTTTCATTCAACTCAAAATATATTAACTAGTAAATAATACTGTTTTGTGTTTGAATACGGCCTGTTTGTCAAAATATGCACATTCAAACAAATTGTGTGTACTTTTGGCTTAAATTAAACATTTTCCAGCATAAAACTGGCTAAATGAAGTAAAATGCAAAGGGATTTCAAGACGCATGTACAATTCCAGACTGGTCACTAGGTGTCAGTAATGTTACATTTATGAGAATTGCAGCAAAAAGTACAGAAAGAACAACATGGAACTCTGCCAATGCTAACATCCATCCATCCATCCATCCATCCATCCTGCTGGAGCCTATCCCAATGCTAACATGTGAGTCGATATTATTTTATTATATAACCATTTTATTATTAATTTATGCTTAATATGTCTTATTTTTCTCTTGTTTACTATATTGGGTAATAAGAATGTAAAGGTGTCTAAGTGTGTTATTTCATGTCTAATAATGTTCAAATCCCTTATTTAGAAGTGGCTATGCTCAAACACATTCACATATGATGGTCGGGTCTGGAACTAATTAATAGCGATAAACGAGGGAGAGTAGAGGAGGTCTTTCGGGAGGAGTCCTGTTTTGTTGCCTGCTATGGTGACCGTTGAGCAAACTCATGAGCGCAGTAATCATAAAATAGTCACACATACTGGATGTTAGTGCTTAGTGTACTTTGCCCCTTCACTTTTCTACTCCCGTAGACGTTTCCATGGAGACGACGGACATGACTTGACATCATGCGGGCAGGGCTGCTCCACATGCTCTGATTTCGAATGAGCTTTTTCCATCATGTCATCCCTTGGAACGTGCAGCAGTGTGTGCACAAAGCTAAGTAGTCAATGAGTGGCTGAGGAACAGGCAGCTTTTGTCAAGTCCATCCCGTATTCCGTGCAGACGCGTCCGTCGTTCAACCATGCAGCAGTTTGTTTAGTGTGCACTTTAGAACATGACAAACCTCCAGAAACTGAAATAACACACGGTGGTTATGTCATTTGGGATCTGCTCTATGGAAGTTACACATGCAAATGGCAGCCGTGTTGGCTTTCACTTGACAATAAACTCTCATGGGAAGTTGCAGCAGTGTGTGTGTGTGTGTGTGTGTGTGTGTGTGTGTGTGTGCAGGTGACAATAAAGAAGTGCTTTGTTTAGAAACCTAAAGCTTCACATTGAGTCTCTGGAAAAACATTTTGTTTGAATGAAACCTTTGAATGAAATATAACAGCTATATTAATGTTAAAAATAGTGTGTATATATATATATAATCACAGCTGATATTGTCATAATTAAAATGTAACTATACTTTTTTCAATGAAATCACAGTTTAATATAATACAGAGGTAAAAATGTAAATGATTTAAATTTAAATTAAATTCAAACAATAGACGGATGGGTAGATATTTTTTAAAAACTAAAAAAAAGAGTAAAAATAATAAAATAAACTTTAAAAATAATTTTTATATTTAAAATTAAATAAATGGAAATTTACATTTATTTTACATATAAATTATAATTTCATTTGAAATTTAAAATAATTAAAAAAAAATGTAAATATTAAAAATAAAATGATTTCATAGTATAAAGCCAGTATATGTCTAAAATAGTAATCATTTAAAATGTTTACATTTCAACTTCTCTAGCAGTGGAACATGTAGAATTATGTACTAAACTACTGTAATACAAATGTGTACTGTAATGTGGTGTGCTTTATTCTGTAAATCAAATAATTAGCAACAATGATCACGTGGCTTTTATAGCATTCTATACTAGGAAAGTCTGCCGCCTGCTGGTTGGAGAGGGCAGTGTCAGCCTTCATGTCCACACCTTCATGTTAAAAGTCACACTGTGGCCTTGCAGCCTTTGTTTTGCAACCAGGGTGGAACATTCCGGGCCATGTTGTGATTTATTCTTCACACTTGTCACGCATTTATGCCTCATAATCTTTAGTGCGCCTTTGTCCGGAAAGAAAGATGCCTCTCGCAGCAGTTGTGTTTGTTTTGCCATGTTGCTGCCTTTATTTCCTTGTGAGTTGAGCACCTGCCTTGCAAGCAGCCCCTTCCTGTGCCTGATTGAAATTCCTCAACGTGTGCTTTCTTGTTGCTATCTTGTTGCTACATCGGTGGTTAAATATACAACATGCACATGTTAAACACAAATGTTTTTGTGTTTTAGTGAGTTGTGTTCAGTACTTTCTCAGGGGAGTGATTAGCCGTCAGCTTCATGCAGACCAGCTCAGATTGCAAAGCGAGATTCCTGAGCGGATTACTGGAGAGTTTGAGAGACTCACAAAGTTCACACTGATGTGTGATGAGGGTTCAGCATTTTGCCAAGTAGTTAATGGCTTTTTTCATGCGCTCTGTTAATTAAGCGTTTACGTTTTTACCATTTAAATACATCTTTTTAAACCACTTCAGCCTGAAATATACATAGCAAATACTCATTATATACAGTATATATATTTGATACTATTTAAAATCCAGTATGTTTACATAACGCTCCAGTTTTGATGAATTATAACGTTTTAATTCAAAGATTTAAATGAAATGATTATATCCAGCTGAGTTTTGGGTATTGTTGTGATAAGAGTGTTGCAGGTAGAATGGTCCAGGTGATGCATTAACTTATCCAGGTGCACCCAACAGCGTGCCAGATCGTTTAACATTCCTTGAACAAAGCACATACTGTAATCGCGCTGCTTTGACTGAGGTCCAACATGATTAGCACAGAGTCCAAATGTTGATGTAACCGGTTTTATTGGACGTGGAATCAGGCCACACAGCTAATTGGGTCAATCATTGAACAATCAAGTGTTTTCAGACGCAACATTACCAGAGTTAAGTTGATCTGAGCGCTCAGAATCAGCAGTGTTAGACGTAAGGATCAAATATGGAGGAGAAATCCCTTTTAATCAAGCGTCCCTATCAAGTCTTTAGTATTCCTCTGTGCACAACCGAGACCGGGGGTGGGCAGAGGTTTTGGATTCATGGATAAAATATCACTTTTCTGCAGAATTTCTCCTTCGCTAGCTTCGTATGAAAGCCTTGACTTCCTGGAGTGACGTCGGCCCGTGGATTACCGCACGGGTGTCCAAACATTAGTCCAGTTATGAATTTATCACCACAATATTTTGCCTTTATTCTCATAACAATAGAACGTTTCTGCAAACTAATTTTCCACAAATTACTTTATTAGATTTTCAGTTTCTCATATTTTTACGACCTTAAATTGTTTCTTAATAGTTAAACTTACTCCTACTGAAATCCCATTATTTTTTCTCATAATATCACAGCGTATTATCTTGTAAAATTACAAAATTTTCTTGTGAGATTGCTTAATATTTTTTATTCTTTTAAAATTACTGCTGATTTTTCCCTTTTTGCTGTTTTATTTGTTTTCTTGTTCAATGATATTATAAAACATGCCACAGGCCAATAAAAAAACAGCTATGGGCCGCAAATGGCCCCCGGTCTGCACTTTGGACACCCCCGTATTACCGTAATGACATACACGGAGCCTCTGGGCTTTAAAAGCACTTTGCCCACGCCTGATCTAGACACCGTGAGCACATCAGCATATGTTGACATTCAACATGAGGAAGAATATAAAATATGAGGCAGAATACAACGAGGGGCTCCGAGGGCCCTTCTTTAGCTACGCGGCAGCTTCATCATGGGGCCCCGGCTACAGCATGGACAGACATTCATTCAGCGTTATTGCTCATAGAGTCACCGTTAAAGCCTCTACTCTGCTTTTCCTCATACCCGTCTAAGCGCTCGCCTAAAGAGGTGCTAAACGCTAAAAAAGGCCTTCAAGTGCTTCCAGACATGCAGATAGGAATGTTGAAGTTTCCTCCATGCCCAAACCATAACCATAATATTTCTTTTTAAGGCTGATTTGAGTCATCATGACAGCTAAAATTTGATATAAATATTCCGGCTCCAGGCCAGGTCATTTTTGCTTCAGGGACTTGAACTTACTGCTAATACTGATGGAGCAGTGTTCCAAAGTGCTCCTCTCCTCTGCATAGCGTCGAGCTTCCTTTCAGAGAAAAGACTATTTACATCTGAGACGTGTGCTCGCTTGCATGAAAGCATAGAAAACTAGATCTGACCGGACTAGTAGGAAGCATCTCAGCGCTGATGATGATGATCATGAAAGGAAGCCTCATCACCTTTAGTTCATGAACACACGCGTCCTCGCCTTTCGTTTAGGTCTCTGGGTTGGGCGTGGCCAGCAGCGGAACGTTGTCCCGCCTCCTCCTGCCCAGTGGCGGACGTCGGTACTGCTCCCCGTCAGCCAGCGTCTGCGGCAGCGGCTTCCTCTTGCTCTCGGGCAGCAGCAGGATGGACAAGACGGCCAGCAGGGCCAGCGAGGAGTAGACCACGTGGTGCAGGAAGTAGCCGTAGTGGTTCCTCAGGTCCATGAGGGGGGAGCTGAGGCGGCCCAAGCAGCCCAAGGCCAGCACGGCGCCCACGCCGGTCCCTCTGTGGACACACCCCCTCAGGTGTGAATGGAAAGTACTTTACTTTCGCATGGGGGGGCGTCCTACCTGATGACGGTGGGCATGATCTCTGCCGTGAAGAGGATGCAGAGGGAGGCGGTGGCCTGGGAGGAGAAGAGACCCATCACGGAGAACACGGTGATGGCCGTCTCGCTCAGATCTGGAACAGGAAAGACACCAAAGTCACGCAATAGCTTTCTTAAAGTGGCATGCAGGGTTCTTCAACTGCTGGCCCACGGGCGAAAATCCAGGACATAAAGGACATCAAAGCAAACTTAGGAGCATCTAACATTTTTGCAACAACGATTAGAGGATCTTTTTTTTCAGCATGGCCTTAAAACCACCAGAGTGGTCCTGTCAAATAGAGGATCTTTGATGAGCATTTTTGCAGCAGTTCCCTGAAAACAAGCAGAGCGCTCATTTTTTCAGATAGAGGATCTTTGATAGGTGCTTGGTAGGAGGTTGTTGACGAGCAGTCTTGCTTTGTCATATACAGGATCTTTGACATGTAGTGGCCCTCATACACAGCAGAACTCATGAAGAGGATCTTTGAAAAGTGTTTTTGAACAGTCTAGGTATATAGAGGATCTTTGACTAGCATTTTTGTTGTTGGTTCTTAAAAACAAGCAAAACTCTCCTTGATACATATATAGAGGATCTTTGTGATTTTGCAGTATGTCCTGAAAGAAACAGTCTTCCATAGAGGATCTTTGATTTGTTTTTGCAGTACGTTCGTAAAGAGGATGCTTGTCATATGGAGGATGTTTTTGCAGAATATTTTGAAGAACAGCAGAGAAGTCTTGTCATGCGGACAATCTTTGACAAGCCTTTTTCTAGTTGGTCCTTGCAAACAGCAAAGCTGTCCTTACAATAGAGGATCTTTGAAAAGAGTTTTTGCACTATTTTTTTTTTGCACTTTTGCTTTTGCACGACAAGACTTGTCTTCTACCTCCTGAAAAGAAAAAAACCTTGAAATGTCATCCATGATGGTTCTTTGTTTAACATGTCGTGTTTCTTCCTTGCTGAAGGTGTGAAGGTTATGCTGTGTCACGCTGCTATGATGTCACCTCCCACCATGGAAACCCAAACCAGAAAGTGTGCAGCTTTGCTCTATTTATGTGCTACTACTTTTTGGCCACAAGAGGGAGACAGAGACTAAGACAATCCTGTCAATTCTGTACCATGCTAATTAAAACTGAACAATATCTACTTTATTAATCCTTGTATCCTATCCTCCCCATACAGCCTTCTACGGTGTTTTTTCCTGATCGCTTGAAGAAGTAAAGCACATACTTACACTTCATGAGTCCCAAAAGGATCAAAGACGCCAGTCCCGTCATCGTCATGGAGAGCAGCAGGATGCCACGGCGACCGCACCTGTTTACCGTCGCCCACAACAACAGCCAGGCCCCGCCCCCGGCACACACGGATAGCAGGTACGTCCAGTAGAAGCTGGGGGTCGTGCCTCTGACGTCACCTCGGAAAGAGCTGTAGCAGTGGCTGATGCCGTGGGAGATGAATCTGTGGGAGGATAGGACGCTTGCGGGTGAGATTCTCAGATAGGAAAGACACGAATCACGTGACTGGGGACGCCTTACGAGGTGAAGCCCAGCACACAGAGGTTCTTCCAAATGTTCCTGCTGTGGAAGAGCTCAGGGAAGGACAGGCGGGGACGTGAGGAGGCAGTTGTCTCGGAATCCAGTTCTGGCGGCGACACACAAAGAGGACAAAGACGCTCTGACCTGGTTTCTCATTCAATCAATATCCATGCTAGTTCCATTCATGTTCATAGAGGGGTGAGATGCTTCTACAGGAACATCAAGGTGACTAGCAGCGATGCTGTTGTATTATTTAGCATCGTTTAAGACATCTGATAAGAACATGGGATGTAGCTGGAAGGTCTTACAAGGTGCATCATTCATTGAAGAAGCTGCCAACAATAATAAATAATAAAAATATGAACAACAGAGGCTACATGGACATCTCTCGAGAATCTATCGCACCTGTGAAGCTCTCGTCGTCCCTCACATCTCTGTTGGAGTTTCTCCTCTCGCTGAAGGAGTTCATGTCTCCGTGCCGCTCCGACAGCAGAAGCCAGCGAGGAGACTCTGGAAAAACTCCAGGAATGCTGCAGACATAAGTCAAGCTGACCTTTTTACCCAGCATCATGGAGTGGGATTAGCCACACGTGCGGAAAGGAACCGTCACGGCTCACATCACATTCTGTGTGGTTCTTACATGCAAATTTGGTTTTGGAGGTCTTAAGGGATTACGGACACTTGATAAAGTGGCTTTAATGCGTGCTGACATGAGCTAAAGGGCTCAGCGTGATGAGGAAATCAATACAACCCAAAACAAGCACCTCAGATGGAATCCAGAGACTTTTATCAAATGTCAATCACGATTCTAAACACGGTTGTTGCATCTTTATGAGCCTGTGGTTGTTTTCCAGCTAACAAATACTCATTTAAATGCGTAGCATTCACAATGAAGCAGCAGTTATACTAAAGCAGTGCTTCTCAAATAGTGGGCCTGGCGCCCCCGGGGGAGCATGGTGAGGTGTTCAAGGCTGGCAGGTCTTACAAAGTTTGTGCCAATAAATCAATATAACAGATATAGAATGCATAGACTCATGAAGCATCTCAATTCTCTCTTACCCGTAGCTGAGGAAGAGCGTTAGTGGGGCGGCACCGGCCCCCAGCAGACCCCTCCAGGACTGGCAGCCAAGGGCCACAGCCAGCAGCAGCAGCTCCCCGGCAACGGTCGTCAGCCCCCCCAGCATGGTGGCTATCAGCCTCAAAGACGGCTCGCACAGCTCCAGGCCTGAGAGACAAGCAAGTACATATTATGTCAACAGGAAGAGGGACGGCATATTGTTTATCCAAGCAAGCATGCCCATAAAGGCGAGATGTGTTAAAACTCACGAGAGATGTACAGGGTGAGGTAGACTCCAGCGGTCGTCGCCGCCAGACAGAAGCGCATGACAATGAAAATGGAGGGGAACGGGGACACGCACACCAGAACACCAAACACCACCGACAGGGTGAGTGATGTCAGCAACGTCTTGGAGCGGCCGATTCTGCAAAGAAACACACAGACGGCAATTTTATGTGCATTTTTAAAGAGAAACACAGACTGAGGAAGAGAAAAATCATTATTATTTTTATTATTGGATTCTGACAGGAAGAACTGCAAACAAGAAGCTGAGGATGAATCTGCACTACATGTGGAACAAATACAAGGTGAATGCTACAAACATAATGTACATTTTTAATATATATATATGTGTGTGTGTTTAGTCACCTGTCAGCAGCAAATCCCAAGCCAAGACATCCGGTGAGTACCCCCAGGATGAAGCACACCTCCTCCACAGGGACCAGCCAGTAGCGAGTGCACACGAGATCCCACTACACACGAGACGTTAATTATCATCAGTGCATTTTTTCTATTGGATTTTTAGTGTTACGAATTTCATCAGTAATTACATAAGAGTGCTCAAACACATTCACGTCACTAATTAGTGCAGTCACATGAAAAGTCACCCTTAACTAAAAACAGCTGCCACATGGTCCAAAAATGTAGATGTATGAGGTAGACTTATTTATTTTTCTCTACAAACACAGTAATATACGCATCATCGCCATGGAGACAGTAATGACAATCTTGTATCCACTTTTAGGGAAGCCCTTTCTTGATGATGGTAATGGTGGAAAGTGAGAGACACAGAGGGCCGCCTGCCTGATTGGAACTGGAGCGCAGAAACATAAAGGCTTGTCACAAACCATCTGTCATCCACTGCGCAGCGGCCCCCACCAGGGCAAGCGGCATAGCAGGCCAGGGTGTTCATGTGGGTGGACACAGGTTGGGAAAATGCACACAAACAAGTTCCGAGACTCACTAGACTGGTTTTACCAACGAGGCACATGCAGTGTTAGCTTTGGGCTTTGTTAGAGCTCGAAAAACTGCATAAGCGACCTTTCGAACTCGCTTCAATGGCAACTTTTTTTTTTTTTTTGAAAGGATGCGTCATCGGATATGCCACTATGGTAGCGTACTATTCAATCTTTGCTCTTGTTTTACACATTTTTGCTGTTGATTTTTTCAAAATATTTCAACTTTCTTTCAATAATCTTTATAAATTATTTTTGTAATATAATGACTTTATTCCCTTCATAGTATAACTTTTCCCCCAACCAAATTTCCCACAAATTACAACTTAATTTAGTTTAGTTTGTCTTGCAAAATATTATTCCAATGTATAAAATATTTTTTCCTTAATATTTCAACACTTTGCTATGAAAAAGCAAAATTTTTCCTCATGATATTACAAGTTTATTCTGGTAAATTGAGACTTTCTTTCTTGTGAGAATACATCGTGTCTTTGAGCCATAAATCATTCGTAGAGGTCTTTTGTTTGTTTGTTTAAGTCGTGTTTGCTCTTGCACTGATATGCCGATATAAGCAAACGCTGTTGTCCTAAAATGACGCCCGTGGTATATATTTTGTCTTTGGATGGCAAAATTTTTGCAAAAATTTTGGATGTCAACCAAAAAGCGCACTAACCGAGGCGGATGTTAACCGAGGAACCATTTAGTATTCAGAGACTTGACCATTACCCAAGCACGCCTTTAAGGACCTGTAGGCAGAGAAGCTGTTGAAGTATGGAAGTGTCGAAATGTCTCTACTGAACATGTAAGATTTAGGGGAACGAGTTCTTCATGAATTTATTGATTAGGCGTTAAATGCAGAATAGCGTCTGCGGATGTGCTACACTCTATTGCTTAGCAGCCAAGGTCTGAACTGCTTCCTGCTGAGCGAAGCAGTGCGGTACTGCAATACAGTCCCTCAGGACTTGAAGCTCACAGTTTCCAAAGCCCCTTTTTAACTGTGAAAGGCAGACGTGTCCCCGCCTTTTTCAGGCTCTACATGTTACAGTCAAAGCTCTGTTTTCATACGCTCCGGTTTTCGTATGATGTATAATTTGCCAAAATATCAATGCCGGTAAATTTAGTTTCATGTTCTGTGTAAAAGGCAAACATTTGACAGGAATGATGCAGCATTTCTGTGCATTTCTCTGTAAAAGAGGCCATTTGATGCCTGGTGCATTTTGAGCTCACATCTCCGGTGCAGGCATTCAATCAATGTGTGCCCACATACACACACAGGCCACACTGTGTGAGAGCAGCTTGAGTGGAAAAGTCCAGCAGGCAAAACACAATTAAAATGCACGGAGCCTTAATTAGACAAAACCAAAGGTCCAACGGCGAAATCCCAAAATACTTTGAAGAGAAATGTTGACAATTTCTCCCTTATACTTTCTTAATCACATTCCAAAATACTCAGTAAGCAGAAGAACTGGTCTGGTTGGAGTTTACAACCTTTTAGATTGATGGTCAATAACACCAGGTAAGGAATGATGTCATCATTAAAGACCTTCACCTCAACCTTTGGCGCCTTTTACCTTCATAGTCTATTGCGACGCATAATATTTCATCCATATGTCCCTGAGGCATCACATTCAAAGGCAAGGGGTGATTGGATGGACATATATGTATGACATAACGTCTCTGTCTCTAATGCCACAGATGCTTTTCCACTGCAGGAACCAAAAACTTTACCCTGAAATTCTGAACTTTGCCTTGGAACCAGCAGGTTTATCCTAGAATGAGGAAGTTTGGCCAGAAACCAGAAACTTTGCCCTAGAACTCCAAACTTTACCCTGAAACTATGAAGTTTTACACTGGAACGAGGAACTTTACCCTCAAACCAGAAACTGTACCCTGAAACTATGAAATTTTACACTGGAACTAGGAACTTTACCCTCAAACCAGGAACTTTACCCTGAAACTATGAATTTTTACACTGCAACTAGGAACTTTACCCTCAAACCAGGAACTTTACCCTGAAACTATGAAATTTTACACTGGAACTAGGAACTTTACCCTCAAACCAGAAACTTTACCCTGAAACTATGACATTTTACACTGGAACTAGGAACTTTACCCTCAAACCAGAAACTTTACCCTGAAACTATGAAATTTTACAGTGGAACTAGGAACTTTACCCTCAAACCAGGAACTTTACCCTGAAACTATGAAATTTTACACTGGAACTAGGAACTTTACCCTCAAACCAGAAACTTTACCCTGAAACTATGAAATTTTACACTGGAACTAGGAACTTTACCCTCAAACCAGGAACTTTACCCTAGAACTAGAAACTTTACCCTGAAACTATGAAGTTTTACACTGGAACTAGAAACTTTACCCTGGAACAAGGACATTTAACCAGAAAGTTTCCCCAAAAACTAGAAATATTACCCTAAAATCACGAACTTTACTCAGGAACTGTTTACTTTAACCAAGAAATTTACCCTGGAACTGGAAACTTTACCCAAGAACAAATAACTTTACCCTGGAACTAAACGTTTTACTCTGTAACCAGAATGTTTACCCTGGAAGTATGAACTTTCCCCATAGAGAAAGATGGCGGCATCTCCATGCTAGATTACGTGGGCCTGACCGGTGAAGCAGAAAGAAATGTGAGAAGGAGGCAGTAAGAGAAACCTCCTGTAACAGGTTTCACCTGTCGTAGTCATCAAATATTGATGGCATGTGTGTCGCACATCAACTCTCTCGATTTGATAACCTGAAATTGAATAGCCTCAATAAGAAAGCGACCTGACGCTTTACCTCCGTAACAATGTTGTTGCTCAGCCCTTCCGTGATGTTGTAGTCCCATCCGGCCTGGCAGTCCACCACATCCGTCAGGCTCCCGTTGGCGTACTGCTTACACTGGGACAAACCCCCGCCGTCACCAGGCCTCAAGCCCTTATCCCAGGGCAGGGAAGCGTTCAGCGTCTCGGTGGACGTCGACAGACCCGGCAGGTGGCAATGGTGCGGAGAGGAGAGGGTGATGAGGGGGTCGGATGATAGCAGGAAAGCCAGGAAGAGATTGGGCAGGATGGACAGAGCAATCAGGACCCTCTGCTTCTTCCTGCCCAGAGCAAGAACCATCACCTCTCCTGTGGGAGGCAGCAAGGGAGGGGCTGGGAGGGAGGAGGAGGACGGAGCCGGGGAGGACGGCACCGGGGAAGTGGGGAGCGACGGAGGAGGAGCAGGGCATGGGGAAGGGGACACCAGAGGGGGCGAGTCTGGAGATGTCATAGTGGCGGTTGACGGTCGAGGTGTTGCAAGGATCTATGGGAAAAAAAAATATTGCACAACTTTGACTTTGCAGAGTTGATATATTGAACGAATAATCCAGCATATTCCACCATATATGATCCACATGCTTCTCCTTCAGCTGCAGCCAGGTTGCACAGGCCGGGAGGTCTTGCAAAGAGGAATCCCACCGGGTTACATAAGAGCTTTTTTACACGGAGAAGGGTTGAAACGTGGAGGGAATGTAAGGGTCAGGAAGCACAACGTATACAATAAAGCAGCTAAACCCCATCAGCCATTAACACCCTTTGCTAGCTCTTCTTCCTTACCTCCTTTCCAATGATGGTGTTATTTAGGTGCTGCGTTTTCTCGTCCAAACATTGCGGAGTGAGAAGCTCCTCGGAGTAGTTTTGTGTGGTAGTCCAGCAGGAAACGACATTATTGTGTTATAAAAACAACAGTAAAAGCGCGCGCACACACACACACACACCAGGACGCTGTACTTGTGTTGTAGCTAACACTGGCAGCAGCTGTGATGATGATGATGATGATGATGATGAAGCTTGCCGGGCTGGACGCTCCTTCTCGCTGTTGTTGTTGTTATTATTATGCCCGTTCAAGATTCGGTGTCGATTTCAAAGACGATAACAGTCGGGTTGTGAGCGACAACACCTGAGAGGAAAGAGTGTCGTCATCCAGCCGGTGGCGGACAAAGAGCGTCTGGAAAACTGCATGTGTGTTGTGAGCCTTTGCCGACGGCGACACCACTTCGACAAACTTCGGCTGCAGTCGGCCAGAATGGCGATGACGTCTCCTGTCTCGGTGCTGACAAAGATCGTCTATTGTGAGGTGAGTTTTTGTGCGGTTTGTTGAGTATTTCAAAGACGTAAAATGTCGTAAAATCATTATTCATTGGTAAGGCCTAACTTTCTGTCCTAAATTGTAATCTTTTAAAACAATTACTGTTGTATAACACAAAATACGTCATTTTATGTAGCTGTTCTTAAATATGATTGACATATCAGTATGTTGTGTCCCAGTAGTACTGCAATAATTCCACCTAAATTTTCAGGCTTCTTCATGTCATAACACTTTTTGCCACACGAGGGAGCCATATAGTCTGCTGTTTATTCCATTACTGCAGAACAAGTGAACCTTGTGTTTGGCTTTAAAAACAAGAAAGAAACGACCCTTACATTTAATTTTGTAAAGTAAGAATGAGAAACAAGCAGTGTGAGGTCTCCTGATGAGATAAGTCCTCATGAAGAAAAATATAGGCTTGCAAACAACAAAAACAAACATTAAACTGGGCTATTGTATGCAAATTTATATAATATTAAGTGGTTAGCACGCAGGCCTCACAGCTAGGAGACCCGAGTTCAATCCCACCATCTCTGTGTGGAGTTTGCATGTTCTCCCCGTGTATTTGTGGGTTTTCTCCGGGTACTCCGGTTTCCTCCCACATTCCAAAAACATGCTAGGTTAATTGGCGACTCCAAATTGTCCATAGGTATGAATGTGAGTGTGAATGGTTGTTTGTCTATATATGCCCTGCTTCTCGCCCGAAGACAGCTGGGATAGGCTCCAGTACCCCCACGACCCTCGTATATGTATATCTGCTCATAAAGTCAGTAGGCGAATACTAATGCCACAAATATCGGGGGGAGGCTAACAGTAACAGCATCCAGCGTAATTATGCTAAAATAAGGTTTGCACAGATCGCAGTTTGCGTGTTACTGCCGTCAGGGCATGATTTTAATATGTGTGCTTGGTGGGGTTCATATGGCCTGCTGGTTGTTGGGTAATTAGATGAAATACGTTCTTTCCTCACTCTGTGGCGATGTTGCAGTCCGAGGACCACATATTGCCCCACACGATTCTGCGGGGACATTTCGACAGACATGCTCCGGTCACACACAAGAAGTCAATGTTTGGTGCTGAATATGCCATCGCCACTGTAGATAGATAGATAGATTTGAAATGGTAAGACGCATGATCATATCATCAGGGGTGTCTGCAGCTTGTTTTTTATTCTGAAAGGATACTGTATATTATTAGATGTTACATTATTATTATATTAATCTAACAAAAAAGTCATAATTTTATGAGAATAATGTAATATGATAAGGAAAAATGCCATTTTATGTCTGAAATATTAAAGGAAAGTCATACTATTGTGATAAACAAACAAAACAACAAATGAAGTAGTAATGTGGGGAAATTAGTTTGGGGAAAAAAAACTATAATATGATGGGAATAAAGTCAAAATATTATGGCAATCAAGTCATAATTACCAGAAGAAAATGTACAAGAACAAATTGAAATAGTTGGACTTTTTTAAATGATAACAGCCGAAATGGAAAAAAAAGTCAGTGTTTATTTTTTAAGAGTAAAGTCAAAATATGAAGAGAAAAAAGTAATTATTCTTTAAAAAGCCGAAGATTAAAAAACAACAACAGCAGTAATGGAAAATACATCTCTGTTTTTGCGAGAATAAAGTCCAAAGTTCTCATGTGGAATTTTTTTTTTTTTTATTGAAATAAACTGGTAATATTAGTAAGAGAAATTATAATAATTTTAGTAGCTTTGAGGTGAAATATTAAAGAAAAATGCTGTTTTTTCAGTCTTAATATCATGAGAAAAAATAAGGTGTTATTTTTTTGAAAATTAGGTAAAGGAAGGAGTTGGAATATTATGGAAATAAAATCAAAATATTCTGAAAAGACAGTTTACAAAGATTATTTAAAAAGAAAGTTGAAATATAGTATGGAAAATGAACAATGTATAAGATGTAGGTTGTATAATCCTTCCACGGCCACGATGGGTGTATCAATCATACCTCATTAACACAAAAGACCATCACACTTTGTATTTCCCCTTCAGTGCATAAGATATAAAAGGTGATAAAACAATCATCTTGGGCCGAGATATTTATTTTCGAAAAAAAAAGTTGTCTGTCTGGCTTCCCCTACCCCCTCCCGTGTGTCTCCTATCTCTGTGTCCCTTCGCGACCATCACAGCCACAGGAAGGCCCTGGCAGCCCAAAAACACTGATAGCATCTCCACGCTCCTCATCTCCATCCTCCGCTGTGTCGAAATCCTACCCATCTCACAAAGGGAAACCGCGAGTGAACAACGGTCCACAGCGTGACGTCCGTTTCTGTGGCTAGACACTTATGGTAAATGATGTGGCAGGTGGATGCCATGTTCCCTGATGTAACATCTCATACATCATGCTTGGTTGCACCACACTATTATCTCGGACAAAGACAAATGTGCAAAAGCTGCACTCAATGAATAATCACCTTTTTTCACACACGAGCTTTGGACCTGTTTGGGGATATACGCAAAATAAGCTCAAAGGTTATCGGGCAGTACTATCATAAAGAAACATAGATATACACGTACAACAAAAAGCCATTTTACATTTTATTGAATCTTCCCACAAACCACAGCTCCTGGGGCAACCCGGTTGACCAACAATTATCTTACCATCAGCTATAAACAATCACAGAAGCACCAAGGAGGTGATTTAGCATTGCAGCAAATCTGGAAAGTAACAATATTTACAACTCTTTTGTTTTTTTTCTTTGTGTCCTCATTTTTTATTGTCTCTGCATAAAACTAAAAAAGTCCTTATAGAAGTGTTGTTTTTAGTATCTGCAAAACCAGCTCAAATTGTTGATGAAACACCTTTAAAAACACAATAACTAAAAAACATGCTGGTTGGTATGACAGCCATTTTGGGAGGACAGAAGTATTTTATAAGCAATTTCTTTAATTCATTCCGGAAAACTAGACAGCATTTCTTTAAAAAGTTCTGCACTTACTTACTTACTGATTCCATCAATAGAGTACTGTGCAAACGTCTAAAAAGCCACGATTCTATTTGTTGTTTTTGCAGCGCTTTAATGATCACAGGCAGATCACAGTCCTTTCATGCTTATGTGACTCAATCTGTAATAAAACCTTCATGTGGTAGCCCCTTTGTCCAGATCCTCACCAAAATGTTAGGGGTTGGTTTGGTGTAAATTGGGTTTGGATTAACATTCTTGCGCTTTGTCAAAATGATTGCTGTGGTATAACAAAAACAATGAAATTAGTGGCGCTCTAAGTTGAATGTGTTCAAATATTAGAAAATATCGAGAAAATCCATCAATTTTCTATCCTCACTCGTGTTGCGGTGGGATTGCTGGAGCCTATCCCAGCTGACTTCGGTCAAGCGGGGTAGACCCTGACAATCACAGAAAATATATGTAATATTAGAAAAAAATTTTAAAATATTAGAAAAAATAGAATTATTAGCAATACAGTATTAAATATTACAGTGCAATGTAGTTCTACCACTTAAACCACAATAAAAAAACAATAATTCAGGCAAAAAAGTCCTTTTTTGATGACAATAAAGTTGTCAACTGCAGCTTCAGTGTTTATTTACATTGCAATAGTAAGCTATAGTAACCAAACACAAGGCGTATATACTGTATGTTTTTGTCATGAGTTGAATTATTCCTGAGAATGATACCAGAAGACAAAGAAATGATGCCTACACTAACCATCCACAACATCAACATACTGAAAAATCCAAGGACTTTGATGTTGTTATATTTTTTTTTTCATTTTGTAAAGAAAAAATGTGCCACAGGCCATTAAAAAAAAAGACACCCATGGCTTAGATAGTGGACACCCCTGCCGTCCCCTCCTCCGTTCCTGTCATGTGCCGCTGGGACAGGATGTGTCTGAGAGTGTCCAGCTCCTGTGTGAGCTGCCCGATCTTCATCTGGAGCTTCTGGTTCTCCTCCTGCAGCTGCATGGCCCTCTGCTGGGTCATCAGGATCCTCCGGCGGGCCTTATCCCGGCTCTTGCGGACGGCGATGTTGTTCCTCTCGCGTCGCATGCGGTACTCCGCACTGTCCTTGCTGATGCATCGCTTTGCCACCGGCGGCCGCAATGTTGGCAGGAGGAAAGGAGCAGCGAACTCCTGAGGAGGACACTCGGTGTTCATCGACGACACAAAACTTAACTCTGTTTCTGTCTCACCTGCTGATTGTTGCCATGGCTCTGGTGGTGGGGGTTCCCCGAGCTTGTGGTGTTCCCGAGACAAGAAGATGTGTAGGGTAGGTACGACAGTCCCATCATCTGTTCGTCTATTCTGTCCTCACTGCCCCCCCTCAGGCCCTGAGACTGGCTGAATGATATCATGTCCATTGGAGCCATATTGGTGGAGCCTGCGGGGCTTGAAGTGGTCGTGTTCAGCGTCATGTGGGTCTGTCCCGGGTATGGACTCATCCACTCGTGGATGACAGAGGACACCCTGGATTCAGACATCTGTTCGGAGTTCCATGTTAGTAATGGGAACCACTAAAACCAGAGCCGGCTGGCCCGTTAGGCAATATAGGCGGATGCTAAAGCGCCGTGAAATCATGAAAATTATTGATTTTAATTTAAAGAAATGTCCAAAGATATGTAATTACTTAAATTTCATGATTTATTTACAATATATTAATTTTGTAGAATATTTGTAATGTATTTCCTATTTTTTTGTGTATCGTTGTAATTTGTTGTAAACTGGGTTTCATATTATCTTCCAAATACATAAAAATCGGTAAAAACAATGCCATTAAATTTGTTTTGCATGCGTACAGTATGTAAATATACAAGCAAAGAAAAACCATCACGTAGGCCCGGTCTGCTCATAATATTGCATTTTTTGTTGCTGAAATACATGCACATTAAATACACATTTTCATCTATAAAAAGGATGTGTTGATCAGTGGCAATTATAAGAAACTTAGATATAACACCATAACAATAAGTACAAACAGCAGTTTTCTCAATTTACACTACTTTTCAACGTCGGTGAGCTTGAATTTTGTTAAATTTGTGTCAACAATTTAATCAAAGCACAAATATATACACTCTCCCATGCAATGCAAGTGTTATGAGCAATTTTCACTTGGCACTGACAAAGAGGATGAATTCAACACTATATGTGCACTGCATCATAATATGAATTAAATAAAATAATAGTTGCTCTTCTTAATAATTGAATTAACACAAACAGAAATGAACTGACTTACCATGACTACTTAGTCCACAAACTCTCAGACTATTCTCCAGGTTGTCATCCAGGGTGACAGTTTGATGGTAAATGGTTTGAGGAAACCTGGAAGTCTCCCCTTTCTCTTGTTATCGCTCTCTTGCTCTCTTTCTCTCCTCCCTCACACGCGCACATAACCATGCACACGCAAACGCAGATAAATACGTGTATTACTATGATGCAATAATTAATGCTAAGAGGTATTATATTGGTTCACGAACAGCAATGTTTGTGAACGATTACATAAAATTACCTGTTCAAGTAAACAGAGTTCTTGGTTGTATTTGTATTAATTGCTAAATACTGAGTGGTTAATTTGAATTTAATTGTTTGATGCCGCTCAATCTATTTTGTCCTTCTGCGGCTTCCGTATTTGGGGTAAATCCAAAATGGCTTCCGATATCGACAACGTGAGTAGAAGTGTTACGAGCCGCTGTAAACTCACTATTTGAATATATTTAAATGCTGTGTTCTTTGTAGTCTTTGGATATAATCGTTGAAGTTTCGCTTGATGCATAACATCGACAACAATTAGATAGGATAGCTGTTTTTTTCTTGAAATACGTTGTCTTGCTAGCTCGCTAGCTTCAGCTAAGTTTGCTAGCTAGCCGTTCGTGGCTCACTTCGTGGCAATATGTCTTCTAATGTCACACAACTTCACTTTCTTGCAGGATTTGATCGAAAATGATTTGCCCAAAGCTGTCGAATTGTTCAATACCCTCACAGAGCAGGTAAATTGTCATTTGATATCACAGTGTGTTTATTTTAGCGCCGTTTAAGTGAGCCTATTTTAGTTGTGAATTGTCTAACGTCTCTGTAGGTGGCGGCAGTCACTCGTCATGTACAAGATCTGCTGGGTAAAGTTAAAGATGGTGTATTTAACACATCGAAGGTAAGTGCAAAATTGAAAGTCTTTCCATAAGGGGGTAACGCGACGCCATATTCACGGCTCATCTCAGTTTTACAGGAGGGAGGGAAAATGCAAGACATGAAATGAGACATTTTGTCTCAACAAAAAAAAACTCAACCAATATTCAATTCCTAGAACATGTTTTACTAACAAGAAAGCCACTCCTATATAGTATTGTCCCTTGTAAAGATATACTGTAGTGAAATAAAAATGCTTGCTGAAATGTGTGTGTGTGTGTGTGTGTGGGGGGGGGGGTACTTTTTCCACATGCTGATGTTTGACCCTCATTCTGTGTGACAGGGCTTGTCCTTTTTGGATCTTCGCTATCACCTGCTACTCTTCTACCTCCAAGATCTCACTCACCTGATTAGCATCAAGACGGAAGGTGGCAAAATAAAGGAGAGTGAAGCCTTAAACCGTCTGGTCGCCATCAGGACGGTAAATTGGCATTGGCGGCAGCAGCGGGGCTCGCTTCAATACTTACGATGTCAAGTCAATGAAATATTCCATTCCCAACCAAAAAGCTGTCTGCGGGGTTGAATACATATGGATACAATATGGATATCGATTCTGTTTTCACAAAGAGCTTCTGAAATATGCTTTTGCAACGCACCATTGACGTGTGCATCAACACATGGGAGAGGGGTATATAGAACTTCTAGAGAGCAGCCTGTGTCAATATAGTATTTTAGTATGCAATGTGTAGTATAGTACTAGAGTCTATAGAAAATATTATATGCACACACACAGTGTATTTGTAAGTATAGAAAATACCATCTTCTATATGTCAATATAGCGAGCACTTACTCTTGGTTTTTATGTCTGTGAATGCAGTATTTAATGTTAATGTTTTTTTAATCTGGCCGCTCCAAATTCGCATAACAAAAACATCAAATAACAGCAAATAAAATTTCATAGTACAGGGAAGTTACCTTTCCTGACACAGAGCAAATCTGTTTAGCATGTAAGGGCATTTAGATCAACATTACTATCTGGACTACTATGGCTGGACGGGACACACAAAAAAAAATAAAAAATCTGTTTATATCTAAGTGATACTGTTTAGTATGTGGGTGGCATTTAGTCTTTTTTTTTTTTTAAAGGTCCTGGAGAAGATGCGACCTCTTGACCACAAACTGAAGTACCAAATTGATAAACTGGTGCGCACGGCTGTCACTGGTAGTTTGGGTAAGATAGTTTGGATTTTCTGGAAAAATACAAACTGTCACTTAAACGGTTTGCTTTCAATTTCAGCTGAAAACGACCCGCTGCAGTTTCGTCCAAATCCAGAGAATCTCATGAGCAAAGTAAGCCACCTTTTACTCGTATTTATGTAATGATTTGAAACGTGTGTCTGTGTGTGTGACATATTTTTCAATGAAACAGCTGAGTGACTCAGAGTCTGAAGATGGAGAGGAGAGCAAGGTGTCAGAGAAAAAAGCAGCCCGTGCCACAGACAGGAAATATGTTCCACCCAAAATCGCTGCAGTGCATTATGGTAATCTGGTGTTATCTTTAAGAGTCAGTTGCACTTGTTCCTCTCAAGGAAAAGTGCCTTAATTGTGGTCTTCGTCCACTAGATGGCGACATTACGGAATCGGACAGACAGAAAGCTCATGCGGAGAGGCAGAAACGTGCGGCGCTGAGAAGTTCTGTCATCCAGGAGCTGAGGCAGCAGTACAGCGATGCTCCCGAGGAGATCCGGGAAAGACGTGACTTCCAGAGCGATCGAGAAAGCCGCGAGGAGCTACACAGGTGTTGTTTATATTTGTACTTTTATCAGTGTATTTAGGGCTTGCTGGCTTTTTGGCATTGGAGGAGGGCTTTGGAGCATAAACATGGAAATAATGTACGCACCCTCTGTAGGCAGATTTTTATGCTATAACTTATAGAATATTCAATTTCTACATAAGGAATCCTACCTGGTGAAATTGATTTATGAACAGGTCTGGAACTGTGAATCGCAATTATAGAGGGATTTATGGATTTCCAATGAGTCATTTAATATGACAACATTAACCCTGTAGAAAAACCTACGAGGAGTCCATGATGGTTCGTCTCAACGTTCCCAAGAGAGAGAAAAACTCCAGAAAGAGAAGACAGATGGCCATGTCTGGTCAGCTGAGCGGCATCACTCACTTTGGTGACATCACAGCGTTGACTGGCGGCCAGGTGGGCTCAAGCTTATTTTACTACCCTTTGAGCAAGACAGCCAAACTCTGGGAAATATCTTGGCATCAAATCAGAATGATTTCCTTGCATTTATTTTCTATAAAACCCGTGCTGGGGTCACAGGTAAGCTGGACCACTGTGCACCCTGACATGTTTTTCCTTTCACAATAAACCCACTGGCCCACGTTTGTCCTGCATGAAAGGGAGCCATTGAGGCGTGTGTGGCTTCCGTCCTCCACGCGCTGCCTCTAACATTTGGGTGTGTTGTTGGTGCAGGATGGCGATAACCTTCGTCCCAAGAAAAAGAAGAAGCTCATGAAGAAGACAACCAAAAGAAAAGGTGGCGTGGATTTGAAAAGCATTTGAGAAAAGCCGCTTTTAAAATCTGATTTCTGTTTTCTCTTTTGGTTTTTCTGCAGCCTACAAAAAGCACAGATGAACCTGAGTGGAGGCTACACCTTTCCAGCTGAAAGAGCACGTTTACTATCTCCATATAGATTTGTGTTATACCGTTTTGCTGGATACCATCTTAAGAACTGATGTTTTCCTTCGTCATTTGCCCAAATTTCAACAAGAATAATTAGGAGAGGGGGTAATCAGAGAGAGAAGGCATGAGGGAGGTGCGATGGAGGAAGAATAACGAGACGGGAGATATCGTTCTTTCATCTCCATTTACCCCGTAGTCTTTTCTCCCGCCTCAAAATCAGAAAAAGCCTGCCATTACTTCCTCTTTCACCTCCTTGAGCTGGGTCATCTCATATTTGGGCCCAAATGCTGATACTATGTGGGATGAAGGTAAGATTTTATGATTCATTTCATGCGTTTAAAATATTGTTCCTGCCTTTGTTTTACACAATACAATAAGATACGGTCCCATTTCACTTCTCAAACATAGGATATATTTAACTGGAATTCCTGAATCTTGAAAATGATCAGGGCTGTCCAAACTTTTTCATACCACTGTAAAGGTCATCACCATAATGTACTACTGATATGCTGATGACGATCTAGTGACAAACAACTTTGGTCTGAATTTCACAATGAAAATATACTTTTCTTTCTCCATTTCAGCTCAATAATTTTTCCTGTTTTATGGCGGCGGTCATGCCACTTCCTCAAAGTACGGTGTGGGTCGAGCGTCAAACAGGGTGTGTGCATGTTAAAGCGTTAACTAACCCTGACATCTGTATCTACGACATAAAACACTTGTTTTGTGAGTTTGCGTGGACGTCACCCTTCATCCTGACCAGGATAGGGACACAAGTCCATGTGGTCACCGGCCGCCATTACATGACGTGGAGAGCCGCTGTCTTGCCTTCGTTGCTGCACCACAAGTCCACAAAGTGAATGAAAATGAAGCACAAATGAAATGAATTTTGGCCAAACTCCACCACCTCTAACACTGCCACTTTATGCCGTTTTTGGGTGCTGAAGGGCCTGTTGCGGTTTTTGACCAGAAAAGTGCATTCGAAGCAAGTGAGCAGCAACGAAGGCTGGACAGCGGCTCTCCACGTCATGTAATGACAACCGGTGACCACAGGAGGGCGCGGATTACCACCCTAATTTCAAATTGATTTGATTTTTTTCTGTTTTTTTCAACTTGCTTCAAATGCACTTTTCTGGTCAAAAACACAGGGGGAACCTCAAGCATTTTTTTGCATGTCCCGCATAATTTCAAGTTGAGGGGGAAGTTACACACTCCCCTCATTGTGCCAACTGGGAAGGCAACACCCTACCACTTATCAGGATTTGAACACAGCACTCCAGCACCATGAATCTGCGGTGCTACCAGTTGAGCTAGCCATCTGACAAGCATCCATCATGTTATAACGGAGGTGATGATTGCGAAATGTGCCGGACGTGGAGGAATAGAACCCTGATCAGGTATTGAACCTTGATCCCCTGCACCATGAATCTGAGGTGCTGCCAGTTGGGCTGCCAGCTGATTTTCTGATTTCAGCATTCCCCCAGCGCCAGCACTTATCGTAGTCCTCACCTCCGTTATAACAGCACAGTGTTGGCCAGATGATTAGCTCCACAGATTCATGGTGCAGAAGATTGGGGTTCAATACCTGGTGAGCACCCAAAAATGGCATAAAATACCAGTTTTTGAGGGTGATGATTTTTAATGGAAAAAACGTTTTTTTCTGTTTATTTTCAACTTGTTTCTAATTTTTTTTCTGGTCAAAAACACAGTTTGTCTATATTCCCTCTCTGGGTTTTAGTTTCCGTTTTGGATGCTCTTGTTTTGTATTTGACTTCCTGTTCCTGTGCCTTGTCTTCCTTGGTTGTGCTAATCACCCACACCTGCTCCTAATTACTCCTGTCTATTTAGTTCAGGTGTGTGCTTTTCCTGGTGTGGGTTCATTATCATTTGTCTGTCTACCTTCCTGAGTTGCTTTGGCCTGCTGCTGCTATCTTAGCACACAATAAGTATTTTTACCTGCATTTGATCCTGTTCTCTGCATCCTGGAGTCCTGGAGAATGATCCCACCAGACAACGACCTCGCAGAGATGGCCTTCTGCCCTGCATGTCTACAAGGCAATGGAGGAGCAGTGTGCACAATTCACTCCAGAGGAGCTGGAGGGTCTGGACGGGGAACCCTCACACCCATAAACGGCAGAAAATGCCAGTTTTTGAGGGTGCTGAAAAACAAACGTATGGGGTTAGTATATGTTTTTTTTTTTTTTTTTTTTCAACTTGCTTCTAATGCACTTTCTGGTCCAAAAAACAGGGGAAACCTCACACACACTCAACAGGGGGGCACAGAAGAGCCCAAAAATTGCATAAAATGCCAATGTTTGAGGGCGCTCATTTTTGAAAAAAAACGTAAGGGGTTATGTTGTTTTTTTCAGTTTTTTCAACTTGCTTCTAATGCACTTTTCTGGTCAAAAACAAAGGGACACCTCACACACACTCAACAGGGGGCCCAGAAGAGCCCCAAAATGGCATAAAATGCCAATGTTTGAGGGTGCTCATTTTTGAGAAAAAAAAAACGTAAGGGGTTAATATGTTGTTTTTTTTCAACTTGCTTCTAATGCACTTTTCTGGTCAAAAAACGGGAAACCTCACACACACTCAACAGGGGGCCCAGTAGAGCCCCAAAATGGCATAAAATGCCAATGTTTGAGGGTGCTCATTTTTGAAAAAAACAAACCTAAGGGTTTAGTATGTTGTTTTTTTTCAACTTGCTTCTAATGCACTTTTCTGGTCAAAACAGGGGAAACCTCACACATACTCAACAGAAGAGCCAAAAAATGGCATAACATGCCAATGTTTGAGGGCGCTCATTTTTGAAGAAAAAAAGAAACGTAAGGGGTTAGTATGTTTTTTTTCCAGTTTTTTCAACTTGCTTCTAATGCACTTTTCTGGTGAAAAAAAACAGGGGAAACCTCACACACACCCAACAGGGGCCCCCAGACATCCGGGGTCGGGAACCTTTTTAGCTAAGAGCAAGTGACATTTCTTTTCAACTGACATTTCTTTTCAACTGACCTTCCTGAACACGATGACACCTTCCTGCGTGCTACTATTGTCGAACATTCCGGGCCCAACGCTACCAATGATCCTGTAGTCCATTTCTGCGTTTTCCCCGATGTCCATGTCCACGGCCCGGAAGTCAGGCTGAAAAAAACGACATGACATGATTTTTGGCAAAAACCCACCACCTCTAACACTACCACTTTATGACTGTTTTTGACATGATGTAAAGCAAAAGATTCATGGTGCGGGGGAACTGTAGTCCTCACCTCCATTATAACATCATAGAGAGCGAGGTTCAATACCCGCTGAGGTCAAGTGTTGCTGCTCGTTTTAACATTTCCACAGGTTCAGCATTTATCGTAGTCATCACCTCCGTTATAACATCATGGTGTTTGCCAGAAGGATAGCTCAACTGGTAGCACCACAGATTCATGGTGCAGGGGAGCGAGGTTCAATACCCGATAAGGGCAACTGCAGTTGTTACTCGTTTTAACATTTCTCCAGCACCTATCGTACTCATGACCTCCGTTATATCACAAGGCATATTTGCCGGCCTTGTGGCCCAGGTGATAGCACCGCTCATCCATGGTGTAGAAGCTCCTGGCTCAAATCCTGGCATTGGTTGTTCAAACAAGAGAATATCTTTTAAAAATTTTATTTAAAGATTTAAAAAAAATTTTTAAAAGCCAGCTGACTATGCCTTTCCACCCCGCGCGCAACCTCCCTCACGACCGCCATGCCCCACCACCCCCTCCCCACCTCGCCACCCTCCTCCCCTCCGGCCAACCCCCACTATACGTTTTTGCGCTCACTTAACTCCACCTACTTCTCATTTTATGTTGACTTCATCCAGTTGAGGCACATATTTATTTAACAATCCCTCTAGAGGCGGGATCATGCATAATTTGAAGTTGAGGGGGGAAGTTACACACACCCCTCATTGTGCCGACTGGGAAGGCAACACCCTATCACTTTTGTTTTGTTTTTTTTTTTTTTTGGACCGACTAGGATTTGAACACAGTACTCCAGCACCATGAATCTGCGGCGCTACCAATGGAGCTAGTCAGCTGGCAGACATTCATGATGTTATAACGGAGGTGATGACTACGATGGGTGCTAGAACTGGACAAATGGCAAAATGACCCATACTTGCCCTGACCAGGTATTGAACCTCACGCCCCTGCACCATGAATCTGCAGTGCTACCAATGGAGCTAGTAGGCTTGCAGACATTCAGGATGTTATAACGGAGGTGATGACTATGATCGGTGCTGGAACTGGACATATGGCAAAATGCCTTTCAACTACACTTACCCTGACCAGGTATTGAACCGTGATCCCCTACACCATGAATCCGTGGTGCTACCAGCTGAGCTATACAACTGGCAGGCATTAGTGATGTTATAACGGCGGTGATGACTGGGAAAGACCTGCCAGACCTGGAGAAATTGAAAAATGACGAACAACATTAGTTGCCCACACCAGGCATTGAACCCCGCTCCTCTGCACCAACCTACAGTGCTACCCATGGAGCTAACCAGTTGGTAAGCACACGTCATGTTATAACGGAGGTGATGAGTGTGCAGTGTTGTTTGTTCAATGACTTATGTTTACGTGTCAGAGAGCGAGAGATGATTTGAAC
Organism: Doryrhamphus excisus; assembly: GCF_037039965.1. NCBI lineage: Eukaryota > Metazoa > Chordata > Actinopteri > Syngnathiformes > Syngnathidae > Doryrhamphus > Doryrhamphus excisus. The sequence continues at coordinate 2,300,844 of NC_136361.1, forward strand.
ATAAATACAGTGAATTCTAAAGTCCTTCAAAATATGTCTAAACAAGCCAGGACCTGCTGATCTTCTCTGCCTGCTTCATGAAGATGTAGGACATGATGTATAGTAAGGCATTTTTTAGGACATGATGTATAGTAAGACCTTTTTTCGGACATGATGCAAGGCATTTTTTCGATCAAGAATGCCCTAATATTTTGACCTTTGGTGGCCCTAATATGTTGAAGATATTTATAGGATTTGTAAAACTATATATACACCAAATCACACAACAAAAATGTGTTTGGACCCAAGGCTTCCAGGTACACCTGGGCATACTTGTGGTCAATTGATGTAGTACACCCCTAAAGTGTGCCGAAAGGTTTGGGTGTACCCTGGCCACAAGTAGGACCACCAAAAGTCAAAATATTAGGGACACCAACGTGACGCCTTGACAAATACTCAGCATATCGAAGGTGATGACCACAAACAATGACAGGTTTGTGTGATAAAAATATTGGAGACTTATACAATATTGTTTTAAATAGACAATTCATATTACATATACAAAGCTAACATTCAACCATGTTACCTTTCTACACTGTTCATCGTTAACGATTGGAAACTCCGATCGGCCCCGCCCACCTCTTGCTTTCGACCAAGATCCACTTTTTCACTGTTGGTGCGTTCGGGGTCGATGGGCTTTCCTGGTTAAGTCTACAATCGGCAAGATGCACACTTGACCGTGTTCGATGGGCTTACCGGTTAAGTCTACAATCGGCAAGATGCACACTTGACCGTGTTCGATGGGCTTACCGGTTAAGTCTACAATCGGCAAGATGCACACTTGACCGTGTTCGATGGGCTTACCGGTTAACTCTCCACTCGTGGCTGTTCAAGGACACGAAGGTCCGCCGTCTGCTTGTCCGGTTTGTTCGACGAACAAGCGGAACGACTGCTGCGAGGCTCTTCGCAGTTTAGACAAAAATATCACGTTGACCGGACGTGATTGCTTGACGTCCGGTCACATGGGCACCCAGTCACATGACTTGCCAGGGCACCCACGACTTCCTCGTAGGTCCGGGTTCTTTGAGCTGAAACGTTCCCAGGTGATGTTTTCAAGGTGAGTCAAAGATCCTCTATGCGACAGGAGCGCTTTGCTCGTGTTTGAATTGACCACAATACAGCTTCTCCTTTTTACACAACAGCTTTATTGTTTTATTTTTGTAATTACACAATCATGGGGTAAAAATAAAAATTAAAAAAAGAAAAATACCCCCTCCCCTCCAAAAAAAAAAAAGCCCACTTTTTTTCCTCCCTCTGACAAGCCGTGACTGCACTGCGCATCGTCAGTTGGGGGGGCACGCACCTGCACCTTCCCTTAAAAAAAAAAAAAGCCATCTTCTCTGGTGTTGCTCCTGAAAAACCTGCCTGCCTGTCAGCTATGTAGAAAAATCAAGTGGGGGTGTTGGCGACCTGTGTGTGTGTGTGTGTGCATGTGTGAGTGTGTGTGTGTGAAGAGACTAAAAGCATCATCAGCGTTTGCTGTTGTAGTAAATGCCCCCCGTGGCCGGCCTGTGGTCGCCCTGCCCCCCTCCCCCCCACACGGACAGAATGGGGTGAGTGTGCATAGCGGGAGCAGAGAGAGAGAGAGACGCTGCGGAGACAGTGGGGGGGGCCGGCGCCACCTGGGGAGGGGTCGTCAGCCGCCACTGGTCCTGAAACCTGAAACGACAAGAAGTGGTCTAATATACAAAGAGGAGGGAGGGGTGGGGGGGTTGGAGGAGTATTGAAGGGGGGGTTGGAGATGAACCCCCAAAAATGCCAAAGGAATAAAAACGGGCAAAGTGAAAGTAGCCCCCCCTGCTTTCAAGATAATAAAAAAAAATGAGTATAGAATCCTCCTTTTGTCCAAAAAGTAGCGTGGGGATAAGAACGAGATCTGGTCGGGGGGGTAGGGGAGGGGAGGTTAAAAGATGAGGAGATGAAGGGTGGGAAAGAGGAAATGACAAACAACTTAAAACAACTACCCTGCCTAGTTTCACATTCCAACACAAAATAACCCGCCCCCCTCCCAAAAAAGTCTCATGCCCCCTCCCCCCCTGACTCTTTTCCTGGTGGCGGGGGTGATGTGTGGAAGCAGGATGTCACAGCCAGACCAAAGGAGACACATCTGCAGCCTGAGATACCATCCTCACCCCCCCCCCCACCCCACAAACACCCACACCCCCCCCAAAGCCAACACAGAAGAAAAGAAAACTTTCCTGCCCCGAAAAGCCAACGTATATATATATATCTTACCAAGGGGGGGCCGCACCAACCTGCGCACACGCACGCTCACATACAAAAGCAGACAGTCAGTCTCTCTGTCCACGAGTGTTTTTTTTTTCTTTTTGTTTCTCTCTTCTGGGACTCTTCTTTTTTTTGGTTGGGGAAGGGGAGGGCTGTTTTTTTTTTCATTGTGTGTTTTTAAACGGGGACAGAGAAGGGAGGGGGGTTGATAGTAAAAAGGTTGAGGGGAGTGGGGGGTGTGTGGTGGGTGTTTAGTAAGGGGAATACCACGGTGCTCGCCCTCGGCCCCTGGAAGAGAGAGAGAAAAAGAGGGTGAGTTTCTTTCCTGGTTGGTTGGCTTAAGAAGATGGCCACCAATTTCCTGGTGTGGCGTTCCAATCAATTGGGATCTGCCGCCGTGCGTTCAAAATGTGTCTGGGAAAAACAACTGGGACAGGGTTTATTACGACGATGACCATATTGACCCGAATATAAAGCGTCTATTTGCGGCCTCTACCGGAGAGAAGGCGTCAGAAGCCGCCTGAACGGGTGGGGCTCTTTTAAAGTCTATTTTAGAAGCTTTTCCTCAAATGGCAGCTGGGAGAAATGCAAGAATTAAAAAAATATATTCAGTATTCAACCCAGCAGACGCAGTTATGACATTCAAGTTATGTCATGGAATAAGTCAGGAAATCCCAACTTTTTACAATATTTGTACAGCACTGCCCTTTGACAAAATAAATATAACCTTACTGTAATCTACCTACTGCTATTGACAAGTTAAAAATTATATTCGGATCAATAAGATGTACCAGGCTAGCACTGCTATGCCAGTGTTTCATTACATGGACTGCTGAATCATCATAATCATAATGTATGTCGGTGTAAAAAAAAAGGGGGGGGGCAGGTAGCAGAGGTGCACTCTCCCTCTTTCTCTCTCTCCAACCTTTGAGAAGATGGAGCCAGAACAGAGATCATACAAATGCTTTGCTCCCCACATTTGAGAGCAAACACCAGCATTTCGTACTGTCTCTTTAAGAAACACACCACTCATGTCTTTCAAACCGATGGCTATCGGAGCACCTCGCTGCATGTTCTGAACTCCTGCTTCAATCCCCAGGGGTCAAGAGTGAGCAAAAAAATGCCTGATGACACTGATGCTGGAGGTCAACTTCATAACACAGGCAGACCCAACAGCGCCTCAGCTGGCGGCAGCCTGGCATTGCACTCAATTTAGCCTCAATTGGAGATGCCATGCAAGAAGCAACAATGCCCATCTTCAGCCCTTATAACCACCAATGCCAGCTAGCATAATTCCTGGAAAGGGGGGGCATTCAATCTCTAGGTTGGTGGTGTGGGGGCTCCAAGACAGACGCAACACACACACACAAATGCAGTCGCCCATTTTCCACCTTTTCAGGAACATTCCTTATTTACATTATTTTGGGACCTTATGTATGTTTATTTAAAAATGAGGTTTGTATCTATCAATTATGTCTATTTTGTTCAATGAATTGAGTAACCACATAAAACACATTTATCCAAGGACCACATTATATTTTTTAGCCTTTGTTATACATAAGTAGCTGCAAAACATTGACAATAATTAAATTCATCCATTTCAAATCAATGAATTGTTGTCACTAGTAAAAAAACGTCTGATTTTGAAGTTTGATATCCGGTGGAAGCCACGGGAGCCTTTTAGTTCCAGGAGCTGTTAGTGCCTGGACATTTGGTGGAAAGGGGCGGGATTGATAACCTCGAGAACACTCACATGGTCACAAAAGCCAGACAGGAGACACATCCTAATTGACACACACACACACACACACACACACACACACACACAACCAGTGGTTGTCGTCAAGCTGCAGTCATGAACCTTTGTCTCTGGGAGTGCGCACCATAAAAGTGGCGGCTTTGGGGGCACACCGCATGTGTGCTGATGGACATGCAAGGACACACGAATGTCAACACAGGAGTCTTGACTCTTCACGTTACCTTGGGAGGATGAGAGCATGTGGGAATGAGTTGTGATATGGCAAAGCATGCTCGAGCAGGCCTCGCAGCTAGGAGACCCGAGTTCAATTCCACCCTTGGCCATGTCTTTGTGGAGTTTGCCTGTTCTCCCATGCATGTGTGGGTTTTCTCCAGGGACTTCGGTTTCCTCCCCCATTCCAAAAACAACAGGTTAATTGTCCATAGGTATGAATGTGAGTGTGAATGGTTGTTTGTCTATATGTGCCCTGTGATTGGCTGGCCACCAGTCCAGGGTGAACACCGCCTCTCGCCCGAAGTCAGCTGGGATAGGCTCCAGCAGCCCCCCTCGTGACGATAACAAGATTCATAAGAATGAATGTTCAGCGCCGCCTCAGCAGGCTTCTGCTGGGGGCCCCGGGTGCACAATGCTAGCATTCACCATGGGGATGCAGCAGTCAGGTTTTGGGTCGGATTAAAACAACTGTGCTGCCATGCCATCCGTATTCCCTCACTTGAACTTGGAACCGGATCACATCAACACTTGCAATGCGGGTTAAATCCCAGTGAGCAAACATGATGAGACACTTACTCATACAAAGACAGCCATAAAGTTCCTTTCTGGACTTTATTTCGAATTAGTCATACAAAAACAATCGTCAAACTTTGGCCAAAGCTGCCTTGTTTTAACGACGTGATGGATATCATGTAGATAATCTACATACACGGAAGGTCAGACGCTAACCCAAACATAGATAACAAGAAATCGTGTCCATCTAAGTCATCCAATTGGTACAACCCTAACACTACCCAAATGAATGTGTCCCCGAGGGAACCTTGCAGACCACCTGCACTGTGCGCCAACAATGAAATCAACCTTTGAGGGGCCCATTTGAGTCGTTCATGATCCGTAAAAGAAAATGATTCCCCAGTCGTTGACCATGCGAGTACAACAGGTGATGAGGATGTCGTTCATGCAGTGCTCTCCTACAATGCGTCCCACTCACCTGAAGGCCCGTCCTCTGCCTCGAGGTGGTGTGTAGCCGCTGTAGTAGCGCGCCCGTGACGTGAAATTCCCTCCCCGTGATCGAAACCGGGCGCGGGAAAAGCCGCGATCTGTGGTGCTGATGCCGGGTCTGTTTGTTCTCTTTGCGCCAACCTGCAAGGGGATCGTGCAACGCATTGAAGCAAGACCAATCTGTGTGGCGATGGCGACGCGGCCCCCACCATCACAACAGGGTGTCCTTTTAAAAGCCTCACCTTGATCTGCCGTCCTCTAAAAAGTGACTCGTCCAAAGCCATGGCTGTCCTTACAGACTCTTTGTCTGAAAACTCGATGTAGGCAAACCTAGGAAATTAAAAGTTTATGGCAGGATATAACACACACACAACAGAGACAACGCTACTGGCCGCCTGGTGACTGCACAGCGGAATGGGAACTCGTTAGGGTTGGGCATCGTTAGAATTTGAGCCATTCCGGTTTGCCCATTCTTTCACTGATTTGTAATCAGTATTGTATTTGTGCAATGTTCTCACTATATTTGGAGCGCAATGAGAATGCTTTAAATAATCTTTCAAAAAAGCAACTTAGCAAATTAGACAAGCGGCAAACGGCGCCCGAGTGCACTTTGGACACCCCTGCTATTAAGCTATGCCAGACCGACCACATGTACCAAACGTCAATGTGCCAGGAATGCCAGGTTACCCTTTGGGATGCCCCGTGTATTTGTCGCACAGGATGGTGACTCTGTTTACTGAACCGCAGCCATGGAAGTGTGCCTCAAGCTCTTCCGCAGTGGCGCCGTAGTCCACCTAGAAAATTAATCATACTGAGTCCATCTTTACATTTTAAGAATACACGAATAAGCGAGGAAATGCTTTTCTAAGAAATTACCAGAAGTAAACAACTTATGACATGTCAACGCGAGCAAAAATCTACTCACATTTCCAACGTATATGGATCTGCCATCTGCTTCCATCTTTTCTTCAAAAGACATGATGACTGGGCCAACTGCAAAAAACAACAGAGAATTTTAAAGTACCCAACGTGCATCGAGAGTGGAGGAAAAATTATTGGTATTATCAGGCATAAAAATGGCTAAATGAAGTAAAACAAATAAGGGATTCGGAGTACGCATTCAAATATGTTGTGAAGACATAGTATTCTACACTGGTCACAAGCTTTCGGTGCTCTAACTACACAAATATTCTACTTAGAAATAATGAATCCGGCAGAAATTCACATATCACGATTAAGCCTAGAATTAATTGTGATAAACGAGAGACTATTGTCTTTGTTATGTTATTGTTTGACATCCTTGCCATGCTTTGTAAAGCATAGATATTTCCGTGTATTCACTTAAGTGCCCAAGGATGAGTTATGTTTGCAGCCAGACAGCCCTCAAGGCTATCTGCTGTTGTTGGGGAGGAGGGCAACTGCATGGTACAAAATAAATTGTCGAGGAGCATTTGATGAGGGATAACTTCGACACTTCAGGTCTGATCTAATTTAAAAATGGTGTGCTCTGAATCCCTAAGCATGTATTATCCGTTAACAGAGCAGCGGATGCTTCCTGCAACAGACTTAACCGATTGTGTGTTAAAATGGATTTGTGCAGTCACTTGTAAAATAGAAAATATACCTGGTGGGGGACTGAGATTCATTTGCTTCTCCACCTCGTTCTGCAGCTCCTTCAGTTTCTCTGCCTCTTCCTCCATCTCTCTCACCCGGGCTTTGATTGCCTCCAGCTCCTGGGAGCAGAAACACAAACGTCAGTGAATCGTAAAACAAAACGTGGTGGCAACCGTCTCCTGTAAGCGGGAACCTTTTATTTCAGGTTTCATGACAATCCCATTATAACGCTGGTGAACAAATTTGCCCCTGCATTGTTTCACAATCAAGACAATTAGATCGGACCGGTTGATGAGATCAAATAACAGGGGGGCACATTAATTAGCACAAGCAAGATTTTGGCCTTTCCAGACAAACCAGGCAGGTGTGTCACACTGGGAATACACAGAAGGCACTGTCCCCAGTGAGTGTGGCCCATCCTGGAAGAGTGGTGCATTGCAGTGGGAGTCATTCCAGTTCCATTTAGGGCGATGCTGAATGGCACGCCGAACCCAGCACATAACCAAAGGCACTGACCCACAATCCAGGCATTGTACATGCATGTGGAAAATGCAATAAGCCACGCTTGGCATCTGTTATTGCATGGAAGCAATAAGCAATATCAAAATAGCATCAAGAAGAGAAGGTAATGACATGTAGACCCAATAAGGGGGTTGGTAACACCGCAACACAATTTCATTATGCAGACAGACACTCCTTGAAAAGACGTGTCGCATACATCCGCCATCATGCTCCAATGCACGTGTGCTAAAAGGAAGGCGGCATCATAAGCGCTCATATATACACAACAAAAAAAGATGTTGGCATCGGCAAACAACATGCAATGCTACGTCCCTCCTCATGGAGTCGGCTAGCTTGGCTAGTCGCACAGCCACATTTTAAACAGTTACAAACACCAAGCATGACGCATTTTAATCGTGTCATGTGATTGCGGAGTCTCTCCGGTTGTAAATCCATGAGGCGGCATCGCATCGTGGTGTAGCAAGTTATGCTAGCATTTTTACACGGCTGTCGCTAGGTCATCCGCGCGTCCAGACGCCGCTCCTCGAAATGCCGCAGCGAGTATGTTGTTGACCGTAGAAAGGGGGACAAAAAAATGTGCCATTACCGTTGAACGAGGCGGCTTCTCTCGGCGAAGGGAACCGGCGCGGCGGTGTATAACGGCTGCACCCTACCCTACCCTTGCCCCTCACCGCTTCACACGTCCCCCCTTTTGCATTTTTTGCGACGATTTGTATTCAGAGTCTTCGTCTTGCTCCCTGGCGCAGAAACCAGCGCCAAGATGGCGGCCGATATCGCGCATGTCACCACCCAATTCTGCTGCACTGCGCGAACCATAATGGCGGTTAATGTATTAAACATACATGTGAGCCAGTCGTTAGCTGTTCAAGTCATTAACAAGTACTCATTTGAGTTTTTTTACAAGGCGACTACAGTATAATCACAGCATGTTCAAACAATACGACTGAAACAATACCCTTCACGTACCGGGTCTTCGATTGCGGCTTCCCCCTCTTCTAAGCCCGGTTCCTCGTCGCCGACATCCGGGTCTTCTAGCTGGTCCAGGTGTCCGGGGTCAGGCTCTATTAGCGGTTCCTCCGCTAGTCCATTACCGAAGTCCGCCATTGTCCCGTTCCGAGTGTAAAGACGCGCCTCGTGGTCAAAGCAACGTAACAGGCCCCTACTCACACACAAGGGGGGAGTGAGTGGGGCGTTCAAGAGGGGGGGAAACGGCGGAAAACGCCGCTTGTAAAAGTTAAAACTGGAAATAAAATGCTAGCTACAATTTAGCCACTGTGTGAATATCGACTAACGTTAAATTGACGTTTGAGTCTCGGCCTTTAGATAACAGAGAACGACAGAGCGTCTCGTTCAATGAATCAACTCTGTGTAAAAAAAAGGCGAAGACATGAGATCGGCAGCGGCGTCGCCTCTGTTCAGAAATGGAGGCCGGAGGCGGAGCAATGTGTCACTGCGGACGTATGCTTCAACCCCATTCGCTATTGGGCTAGTCTGGCCAGCCCATTTATCCCAGGTCACGTTTCCATTGGTTTAGAGAGTAGCCCTTTCCGGGTGCCAAATATAATGTGTGGTTATAATTGGTTAGAGTTGTGCCGATCATCAAATGTCAATCGCGGTAAACTTAGCCAGCTCAAACTGAAAATGTGTTTTTCCCAATCATTTTTAGTTTTTTAAAAGGTACTATCTCCCTTCGTGGAAAATGGCAAAGCGATGGCAAAGGTATGTGGCCAAAGAAAATATCCTCTTGTTTCTTTCAAAAAAACTATAATCCGAGAGGCTTCCATGTTGTGACGTAGGCAGTGTATGTATTTAAAAGATCCTGCAGTCAGAATACTTAACTCTTTTTCATTCTAAAATCACTTTACAGAGACGTCAGGATTTGTATTGTATTCTTGTTGATAAACACTATGTAAAAACGCGTGATTTTCACGCAACTGAAGGCCTGCGTCGAAACGTTTTAAACAATAACAAATTTGTTATTTTTTTCAAAGTAATTATATCGGCGACCAAACACCAACGACAACGAACCAATTATAATCAAAACATCAGTGGTTGTACTGTAGTTAAAACAGTAGTAAATAGCTTTTTCGGAAGGACAATGTAGCAAGAAGTACGGCGTCTCTTGAGGGTCAAAAAGTATCGCACAACGTGTTCCGGAGTTAATGTAGCCACTCAATTACTTATTATCTGCGACAAACCTCGAAGGAGTAATGCTTGTCGATGTGTAGGCTCAGCAGTGGCAGTACTATAGTTCATCAATTCATATTAGTTCGCACAATGTAACAAACTACAGCGTCTCTTGAGGGACAAAAAGCATCACACAACTGTTGTGAGACTAGCTAGCTCACTAGTATAATTAGCTAACCCGCGGTCAACAGTTTTATTTAATTTTAAAAAGTGACAATGTTTGGCCACGTTATTTTAAAAACGTATATGTTGCATGTAGAAGAACGACGACACACCACGTAACATGAATTCCGTGTATTTCCTCATACAGCATGCGTGCGTTCACAACGGCAGTCTCTCCCTAAACTGCTTCCACTCCAAACCACAGGAGGGCGCTGTTGAGTCAACAAACAAGACACCATGTAACATTTCCCTTCTAGCACAAAATCAACCCAAGGGAATAACAGACTAGCCAGTGTAAATAACAAAGCACATACATTTTAATTATGAACTTCCGGAAGTTTTATGACCCCAATGACCATAAATAGCACACCATTCCTGTGCACTATATTGAACTATGGAGTTTGATGTACAGTGTACATGATTTAACTACCAAGTTCTCGAGGTGACAAAGAAAACAGACATGCATGTTTTAAAATGGAACTCATCAACCCTTTCCCTACTCCAGACTTCGTGGGAAATCCAGGTGAAGGGGGGTCATATATGAGAGAACGTGACAAGTAGCCACGTTATACAGCAAACCAGCACCAGTGAGGACAAAACAGCCGTGACAAGGAGCCACCGAAAGGAGCAAGGCGCCCACAAGGTTTGACGTCCTTCAGTCGAGTCACTTTCCCTCCCGGAGCATTTTGACTGTGATTGTCAGGATGACGAGGACTTTCTGGGCTGCCTCGTTTTCTTGACTTTTTCCTGTCTTGCTGTCTCGCCAGCTAAACACGACAGTTCAGATATCCTGTGGAGGAACGGGCGGGAGGCTCCCACCAGTGGGTCTGGGTAGGAGTGACCTACAAGAGGAGATGTTATGAGTGACAGAGAAAAGTAGTCCTCTATATTTTTTGTTCACTCACTCTTCAGATTGTCTTCAAGGGTCAGGAGGTTGAAGGTTGGATAGTTGACTTTGGGCCTGCAGAGAGTAACACAGTAACAATTGGTCCCATTTGATTTACTTGAGAAGCTCTCTCCAAATACCTGCTGTTCTTGCAGTCCTGCACCGGCAATGTGCTCAAGCCTCTGAGGACCAACGTGGTCGGGAACGAGGCAGCCGCAGTGAGATTGGGTTTATATCTCTCAGAATGGCTGCACAGGGCAATTCATGAAGAAGTGTGGATTATTCGCATTTAGCTCAAAGTGTGCTTTTGGTAATCATGTCTGACTTGGAATGTTTTGCCACTTTATTGATGTTCTTGTCAAAGATGGGAGCACAAATGGAGATATTGAGGAATAGTTACCTCAGGGTGAAGGGCCTCCATGAATGGCCGTGGGGCAGCATCTTGGCGAGGCCAAAAGGCTGTGGTTCTGCCTGTTGGTGCACATGGTTGTGTCTTAGTGGACGGAAGACATTTGTCTTCTCCAACACGCCATCTGAAATAATAAAGTATGTTTTGATACCTTTAATATTGTCTAATACACATTGCTCAACACCGCCATCTAGCGGACAATATACATAACTACAGTGAATCAACTTCAGGTCATGAGACGTTCAAGTGTAGTCAAACTGAAATTCGGAACCAACACACATGACGTCAGAATATACAACGCATGCTACTACTTTGCCTTGCGACCACAATGCTGCTTAAATGTAAGGTCTGCACACTAAAATCCTGCATCCATGAACGCCTCTTTAGCTAGCGCTGATTTAGCATACAAGACGCTACATTCACGTGTACGTAGCAGAGCTCGTTCACTCACAACTCGGTTGAATCGTTGGAAATGTCCGCATTTGTTGCCTGAACGGGAGTCGTCCTGAAGCGGCTCCCATCCCAAAGCCGCCGTATGTAGAACGACCGATGCAGTCGGGCCCACGCTGGTTGCAATTGGAGAGTCCCTCGACCATGAAGGCTTCAGTGGTCGATGCGTTCAGGTGCAAAGGCATCGTACGGCATCCGTACATTACCACTTGAGGTGTGCCCGCGGAGTTACTGGTGCGGTGAAGTGTTGGGCCATGCTCGCCCTTAGTCATGACAGTGCGAGTCACCAAGTCTACACTACTGTGGCCAGATGAACAGTTACCATAGCAACATGAGTCCTAAAGCCCCACCTGGTGCAGCCTCCAGTTACAATATCAGGTGAAACATGGGTCACATGACTAATGTAAACCATTAAAATGGCCCAGCGAGCATATCAGTCTGCAGTGCAACACCATTGAAAGTAAAAGTGCTTTAAAACAATGTCATACAAGTCTGCCATGTGACATCCTGCTTCCTCTCAAATGAGTGCCCCACAATATTATTGGATGGCATTTAAAGAAAATAGAATCAAATACATTTTTTGGTATGTTTTTTATTGTATATTTTGAGTCTTGTACAAACCTGAAATAAAAAACAAAATGGTTAACTGTTGTATACGGACCATCCAAACAAACATTTAACAGGTCTAGATGTGGTTTCAGACAAACTTGGCTTATTTTTAGTTGGTTATCACCATAGTCGATAAGACGGGGAAAAAAATGTGCATCCTTAACCACAAACAATACGTTTACTCTGAAGGTCTGCAAGCTTAGTTACCATTGACTTAGTTCATCCTCCTGATCATTCTGTTGATCTGATCCTCCCTGTTGCCGGCGTCTCCTCCCTCCACAAAGTGTGTGGTCTTCTTGTTCATGCCACCGCGTGGTGACGACAGCTTGAAGGGCCACAGGAAGTTGTTGGCCGCCTTGAAGTTCTTGCCGACAGTGTAGATCTCATGAATGAGGTCCTCAACACAGATTATGCCGGTTCTGCCTGCAGAGGAAATTGTGAGGACATGAAGCTACACTTCCAGCGGGTGTGGGGGCTGTGGTGCTTGACACCTAAAAAGTTTACCACACAACCCAATATTGCCCTCTGTTGGCGCCATTGATAGTTTCATGTTGGTCATATGTCCAACTTAACCAAATCTTAATGTGGCTATCAAGCTATTGTGGTTTCAGACACAAATGGCTTAGTTTTCAGTTTGTTTCACCATTGTCGATAAGACGGGGAAAAAAGTGTGCATCATCAACCACAAAAGTCAACACAGCTGCAAGTGAAGTGTGCACGTTACCAAGGCTCTTCTCCACCAGCGAGTTGTCTGTGAGGGCAATACGTTGTCTCCTGATCTTCCCAAAGCCACGCTTGTAGATGAGCTCACGCACAGACTTAAGATTGGGGTACCTGGCCGGTTTGGGGGAAAAAAAATGAAGTTTACTTCACTTTGGCAAAACAGGACAGCAGATTCACATGGGAATTAAACGACTGGTTTCAGACAAAATTGGCTTTTGAGTTTGTTTTCCTTCACCATGGTCGATAAGACGGGGAAAAAAGTTGTGCATCATGAACCACACTCCAAATCTCTAAGTCTCGTCTACTTAGGTTCTGTTCCATGAGGGACTCACCCCCAAGCGATGTAAGGTTCGGCAATTCTGAGCATGTTGATGGAAGCCTTGTTCAGCTTGACAAAGACGCCGTTGAAGATCTGCCGCAAACGGAGCAGCTGCAGAACTTTGCGGACCTTGGGGCTGACGCCGTTGATGCTGCCAAACAATGATTGGGATTAGCAGGCAAACTGGTAAGGTCGCAATATACACAAACAAGGACGTGGTGTGGTTTCAGACATAATTTGGCTTATTGTAAGTGGTTGTATCACCATAGTCGATAAGTCGGGGAAAGACTGCATCATTAACCACAGACACTGACCTCATGGCTACTTTGAAGCTACACTATACTGTAGTAGGTTTCAGTAAAATATCAAGACAGTCCTGTTGATGACAAACCTTGGCTTACCCTCTGATCCTGATGACAAAGGCCAGTTTGGGCTCAGCTGGCACATAGTAGTTTCCTACTTTGCGGGCAGTACGTGAAAGGCGAATCTCACGCCTGTACATCTGCCTGTACTCTTTGTAGTACTTCTCAGCCCTCTTGTAGATCAATTTTCGGGTTACTTTGCGAGCCTGTGGATGTGAAATAAAAACTTGTTAATCAAAGCATTTGAACGTCAATGCAAGCAGGTCAGAATCACCTGATACGTTCACGGCCCAATAATACCTTTTTCTCTGCCAGCATCTTCTTGATGCGGACGGCCTTCATGGTGGCGAAGGCCTTTCGCCTTTTCAAAAGGCTCTCAGGGACGGCCGGAACCTTCTTTTTTCTGTGAGAAAGCAATTATCTCGAGTCAAGTCGGATGAGAGATGAACACGTTGCATCATTGCAGCTTCTAGTCTCGTAGAAGCCTAGAGACGCCAACTTGTTAGCTGGCATGCTAAACCGGCAGCAACACGGTGAACATTCGGAAAGAACGCTAAAATGACCGCCACTAATACTCCATGCATACACATAACGGTATGTACAGGCTATTCCATAGCAAATCATCTCGTTAGGTCCCCGGTGTAGCAGGCTTTTGCCACAGCTATCGTATCGGAACTGGAAAGACAGCCATGTTGTACTCAGCTACACTGTCTGAAAAAAAGTGGCCCCGAAGACGAATTACGTCCACTATCCTTCACAATACAAACAAGGTAAAAATATTTATAAACTAAACACGAGACTCGAAGCTTCAAAACGGCTCGGAAACGTGCGTTAACAAAGGATGCATTAAGATTTGATCATCGCAGTAGACACTCACTCTGCGTCCGCCATGGCGTCCACCGGGAAAGAGAAAGCCCACTCTGCGCATGCGCGTGTTAAAGACTCGAGGACTCATTTGGGCTGTCCTCGCCGCTGCCTGATCCATTTTTATGAGTCACAAACACATTTTCACTTTGTAAAATAAAGCATGTTGAGGAACAAAGACATTGTGCTTGCATGTAATAGTGATGAACAATTAATCATAATTATCAGCTGAAACGTAGAATTAATATGATTGTTTAGCTTAAATTATTCACATTACAGTGCGGAGTAATTGAAAATAGATTTCTTACAGACGTAAGAAATTGATAATTTAAAAGAAGTTGATGATTTAAATGGGATACATTGTCAAAAACTGACGAATTCTTCACTAAAGCTTTGTTTAAAAACGTATTTTCCACTGTTATTTTTTTCATTATACACATTTTTTTCTCCACATAGTTTTTAAAACATATAGTAATGGGTAGCTCATGAGTGTCAACACAAAATATATTTTTGTTTGTATTGATCTGCTGTACTGTATCGTTAAGTGACCATTTAAAATACAAAAAAAGGATACCACTTGCAGTACACTACCTTTCCCGAAGAGGGCAGTATGGCTTAATTTTTACAGGCCTGTCACAGAGAGCGTCTGCATTGAGGGAGCCTTTGGAATCATTTTCCTTCACAACAATCCAGATTTTTTTTTTAGTTGGAAAATAAAGTTCGACCATGCAAATCCGATACTTTATACTTATACTTTGAGAATACGTGTCTCTCTTGTGATTCACATTATGTAACTTTCTTTTTGCAAAAACTACAAAGTACTACACTTTATCCATGCACGTAAACGCCCCTCTATAACGTAAACAAAAATGTGCATGCATGCTTTAACTGTAGCATTCTGTTTTGCAGTGATGACACGCCCACTGCACGTCACTGACGCAAGCATGGTGCAGAGCTTTCCTCATTCAGGACAAGTGGATATGGTGGGGGGTGGGGGGGGGGGTGAATGTTCGCACTTTGAACGCGCTCCAGGTGCGCCACTTATCTTGATGATTGGGGCACATTTGTTTTTGTCCCGGTCACACTCGTGCGAGATAATACAATTACCTTTAAGACAAGGACCCAAGCAGATACAGTCGTGCAGTACTCTTATGAACCATTCCAACAATAATTCGGATCTTCTTCACTCTCACGTCTGTCAGGGGGATCGATTCACTTTCACTACCTGCCAATGAAATGTCAACAGCTGGTGATATCGAATAATAACTGGCACACATCCATCCAAACACCGACTTTAGCGATATCAAGTATATTTATACGGTATATTGTTTACAAATTAAGGGAATACGTCAGGGCAAAAAGCCAAATGAGTTATATGAGAACCAATAGAAGTTCTTGTTTTATATATTATATTGTTGTTATTTGTATGAAATATTGTCAAATATATACTATTATATCAAAACAAATATGTCACAATGAAAAGAGAAAAGGCTTGAAGTACACAAGTCTAGTATATAATGTTTGTTTTTATAAAATTTCTATATTAGTTATATCTAAATCAGTATCAAAATGGTACCCCAAATCCTAGTGGGCCATGTATGCCAGGGGTCTCCGAAGTGTGGCCCGAGGGCCATTTGTGGGCCACTGTTTATTTTTTATTGGCTCAAAATATCATACATTACAAAATAAATAAAAATATATATGCATACCAATACAAAATGTCATTTTATTTGATTTTGTTAGTATACAGCCTTGTGTGGAAAAAGCTTGGACACCCCTGCTGATATCGTATCGATACCAAAGCCTGCAGTCCTGTATCGTCCCACTCCAACGTCTGCATTGATAGACGGGTGTCTGTTAGTCATAATTCTAATAAGTAGCGACACCCTAATGACTTAGATTTTCTGTGCAAGATTAGCGTGAGTCAAATGCTGTCGTTTGCGCCTGCCGTGAGTGTGCTGTGCGAACCCGACGCTTCATTGTGACTGGCGCTAAAGACTCAGTCCGATTGGGTCCGGTGTTGATGGGAGGACTGAATAAATAGCGAGCCCAGATGCGCTCCGGGATGAGACGAGCAGAGGAAGTGAGGAGGAAGCCTCTCATTGTATTGTGCGCTCACAAGTCTGCGCCAACTGGGACAAGCTGCAACTTTTTTCCCCTCTCAACTTAACGACTCGCTTTTTTGTTTCCTTTTTTCCGATTCTCGCTGAGGTCTGTGAAGCAGACGCAGTCTTCAACGCTGCGAGTTGCGAAAATATTTTGTTTTGTTTTTTTTAAACGTAATTTCTCAAAATGATGATCATCATCGCGGAGTTCTTCGTGGTCATCCTGAAGGTGCTGTGGGCTTTCGTAACAGCCGGGGCCAAGTGGGTGGTGCGGCCCAAGGAGAAGAGCGTGGCCGGACAGGTGTGCGTGATCACCGGCGCTGGAAGTGGTCTCGGGCGGCTCTTCGCGAAGGAGTTCGCCCGGCGGAGAGCCACCCTGGTGCTGTGGGACATAAACAGCCAAAGCAACGAGGAGACGGCAGAGATGGTGCGACAGATTTATCACGAAGTGGACACGCCGACCTCGAAAGACGGTGAGGTTGTTTTTTTTTTTCTCCAGAAACGAGCACACTCTGTTATGCCTTTGCAGTGCATGCATTGAAATGTGGTAATATTACGTAATGCTACCTGCATACCTTTACAAATACCTTGAATTGCATATACATGTCAAACTATGCAACCTCGGGATTCAACCTGATAACTGTACACCTTTTTTTTGTTGTTAAAGTCAAAATGTTGACATTTGTAAAAAGGTCACAGAGACATCTTAAAGTGAAGTTAGCAAAGTTTTGTGTAAAGCTGCAAACCGGCTCATCCCTCCAACCGCGTCTCCTTCAGGCGGCGTTGAAGAAGTGCCTCCCTTCCAGCCTCAGGTGTACACATACGTGTGCGACGTGGGCAAGCGTGAAAGCGTCTACTCCACGGCCGAGAAGGTGCGTCGAGAGGTGGGCGAGGTGGACATACTCATCAACAACGCCGGCGTGGTGTCGGGCCACCACCTCCTGGAGTGCCCCGACGAGCTGATCGAGCGCACCATGGTGGTCAACTGCCATGCACACTTCTGGGTGAGGTGATGCACCGAGCGTGGATTGGTTTTTGTTGCATGTTTTGGTTTGATTCCGGTAGTTCCGTGGTAGTGTCCCCTGCTGGGTGTCCTTCAGTGTTTTGTGATAGTAGAATGTACAAAACGTGAACATAACCGGCCAAAAGTACAATCTTTACATGAAGTAATCAATTGCATGCAAGTCTGCAGCTCTTCTTGGCAGACTGTGTCCACTCTTCCACCGATTTGCAATGAAAATCTTCCAGGTTTCCCCCTCATTCAGCTTATCACTTGTCTCACTTCCTATGTTTTCCCAAATCCAGGAGTTAGTCAGGACCCGGCGGTTGGGTGGCAGATTTGGGATTCTGGTGTGTTTTCTGTGTAAAAAGCGTAGCTCCTTTCGGGGTAGCTTGGCAATGGGGGGGTGTGTATTAGAGGGGTGGTCCAGATGAAAGAAGGTCTTAATGAATGGCGACAGCCTGAGTGGAGGATGTGGTTCATTAAAGACACAAGCTGGTTTGAATGGAGCTTAGACTAATGGGAACCTGTCCACCATCCTTTTTCTTACGTCAACACATTACGGGCGCCGGCTGCATGCAAATGTTAGTTAAAATGGCTTACATTAGCTTGATGACTCCCCAATTAGGAGCTAATTGTGCCGGGATCTCAGTGGGGATATTGGCTAACAGGGAAGTACTCGTGCTTTAAAGTAAACGCCGGTCTGCTGGTGTTGTCTAAATGCATAGTGAGGGGGTCCCACAAAAACATGACAGCAGGTTTACAACTCGGTCAACACCTAAATGGCACCCCTGGGTGAAAGACTAACCAAGTGAGGCTGATTTAGGACGCAGGAAATTTCGTTTTACGAGCAAAGTCATCATTCGAAGACGCCGACAATAACTCTTTTTGTCCCACAGTGGAGATGCGGGTTTCCGAAGGCATGAGGGTGGGAATGGGATAGTCGGAGTAGCGTGTGCACCCCTATCCCGGTTGCATCGGGCCCTGATAGAAGCTGTAAGCAGAGTTTGGGGTGATCCGACGTGGCGTGATGCAACAATACGGCGTAGTCGGACCTTCTCTGCCGTGGCGGGAAAAGAGCAGGGTGGAAGGAGGTGGAGCGGGGCCGTGGGCCGGCGAGACGAGAGGGGTAATGGTAAGCTGCTATTGACCCACTTTATGTGACAATTGGTTTCTTGTCTGTGGATCAGCTTGACAAGATGCCAGGCGACAGGAGCCAAGTTCTGCAGGCTGCATTCCTGCTGTATCCACAGAAAGGAGGCAGCCAGGCAGAAGGGTCCTACTTGACTGATTTCGTTTGGGCCTCCCCCGCCCCTCCTCGGGCTCGGTGCACCTGTACGCCTCCTGTAGAACCAGAAGTGGCTACTTTACTGGGTTACTGGATACCTGTTCAAGTCTCGTGGGGATGGGATTTATCGTGGTGGAGGACTCTTTCAGAGCTCGGTTCTCAAATGGTACCGGTTGGTGCAACTGTTTTTTTAACTGAGGTGGGTTCTACTGGGGTCCGCCAAGTGGTGCATTTTGGGACACGGTTCACACTGATTAAGATTGAGAAGGCCACCAGATGAGATGATCAGCGCCACTTCTGTCGGCTGTCAGGTGAGATGTTTGTGGAAAAGTGAGCACAGCCATTTTTTTTTTGCTCCATCCTGGTGTCCTGGGAGAGGTCCGCCTAATTAGGCGGCCATCTGGCCCGACTCGGGGGCCAATATTTTGTTCATATTCCTGTCGGCGAGGCGCTAATGCAGCCTGACACCCCAGGTGCAAGACGCTTTGTGCGGCGGCTGAGGAGCGGGTAATTTAGCGGAACAAGGGAATGCCGAGACCCAATTACGGCCTCGGCTCTGATGTAAGACACGAGCCCCCCGGTTGCCTTCACACATTTTGTGTCCGATAGGTCAGCAGGGGTCAGGGCCGCATGCCGGGAGCTGCCATGAGAGGCGAGACAGACGGTGGTGTTTGTAGCGAGGGGATGAGCCGCCCCAGAGTCCAAAGCGCGATCCAGTTTCTGCTATCTGAAAGACGACAGCAGGAGGTGGCATCAGGGGCACATTTGAACTTAATGCCTCATTTGCACGCAACGTCCTCCCTCGCCCACGGCCGCCGCTGTTCTGGCTCGCTCTACGAGATTTATACCCTGGAAAAGTGCAGATGTTTGGAGTCCTGAGTACTTCTACCTGGCTGGAGTGCCTCCTTTTTTAATGCTTTCAAGTTTCATTACCTGTCCAAACGTCTGGTTTGATGCGGGTTTAACGAGGCCGTCCCTCCCCCGCCTGTGGATTCACGCTATCTGGTACCACGCTCCCTCTGGTTCTGTTTACTGAGATGATGGATTATTCTGGCCAGACTTCCCAGCTGCAATTAAACTGCAAGCTTTTACATGAAGGCAAAGCGACTGGGCACTATTTACTTTTCTGAGGGGGGGTTGTTCCAATTTATCACCATCAGCGATCTGGCTTTTGGGTTGCAAAGGAGAAGTCAGACTCCAGGCATTGTTCCTGCCGCGGCCTCGGAGAGATCAAGCGCCCGCTCTCCCAACAAAAGGCCTACTGGTTGTTTTTGGGACCTCCTGCTGGGAGAGTGATTGGTCAGTTCCTATGGTGGCAGTCACATGTCACACCTGCTGATTGGCTCCCACTGGGGGCCTTGGATGGACGTCAGGGCCCCCCACCCCCAGGCTTCAACTGGCTGGGAAAGATCCATATCCTCATCAAGTGTGTTTGTTGCTCGCCCATATGGGGAACTTTGATTTTTTTGTAGGGGGGGTTCAATAACAGTTGTGAATGGATGTGATTGTGTACGTTGAAGTATGATTTTTTAAGTAGCTTACTTCCTCTTACATTAGTAGTCAGGTATAAAATCCAGGTTGGTCATGCAGTAATCCCTCTGCAATATTATTTGCCAAAAATATGCACATTTAAGCAAAATGGACCCATTATTTGCCGATAGTAAGCATAGAAATCCGAAATGAAGTCAAGTACAAATCATTCAAACGACATATTCAAAGACGTTGCGATATGTAGTATCGTAGACTGGTCACTAGGTGTCAGTAATGTTAACAACACACTTGTAGTGCAGCTCTGAATGTGCTAAGCTAAAACTCAACGCCGACCCCCCACTCAGCTCCAATAGGACCGCAACACACGAGCATGAGTCTTATTTTCTGCAATTATGTCGACTATATTGGTTAATAGGAGTGTAAAGGTGACTATAGGGGTGTTATTTCATGTCTAGAGGGCTCTAATGTTAACATATACAAAACATATTGAGGTTTTCTATGCTCTTACTACAAGAATATTCAGTTTATATCAGTCTGGACCCAATTAACCACAATAAATAAGCAGAGTGTCTTCCGTATTTCATCTGATGGCCACTAGGGGGCAAAATATTAGCAAATCAAAGAAAAGCACCTGAGCTGGTGATGAATGATGTTTTTAACGTGATGTCTGAATGCCGATTGGTTCATTGCATGCAACTTCCATGTTACGGTAAGATGTGCAGGCAGACCCTTTTTAAAACGTGAGCCTGAATCGTGTCGAGTGAGAGGGAGGGAGGATTGCGATTGGTGTTGTCACCAGCCCTTTAGTGCCCGACTCAACAATGGCTATCAGATCTGTGTGGGAAAAGAACACATTGCACTGTAGCGTGCGTGCACACACACACACCACATACCTGCTTGTTCTGAAGGGTGGAAGAAGGGGGGGGGGGGCGGGGACTGGCAACACCTCATCCTCCTTTCTCAGCCTTTCACACCTGCCAAAGAGAAAGAGTCAACTTTTTGGAGCATTCATCCCACTTCATTTTTTCTGCCTGTTATGAATTGAGATGCTCCTTTGTGCATCACCATGGAGAAGACGAGGGGAGGGGCGATCAAAGGGCATTGGCACATGTGAACTAACCTTCTTCTTCTTCTTCTACTGTCCTGCCCCCCCTCCTTCTCTGCAGACCACCAAGGCCTTTCTCCCCAAGATGCTGGAGCTGAACCACGGCCACATTGTGACGGTTGCCAGCTCGCTGGGTTTGTTCAGCACAGCTGGAGTGGAGGTTAGTATCACAACACAGCGCATGCACATTCATGGTTCCCACCATCCGCCCCCGCCGCCCCCCCCACAAGCGCCCTTTTACACCAAATCCAAGCACACCGGGCTTGGTAGCGGGGATCCAGCCCCCTTTCTCTTGTTGCCCCCACCCCGATAAATTAAGAGACACAGATGCGCATTAGGGAGCCTCTTATAGATTCTTCTATGCGCAGCAGTGGGGACTTAGGGGGGGCTTTGGCCCCCGGACCAGAAGGAGCTGACAGCTCCCCAAGCGACGGAGACGTCTTCATCACGGCTTTGTAAGCGACTCGCTCGGTATTCATGTCACTGGCCATTTCCACGGATAAACTTTGGCCTTTTATTCCCTCGTCAAGTTGTGAAATTCATTTTTAAAATGGCCAACAAAGCCCTCGCAACATACATTAGCGGCCAAAACACCGCGATGCGCTCACAGCTTTCTTGTATTAGCATTTCAGGTTTGCCGAAAATTGTGCCTGTTTTTGTACTCGCTGTCTGTGCATTTTTAAAAATGTGTTAAATAACCTGCCATGGGGCCAAAAAGCTGTAATTTGCTGTGAGACATTTTTCATTGATTTTTAATAAGTTATATTAATGAATGATATCCAGTATAAAATTACGTATTTATTTTCAGCTAATGTAACATCTTTTCTGCTAACATTATGACAAGCAGCCTTTTTTTCTAAAAAATAATAATAATAATTAGAATTTATCCATAACTGTTTTTCCTCCCATACATGCAACTTAATTGTCATGATTAATACAAAATAGTCCTAAATAGATGGAACTTGGGCGGGTGACCTCTGGAAATTTAAAGGGGGAAAAAAGCTGAGTGTTTGCATTTTTTAATTCTAATTACACCCAACTATGCATGTATTGACTTTTGTACATGTATTTATAGTAATCCAGTACCTTGTTTGAAGTAAAAAAAAAAAAAAGACTATCTTTGAAGAAACCACAGTCATGTAAACACAGCTTAGTCAAAACCACTAATGACGCTACCTGCTGGGATGATGACCTATGTGGGGGTGCGGGTCCATGCAAGAACAAACACGTTCAACGTACAGAAACACCCCGACCTTATCATCCTGCTTTCCATGCAGGATTACTGCGCCAGCAAGTTCGGTGCCATCGGCTTCCACGAGTCCTTGAGCCACGAACTGAAAGCCTCGGAGAAGGACGGCATCAACATGACCCTGGTGTGTCCTTACCTGGTGGACACCGGTATGTTCAAAGGCTGCAGGATAAGGTGAGTCACACACACACACACACACACAGAGGTTGGCTCTTTTTGTGTTTGCGTGTCGCGAGGCTTTTTGGTGCTCCTGCCAAGAGTTTGCCATCTGTAATTTTCTCCCTATAAAAGTGGCTCACAAATAACATTTGATCTTCAAAGCGGGCGGTCAGCCGTGCCTTTTGTGCATCGCAATCGGCCACAAAGATAGGGACACTTTCCCAGGAGAGCTCGGCCAGCAGGTGCGCCGTGCCCCCACTGGCCCCGCCCACCACCAAGCATCACCATGTACTGTTATTGCTCATAACGTGCCGAAATCTTCTCTACATAACCTTTGTGATCAGTCCTAGAAATTTTTCCTCCTAATTTTCCCCTTTCTCTTGCATTCAGGAAGGAGATTGAACCGTTCCTGCCCCCCCTGAAGCCCGAGTTCTGCGTCAAGCAGGCCATGCGTGCCATCCTCACGGACCAGCCAATGATCTGCACGCCTCGCATCGTCTACATGGTCAACTTCATGAAAAGGTAACACCAACTCCCACCATATCGCCATGGCAACCACCCGCCCCACTAACCTGCACCTCCTGCAGCATCCTGCCCTTCGAGGCCATCGTGTGCATGTACCGCTTCCTCGGCGCCGACAAGTGCATGTACCCCTTCCTGGCACAGCGGAAGGAGGCCATGAACAACAACGACGCCAAGAACGGGATCTAGGCGGGAGAAAGGGGGGGGCTGCGGCACACAATCCTGCAAGCACGAGGAGGAGACGACCACTGTGGAAGGGGGGGTGGGGGGTTGAAAGACTGAATGTGGGCTGGTGCACTTGCATTGAGCAAATGCAAAGGTTTACCATATTGTTCCTCTGGAACAAAGAAAGCTGTGTACTACACAATGGAGTTATTTGTCGTTTTGTGCGTGTGTGTGTGTTTCTTTTTTTGTTTTTTTTTAAGAGACATCTATATACTGTCAGTAGTTTTGAAATCGTACAGAAACGGTATCCAATAATTAACTATTTAGTCACCAGCTTATCTAGCGTCATTGTGGGAATATACAGTATGTTACTGTACAGACAGTAAAAAAAAAAACACATCTTCACTTTTGGTTTTGATTTTTTTTTTTTTTGTAGACATGCACTGTAATTTTCTAATCTTCCTCTCCACTGCCCACCGTTTCAACAAGTTCCACGCCTATTTAAAAGATGTGTTCTTTGTCCAAGAAGTAACACAGGCGTCCGTTTGTCCCGTTCAAAGTGTCTTTCCATGTTGTAACCCAAATGACTCTCCCGATGTGACGGATGGGGATGACAGCGTTTGAAAAGTTCAGTGACATTCCAACAGGCATCATTCCTTCAGTCACAGCAATGAGCCTAAATTCTCTACCTCTTATTATTTTTTTGGACAGTATGACATCAACCTTTTTTTTTGTTTGTTTGTTTTTGTAATTTTCTGCTCCATAGCAAAGCAAAGTGTGGTTCCGATGTTTAGTGTCTCTACCTAACTTAAATTAATAAAGTGATTTAGATTATTACCAAATGGTGTTTTGGTGTTGCTTCCGCGTTAGAAAAGCCTCACTTTCTCGAAACCGGGTGACTCACGCCGGCGTCGCTTTCCATTGTTGCGTATGAGTGGCTGATATGGAGCTCCGCCGAGTCACTGCTGGTCTTTGTTAGCAGCGCTGACAATAGGAGATGATAATAGCAGTAAAAAGGAAAACCTCAATGAGTCATGCCAAGACATGAAGCAACATCAAATATAAAGGTTAAAAATACCCAATTGCCTTCCAAGATGATCTCACCCCAAAATTATTTTTTTCTTCCTGGAAAAAAAATTTAAATACATTTTTTAACAATTTAATTTTGTCATAATTTTTCTGTGATTTTTTTTTCATCCTAATGTGACTTTTTTTTATAAAAAAAGATTTCATTCTCATAGATTTTCTTTTTAAAAACCTTTCTATTCTATTCATGTTGTCATGAAGAAAAGTAAACATGGATGTACCTGACAGAGAATGGAGAACCTTCAGACTTGCGTCACATGGGTTCTCCTGCGGCGTGGTGGACATGGGAGGCGGATGAGCTGTAATGAGAGAAACAGAGTCTGCTTTGGTCCACACAATAGCGGAATCATGACACGTTTCAGACTGCCCTCACTCCTTTATCCTCCTGCTAACGGAGCGCTAATTAAGAGGCCTTCAGGAGGGTCGATGGCACATAATTCAGTGGGAAAAATCGATGAGGCCGGCATTTGCTATTGCACGGCACGGACTTTCTCCACAGCCGCATTGATTTTCTTCTATTTCGGGCGTGGAGGTTCACTTCCCATATTGGCTGCTACGAGCCCAGCAATTCATCTGAGGCCTTAACGTGGCCGCCGGCGTGGACAAGCTTCTGGAATAGAGATGTGCCACTAATGTGTGTGAACGGCCTTGGCGCTCCTCAATGGTCAGCAGATGTAGCTGCCAGCTGAGTCCATCAGTCAATCCTTTTGCACATTCATCTGGCCAACAGGAAGGAGCGGCGTGAGGCTGGAGCACAGGTGGTGGGAGCGCAGGTGATGGCGATGCTGACCTTGTTCCATTCCGCACCATCACTTCAAAGATAAAGAAGACCCTTAGAACACTTTCATACAGAGATCCAGCAAAATAGCTGGTAAGAGTAGATCCGGCATTTATTTACCTGTGCATTTTCCACAGAACCTAGCAAAGTGTGACACAGCATCTAGCAATCGGATACTTGTCAAGGCGCAACAATTACTTTCAACACAAAAGGTTGTTTGTCAGCTGTTAAACTCAACACCCGTCCCATTACACACAGGTCTAATACCACATCTATGTGTTTGTTTCGTTTCATATTTTAGCGGGGTTAACCTCTTTTTACACCTGTGAGACAGTGGGATGGATTACATTACATCATTATCAACGTATCCTCCAGAACTCGAAATACCCCGGAACCGGGGGAAACCATAATCATAATAGTCAGCGTCACGCTCCACCTGCAGTACATTTACGTAATGCTAGGAACGTTAGCTAAAACGCCAGCAAATTTAATTATGAAAATTCACACGTCAATCATAATAAAGCCAACAAAGACAGACCAGCATAAATCCATGAACACAAACTTCGCCTAGCTTGAAGTTAATATTAGCCTCTCCGGCTACATTTTCGCTAAAAATTACTAAAATAATTACTAAATACTAAAATGAAAAAATATTAAAATTACTAAACATGAAGCCAAAAGTCTGGTCTTACCTTTGCGGTTTTCCTCTTCACAACGTTCGTAAGAATTTTTATGCTAGTGCATTGTTTGGGGTCACACTGAAATGATTCCCACCAGAAACAAAGCAATGATCCCTATTTTAGACCAATTAAGTGTAACTTCCTGTAGTTGCATTTTTCCGGGTGAATTGCAGATACAGCCATTGGTCAATGTGAAATTTGGAGGCGGAATCACGTTTTCTATTGGCTGCTTTCGTGACACAGCTCACCCTAACCTAACCCTAAACATGAAAATGGATTAGATGTGCATTATTTAGTACCTTTGTATTTAACTTTGTCCAGTACAGATTCTGCTAAAATTCAGATGTTTTTAATTGAACAGAAATTTGGAAAACAAATTATGTACGTCACAGACATCACTCCATCAAAATATTTAACTTTAGATGTCCTGAAAAACCCCATGAGATGAAACTGGCTCAACGGTATACTTGCAGTGCCCTTGAAAAGTATTGAAACAGGATGTTCAATTCCTTTTTTTTGCCGTTGAGTGAACAACACCAGAAAACAACATTTAGCCTGTTATTTCCAGCTTGGAATTTGCCAAAAAGTACAAAGATGAGCCTCAAAAATTCGGGTATGACCTATTTTCAATCACATGTTGCACTGTTCCAATACTTCTGGAGGGCAGTGTCACTCCTTTTCACACTTGCATGACGCACATCCACTGAGAGGCAGAAAAAAAAATAGAGACAGATTTTTTTTTCACATGAACTGAGGTGTTTTTACTGCATCTTTCACACAAACGGACGCCATCTTCAATGCGGCCCTGGGAGAGAACAAGAGATCCAAAGCAGGCATTAAAAGCACCCAGTTGATGCCGCGACGGGTCAATAGTACACGACACACACAATGGGCGTAGATGTGACCGGCGGCCTGTGGCACCGTGCCTCGCCGCCACCGTCGGTCCACCGTCTTCCAGCGCGAGGACACGTTCAAACGGGACAGTCCAACCTTGCTAACACCACCTTTCTCCTTTTGTCCACATGAAAAAAACAGTTTATTGTGTGTTAATTTTGGGAATAAATTCATACACATCCATATAGATATAGATGAACTCTTTTTTTTCTGGTAAGTCAGCATACAAGGTAAGCTGGGTGACTATATATGAAGACAACAACTAGAACTTTCACAGCACTGGCATTGGTTAATTTTAAATACAGTACTCAAGCATTGTTAGATCCATAAAATAACAGAATAAAAGAAAAGTAATCCCCATCAAAACAAAGAAGCTACAAGTTGGCTCCCTCCTCTAAAATTGTATTTCAATGGCATGATGTACATATTTCTTTTAACCATACCGACAAATATTGATCCGGAGGGAATGATCGATCACCCCTCATTTCATACAGTACCATGCATCTCGCTTTTTTAATTTTTTTTTTTTTGATTCCTCTATAAACCGAGACTGAACTCATCACTAATGTGTGGAGATAGTGTTGTCTTCACATAGACTTCAGGTAATGTTTTTTTGTCTTACGGTGCACATCCACCCTATTGCATGTTACAGGTTATGCAGGAGACAGTGGCCATCGTGGGGGAAAAGGTAAGGGTTTAGTTACATTTTGGGCTCAGGCAAGGGGACGATTAGAGGGGAGGTGTGCCCGAGAGAGAGAGAGAGAGAGAAAAGGGGGTTCGGGGATGTCAGCTCCTGGACGACAGCCTTTGAATCCGTGCAGACCTGAGTGGTGGTGGTGCCTGAGTTAGTCTGTTTAGTGTCCGTCTTCCCTCCCGCAGGCCTCTGTGCTCTGCAAACACAAAGCAAAATGCGGTCAGGGTCAAGAAAGCATGAAAGGGGGAACCAAAGAGCTCAATTGCTCCTCACAGTGGTCATTAAAAAAAAAAAAAAGCTTAAAATAACTTTCTTCAATCTCTCTTCCTGCCAGTTATTGATGACAACCACCACATTTGTCAATAGAAATAAAGAAAGATGCATTTTAGGAAGCATGTGAGAAGGTCAGTGAGTGACAGAACGGGTGAGAGATGAGTGATGAGCAGCTCAGCCTCAAAGACATATTTTCCCTTTCTTCCACAATGGTGACGTAAATCTAGCGGTCTTTCCTCTCCTCCTTCCTTTCCTCTGCTATTTGATAACAGCCATGCCCGATTTTTTTTTTTTTCCACACCTACTCGGAAAATATTCTAGAAATGATGGGCAGGGATTTCCTCCTTGGCTTCTTCCTGGTTTCCTTTCCGAGCATGCTCACCGTGGAGGAGTTTGGGAATGATGGAGTGAGATTATGTGACTGTGTGTGGCGACTGTTGATTTGCTGGGAGGGCCGGAACGCCGACACCTCGCTGCAGCGGCTCTAACTGAGTGAGACCGTGATGCGCCGTACCTTGACAGGGCTGTCCACCGGGTCCAGTCCTTGCTCCGACAGCTGTTTCAAGGCACTTAGAGCAGCCTGAGACGGGGGAGATAGAGAGAGAGAGAGAGAGAGAGGGGAACAGATGGTCAAGTGAGTGCGCAGGGAGGAAGAGCGCGCTAGAGTGGGAGGAGCGTGAGTGTCACCCTTCAGCTGCTTTTCAAATAACACTTAACTCTGGGAAAGACAATGCCAGCAGGACACTTTCCCTTCACTCTCTGCTGTCTTTGGCTCCTCTGCTCTCACTGTTTGTGTAGCGCTATTGGCTTAACATTTACACTGCTTTACATTGCTGCCCAGTCGGTATGACTGAGTGACGTCTGTATTTGTGACAGCAGCAGCAGCGGCTTCAGAGTAGCATGAAGTAGAAGAATTCAAGCAGGTCATACAGTGACCTAGTACAAAAAAAAACCAAACATTTTATTTACTTACCTCGAGACAGCTACTCACCAAAATATAATACAAGAAGTCCTATGAATAAAATTGTATATGCATATTTTTTCATATTTTATCGCACTGTTCCACCTACTTTGACACGCAACATCGGTAGCAACCGTGTGTGTTTTTAGTTTGATGTAAATGACTTTTGGATCGAGACCGGCGTATCTACTTTGGGACCGACAGTGAGCGCCCTAATGGGCGGCCGCTGAGCTGAACCGCTAATTGAAACCACTTGAGGGCCACTTGGAGAAACAGGCTCTTTAAGTGTGCCGAGACAAACGGGGCCCATCTGATGCTATCCAGGTTCGGTCTTGACACCCCCCCCCCCCCAACACGCACCCCCTTTGCTCTGTTGGAATCAAAAGGTCCAGATGAGCTCGCGTTTTCCCAACTTCCTAACTTGGGAGGATGCAGTTCGGGAATATATCTGACACCACCAGGTCTGGGCATGGAAGTGCATGTTCTTTGCCGACATAACAGGAGACAAAAGTCCAACTTGAAGCAAAAAAAAAACATATATTTTGATTGCATATTGTGGCCGTCTCCCAACATCATTCACTCTACATTTCAGTTTTTCAGTATTCCCAGTATTTCTTTAGAAATTGCTTTAGTTCATCAAATCTCGCTATACTATACACGTCGCTTTTTGGACGAGGAAACGGCTGATTGAACATGTTTTCCCTCGTAAATTCCATCCAAGTTTTCTTAAAATGAACACAAACTCCAGGTGATGGGTTTCCATACATCTGGAGCGACGGCACAGCTCGTCTCGTTTATACTCATCACCGTTTTGATGAGAATGGAGATAAGGAATTAGCGGTTGTGCGCCACGGATGAGTGAGCTTTGACAAACGGATGAGTCACGGACCACCTACATCAGTCGGAGCTGTAATGCGAGGTAACCGGCGGTGCCGACAAAACGTTCGCTTCCACATAAGGAGACGTATTTCTGCACATCTTTATGAAAGAAATATGCTCAACATGCATGCAGCACCAATGTGGGTCTAAGGAATGCAATAAACAAGGGAGGAGAATACCTATTATATGTGAGCGCAAAAAAAAAAAAAAAAGTTCAGAAACGTCAGATTATGAGAAACATAAAGCAGGAATGATAGTTTACGACTGCAGGAAGCAAAGGTCAAAATCTGGCTTTAATCCATTAAACTGATGAAAAAAATCTGCAACGCTCCGTAACATCACAGCAGGACCGGTCTGAGGGTTTGTACTGTTGGGGTTCCACCTAAGACTGCTTCCAGAAGCCGAACAAGAGAACAGAACACGTTTGGATGCTCTGCAATGCTATAATCCGGAATGTCCACATTTATCAGAGCCAAACAAGACATTAAGCGCCCCCCCCCCCCTCCAACACAACAACGACCGGATGCGCCAATCATTAATCAAGCAAGTAATCCAAAGCCATCAAAAATATCTTCCTGTGTGTTGTATTTATTCAATGGCTTTTAGGGACAATTCTCTGCTTAGGTAAATAGCTGAGGCCCATCTGTTTTGGGAGGGGCGGGGGCGAGGGGGGGGGGGTGGAGATAAAACAGCCATAAATCAGAGTCTTGACGGTGGCTGAGCTGCTGATATACGACAGGCAGGCGTAAGGGCCCAGGCAGCCAGTCTACGGCCCAGAAGCCCCACACAGCCCAGGACAAACACTGGGTCCTATCTGTGGGAATGGCGGCCAATGAAAGCGTTATTGTTCCAGTGAGATAAGGCGGGCCCTCGTCAGAAGCCGCCATTGGACTGATGCATCAACAGTGACGCGGCATGTTTAGTCTGAGGATGTGATACCGTCGTGGTGGCGCTGCGTTTTCCTGATGACTGATCCCAAGTCAGAGTAAATCTCCAGGGAAGAAAATAATGTCCTATTGTCGGGACAATGCAGGGGGAGCCCTCTAGTGCGGGGTTCAATTCCACCCTCGGCCATCTCTGTGTGGAGTTTGCATGTTCTCCCTCCGTGCATGCGTGGGTTTTCTCCGGGTACTCCGGTTTCCTCCCACATTCCAAAAACATGCTAGGTTAATTAGCGACTCCAAATTGTCCATAGGTATGAATGTGAGTGTGAATGGTTGTTTGTCTATATGTGCCCTGTGATTGGCTGGCCACCAGTCCAGGGTGTACCCCGCCTGTCTCGCCTGAAGACAGCTGGGATAGGCTCCAACACCCCCTGTAACCCTTGTGAGGAAATGTGGTAAAAAATGAATGAATGAGTTCTCCTCCTATTTTGTGTGGAAGTGGTAACTTTTTGGCTTCTTATTTTGTCTAAAAATTATTTTGTGTAGAAAATGAATGAATGATTGTATAGTGGACTAGTCCAGGGTGTACCCCGCCTCTCGCCTGAAGACAGCTGGGATAGGCTCCAGCACCCCCGCGAACCTCGTGAGGAAAAAGTGGCAGAAAATGAATAAATGAATGAATGAATAATTAACCTAGCATGTTTTTGGAATGTGGGATAAGTGGTTAGCGCACAGGTCTCACAGCTAGAAGACCCAAGTTCGATTCCACGCTCGGGCATCTCTGTGTGGAGTTTGCGTGTTCCCCCCGTGCATGTGTGGGTTTTCTCCCACATTCCAAAAACATGCTAGGTTAATTAGCGACTCCAAATTGTCCATAGGTATGAATGTGAGTGTGAATGGTTGTTTGTCTATATGTGCCCTGTGATTGGCTGGCCACCAGTCCAGGGTGTACCCCACCAGCTGGGATAGGCTCCAGCACCCCCGCGACCCTCGTGAGGATAAGCGGTAGAAAATGAATGAATGAATGTGACAAAAGGGCTCGCTCTGTTCATGCCGTTGTTCTGTGGAACCAATGCACAGAGTGAACCCCCTTCCTGCATGTATTACACATGGTCAGCTCATTATTTTTTAATCGTCCCCTTGAATGAGAAATCTTTGTATGTTTTAATCTTGCGGGATCTTGTGACACCCCTAGTAGTCAACATTCAACAAGGACACGCTCAATATGATTTATGGTAACAAGAAAGAAAAACACTAGTGTATTTTCTGGAATACTTTGAAAGAAGAGTAAAGGATCACTCGGTAGGCGTCCTCGGTATTTCAACTTGCCCACCAGCACAAAGCTTTAAATACTGAAGTCATCCTCATTAGTCCCTCTTCACCTCCTCTTTCCTCACCCCGACTTCAGATAAACCGGCGCTCACCCCGCGCCTGCCTCACACATTGGCTCATTCATCCATCTATCTCACAGCGCCGAGTTCAAAGGCTCGGCGAGCAGCAGTCAAACGGGACGCCGATCGTCTGAGGATGAGCCGCAACTGCAGCCGAGCTCCTGATGCGGACTGACAGGGGCGGCTCATTTTTCTGGGCCTGTTGCTCCGTTAATGGCTTCCCCAACAGAGGCTTTGATTCCATCAACGGCTTAGCCAAACAAAAGCCCGGTCTCCCAGGAGTGCGATGCGTCGGCCTGATGGATCTAATGGATTGTTAGATCACACTGACCCAGACAAATGGGACTCCTGTGTCGGCTCTCGCTGCAGGACCGCTGGGTTCCAGCGAAGCGATCGGGACATTTGGGATGCAGAGACAGGAAAGGGATGGAAAAGAAGGGAATACATCTGTTTCCAAGACAATAAAGATGATGATCAACCTTTCCGTCTTGCCATGCTTCCACTGAGCTTTACAGGTCGATTTGGAGTCGGAGACCCTGTTCGATGGCGGCAAACAGCCAGTTAATTAAATAAGGAACACTGGAACACAGTGGTTCTCAATTTTCCGTCAATCGGATTCATTCATTTTCTACCGCTTTTTCCTCACAAGGGTCACAGGGGGTGCTGGAGCCTATCCCAGTTGTCCCAGCTGCGAGAGGCGGGGTACACCCTGGACTGGTCGCCAGCCAATCACAGGGCACATATAGACAAACAACCATTCACACTCACATTCATACCTATGGACAATTTGGAGTCGCTAATTAACCTAGCATGTTTTTGGAATGTGGGAGGAAACCGGAGTATAGGGAGAAAACCCACGCATGCACGGGGAGAACATGCAAACTCCACACAGAGATGGCCGAGGGTGGAATTTAACCCTGGTCTCCTATCTGTGAGGTCTGCGCGCTAGCCACTAGACCACCGTGCCGCCCAGTGCATAGGATTTCCAGAGTAAATTAGCATCTTGGATCTTGAATGACAGAAATGATTTGTCATACGTCACATGCCTTATTTCTGGATGCTCGGTTTTCCAGTGCTTCAAAGTAATGGAACTCAACCGGAATCTGTTTTCCGGAAGTCAGGACCAAACCAACAACCACCGCAGTAGAGTCATGCTTGAATCTGAACCGTCCAGATTGTACTTTTGGAATACAGTGTATCGTATTTTAGTAAGATGATGAAAGGGTGCTGGGAAGTAGGTTGGGAATGCTGAACGGAAGCATCATCCTGGGACACCTTGTCTCCTTCCATCCTATTCTGAATCTTCAGAGAAAAGTGAGATATTAGACCGGTCCGGCTTATCAGAAGCAGCCAATACTGCTTCTGCTTTCATCTCGCTTGAGGTTTAACCCATTGACCCGCTCTTTGAAAAACGGTGCTTTATTCCCTAAGAATCTACTTTCACCAATACCGTTTTAGATGGAGGCTGACGTCCTTGAAGTTATGAATGCATGTCGTTCAACGTGGGAGAAGGAGCGACTCTGCAGGTGCAAACATGCAGATAATCTTAAAAAAAAAAAAAAAACCACTGATGGACGAGAATTCGACTCTATTTCCACCAGCAGTAAGAGTTGCATAATTTACTGCAGGGAAGCGGGAGGACCGTGAAAGGGCAACATGAAAAGCTCGTAGGACGGCTTCTGATGAGGATGATCTAAGGGATGTCCGCTAGACTAAACAATGACCAGAGTGGATTTCAAACAGGCAGGAGTCGGAACGTTGGAAAATGAGTGCCTTTTTTTTTGAGAGAGAGAGAGAGAGAAGTTCTAAAGCTGGGTATATTGTTCTGTTTCCAAAAGGCCACATAAAACCGTGACAGTGCTCTCCCTCCCACCCACCAACGCAAAGAAATAGATACCAGGGAGGAGGGGGAGCCCCCGTCCCCTTCTCGTCAAATCATCGTCTGATGTTGATTATTCCTTCACACAGAGGGGTGTCCAAACTTTTTCCTTAACTACAGTATTCATGTATTCATACATCCAGGGGCGTCACTAGGTTCTTTTTAGCCTCTTGGAGATGCAAAGGATATGAATGAATGTAGTAGATGTTCAAAAAAAATCCAAAAAACAAATAAGGAACAAGAACTGGGATATAACTTTCCCACTTTTGGACAAATTTAGTAGAGATACTCAATTGTTAAATGTACACAAGTACACACAATCTACACTGCAAAACCGCTCAATGATCAATGATATAATAATCATTATTATATTATTCATTAGCCTATTATTATTATTATGATTTATTTACTATATATTACTATTACTGAAATTTATTTTGTCAAGCAAATAAAAAAATTTAAAAAAATCTATAAAAAATATTCAATTATTTAGGGGGGTTAAAGAACATTTTAGGGGGGATTCAATGTTCTAATAATAATCATTATTATATTATTAATTAGCTTATTATTATTATTACTATCATCATTATTCTTCTGATTATTACTACTAGAAGGCTAGTTTTAGCCTGCTTATTGGCTTGCTTATTAGCAAGTTTGCCCTATTATATAAAATTTGAAAAAAAAAAAATATATAAAAAAAATATAAAAAAAAAATAAACTATTTAGGGGGGCTTAAGAACATATTTTAGGCCCCCCTAAAATAGGCCTAATGACACTACTGCATAGATCCATACATCCAATCCTCATTAGGGTCACAAAAGGCATGCTGGAGCCTATCCCAGCTGACTTTGGGCGAGAGGCAAGGTCGCCATTCCTACCCAGATCTCCTGACCGTGTGGCCAACATGCTAAACTTCCTCAACACAAAGTTTCAAAAATGACAAACTTTATTTAGTTTTTTCCCCCTAATAATATAATATTACGGGTTTATTCATGTAAAATTTAAACTAATTTTAACTTCTCTGTTTTTATTTCTGCATTTTCCAACCATTTCAACTTTCTAATGGCCGTCGGTCCTCACTTCGGACACCCCCGTTTCATCACATCTTTCTCAAGTTTGCCTTTTGTCATCGGCTTCTTGAGCTTCTTCTCATGCTTTGGCTTCGGCTTCCTCCAAATTCCTTTGCGTTGCCTCAGCCCACATTTGGACCCTGGAGCGTGATCACAGGGAACTTCCTCATGGAGAACACCTGTGTGTGCATAAGCGCTGCCAGAGTACGCATCTATTTGTTAATACGGTGTGATATGTACATGGACTCTTCGGGAACTACAGAGAAAATGTACTCTGAGGCTCTCACCAAAAATGGCTTCCGCACTCTCTCTCAAGATTTCACATCCTCTCCCACATCAGAGGCTTTGATAAAAGAGGCAGTGTGTGCCGCGGCCTGACATGACGTTAATTCCTCTGAAGGAAGGCCTTCACATGCGCCGCCTCGCTCCGGCGGAATACCCGCGGCTTTGGTACAGCTGGACAAACTTCCCAATGAGGAAATGTATTTGATTCCGGCATACATCTCAGTCATGTGTGGACGCCGCCACATTTCGGTGATGAGAATTCCCAAACGGGGATGGAGGCGTGTGCGTTTCTGCTTGCAGGCCGGCCCCCGGCTAGCGGGTCTGTGAGGCTCCCCAGGGGAGCGAGCCTTCGCTGACATGGGAAGCCATAAATAAGGGCCCGGGGCGAAGCGCCGTGTCATGCGTCATTTGGGCCAGAGAGGCCTGCTTTACCCCCCCCCCCTCCCCTCCCATCATGGAGCTGCCGAGCATGGCACCTCCTAGGGCGTAATTCACAACATATGGGCGAAGGCTGAGGGCGAGAAGCGCATACCATACACGAGCCTTGTCAGACGAGCGTTGGGATGATACCCAGATACAGCCTTCCTGATAACAGACCGGGAACGCCATGCTTCGTGGGGAAGGAAACGGCGCTCCGGGAAAATTATTTTCTTAGATGATTAATCCCAAGCTTGCTGGGGTGATTCAGCGAGTAATCAGACCAGGATAATATTCCAAACATCCCATCATGTCCACTTGCACGGATCATCATGCCATCTCCGGCAGGGAGATGAATCCACAACTATGGCGACTCCAATTGCCCTTGGGGACAAAGGGAACGCTGTGGGAAGAATGGCCAGCCTTCAGACACGTCCTTTTATCGGCAGAGTGATACTGATCGGTCCCAAGGGGCATCCCACTTCATTATCAAGCTCCTCTTTGCCGAGACGCTCCCTCTTCCTTTTTGCATTGTGTTTATTTACATGGGATCGACTCTCAAATCGGACAAAAATATCACAAATTATTTCCTGCAATATATACAGTATAACTTCTTAAAGATCCTTGCATCTTTCAGCGTGTGGCCCCCGTCCTAGACTGCCTTGGCGGGTGCGGAAAATCTGCCCCCCCCTCGACAAAAACGGGTGACAAGATTTAACAGGGGAGCCTTACAGGTGTGGAAAAGGGGCACCTTGGGAATGGCGTTTGTGGAAGAGTTGGGATCGGGGTAAGGTGAGAGGGAGCTAAGTGTTTTACTGCCATCTGCATGCAATAACCCCCCCCACCGTTGGATTTCCCATGTCAGGGACAGCAGCGAGAGTGGATGTCTGCTAGACAAGGACATCCGGTAACAAGAGAGGACGCGCGGCCAGTCGGCGTTTTACACCCTCTTCCTCTTCCTGTCGCTGCATCCTTTTTCTGTTGACGTTGAATCGCCTCGTACACACAAGGGACACGCCCGTAAAGCCCGTTGTGGTGTTTTATCATTTCCTATATGACTGTTTCTCATTATGCCGCGTGCTCGATGCCGCCGCTGCATCTTCTATTCGGAGCCCATGAAAGGCAACTTGTTGTGCGACGGGGGTCGGCTGGACCCACTAAAGGGAGCGCCTGAAGTGTTGTGAAAAGCCTTCCACGTTCCTATAGCAACTGGCACTGCGCGCCGCAGAGACGGATTATGTATCGAGCATGTTTAGTGAAAACAATAAATTCCGCCGTGCGTTGGCAGGTATACGCTTTGGGACAAACGCATGGCGCTAACCAGACAAAGATGGAGCCGCTAAAATCATACGTGGCCTTCCTTCCCTGAATGTTGGTGCAGCGCCGTGGCTTGTATGCAGAAGGCAGGGGTCTCAGGGAAGAGCAATAAAGCCGAGGGAGGAATCTCGGCAGGAGCAAAGCAATGTTATGGATTAAGTCTGCGAGCGGCGAGGGGGATGACGTGACGAGCAAGCCAACGGACTCGGGCATGGTCAGAATAAAAACACACTCCCGACGCTTCTCCAGGAACAAAATGGAACACAAGACATGTTTAGTATTGTGTTGTTTGCAGTGGGGGTGTCACGGGACACACGAGACGAGATCGGGACTACGAGAATGAGACCAGATCTTAAGAACAACAAAACGATATATTGCAAACTTGATAAATTTGTGCTGCTCCTAACGAGGCTCCACTCTTCTGAGTGTGTGTATGCTAAGGGCCCCGTCTGACAAAAGTCATCACTCCGTTCATGCCGTTGTTCTATGGAACCAATGCACAGAGTGAACCTTCTTCCCGCCCGTTTGGAGGCGAGAGACAAGGTTTGTGCTAGGCTATGTCTTATTAGTCCAAAATGATCGAAAGACGAGTTATGTAGTATCGTGGTCACGAGGCGTCAGGAATGTTATGAGACATGACGATAGATCACATGACCTTTTTGGAGACTGGCTGCTGAACCAGAAGAGCCAAACAGACCTGCCATGGCTTTCTAAAAATATTATTTAACAAGGAAACTCATTCATTCATTTTCTACCGCTGGAGCCTATCCCAGCTGTCTTCAGGCGAGAGGCGGGGTACACCCTGGACTGGTCGCCAGCCAATCACAGGGCACATATAGACAAACAACCATTCACACTCACATTCATACCTATGGAAAATTTGGAGTCACTAATTAACCTAGCATGTTTTTGGAATGTGGGAGGAAACCGGAGTACCCGGAGAAAACCCACGCACGCACGGGGAGAACATGCAAACTCCACACAGAGATGGCCGAGGGTGGGATTGAACCCTGGTCTCCTAGCTGTGAGGTCTGCGAGCTGACCACTCGACCACCGTACCGCAAAAAAAAAAAAAAAACGGGGAAAAAAACAGCAGTAATTTTACAAATTCATGGTACAAGAACAAGTATTTTTAAAAAGTGGTAATATTACGAAAAAACAAAAATTCTAATTGATGAAAAATTTGGTTGGGGATAAAGTCATATTGTAAGAATAAAGAAGAAAATTCCCGAAGACTTGAGACAGGTTGAAATATTTGGAAAATTACCAATAAAAAAAGAATTACAAACTAAAAAAAAGTTGATATTAATGGACTCTTGCCACCTAATCATAAAGCTACAACTACTAAACTATGTACTGTCCACCATAACTTCTTAACAAAATATCCAAGCGCCCCCACATCCTTTCATTCTTCACTACGTGGCCCTGGCTGGTCCATAAGCATGTGTTTTGCTCCTGATGCCGTTAGCGAGGGGGGGGGGGGGGTGACTATTTCATCCTCAGTGGGCATGTTTTTATGAGACACCTCACACCTTTTTACAGCATTGCAAACAGACAGTAAACACCAGGAAGGTGCTGCACTTTAACACCTGATTAAGAGCCAACTAATTGGATTGCAGATGGTAAAACTGTAAGGAGGACCGTAAAAGTGAAGGAGGGGGTGGAGGGGTGGGGGTGGGGGGGTTAGGACTGAGAGAAAAAGGATCGGGACTCCCCAGGCCGCTGACAAATGATGGAAGCTTGGGTTTCTCATTTCTGCCGCCCTGAGTTGAAAATGCAAATAGCAGACTTTCTACGGTTAAAAAGAAAGGGAGAACCCCCCCCCCCCCCCCCCCCACCCCCACCCCCCACATGTCCACCATCCATCCTTCCATTCTTCTTCTCTCATGCGGTGGCTGGTCGCATGAAACAGGGGTCAGGGTACTAATGGAAGACCTCATAGCCTTGTGTGCTTCTAGAAACCCCCCCCCCACTCTGCCCCCCCCCAGTCCTGTCTCTCTTATAAATCAAGCCAGCTTCATTGAGAATGGCAGAATCCTCTGATGTCCCGGCCATGTCTCATTTCAAAGTCCTCCTGGAGGCTCACACGGTTCCACATTTACTCAGTGGGCACTGGGGAGGTGTGTGTGTACGAGTGTGTGTGTGTGGGGGGGGGGGGGGGGGGGGCGTCCTGTGTTGGACACACAGACCGTGAAAACAGGAATGAGATTTCGTTTGAGGAAATTTAGAGACAATGTCCCAAATCAGAAAGGTGGTCCACTGCAAGGAATGCAGCATGGATCTCACCCAGCGAGGCTGCACGATTAATCACAGCATTTCAGCGGTCACTCAGCGAGGCTGCGCGATTAATCGCATCGTTTCAGCGGCCATTGCCCCTCTGTCACGTTCGTGTGCGCGGCCTTCCATGGACGCACTGCAGGTGAAGTTGCACATCTTAAAAGC
Source organism: Doryrhamphus excisus (assembly GCF_037039965.1). Taxonomy (NCBI): domain Eukaryota; kingdom Metazoa; phylum Chordata; class Actinopteri; order Syngnathiformes; family Syngnathidae; genus Doryrhamphus; species Doryrhamphus excisus. Next base: position 2,340,204 of record NC_136361.1, read on the forward strand.
TACATTTTGCCCATCATCCACAAACCTTATGTGAGAATTGAACATGTATCTTTTCTGTGCGTTCTACAGATATAAAAACAGCTAAAAAAAAAGAGGCAACTAAGAATGCACGTAATGGGACACACCTTTTCGGCCTATAAAGCCTTCTGAAAAAAACTCCAAATAAGCTCCGGGAATGCTTAAAACTAGGAGCGCCAGATAATTCTCCTCTAACCCCCCCAACCTCCCTGAGGTTAATTGTAGAACATTCCCTTTAAGAGGAAGGACGCTGCACCACAAAGTTAGCCTAATGAAGTAAGTGCTAACTAAACTAAATTAGCCAGAGACCTCCGTGGGATGACACCAGCTGCTCGGAGCATGTGCCCGAATACAGTGCACCTTGCTCGGCCACACCAGGTTTCTCCTCCCCCTCTGTGTTCTGGTTCTCCTGACCGGCTGTGTCACAGCATTTGCATGAAAGGCAGCAACGTGTACCACTACACTAGTATAGTGGTATGTAAAAAACTGTACTACTACTACTACTATTTCAATAATATTATGCAGTAGTTTCCCAATACTTTCCACTTGATCAAACGCTCAGCATGCAGGGCTTAACCCCGCCTTTGTCGGGTACGTGAAGAACCAAAACATCTAAGTTTTCATTTGTAAACAGTCACGGAAGAACACGAGTAATTTCGTTAGCCGAGGCATGCAAAAGACTTGTTTTATTTACACAATCATTGAGTTGCTGTGATGACGCACACACACACACACACACACACACACACAGTGTTTACACAAACCGCAGGAGTGTGTGACACCTCAGTCGTAACTAGTGTTAACCCCCGATGTGGCTGTTGTTTTTGAGTGTTTCAAAATGTCTGCCGTTTGAGGCCTGAGAATGCGTTAACATCCAGATGAGAGGCAGGCGGTGGCGGCGGGGGAGCGGCGATGGGAGGGTGGGGGCAAGGAGGGGGTGGGGGGGGGGGGCGGAGGTGGTGGGGTTGTCTCAGACAGACAGAAAAACATTCCCCAGTCGTTACGCTCATCTCCATAACTCAAGTGTGCTGCCACAGAGCGCTGATCCCCAACACGGGGCTTTAATGAGCGGACTCCCGCCACCCCAAGCGCCGGTACCTGCTGCTCAACAGTGAAGAGTCATTTCGGTGCCTGATTCATGGCTGCCGATAGCGTCCTGTAAGAATGGGATTTACTCGTTTCTGGGTGGGAGGCGACTTACACGGCTGGGGAACTTGAGTGATAGATTTTAAACTCCACAAAACCACAAAGAGGAAAAAAAAAAATTCCTAAATTCTTCAACATACCACGCGTACCTGTGTAACCCCGCAGGGAAAACACCGTCCTTGGCAAGGAAGTAATGGCAACCACAACAGCGATCATTGTGATTGTTGTTCTAGCAGATTGTAATAATTGGTTGTGTTCAAGTCTGTGGGGGAAACGAGTACAAGTGTAATTACCGGTACTGCAACCAAGATAAGGAATGTGTTTCAATCCAAACTTTAACTGCAGGTATTTGATGTGAGCGCTGATTTGTAGTCCCGACTTCTATTCATGTTCTCGATGGGGCCTTTGGTGTTTGGTTTGGTTCTTTCACACCCGAACTGGGTTGAAGCAGTGAGTGGTACACTCTGCGCTCCAAGCAGATTCCTTTTGTTTGTCATGGAACAAGACTTTTTTTTTTTTTTTTTTTTTTTTTTTTTTTTAATAGTAGCTGTGCATTAGACACACCCTTAAAAAAATAAAAACTACGTTCCGTGGTGGAGATAGTCTCTCGCTCCTTTCGGAAGGATCACGTTACACCTTGGCTGCAATCACAGCACAGCTGTTGTCTTTCTGTTATGCGGATGGTGTTTGGTCACACGACGTCATGGGTCCACGGACCATGCAAGACCGATACATTTAAGGCGTGCGGGGGGAGCAGCTAGAAATTATTCTTAAATATATAATAGATGCATGTATCATATAGCATCAATAAAAAAGGAAGCTACAGTTTTTTTGTCTATTATCCATCAGTCAGGTAATTTAACAACACATAATTTAACAAGGGGCGGCACGGCGGTCGAGTGGTTAGCACGCAGACCTCACAGCTCGGAGACCGGGGTTCAATTCCACCCTCGGCCATCTCTGTGTGGAGTTTGCATGTTCTCCCCGTGCATGCGTGGGTTTTCTCCGGGTACTCCGGTTTCCTCCCACATTCCAAAAACATGCTAGGTTAATTAGCGACTCCAAATTGTCCATAGGTATGAATGTGAGTGTGAATGGTTGTTTGTCTATATGTGCCCCTGTGATTGGCTGGCCACCAGTCCAGGGTGTACCCCGCCTCTCGCCCGAAGACAGCTGGGATAGGCTCCAGCCCGCCCGCGACCCTCGCGAGGAAAAGCAGAAGAAAATGAAATGAAATAATTTAACAATCATGTAATTGTGTTCCACTCGTGGGCCCCAGCTTTTCCACACCATAAGCTACAAAAACAGGATTTTGTCATTATTCCAAATGACCCAACAAGGATGCACCAACACCAGCAGTCTGCTATGTTTGTATATTGGAGCGACGACTTCGAATAAGAGACACGGAACCAGCTTCCATCACGTTGATCACAGAACAAAGCAGAAAATGTTAACATTTGCAGAGTGAAAAGCGGCGTGCGGAGGCGGGAGAAAAGGTGTTTTCTCCACAGGTGACGCACATCACAGGTTGTCACGGGGGAGATTGCAAGGCAGAGGCAAGAGATTAGAACGCCGGCCCTTATCTCGGGGACCTTTTCAGCCAGTGGCGCTATCGCTGGGTGTCAAATGACATTAGGCTAATGAGGCAAAGATGCTACAAAAGGAGCAGGTGAGCAGTCAAAGCCTGGCTGGCTTCAGCCTCCCGCCGGTGATGATTAAAGGGAGGTGCGACAGTTTGGGAAAGCTTTATCTATGCGAAATGCGCGCGTGTGGGAAATCACACGCCGATTAAAACAAGGCTGATGGTTGCAGAGCCGCTGGCTAAACATCTTGCTCCTCTTAGCACCGAGGCGATAATGAATCTAACACCTTTGTTACCTTTACGTCCTCGCTGAGGTGCGACGGCACAGAGTCGACATTCGTACGCTCGAATGCTGATTTGAGAAGTATCACTTATTTGCACGGTGTTGGTTTACACCACTTCAATGTACACTGCTGGTATTCGCACATAAAATCAACACATGCAGCTATGCAGAGATGTTACATAACAATATATATATATTGGTACATAAATCTACAGTATGTAAATAAATAAAGTTTTCCAAAAAAATCTAAAAAAAATAAAAATACATGAATAAATAATCACTGTTGTATGGCTGAATAAAAAAAAACGCACATTTAAGCTCATGTGTAGTATTCAACACTGGTCACTAGGGGTCAGTAATATTGCACTTATGAGATAATAGCCAACACAGGAAGTACTGCACAGAAAAGTAAAAAAAAAAAAGGTTGACTACAGCCAAATTTGATGTATTTTCAAGCATACAAAAGGCGAAATGAATAAATGGCATTCAAAGCATTCAGAAGACTCATGTAGTATTCTACACTAGACACTAGGTGTCAGTAATGTCACACCAATGGCAATAGACAATGCACAAAACGCATTCATGTCTAGATAAAGTCTCATAATGATTAATAATAATGATAATAATAATAAAACCCGTATTTAGAAAGCGGTAAGCAGGTTATTGATGATCCAGCTACAAAAATATTCAACTTATTATTACGGAATGCTACTTTATAAAAAAAAACAATCCACATGTCAGCTAGTGTTACAGGTGAAAAAGTATATTATTAGTGTTAATAGTATTAAAATATATATTTTTTCTCATGACATTAAGCTTTTTTGCTGTTTTTTTTTGTATTTTATATAATTATTTTCATAAAATGAATTTGTTTCTGTGCAAAATCCTACTCAATCCAAGTTGAGGCAGGCTCTAGTGATGATTTCTGCTGTCATACAGTCGGTCGAGTCGATTTAAACAACTTCATCAACACTCGAGACACACTTGCAACACCAAGAGTCCAGCCAGCCAGCTCGGCCCAACTCAAGTGGAACACGTGTGTTTATTCACTTCCCTGGTATGTCAGCGCTTAATAGACATGCTAATGCTTGCAAAGGACCACAGGGAGCTATCAACAAGTCTCCTAATGGGCAAGTTCATGTTTATTCTCTTCTCCCACTGTGGGAAAAAAAAAAACTCCTGTTTTATCACCCCCGTCTCAATCAATCAATCTCTCGCATCCCCACTCTATCAATTTCTCTCCACTTTTTTTTTTAAGGTGCCCCTCTCCCTTTTCTACCCCCTCCCTGGATGGGTTAAGCCGTCTCCTTCCTCCTCCATCATTCTTTCACTCGCTAATCTTCTGGTCTGAAGGGTGTTTCCTGAAGGGGGCATGTGGTGGAGTGATGGACGGTGCGGTGCATGCTTGACTTGGTTCTGACGCTGGGGGGGGGGTGGGGGGGGGGGGTGCTCGAAAGGGAGGAGAGGTAACTAGCTTCTCCGGGGGAGGACGTGGGGAGGTGTATCTCTCATGCGAGCTAATTACAATGAAGGATGGACGCTGGGCCGACGTGCGCGTCCTCCTACGGTCTCCTTTAAACCTGACCATGCATCACGGAAGGAAATGAGAAAATAACAAAACGAGGCTTTGTCCAAATAGTCTGATGATGAAACCCCCCCCCCAATGAGTGGAGCGGGAGAAAGCACATGGTTGGCCGTCACGCTCCCTCAGTCAAAAAAAACTAAAAAATCAACTGACTTAAATGTTCTCTGAAGCAAAACTAGACAGATTCAATAATAACTTAAAAAATGGGGGGCAGAAAATGAAATGTAGAATGGATGTCGAAATGTCAGGATCGAACCAGCAATCGGGTTGAGTCACGACCACTACTACCCGAGTCACGCCACCCGTGAACAGAATAAGCAAAATCTTACATGTAGCGTTAGATGTACATTAACTTGAAATTGATTGAAATTGAAAAATATGGAATATTGAATATTGAAATATATAATTAAGCCGAATGGATTGAGGATCGAACAAGCGACCGTCAACATGGAGATGTCACAGTACTGGAAAATTGTAAAATGAGGACTGGTTCAGTCCTCAGTCGGTTAATGTACAGTATTCCAACACATTTCCAGAATATTTAAATGTTCGGATTTAGCATTCCCACACAATTCCTCCCTGAATGACTTCATCCCTCCTGCGTTGAGCCAGCGTCGGTGCAGATGGGGACCACGTACACTGATTTAGGATCCATCCAGGTGCCGTGTTCGGGCATATAAAGCGCAGACAGAGCAAAGACAGATAAGCAGAGGCTGTCCGACAGCTGCCTGCCTGGTTGGGTAACACTTCAGCAGGACCCCCTGAGAGGAGCCCAGCCTGGGGTAACGTCTGCGCTCCGGTGGGGAAGGAGGACATCAAACGCGAGGCTCTGTCGCTCCCTCACCTGCTGTTCCCGAGCTCCACGGGGGGTCTGAGAAGACCGTCGCGGCAGTCATCACGCCGTGACATCGGTCCCGTCCACTGATACGACTAGACATCCTCGACTGACCATCCATAACCATCCAAGTGGTCTTCCACAACAAAATCCAATGTTAATCTGCCTAGCAACAGCACCATAACTAAATACAATTTCTACATCTTTATGTCAAAGTGCCATTTTTAATCAAATGTGTGATGCAAAATGTCCTTCTTAATGACCTTATCACAGTCATGCGCTCCCACAGGCTGCTTCAGACCAACCAAAACATCTTCCGAGACGAGCCCTCCATGCATGTAAAAATACAGGCTTCACCACACGTCTTAAAATAAAGACTGCTGTCCACCACTCATCTGCAAACCGGAAGCTGACGGTTTTAATCAGTTTGTTTCTCTTCGGCTAATCTGCAAACATTGCCGTTAAAATAAGCCAGTAATGCTATGCTAGTTTTGCTAACATTTGTATCCACCTGTCCCCCACGCCAATAATTTTAAACTTTTAAAAACTGCCTTAATTACAGCGTTAATTGTGGGCAACTAAATCGTTACACAAAGTCATAACGGCACATTCTTGATCCCGATCCACTGCACGTCAAAGGAAATCAGCTCAATACGTCCTTGCTGTGAAAAAGCCGAGCAGCCGCAGCTGACAAATCGGAGAAAGACGGGACCCCGAGGACGGCGGCGGCGGCGGCTCAGCTGAGGACGCGACCGCACGCAATGCGAGGTCCGCACACTTGGACACCGAGACGGAGAGAGAGAGAGAGAGAGTCTGGTGGCAGACAACAGTCACCCCTGTCATCTTCGATTGCTGGCCGCTCATGTTGCATCAGCGACACCTCACATCGGGCCCAGTGGGCCTCAGCCCCCCCGGTGACCCACTGCCGCCACAGACCGACTGCCAGAGACTTACTTCAGCTCTGCGGAACAAACAGGAAAAAAAAAAAACCACCTACTTTCATGTTATCATTTAAAAAGCTAAATCATGATATTTGATATTGGCTTGTATCGATATTCGATATCAGCGTGATGAGCAGGAAAGTTGGCGTGGGGGAAGGTTTACACTTCTGGATCCATTTCACAAAATATATATCATTATCGGCAGAAGCAAAAGCAATCAACGGGCATCAACGGGAACCCGGACTTCTGTCGGGATCGTTCAAATGTTTTTATTTGGAGTCCTAGTTTCCATGGCCACTTGGCTGACGGGAAGAACGAGCCAAGAACGCCAACAAAGTAGACGTGGACAAGCACCAGAGAAGATATGAATTCCCAAAAAGTTCCCACTTCTTCTGGGACTCCGTGGGACCTTCCTTTAAAAACAAGGAACCTGATCCAGAATCGTTCAAATTCAAATGATGTCCACCCTCCCAATATGTGATTCTAACGCCAATATTGTGCCTAATCAGGATATAAACAAAAAACACCAAGTCTCCTTTCCATAAACTCAAATGAATGAATCATATTTTTTTGGCAAAAGGAAGCATATTTGGCTGGAGGACACGTCTTAAGGGCTCACATGTGTTGGGCAGATGGTACGGAGTGGATGGCATACGAAGACTGGAAGACTCTCGGGCTCTCTAAGACGCGCAAACACATACTGTCCCTTTGGGAATGTCTGCCGAAAAAAAGCTGGGAATTATGGCATGCATGCACACTCTTGTCTGTGGATGAAGAACAGAGCCTAGATTGAAATGACATATCTGCTCTTCATCAATAGGCAATAATAAGCAATAATAGTCAATAACTGACGTTGTACAAGTGGTTTCTCTTTGAATAACTCCACATGATGAGAGACGTGTGGTCCATCCGTGTGATGTGGTCGGTCCTACATACTATATCAGGCCATGCGAGATGTGGAGAAGATTAGTTTGCTTGTTATTCCCATTTATCGCCGTACATAATCAATGGCGGTGTTTGGGAAAGACGCTAATGACGGCCTTTATCTGATAGAAGCCACGCTCGACAAGATTTATCATCTCTTAGCTGTGCTGATAAAAGTGCAAAGTGTGTGCGACGAGGAAGCGAGCGCATGCCAAGCCCAACATGTGGCACGGGAAAAACCATTCCGATCGATTCTCACCATCTAAAACGACTAATTTCATCATTTCGTTTAGGATTATACTGATTTTTTTTCCAAAACATTTTATTTTTTGGTCTGAATGAAACATTTCCAAGCATAGAAATGGTTAAATTAAGTAAAATACAAATATAAAGCATTTGAGAAGACGCATTCAAAATACATTGGGATCTGTAGTATTCTAGACTGGTCACTAGGTGTCAGTAATGTTACATTGATGAGGAAATAGCCACAGCGGGAAGTACTGGAATGCTCCCAATGCTGTGTCTTATATATATATTTGTCTCTCTTATGTCAACTATATTGGGAAATAGATGACTATAGGGGTGTTATTTCATGTCTGGAACAAGGGTTCTCAAATGGTCTCAAACTGGGGACCCACATTTTCCAATGGTCATTAAGGCGCGAGCCACTTATTTCGACACAATTACATGTTCAAAGTGTAGAGAAATGTATTAAGCGATCGAGCACACAAAAAAAGCTTAGCCAACAAAACTGACTGCTCGGAGCGCGTGTCCGAATACAGTGCACCTTTCTGGGCCACACCAAGTGGCTCCTCCTGCTTTACACTCCACTTCTCAAGACCTCCGTAGCGGCACGCCGGCTGCTCGGAGCATGTATCCCGATACAGTGCACCTTACTGGGCCACAGCAGGTGGCTCCCTCCCTTATATACTCTGGTCCTCCTGATAGTGGTCATGCCATGATATATATGATTAGGACAAAACAATAGGTACGGGTGGTCAAATCCTTATTTGTCTCTTTAGGTATGGGTTTAAAAATGTATATATTGCGCAACAGTACTCTCCACCAATCCCGGCAGTAGCACGCATGGCCATGTTGGGAAAGCGACCAATTCCCGCATCGCCTTTTGGCCTTCTTTGTTCAAGTGTCGATGTTTTTTTTTTTTTTTTTTTTTGGCGGGGGGCTGCTGATGCTGACCCCTCATTGTTGGGCGCTCCCTTTGTGAGCGCACTCCTCACTGTACTGAGAGCAGCAGAAGAAAAGGCCTTCCCTAACAGTCGGTCATGCCCCAGTGCTCCTGGCAACAACAGGTCCCGTGGACGCAGACCTGCCTGGCCTATATTGGCTTGGCTCGCAGCTAGCGGCGGCGGCGGCACTAGCCCCCTGTCAGCCGTCCCCATTGAGGACGGGGCTGGCCCTTTATTAAAGCTTTGAAGACTGCTGAACAAAGGGGCGTCCTATGTTTAGATGATAGAATGTAAGCAAGTGGTTTTCTGCTTGGCCAACACGAGACAAAGAGGCTGCTTTTTGAATACGAGGACGAGGCGAGAGAGAGCTGGACTGACAAAACCAAGACGGGAGGGGAAAAGTTGAAGATGCCACGTGTGAAGATGCTCTGGACGATTTCAACCCCCCCACCTACCCCCAACCCACTCCCAGAATGAAGGTCACACAAAACTGCAGCTGGAATCTCAATGCAAGGTACGTTTTGTCCCACAGCTATTAAGCATAAAGTGCACTTTCACTTTCACTTTCACACGTCATGTTAATTGGGGTATTTCAAGCCTAAAACTGCACTATTGTACTATAATAGTGTAACTATAATAGTGTAACCTTTTTAATTGGTCCCTATTGCATTCAAAAATGTAATATTAAAATTTCACTTTCACTTTCATATGTCATGTTAACTGGGGATCAAATGTATTAATATTTCAAGCCTAAAACTGCACTATTATACTATAATAGTGTAACCATTTTTGATTGGTCAATGTTGCATTAAAAAATGTCATATTAAAATTTCACTTTCACTTTCATACGTCATGTTAACTGGGGATCAAATGTATTAGTATTTCAAGCCTAAAACTGCACTATTATACTATAATAGTGTAAAATGTATTAGTATTTCAAGCCTAAAACTGCACTATTATACTATAATAGTGTAACCTTTTTAATTGGTCCCTATTGCATTCAAAAATGTAATATTAAAATTTCACTTTCACTTTCATATGTCATGTTAACTGGGGATCAAATGTATTAGTATTTTAAGCCTAAAACTGCACTATTATACTATAATAGTGTAACCGTTTTTGATTGGTCCCTGTTGCATTCAAAAATGTAATATTAAATTTTTCCCTAATTTTATTATGTTTTGTTAAAAGTTATATAACAAAGCTGAGCGAGCATATTTACAAAATATGTTTTACAAAATATCAACGTGGCAAATGCTTTCATGTGTCACTATGTGGCCCTCTATGGATAAAGTTAGGACACCACAGTCGGATACCGTAGCGTATTGTATGCGCCGCACGTCACGCGCCCGCTAGCAAAAACATACCTGGTCATGGCTAGCTTGGAGGGTGCTCCCAGTGCCGTGGAAAGTCATCTGCACGGGGGAGAGGGTCAGATAGGTCACAAAATCCTTGCCACTCTGCGCGTCACTGTACTGCACCTGGAAGAGATGGAAGACAAGACGGGGGGTGAGGGGGTTTAATGCGATGGTGCATGCTTGTAGACAGCCCCCCCCCCCACCACGTTCATGCATAGATGAGTCGTCAATGGCTGGTTCGGGGGGTTGGGGGTGGGTATGACATCACTCGCGACCCGTCATCACCGAGAGGTTAACTCTGCAGGCATTCCTGAATGGCGTGCAATCAGGACTGTTATGACAGGATGCTCCTCTGGGAAAGTCTGCTCCCGAGATCCAAGCACTGCCTGCTTGTCGGCCCTGCTTCTCCATGGCTTTCACTTTGTGTGTGTGTGTGTGTGTGTGTGTGTGTGTTTCGGGCCTACATATACCCGTGACAGCTGCAGGCATCTTAATAAAAAGCAGAATAAAGTGAAAACCATCAAGCGTAGTAGCAGCGATAGTACGATGACTTCCGAGGCGTGGCGTTGATGTCGCCGGTGCACACGTTTTATCACCTCATGGCATCCAAATCGGATTTGTTTTCTTGCTAATTCTTTTCAAGAGGCGGCTTAGGCTCAGATGAAGGTTTCCCGGGGCTGCAGCGCCACCTGTTGCATCGTGGCGGCCTGCAAACGCGGGAATGAATGTGGATAGCAGACAGCAGAGATGAGAGAGCAGCGACAAGACGGCTGGCTCCAAATCTTTGTCATTATGTCAGGTCCTACGCCATCTTTGACACTGAAGTATACATGGCACTTTAGACAGGAATACACGCAGGCTCTGAATTAAAACATACTGAAGTCAACGCACGCGCAGTGAACGCAACACGAGGTAAAACTACACGCATGAGTCTCACATGCACTCCATTGTGGAATGCTCTCAGCTGAGCGCACAAGTGATTAATACTGAAAATGGGCTGCGGGAAAAGCCTTTTCTGACAGGTTAATCTCCAATAAAATGTCCAGGCTTTGCGAGGAAGGTATGAGGGAGACCTCAATAACTTTATTTTGCCTGGTAATGTACGGGTACGCAAAGGGTGTCCGAAGTGCAGCCTGGGGGCCATTTGCGGCCCAAGGCTGATTTTGCCCTATATATGTAACAGCCCCCAAAGTATGCCCAAATGTACAGTAATTTTACAGTGAAAGATATACAATATGTACTCTTAACTCTTAATTTTATGACGTCATATTTTAATATTTCGCAGAAAAAGTTACTTTGCAAAAATAAAGTCATAATTAGAACATTTTCAAGCAGAAAATAAAAAAAAATGCAGAAAAAAAGGCTGTAATTTCACAAGAACAATCATAAACAACTCATAATATGAGGAAAAATATCATTTTAGTAGCAGAAGGCCGATTATTTAAAAAACGTTTTTTTAAACGCCATAATACAAGAAATAAAACAATAAAATTGTACATTTTCAAACACTTAGGTAAGGAAAAGTTATCAGGGAATTAAATCAAAATACGTCAATAGAATATTTTGAGAAAAAAATATATGAAGATTTTTGAAGAATATTATATTTGGAAAATTAAAAAACAGCAAAAAAGGAAAAGCATGGTGATTTAAATATTATTTTGTAAGTTGTAATATGAAAAAACTAAACTAAATAAAGTGTGAAGAAATATAGGCAGGGTAAAATGTTATATAATGGGAATAAAGTCATAACACTCTGCCTGCTCTACACCAACTAAAGACCTAAAGCGTGTTTTGATGTAATTTGGCATGTAAAGCAATTTTAATCTGGGAACCTCGCTGTTGTGGGTCCACGGTGCCAAGTGACACACTATTTGACTGTATAAATAAACATCACACGGCTCCGGATTGGAAAACCGCTTCATTTGGCAGGTCACCAATCATCACCTGGAGGTCCGTGTTTCACGCCGGTCTGTTGATGGAATAGTTTCAGTGCAGGGTTTCCTTCGAGGCCCGCCTCGAACCGTGGCGTCATCTTTATTTGTGACGATTTGGCAGAAAACGGAACTAACGAGCATCGACTGAAAAACAAACCGTCTATTCTTTGCATGTTTGGAAGGCATCCGTGAGTGCGTGCATTCTAAAAGGCCCGACTAATCATCCCAGGTCTCCGCTCAAAAAAACAGCCTCTAATCCACTTCCTTTACAGACAAAAGGAGGAGGAGAGTTACGCAAGGCCTGCGATTGATCGGCAGCACTAATGTGGAACGACCTCTTGACATCTGGCCTCGAAAGCTGGCTCCGACTCAAATGCTCCTCTTCCTCTGAACAAACGCGAGCATGCAGTAAATAAAAGCGCAACCGCCGTCGCAATGAGGGCAAAATGGATTTTCACATGGCCGAGCCGTGTGGTCGTGTGCAAAGGTAGAAGTAAATAATAACAGCAAACAAGTCCCTTTGCTGGAGGAATGCTGGTGAAAAGCAATTAGGGGTTCTAGCGGAGCCACTTTTGGGTCGAGGAGTGTTTTTAGTGCATGGTTAATACACCTTTCACGACTCTGAGGGGAAGTGGTTTGATAGGAAAACACAGCTGGTACCGGGAGAGGCAAAACAACAAAAATAAAGAAAAAAGTGGAGACAAAATGAGGCCACTTAATGATTTTTTAAAAGGAAAAACTGCACTTTTTAGTTGTTTTTTTTTGCATAATCCTTACGTGAGACATGAACACGTCTGTGAAAAAGGCAGCTAAGAATGCATGTAATGGGAAACACTTATTCTGCCTAAAAAAGCAGCCAGTGGAATGGCCCGCGTGTACATTATCACACAAACACGACCAAAACAAACCATCAGGGCGATGAAGCCACTGATCAATACACGGTCAAGCGGCAAATGCTTTGTTCAAACTGCAACAACACGGTCAATAGCATGCAAAACGCTTTAAAAACCATTTTATGCTGCAAAGACAAAGCTTAGACGCACTTGATCAGACCAACAAGTCAAACAAACCATCAATAATTGCCGAAACACGGAGAAAAAGTAGGAGCAAATAAATAAGCTCCAGTTCGACACAAAACCACGAGCATTAAACCATTAAGATCTCTGAGAAGTTAGAAATATGCTTGTAAATGTGATTATAGGGGTGTTATTTCATGTCCAGAGAGCTCTAATGCCATATTTATGTTCAAACTATGAAAATATTCCATTTATAAATAAGAAATCCTACTTTGTGGAAATTCACTTATCACAGTCGGGTCCAGAACCAATTAACCGCGTTAAACGAGGGACTGCTGACCATATGAATATTTGCTATAATCCCTTAGCATGTGTAAAAACACAGTCGAGATATAAGTATAATGTACTATTTAACAGAAACATGCCGAGTCATCCACCTGCATCCTTTCTAAGCAGCAGCAGGAGAAGAACGGAGTCTCTAACGTGTCAGACCGCCTGGCAGTCCATGTGGCGAGGTTCTGTACAAACCAAAAGATATTCCACTGAGTGGCACCTGGAAGGGGCCAAATCAAACCATAATGTGCTGATTTGTGATTCCATTAAGGGGTTTAAACATGCAGAGTGGTGCCGAATGATGGCGGGGGTGGAAGCGCTCCAAGGTGGACCCGGACCAGCCTCCCAATGAGCGGCGGTGACGTCCGGCTGACGGCAGCCAGCTTCTGACGAGCAAAGCAGGGAGGGAGGGGGGTGAAACGTGTCAAAAAACTATCAATACAAACAGTTTTTAGCCTCAGTGATTATTTTCTTCATCGATTAATCTGAAGATTGTTTCAATTAATCACAAAATTGGCCAATAAAAATGGAATCTGTTAACTTTTAATCTACCAGAAATGGATATTATGTGTATAATATGTTGTCTCAGACAGAGGGAGGGGTTCAGTCATGGGAATAGACGTAAATTACCATTTGCATTCTGGGGTGCGGAATTAATGGTAGGAAAATAAATTAATTCTCGTTTTGTCCGAGGAAGTAGCTTATGTAATTTTTTTTGTGTCAAAGCCACATTTGGAGTCATAATCACCCTAATTTAGAAATCATCTTCCATCTAATGAGTCCGTGCCGGTTGCCTGGTAACATGCTGATTAGACGACCGTAATTTGATTGGGAGTTTGGGACGCATGACGCTGCGCTAATCAGCTCTTAGTGCAACATTTGGTTTTCCTCTTGTAGGAAAAAGAAAAACACACAAGATTAAAAGCCATTAATCAAAAATGTTGACTTCTTTTTTACGGCCAGTCTTTTTATGTCCGGATCGACTGGGCACAGACAACAGTTGTTATCCGTCCAATCGTTCAATTACCATGAAGGCGCTCAGGGAAATGTTTGCAGCAAGAGAAAAATGGAGGAGAATGTGCTCATAAAAAAAAAAAAATGTTGGATTCTAAAGAAACGGCCCTCCCATGTGGATTCTTGGAAAGACTTGCAAGAAATATGATCAATAAGTAGCATCACAATCAAAAAAAGAACAAAGGTAAACACAAATTACGCCGCTTTGTGCTTTAAATGTTTGCAAATGGGCTTGATTGTGGTGTAAAAACATCATCGCTGGTTTTTTCCACACGCACAAGGCCACCGTGTAGGCAGCTCCACGGTGCATTCACTGATCTATATCGCAGACAAAAGTTGTTTTCCAAAGATTGCTGTTCACACAAATATGCTACACAAACGCACAGCTGGAAGCCATCACGCTCTAATGGGGTGGGATGAGCCGCCCCCTTCCCAAAATGTATTTTCTAACACAATTTCCAGAGTAAACAGAGAGACGAGGAGTGAGATGATGACAAGATGGGGCGTTTGATGTTGATACAGAGGAATGAGCCTTGGAGATGAGGAAGTTGTCTAAAAAAAAAAAAAAAAAAAAAGTGAAAAGAGATTCCATTGCCAAGCAGGCAGAGGAGCTGGTCGGCACCATTTGAAGTGGTTTTTCGACACAGCCAAAGAAGGAAGCGGAGGGACAAGAGAACAAACAAGGCGAGAGTGTGAGAAATCCTGGGAACGGCACTGAGAGGCTATCAACGCCAGCCGCCCGCCAAGGACGGTGTTTTTATTAATATGGCCTTTTTTCCAGTCCTCCCTTCCGTCCGGCCTATTTGGCAAGCCGGCCTCTGATGGCGAGATAGCATAACTGTTTGCGATCCTGGCGGCGTTTTAGCTGATGAGCCGTGCAGGTGGACGGATGATGATACGGTGGATGTGATCCAGTCACACCAACTGGGAGGATCACGGAATGATACGCTGATCCGTGTCGATAAGGCGGAGGATGTGACGCATCTAAAAAGTTAATATCCTGCATGTCTGACCTCAATTTGCAACAATTTGAGGATCAGGTTGCTACACCTCCATCCATCCATGTTCTTCTGCTTATGCGGAGTTGGGTCAGGAGGACACAGCCCAAGTAGAGAAGTCCAGACTCCGTTCCCAGCCGTTCCTTGAGGATCCCAAGGCAGCAGACTAGATGCCCGAGCGGCATAATCCGGACTCCTCCTAAATGAGCTTTTCCCCAAAATCTGAGGAAGGGAACTCATTTGGGCTCCAATCTTGTCTTTGAGGTCACTACCCAAAGCTCATGACCATAGATGAAGGTATCATTGAAGGGATCATTGTCGATGCCGCACCAATCCGTCTGTCCGTCTCGTTTACCATTCTTGGCTCGCTCGTGAACGAGACCCCCGAGGTGCTTCAACTCCTCCACCATCCATCCAACCATTTATTGTCTTCTGCTTATCCAAGGTCGGGTTCACAAGAACATCCGCCCGAGATGGGAAGCATAGACTTCCCTCTCCACGACTACTTCACCTCGCTCTACCCAGCAGATCCCGGGGTGTTCCCAAACCAGTTGAGAGTCTCTCCAACGTGTGCTGGGGGGGAAGAACCTTGAGGAACTGATTCTCATCATGCTATAAGACAAGAAGGTATCGCATTACGGTTATTCTAATACTCCATCGGCTTGGGTGTGCAACCAATTCGCTGCGTCTTCCCAATGCGCCAGAGGGGAAGTGTACCCGATGAGCACGGTTCGAATGACCGACTGTGAGTCCAAAGAACCAGAACTTTTGACTTCGAGTGTCCTGCTCAATCATACTAAAACATATTTTGTATTTTTTCCATTACAAACTTCAGCGTCGAGATGGCTGTAATTCCTAATTGCCGCTGAAAGGAGGCAGCACTCGCTTCACCTGCCAGTTACTTTTTTGTACCGTTTATTGCGTGGCACGGCTGTGCTAATCTGGCAGGACCATGACTTGTCATAAATGATTCATGTTATTAAAAAAAAGGTAATTTTTCCATTACGCACTCCGGCACCATAGAATAATTACATCACTGGAGCGAAAAGCAATTAGCCATGCAAACTTATGTAGGTTGTGTAACCTTTTAAAGCGCTCATTAAAATGAAGCAATTAGCATACAATCATGCTTTTGGAAACATGAACAGTTGAGAAACACTAGTTGTAACAATGGTAGTATTTGAACAATATGCAGCAATCCCTCATATATGACAGTTTTTAAAGAATATATGAAAAAAGAACTACTGTTATCGTCCAGCAACATACACAAAACAGAATAAGATTACAGTAAGAATAAATGTTGCTATTAACCACCTTGCGTCAGTCAAAAGGCAACACGTCTTAACGCCATGGCCGACTTAGAATCAAGTGTTGCAAATAATGATCATTAGATTAGCATTAAGAATAGATCATCTACATAAAAATGTGGCGCTCACTTCGAAAGGAGGTAAAAGTTCATAAAGGGAAGTGGTTGCGGTGCGTGATGGCGCTATTAAGTCGTATTACGACGCCGTAAATGAGCAGCCGGTGGTGGCAACGGCACGGTCAAGGCCTTCAACCAGCGGCAATATCGGACGATTAAATTCAGATAAGCCAAAAAAACAAAAAAAGGAAGCAATGAGAAACAGGGGGGGGGGGATCGGTTCTGGGCCTCTGACTTCATCCTGGATCCATGTGTTGTTTATTACCGCCTGCTTCTTTGTTTCTGCCCCGCTTCCAGCACACAACCCGCGGTGCCAACAACACGGCAGCCAGATTAATAGCAAATACAAACACACGCTCCGCCATCCTTACTCCAAACTGGCACGAGTGCAACACACGAGTGCTCATCCAGCTTTGCGTTGGTTGCTTTCATTGCATTGTTGAGCAGCGGCTGTAATCCTCTCACTTGGATAACATAATTACATTACAATCACACCGGGATGCTATCATCGCATTACACACAAAAAACTGCACCGGTGTCTGTGACTTCATGTCACCGAGAGTCTGACTAGCGGAAAAGCAAGAGTGGTGCATTTTTTTTTCGCTAAGACATTTTTAATGTGTGGTGTGTGTTTAGACTACAAACACGCTTTGGCATCGAGTCCATAGGACTTAAACCAGAGGGTTTCCTTATGACATCCCCTCAATGAAACACATATTGTTGCAGCTTGGATTACCCCGCTCGGAAATACTGTATGTTCACGTTGGGAGGTGTTTATTACCTCAAATTCATGCATGGCGGCAGTCACAGCCATGGGTTAAAGCGCCGTGTCTCCAAAGAACATTAGAGTCCGTACGTGGACAAAACAAGACTCTTCATTTCCATGAAACAGAACCTGCTGCGTGGATGTCTGTGCGGACTAGTGTGTTTGGGCTTTGCCAGGCAGCTCTCTCGGGTTACACACACACACACACACACACTCAGAGAAATAACAAAGGCCTATCGAAGGAACCCTGAGCAGTTTAAAGATAAACTATTTCTCCCCAAAGTGATAAAAAGCAGCTTCAATGTTCAAGCTGCTGGTATCCATGTTTGGATGGCGTGACGTCCAGTTATGAAGGTTTCATTCTCGCGCTCGCCAATCACGTCCACGTATTGAGTGTTTTGAACGTCTCTTCCTGCGACGTCTCACCCGCCGCCGCACATGCTCAGTGCACGTGCTCCGATACACGGGGAGCCGGCCCGAGTTTTTATAGAGCAGGTTTTGAATGATGAGCATGGAGGCGTCTTCTAAGCACGCAGGTTAGCTAAGACCACACAGCGTGAGGAGAGTTGGAGCGAGTTGGGGCGGGGAGTGTGTGTGATGGGTTTTTGATAAGGACTTTAAAGTCTTGGGCTGATGTCCTAATGGATGACATTAGTTGAGTACGATCCCCTATAAGACAGTTTTAAGATCTGTAGTGAAGCCTGCTTTTTTACCGTATAGACAAAGCATGCCAGACGCCTTCTGTTAGGTCAGACTAATAATACTCTTCTGCCTTGAGACTATACCTGTAAGTCATGTGCAACTACACTGATATGGATTGAGCAAAGTAGGTGTGCAGGAAAGAGATGATATGTTAGTAATCCATCGGGAATTGTGGCTCACCTGGAAGCCCTGGATGCGAGCCAGGTACTCCAGCTGCTGTGCGGGTTGCACAGACCCACCACAGGCCAAGGGCGGACTCTTCCCCTTCACCGGCGGCACAGAAGCGTCAGCGGCCGTCTGCGACTGGCCGTTTAGCAGCAGCTCCCTGGCCATGGTGCTCGCCGGGCCGGGAGAGGAGGATGGAGCGTTGTAGTACGGAGGGGTGTGTCCCGGGGCCGGTGGCGCGGCACATGGATTATTCACGTCTTTGGAGGCCAGGTAGTTGATGGAGCCGCCGCTACCGGCGCCGCCGCCGTTAGGGGATGTGGCACTGCCGCCCTGCTTCCGGCTGGCCTCCATCTCCTGGTAGACGTCCGGGCTGAGGTGGAGCAGACCTTTCTGGGCTGGGGGAGACAGAAGAAGGATGATAAAAAACAATTCCGGATGCTTCTTTTGGGATGACGTCAAAAGAAAAGAAACGTCACAATAACCACAGAAATGACGGCTACACAACTTCATTGGTGCATACAGGTGTGTGTGTGTATGTGTGTGTGTGCGTGTTGGCTTCTAAAATGACATTCCATCACTTTCTCTGGTTTGGCAGCTCCAGGCTCGATGAGCGTGTCCACGGGGAAAGACTTTTTTTCACACGGAACCGCAAGCGGTGTTGCATCACTGATGAGAAGCGGCGCTATCTGCTAACTGGAATCAGGCCTCAACTCAACAGTGGGAGGGAGGGAGGAGAACCGGGACGTGATGTGGTTTGTGATCCTTCACCGAGCTTCCAGGACCACTTCAGAAGCAACTTGGGCCATCCATCCTTATACTCTGTTGCAGTGTATTGATGATATATTGATGAAACATGTTAGCTTTAACCACTGCTTCTAAATAAGGTTTTTGGGAGGGATGAGGCAATACTCGGAATTTCTTCAGGTTTGGCAGAACTTGTAGTGTCTATTCATGCTTGAATGATGCTGGTGCCAGCAGCTCATACAGTGCTTTGTACAGATAAATAAAGGATTAGGAATATTACAGGTTGTCAATAGTCGCCTATTTTCCTACTTTTTGTAGCTTTGTTGGTACTGGGATTTATAGTCAACATACATCACCAGTCACAATGTGGAGAAACTTTCCCATTCTAATGAATGAGGTGTCTGTAAGTAATGTGCAACTATGTGGTATTGTGACACCGTCAAGCCTGGAGATGCACACATAAATGTTTTCCCTCATAATTTATTACGGTAATGTAGCTTTTTCCCCTAACCTAATTTTACAAAAATTGCAACTTAATTTTTTGCTTCTCATATGGTTTCCTCTTTCATATTTAAAATGTATTTTTAATGTATGCAATTGCTTGTTATTGCTTATTTCATTGTAATTCTTGTAAAATTACTTTTCTTGCACAATTGTATTTAGAAGGAGCTAAGGGCCAAAAAAAATACAAATAATGGTCTGAAGCTGCACTTTAGACACCCCTGGTCTAAACACTGCCCCCCCTCCTCTGGCTTCTTCTCGTGTGAATTCAATGTGTGGAGCGGCGCCATGACACCTGATCATTGATGATAGCTGGATCATACTTAAACAATCAAGGTGCCGTGAAAGGAAATTCTATCAGTGGAAATTCTGAGGACTCTTTGCCCTCTGATTGGTGAACCACGATGGATGTACGAGCCGCCACGTCCATACAAAGCGCAGGTTCAGCGTTTGGCCTCCTGCAAGTGCTTTGGGCGGCCCAACCAAAGAAACGGCCCGTGTGATTTGCATCGGACAGGCCAAGGCATCTGTTTTGTCTGACCGGCTCCTCTTTCACAAGACCCGGCTCCATCCAGACGTGCCGCGCTTCCACGCCGCTCTCCCAGACTCTTCCAATCCAGATCGCCTCGATAAATCTCATCTGTTGATCTTGGCGTCTCCCCGCTGCGCTCTGACATCATCGCCCTGAAACGGCCGCAACAGGTGGACGCAGGAAAGGCGCGCTACTTTCGTCACTCCGTGGCTGCGATTAAAAGCGAGGAGCGGAGAATCCGAGGCGTGAAAGACAAATAGGAGGAGATGTGAAGGCAGTGAGAGAGGATAAAAGCGAGGGAGCCAGGTTGCGCTGGGGAGGAGT
Source organism: Doryrhamphus excisus (assembly GCF_037039965.1). Classification (NCBI taxonomy): domain Eukaryota; kingdom Metazoa; phylum Chordata; class Actinopteri; order Syngnathiformes; family Syngnathidae; genus Doryrhamphus; species Doryrhamphus excisus. The sequence continues at coordinate 2,360,518 of NC_136361.1, forward strand.
GGATGTGAAAACCATGCGGAGCCTGCAAAGTCCAGCCAAGGTCACCACAGACAGGAAGACCAGCTGTGTGTGTGTGTGTGTGCTTATTTGTGTGTACGGACCAACAGCTGGGAAGAAAGTGCTGGAGCAAGCGCATGACTGACAGCATACTTCCTGTTTGAGTTACGATGACGGACATTTGCGCGCTAGTACTTCGGGTCTGAGGTTTCCGGGAATCTAAAGACGCCGTCGCCCGACGTTAACAAGCCGAGTGGGCACTGGAGCTCTGCGATGAAATCCAGCCGTTATTACTCACGCTATAACAATCCCAGCCCCCCGCCACACACACACACACACACACGCCAGCAATGACACCCCCCTTTTCCAGTCAAGAATTTAAATTTACACAAACTGGCCGTGCAGCTTCATAAAAAGGAAAGATGTTAGCCAACATGACATCAGCCGTGGACAAAGAGCACGATGGGCGGGGTGGGGTGGGGGGGGGCAGGGAATGTAATTCATGTGAGTGCTGGTGTGTGTGCATGCATGTGTGGGTGTGAATACGAGGATGTGAAAACGTCAGAAGCGTGAGACTGAGCAATTTCATATTGCAAAGTGGGGGCAAGTGAGAGAAAACAGAAGATGGGCAGAAGAAGAGGGTGAAGCTGAGAAGTAAGGAGGGAATGAGGGAGGAGGGGGGGAGCGGTGCAAGTTTCCAGGCAGTTTTGGAGGGGTCCCGCCCATGCTCGGCGTCCGGTGGGCCAGGGGAGCGCTGGAGGCAAGCCAGAGCCAAGCATGAGACTGATCAAAAACAGATAGGGCCCGCTGCTATAAATCACGGCGGCGGAGCGAAACCTTTGCATAGTTCACACATGCACACAATGCAGCGGACACACGGACGCGCACAGCAGGAAATGAAATGTGGCAACTCCGGTGAAAAGCCTGGCCGCTGTGCCCATGGGAATAGACGAGAGAAAAATCACTCTTCTTATTTCTCTTTCTTTTGCGCTCCCTTCCTGCCTGGAAGCCACCCGGTTTGTTGTGCCGCATCCCGCGGCGCGTACAGGCCAAAGGACAGAAGGACACACACACACACACACACACACACACTCAGTGGGTGTGTTATGTTGAAGCCTAGTTCACATTTACCAGAGTTCAGTGGTGTCCAATGTGCGGTCCGTGTTACATTCTAAAAATATCATTTAACAAGAAAACAAAATAAATAGCAAAAATGCAACATTTCTAATTTTACAAGAGTACCATAAGAACAAAATAGCGCCATTTTAGTTGCATAAGGTTGAAATATTAAATAATTTTTTTCAAGTCATATGAAAAAGTGGAAAATGAAGTTGCGGAAAAAGTCATTTCCAAAAGAACATTTAGTTGAAATCGTAGCAGTAGAAAAAAATAAAGCTGATATTAGGAGAATAAAGTCCAAATATTAAGACAAAAAGTTGTATTCTAATGACACAAAAACGTTAAAAAATGTCATTTTTAGTCGCATTGAGTTGAAATATTAAGAAAATGTATTTTTTAAGTCATATCATGAGAAATAAAATAAAGTTGTTATTTTTGGGAAAATTTTGTTGGGAAAAAAGTAGAATAAAGAATTAAGTCATAATTTAATGAGAAAATTATGAAGATTTCAAATGTTTCAATACAAAAAAAAAACATGAAAAGTGAGAAAATAGCAAAGTATTATCACAAGATGCATTTTTGGTTATTGAAATATATCTACTCCTGTTTCTATTGGGCACTGGCAATCACGACAACAGGCAACAACAACAACAAACACCCCCCCCTTGTGCCGCCCATCACATCACAGACACACAAAAGCCATTGTAGTTGGAGCCGTTCCATTTTGAATGACGTGTAAATGTTTGATTTAAAGCTGGTGCGATCACAGTGAGCCATTCAGCGGATAGTTAAGTCAAATACTAACTAAATCGGGGAAGGCTGTAAACCGACGCTAATCAGAAAAAGGGGGGAGTTGTCCTTTCCCAGGAGGCTTTGTCTGGAGCTATTGGGCAGGCATTGGCTGGAGCTACCCTAACAAACCACAACCGCCAAACAACAAACACCCGTCTCAGATTGATCTCTTGACAAATTGGACCAAATGACAAACATCTCCCTTCTGGTCTGCAGATTGGGGAAACATTGAGCGACGGTATTCGGCGGTGAGTCTTGTTCTGTACGATATCCCATTCACTTCCTGGGCAGACTGCGGTTGGATGTTTGTGTCAGGGCGCCGCAGCGCTGCCAAACGGCCTCATTGGATCAGTTCGATGACAGCACGTTGGGACTTAAAATACTGATCTGTTTGTGCACATCACATTGGCTATTTATTTCTCCATCTGCTTTCATACGTGAGGAAAAACGACTTCAACTCCCACAGCGAAAGGACTAAAAGGGGAATCCCTGGAGGCTAAAAAAAACCAATATTAACAGAAGCAGAGTCTTACAATAAATGATTGACAGCAAAGAAATACTACTGACCGATGCAAATTACGTTTTTTTTGTTATTGCCTAAATTCAAGCAAAAAATGTCTAAATGAACAAAAATAAGACATTCAGAAGATGCGTTCAAAGATAATGCATCTTCTGTAATACTCGCTGTGACACACAAGCACCAAACTATCGCCGGAACAACAAGGTTTGCATGATTTCAAAACAGGCATAAGAATCCCTAACAAGGGCTACAAGCTAAAACTGAACTCTGAACCCACAACATCACTTCCTGTCTTCCCTACACTTATGACTATAGGGGTGCTATTGCATGTCTGGAGGGCTCTAATAATGTTAAGAACTGTATTCAGACAATTGTAAACAGGTTCTTTGCTCTAAAAAATATTCAATTTATAAACAAGGAAATGCTATCGCTCGAATGACCAGACACCCAAGGTTATTTGAATCAGGTGATAAGCATGTGGAGGACTTGTTTTGGAGACAAGAGGCCTCCAGCCTTGAGGAGATAATCATAGCAAGTCAGTGTGACATGCAGATCTGGAAAAACGGCCAAAGTGCAACAAGAAAGCGTATTCTCCTATTGTGTAAGAGATTTGGTAGAGCGTGCAGTAAAGACACACGGTTAATACACGCGTGTTTTGAAGCAGGTCGTGCTGTGGCTGACTTTGAGCTCTTTACCTTATTTTGAAGTGCGTATTTTGGGCAAATTGTTGGTCACATGTTCGCACACATCGCCTGCATCAACTCGTGGTATGCGTCTGCAGTGCATGCGGGCTCTTGTGTGTTAATCCTGAGTGAAACGCTGGCGTTTTTGTGCGTAGGAAGGCAGCGGGGGGACTCCCCGGAGGGCCTCAGTGTGCGGGCCCTGTAAGCCTGACTGAATGGACCCCGCATTCGCAGGCTCCCCACGAGGACGCACGGCCGATTAAGCTGACAGTCAGATGCCCATTGACCAGTCACAGAGATTAAACGCCGGGCCGTCTCGGCAGCTAAAACCACCTGGGGACGGAGGGAGCGATGGAGACGCGGGGACGAGGGGCGGGGGAGGAAATGGAAAGAGACGTGACGGGATACTCACTGTTGCTCGTCGCTTCGGTAAAAGGCGCCTTTTGTCCATTCCAGCCTTTGTTGTCCATCTGTGGTGATGCAGAGGGAGGCGGGGGGAGGGGGGGGGTGGGGGGTGGAGGTAAGTAAGAGAGATGTATTCTTGAACAGACAGCTTTTTCCACGCATGTCAGACAAGTTCCTTCCTACTGTTTGGACCACAAAGAGACGAGCGCTCACATGAGAGAACGCTTAAGGAGCAGAGTGTCCGTCTCGGCCAGCTTTTTAATCGGGGGGGTTGTCAATGTTTAGTTACCCTCCAAAGGCTCCCATTCAGTGTGCTGCTGCTGTGATGGTATGCGTGTTTGCCGACACAAACACACACAGTCACAAACACACGTGTGTGTGTGTGTGTGTGTGTGCGACACTGGGGCCCGGCCATTGTGGATCTGTGTGACAGCTGAGTTGAGTCGCTAAAGAAGTGCTTTTATCACATCGACGTGATGAAAAAAAACAACAAATACCTCGATGGGATTCGGAGAGAGCGTGGACGCTTTGTATCCCAGCTGCAGCAACATCGCCTCGGCGGCGTTCCGTTTGGCCACCTTCTTGTTCGGCCCCGTCCCCGTGGCAACCTCGCTGTTCACCTTCACCTGCAACGACAACATTGCAGCAGAACTGGTTATGGCTTCATTTATTTAACATTCCTGTATTCAACATGCATTATTTACATTATTCTTCCACATAATAAAAGCATCTTCATCTAAAACTCGCATATACGTAGATTCCCTTCATGTCATTTGCAATCCAATTCAAATGTTTGTTTTCCCACTGATCCCAAAACGTGAAATCTGTTGACGCATAATGTAAGCAGATATTTCCGAGAGAATATCAAACGTGGTTCTGTAATGCAAACAGACAATTATGCTGTACAAATAACATTATGGCGGCTGTGGCGCGTTTACTTAAAGCGCTGCGACATGCTCGTTAAGTGCTTGTCTGAATCCATCAAACAAACCGTAAAGAGGAGAACGACCGGTTGAATAAACACGACGGTTCCTAAAATAATAAATAGAACCAGTTCATTAAAAGCAAAGGGAGGCAAGGTGAAACATTTTTCTGCGACGTCAGACGAAAGATTAGTAAACAGAGACTGGCTTCATTCCCGGTGCTTACGGCAACGGAACAATAAGGAAATTTAAGAAGAGTGAGCGGACTACACAAAAGGTAGGCGCATACATTCACAGGGGCCTGATGCGCGTATCAAAGAGGCATGGAGAATAGGTTTGAGGCTGAATTACTGCCTGATACTTAGGGAAGCTCCGTTCCACTTATGAAAGAAGAGGATCATGGAAAAAAGACAATACAGCCGGGAGACTAAAAGGAAGGCTGACAAGCAAAAGAATGAGAAAATGGAGTTGAGATTTTGTAAATATAAATTTGCCTGATTTGTCAGGATCAAACAGGAATGCTATGATGGGCTTAAATCAGGCGTCTCAAACTCGATTTACTTGGGGGGCCACCGGAGCTCGAGTCTGGGTGAGACTGGGCCGCATCAGGTTTCCCCCCCCAAAAAACGCATTTATTAAAAACAAAAAAATTTTAAAAAACTTTGCTTTGGTTCCAATTTTCTACAAGAAAAGCTCTGCTAAAATATTCCACTGTTCTCAAATATCTTACTTTTTATTTTTCTACACAAAATAAGATGAAAAATAAATTAACAAATCAAGAATAAAGAAAATCAATCAATACATAAATATAATAATTATAATAAAACAGCAAATAATAAAAACTTAAAAAACCACATATAGTTGGTGGGTAGACAAATTATTTTTTTTCAGATTAAAATTAATAAAGCATTATTAGAGCCCTGTAGACATGACAAAACACGACTATAGTCACATTTATACTCTTTTATTTACAACATATTGCGCAACTGCAGGGTCTTGAGACACATGCTAACTCGCAAACTAGAGAGCTAGCGACCTAAACGGTAGCCTTCAAGTTATTTCCTTTAAACTTAAATAGCCAAAAACTTACCACTTCCACACGGATAGGGAGGATAACTATTAACATGAACATTAATCAAACGTAATAATTTTTTCTGGGTACATGATACCATACATTTAATGTTTTTATGCGTCTTTGTTTTATGCATCGGGAAATGACAATGACATAGTTGTCATCCAGTCTGTCAGGAGACTGGCACACGGGCTCCGGTCCCTGTTGGATGGGGAACCGACATGGTGTACCTGCATGATGAACTCCCTGCGTCGGGGCATCCCTCTCTCAGAAAGCAGCAAATATTCAGGTTCTTTCTCCTTCTTGGCCTGCTGGATCTGGGCCAGGCGGCTGATGGGGTTCATGCCCTGGCCGTAGTCCGGTCCTGTCTGGAGGACACAAGAGAGCGGGACACATGGGGTCACTTTGTGGCGGGACCACAAACTTATACCATTACATAGGTTGCGCCATACTCCACCACCACAAAATTAGAGCCGACTATGTGAGCCCAAGCGGGGGCGGCGGTACCTTGAGGATGGTCTTGGTGCGTTTTTTGTAGTGTGTTTTGGGTTTCTCCACGACCGGGATGAAGGGCAGCTTCTTCAGGTCCTGCAGGATGGACAGAGCGGCACGCTTCTTGGAGAGCTTTTTGCTGTTGCCCTCGCCCTCGGCGGAGAACTCCCCCACGGTGACGCGGGTCAGGAAGCTTTTCATATGGGGGGGTCCGCTCTCCTTCAACACCTGTTGAATCAACAGCGAACATTTCATTCCTAGACAGATACACAAAACAGGACCTGGGCTTGAGGGCCTGGTAGTTCACGGAGAAAGCTTCCGCAGAGCCACGTGAAGGCATGTTTGTGTGTTTTTGTGTGTGCTAAGGAAGCGTGCGCCGCGAGTGGCTACACCAGGTGGTCCTAAAACATCTGCTCTCAATGGTCACACTGCAACCCGCCCATACGCTCGTGTTATTCATACGCGAGACACACACAGGCAGTGACGTACAACAGCACGTATTGAGAGGAACACGCTCCTCGATGACAGTCTCTAGCGATGAGGGCTCAGTTTCCTTCCTCTAGCCTCCGGTCACCTGGGAGACCTAAAACAAACACCGGCTGGCGTTAGGTCATGCTTCTGCAATCACATCTACTTCCTGTTAGGTTCGAGTGCGAAGTTTGTGTGCGAGTACATCGTGTGTGTGCGAGTGGCAGGTGTGGCTCTCGTTATTTAGCAAAACACACAAAAATAACGTGTTATTTTTTAAGCGCATGCTTAACTCATCAATTTATGCTGGAAAATCGGTTTTCATGCATGTTTCGCATGGTGTGGAAGTGGTTTATTTGTTCATGGAATGCACAAAAAAAGGCTGGGCATCCACCTCATTAAGTCCGCCAGTCAAGCAAAACAACTTTAGATTCCTCGACTAAGAAAATAATTATTTAAAACGCTTATTCCTGATGAGAAAAAAATAAAAGCTGTTGGGAAGGCTTCATGACGCAAACTGAGGTTCGAGCTCGACTGTGCAGTGACCGCCGACTGGTGTCTCCAAATTGCGGCGGGCACGGTCTAAATTGTTGCAATCAAAACACAAACTGCCGGCGCCTAATTTCAACTGATGAAAAAGGATAAGTGGAACCATGAGCGTTCCTCAGACACTCCGCACAACAACAGGCTCATTCCACTCTCGTTAGCAGAACCGAGGGGTAATGTCCGCTCCGCCATAATCCACCATGTGGTTTCGTTTCAGTTAAGAAAATAAGACGGCAACGTTAATGGAAGACGTTAAAACAACTCCTGGACTCGTTTGTCAACACGGGAATATCTCAGACGGCTACACTTGAATCCTGGCGTTCAAACTCCACTGTGCGGTTGAACTCAATGCCAGCTCTTTTAAGAGAGAAAATCTATCGGCAGTCCAGGAAACATGGCCGTTTTTGAGTACATCGCACACAGTATACACACACTCCTGATTCCAATTTTAAGACCAGTTGAAAAATTGCAAGAATTTACATTTTGCATCGTTCGATCTTGAGCTACAAAAAGAAGAAATGGGAGTGGACAGCGAATGCAAACAAAGCCTTCAAAAAGGGGAAACAAAAGAGTCAAAACGTACCACTTCCACACAGAATGAGAGCGAGCACCACCCCCAACCCCAGCCGTGGTATTTCCTTCTCAGCTTGACTGTCTTGGCAGTCAGTCTACATGCAGTTGGATGGTAACATAATAAAGATGGCTGCCTCATCAGTGTAACATTACAGACGCCTTGTGGCCAGAATACTACATATTACATCAATACATATGTATATTAATATGTTTTGAGTACAACTGACTGTATCTTCCACTCTGGGGTTAATATAATGTATGCACAGGATGCTCAAATCTGGAATATGGGTTTATGAAGTCCATCAAGGTCTTGGTTCTTAGCGGCCTTACCCTCTCCCCCTACTTCTTTTTGCCCTCCGAGTCTGCCTTAAAACTTACGTAACTGTTCAGTTTTTGTCAACAACCAAGACCATAAAAATATGACCCAACACAAAGATTTCCGACTAAAAATCTCAGGACCTGCACCTCCACGTGAAAAGGACCAAGTCTGTGATAGTAGGCCTCTAAATGCTCTCAGGTGATGACAAGAGTGCGGACTTCCAGCCCCAGCCCTCGAGGGTGGTAGAGAGCTTCTTGTAAGATGGGTGGTTCTTGGCCCAGACCCACTATTCTTAAGTCCCTCCTTGGAAAAAGGAGCCTCCGATCCAACAAACAAGCTGTGATTTATAGATTGGTTGCTCCTTTGATGCCGACATCTGCTTGATATTGCCTGACAGGAGGATTAAATGAGCCAACTGGCTCCGAGGGTGGCGGCGACCCTCGTTGTGGCGGAGGGATGGGAAAGGAGGCGCAGGCTAGCACTGACTCATTGGGAATTTCATGCCCCAGCGAGGGAAAGAATGAGATGTGAAAACATGGTACTGCTGTGAGGGGTGTTCACCTGACAGATGACTATGTTGTCGTTTTGTGGTGGACTCCTGAAAAGGGAATTGGGGTTGGTCGCTGGAGGGGTGTATCAAATGCAGATTTTCACTGCATCGTGTCGGCTCCGCTCAGCTCGACTCGACTCGCACGAGCTAACAATGGAGCAGAACGAGGATCTCCTGTATTTACACTCTTGGGATATGGAGGGAAGACTCATTTTATTCAGGCAATGCTGTAGTCTGCTGCAGAAGTGGACTAAACAATGTGGGAAGGAAAATAAAGCAAAAAATAATCCTTTAATTTTAGAAAATCTATAAAAAACATCTCATGTTTACAATTAACTATATAATTTTTAAAATAAATTACATAATTAAATCATTTAATAATTAAATAAATATATGTTAATTTATGACAAATTATATAAAATAATCCCTTCATTTAAGAAAACCTATTGTCATAAAAAACATCTCATGTTTACAATCAACTATATAATTTTTTAAATTACATAATTAAATACATTTAATAATTAAAAAAATGAACACATAATATATGATAAATATTATAAATAATTCAAACAAATACATTCTAATATATATTAATTCATGACAAATTATATATATTTTTTCAATTATTTTACATATTTTATTATTTTGTGTAAAAATATTAATAAAAAAAAATTGCATGTCAGATTCAAGATACATTTTAGTAAATGCAAGGAAATTTGCAGCTCGACCAATGAGCAGCGGTGGTTTCCATCAAGCGCATACCATCAGCTCGTCGCGTTATTGCCTGCATGGTTTTGCCAAAAAGCAAGATTCGGAAGAATATTTCTTTACACGTTGTACCTTTGACGGTAGTGGCGTGTTTAACAAGACATGATTGATGTGCCAAGTATGCATGAGTATGCAGTACGCATGAGCATCCCCGTCACTGGATGCCACATATTGATAACCTTGTGAGAAATGCTATTTTTAGTTGCTAGAATACTGTCAAATCTGAAGATGGACGGGAAATGAAAGCTGGACAGAATGAACATAAAGAGACATGAAGGATTTGCTGCTCATCAGGGAACTGTAATGAAGTCGAGCCAGGAAAGAGACAGGAATGTGGCCGGGGTCTATTTCGGAGAAGGGTTCCTCTCTAGATGGGAATCGGCCAAAAGTGAAAGTAGCCTAATTTCAGACGAGGGAGATAATGAATCACACCAACACGGATTTAGCTATCCTAATATATTAATAGCAGTTCCAGGAAGAATGGCCGCGTCATGGTCTGATGAGCAAATGTGCCCCCCCCCCCCCCTCCGCCCCCCTTTTTGGGGGGACTGGACAGCTTTCTGGAGAACTTTCCAAAGTTGTGTAAACTCTCATTAGCACGCAACATCACCAGAGAAAGTCCTTTCCTCCCCTCCCCAATCCAAGAGTCTACCCTTTGCTCATCCTGTGTTTTTTCAGGAGGGATGGTCTGCGGAGGAGAAGGGAAGGATTCAATGGCGGAAGGGAGGGGGGGCACAAAATAAACTAAGCCTCCCTTGTTTTTGGCACCTTGCAGTACTGGGAAGAAGGAGAAAGGGCGATGGAGGAGAGATTATTGGATAAAGTCATCTGAGGAACGGCGAAAGCCAAAGAGAACAGACGAGGCGGGTCGTGTAAGGACATCCGCAACCTCCTCAATGGTTTTGGGAAAACTTGCGGCGAGTCCAAGTCAAATACTTCCCAAACACCAGTAAAACTCAAAAATCCCTGTATGTCTTGGGCAAGGTCATTCGGATATCTTATCCATTTGGGCCTGCCAGCCGTCCATCCATTTTTGATATCATGTTCAGGGACCTGGTCTAATCCAGCATCATTTCAGTCAGGAAAATATGGTTAGTTCATGTAAATTATAATTTACATACATATTTGTGATAAGACTCATTGATGTCATACTGACGTGCTGTGATTGTTTGCAATCGTAGCAAGTCTTATCACCTGATCCAAATAGGTTGTCTGGGCATGTGAGTCAGTCATTCATTGACTCTGTCCTTCTTACGTGAATAGCCAGACATTTTCTCAAGAAGATGTTGTGATATGATTCAAACTTACAAATAAAAGCCTGCGCTTGTGTGTTTCATCGAAGAGCAGAATAACATTAACTTATTCAATCCAAGTACGCTACACGTCTCCATGCTTTTCGACCCCCTGCTTGCTGTGGGGGCTTATTACATGGGAAATATGCATTAATTCATTCATATATTCTTGAAAACCGTGAGTGAAAGTGCAAAATTCGAAGCACAAAGAATCTGGGAGACTGTACTTAAAATAGCTGTTCATTCATCTTACTGTAGCGGATGCAACTTATCAGATGAGTCAATAGGAAAGCCATTAGAACCACATCAACGCGGCCATTTCCGTGTCCCAGAAACTTGTTAGAAGATGAGAGTTTCCCCAAGAAGGGACCACTCTTAACGCATTCTGATGATGATTCAAGGCTTACGTCCGAGTGTTCAGTGTTTGCATTCCGCAGTCCTCAGTCAGAGACGTTATCAGCACGAGTGAACATTTTCCTAATGCATCACGTCCAAGAGAAGCGGTGCTCACCTCAAAGTTGACAGTCAGGTTCCTCTTCAGGGCGATTTCATAAACCAGGCTGATCTCCGATTTGCTGGCGTCGGCGCCTTCCTCGCTCTCTGTATTTTCTTCTGGGTCCTAGCAAAGAAACATAAAAAAAAAGATCAATATCAGCGAATATGTGCTACACGCTGAAGAGAAAGTGTTTTGTTGACACTAAAAGGTTCAAATTAGAAATGCTACATGGTTGTTCAACATACGGTGCGTCCAGCCTTATGATGGTGATATCATCACAGGTGTCTCCTATGTCACCAGCTGATTCTGGCACAAATTTGGCACAAATAGCGAAGTTCAAATGGTTAAAAAAGTTGGAACACTAAGGACTTTGTTTTCATTTGTCTGATAAGCATATCTGAGATTTGGGAATTTGTTAAACGATTTGCCAAAAAATGCTGCGGCTTTTCAAATTAACGATCCATGACTGTTCAAGAACTGCATCCAACCATGTCATAAAAGGGAGGTGTGTGTCAGCCAAGAGAGCTTCTTGTGGGAACAAGCCACCATTGAGGGCTACTATAGAAACTCCTTCTTTTAGAAAAGCAACTCCATCACAAGGACTCCGAGTACGAACGGCCGCCTGTGGGCTCCTACTTACCTCGCCGTGACTTGATATGACGTGATTCACGTTGTGAGACCTCTTATGAAAGAGAAGCTACAGTCTCATCATGAGATGCTGCGTCAAATTGGACAAAATAGCCCAACTATGAGAGGCCGACATGAAGCCTGTGTACCGAGTTTGGAAGAGAATATAACACACAAAGTATTTGTCTCTAATACGGGTGGCGAGGGCTCGTGTCACAAGATCTCTGCTTGAGGGCAACAGGCCTGGGACCATAAAATAATCACCGAAATTGAAATGAACTTGTTCATTTTGCCACCATTAATTTATTGTCATGTGCATGCGTCTGTTTTACTTGTCTCCCGCCTCCAAACAGGCAGGGAGAGGGTTCACTCTGTGCATTTTTTGTGTGTCCTATGGTCTCTAATGGGTGGAGACGGGGCCGTCAGCATACACATAGTGCAGAAGAGTGTAACATAGATTGCAATATAGCGTCATATATTACATTTTTTTGCTTTGTATGTTTTTTAAAATTAATGTTATCTTGCCTTGTAGACCCAATCTGGCGTATCGTCTCACCTCGTGAGCAAAAATAAATGACCTGATTGATTCATTTGATTAAATTTTTCACACTGCCACTCTTTAAAAGTATATTTTACAAGCTTTTGGTGAAATGTAATGTAAATGTAATAATAAATGTTTGGGTTGTTTTCAATGGAAATATCGAATATTGTAGTTTCGTCCTGGTCCGCTGAACTGCTTCAAAGCGTGGGTCACCTGTGGCGGTCTTTCAGGGATGGGTTTATTGCGGAGGGCTTGCAGGGCCTTCATGGCAGCGTTGTGTCTGGCGGCTTGGCGAGTGCGTCCCTCCCCGATGAACTCGTGACTCCCCACGGACAGCTGCACATAGAAGATCTTGGGAATAGGATAATGGTACCTGGAAAAAGGGGGCAAAACAAGGAGGAGACTTTAAAAAATTAGGAGCTGTTTATGCCCCCACAATGAACCTCTTTGTCCGCCTCGAAAACCCGTGACGAGCTCAGAAGACGCTTGAACATTACGAGAAGATTTAAAGCATTTAATAGTATTGTGAAATTAAAAGTTCACCCGCATCCACATTAGGGTCAATTACTACACAATGCCCCGTCGCCCGATCACCTGACTAATGCTTGGCGGTTCTTTCTCACTTTACAGTTGCCAAACAAAGAGCAAGGACACATATATCCTCTCCTCTTTCTTCTGGCCCTCAACATAGATTTTCTTCTCTTTCATTGGGTCCTGACAGAGTGGGACCGAGCTGTCACCAACTTGATGGAGCGGTCTGCAAGTCCATGTGGTGATACCCCCTCCTGGGTCAAGGGGGCGGAGGGGGTGGTGTCTGCAGAATGGACGGCAGGCAATGAGAAAAGTAGTGGGAAAGCTAACAAGAGATGGGAGGAGGAATCCCATGTTTTTAATATCCGCTTCTTATGCTTCCCTGCCAGCACATTCACATACATGAGCGCACATAAGCCCCCCGTATGCGGCAGACGTACGCTACATGATTATTCTCAGAAATACATTCACAGTGGAGGAATTTACAGTCAATCAAAACAAGCATTCCAGGCGTATCTTTTCACACCGTGCGGCTTTATTTTCCATGTATGTGCTTCCACTCATTTCCAGAAGCTTTAGAACACCTGGCAACGGAGCAAGGCGGACATTCCATAGCAGTTGTACTGTAGCTCACACTTACGTGGTGGCTTGTGGTCTTTTGAATACAAATTTGTTGATCCGTGTTGTCGAGAACACGGATCATTTTGTTGAACGATGGAACCAGATTGTCGATGTAAACAGAAGTGGTTCAGTCAAAACGAGCCATGACTTGTGACCTGGATTTGGGAGCACACAGCAGACTCTGGGGTTGTTCAATTTACTTATTTTTTATTATGATTTAAAGCTTTGACCCCCAAGTCCGCCAAATACCAACAATGAAGACGCCACAGAAAGCTCAGTTTGATATTTATATACTGGTTGGAACAGCCATGTCATAAATTCATAGTCAAGTTCATATTCAAAAAAACATAATATGGACTTGAATGGTTTGGTTGTTTTGACTGGCTCTGCACGCTTGGTGTTTTTTCTAACATCGAGTTCTACTCGCGTCAATGCACTCCAGACTTCATTATACGGGCTGCAGATTGCCTGCACTCAGTAAATGCAGATCGACGTATCTGGAAGTCCTCTGGAGCGCTTGGGAGTGTGACTAATCACAGCGGAGTGGGCGGTGGTGGAGTCAATTAAAAAGAGCGTTTTGGGTCGGAAGCAGAAAGATGTGCAGATTCTGGAACATCTCGGAAGCTTTCTGTGTGGGCTATTGTGTGGAGCTGCTCTGTACGAGTCCACAAGTCAATACAAAGCACCGAAAATAAGCATAATAGGTCCCGTTTAAGCGGGTTGTCCATGCCTTCAAGCTATGATAGTGCTTCTTTACTAACAAGAGCCTCTAAATAAAAATATCTTCACCACTTATTTCCTCAATTTCCTCCATCTCCAGCCGCAACAGAACTTAGAAAAAGCATTTCACTCCCAGAATGGCAGGAGGTTCTTCCCCAGCCCAAAGCCATCCTTATCCATCTGCTCTCATCTCCTCCTGGCCACAGGAGCCTTCCCTGGGCGGCGGCCTGCCTGGCCCTCGCACGTCAAGATCGGCCCCGGGGTCTCTGAGGACATGCCAAGTGCAACATGGGCTCTGGCCAATGGCGTCCAGCTAAGATGGGAGCAGCTGGGGCTGGAGCGCGGAGTACAGGTGCAGGGAGGAAGAGATGGAGGGATAAGACGAGGAAGACGAGAGGAAAATGGAGAACGGAAGAGGGGGATATAGAAGGGGAGGCCTGTGGGAGACCCTAATCTACAACGTGGGAAAGAGAGGGCTTTAACAAGGGCGAGCGAGCCAAGAACACGGGAGAGCGCACGTACACGCAGCAAAATCATGCTCACAAGAAAAGGCAGTGGAATCCCATCAGTGCAAACTGGCCGGCTCGGCATATACAGTACATGTTATCAATTATTACTACAGAGGCCGGGGCGCCTATATGGGGGGTGTGCAAGCTGCATAAAGGGGAGAACGAATAAAAACATGTGATGACGTGTGTGAGCGTGTTTGGTAGTGGACTCTAAAAGGGCATCAGCTACCTTGCAGCCTGCAGTGTTGCAATCCCGTGATGCAAATGAACCAATAATCACACCCCCCCCAAACACAAACGTGATGAAAGTCTTTGATCCATCAAATCGTCGTCATGGGAACCGAGAGATACGGACGTTCAATTACTGCTGCAGATGACAAGCTGACATTTTGTGATTGTGGCAAGCAAACTACTTTCCTGGGTGGAATCATTGAACCACACTATTGAATTGGACTGCTGTGGAACGGTGCTTTACATCAAGTACAGTGGAACCTTGGTTTTCAATGGAAATTATTGTCTTGGTTATCGTACGGCCAAACTGTGTACAGCCCTATGGATTAACATACATGTTTTTTGGAAGGTGGGAGACCCCCCCAACACAAAAGGGAACACACAGATGCACAAAGATCGAAACCCATCTCAGCTGTGTAGCCAACCACTAGTCCACCGTGCGGCCCCATTTACATTGATATGTTTTTTGCTGTTTTAAAACTGGAATTATTCTGTACAAAATGCATTTGGGTTCATTGGATTTGTATTTCTCATGGAAAAAAAATGCCACAGTTTTCATGGATTAATCACACGAATAACATACTCTGCAATCAATTAAGGAAGAGAAGATCGACATTATTATCCAGTTAGATAAAATCCAACATTGGGTTTTGTGGTTGAACAGGAGAATTACTCCAGAATGCTGAAGGAATGCTAACCGCCATGTGTGTTATGCAGCAACGCGCAGCATAAAAGCGGGCGGGCTTTGAAGTAATTACAGACCGCATGTTGTCGTTCTTGTCTTTTGGATGAAAACATCGGCATCATACACTTGGCGGGGGCAAAGAAAGAAAAACAACACGACACGCAGCTCTCTTTGCGTCACCATTACAACCAGTGACCACACACGCAAAACAGACTTTCACTACACGGTCGCACACCAACAGCAACACAATGCAACACAGCCGGCGCTGCTTTGAGAGCAAAAAGAGTGACAGAACTTTGTGTGGAGAAAAAAAAAAAACGACTTGGACGGGGTTGCTCTTCCTCCAGCTGCATTTTCTTCCAATCTCCTGCCAGACATGTACTTCTTTTCCCTCCCTCCTCCCCTCATACTTCATTCCCTGCGTTCATCATTAATTGTTTTTCTTCCTCTCTGCCTCACGCAACCGCTAATGCACAAATTCATAATGATGTGACGCAAAAAAAAAAAAAAACACGTTGTCAAGTAAGACCAAACAAATGTGGCTTAGAGTTTTCTTGAAATAGACACCACTAATCCATCACGGCAAAGTGGATCGGCTGAGATATCGGAGCGAGGTTGTTCTCATGACATTTGCTTGTGGCGGTAAATAAAAATCAAATCAGGAAGCATCAACATTGCTTTCCTGAGAGACCAGGACCGCTTTGCCATTCAAAGATCCAGCAGTCGTGTCATAGCAGTCATAGCACGACTGATAAGTTTGTTAATATGTAAATATAAGAAACAGGAGATCATCAAATTAGTCAATAAAATATTCCAAAGTCATTATTCATGAAAATGAGTTTTGTAAAGCAACATGCCCCCCCCAGCCGGGCACAATCTCCATGCACACATGCTAACCCAGGGGTGGGCAAACTACGGCCTGGGGGCCACATCCGGCCCGCCAAGTGTTTGAATACGGCCCGCCCAATCTTTCCAAAGTATTTCATTTAAACTCAACATACAACCTGGCATCATGGCCTGAGCCAACCTTTTGATGGTTTTATCAATTTCGTTTTTTGACATGGTCTGTTGTTTACAAAGTGCTCCTGAAAAAAGGGACACAAGCACATAATAATAATAATAATTATTATTAATAATAATAATAAAAATAATAATTATTATTATTAGATTATTATAACATGATGATTATTATAATGATTAATATAATAATTATATTAATTATATATAATATTATTGTTATATTTGCATATTTTACATAATAATTATTATTATTATTTTAATTTTATTGTAATTATTATATTTTATTATTTTTAAAATATTTAAATATAAATATAAAAAAATAATAGAAGATTGCATGACAATTTTACAGATACAATACCAGGTGGACTGTTACGTGTAAAATATATAGTCTGCCCCCCCGTAAATTTTGTCATATCAATGCGGCCCGCGAGTCAATAAGTTTGCCCACCCCTGTGCTAACCCCTGCATCAAAAACCTGAAAAAAAACAACAACTGTCCTTATTATATACTGAAGAATTTTTGCACATGCAAACCAAGAGGTGCCCAAACCAAAGCGTGTCAGAGCTTTTCTTCTCGTCACTCTCACCACAGTCAGCAAACACCATCAAAAAAGGGGTGTTGGAAAGAAGGGTCGTCTTTTACAGTCAGACCGACGTACAAATGAAAACCAGCGCATTTTAATCAAGAGTGTCAGAACTGAGAGCATCCATTGTTTCTACCAGCTTGCTGTGGTTTCCCTTGTGCAAGTTCCGTAATCAGTCTCGGGGCCCTCCTTCTGCGCTTGGCTCAGGAGAAATCAGAGCCCCCCCCTCCCCCACATTAAAATGACCCCAGGGCTCTCGTAATGGCTGACTAATGGTGACACATCGGGTATCACTTCCAAATATGAGCATTTAACAATAGTATTACTTAGAGGGAGGGTTTGGTTACTAGGTTAAAAAAGTGCATAATTCACCATGGAAGTAATACCAGCTGCTTCGATATGGTCTTTGATTATCTGACTGAAAATAAAAATGAAAATAACTTGGGGCAGTATAATCCTTTCCATAATAATTACACCGTGTGTATATTTATGCCACATAACCTGGGAAAAAAAAAAAAGCATCTGAACCTCTGTGCCCTCGGAGTGCCAACTTGGCTGGATGAGAGGGAACCGGTCTGAAAGCAGACCCCGCCGCCCTCATTAAAAGTATTATTATATTGTGACCCGCTGTTTTATGTTCATTGTCATCAAGAGGGAAAATGAGTTCCTTTGTTTTAAATACAAAAACACACTGGCGCCATTTTCCTGATTTAGCTGTTCGTGCCTTCATGATGCAGGGACCGAGCGGGAAAAGTAAAGTACAATGCTCGTGGCTTTGATTTTGTCAGTCGGTATTTATTAAAGGGGTCCTTGACATGAGTGGTCAACTTTACTTAAATGTGCTATATATTGTTTTTAAATTGTGTTTATCCTACATTGTTCAATTTTTGATAGCAAATGATAAATTCGAAAAAAAAACAAGCGTGAAGAGCTTGACCTTGGAAGTGATGTCATGGGGGGGGGCAGCTGTGACCTAAATCAGGGTAAACTAACTTGATTCAGTATAATTTCCAATCAAGATAGTAGCCGTGCCACAAGGGTGAGTTGCTGCTGGATGTTCACAATATCTGACAGCAATATCCTTACTTTGGGGGGGGGGGGTGGCAGTGACAGCTGTGTTCAGGATTACTGTGCCTGTTGTGAGATCCTTCAAAGAGTCTGGTGTATCTTTAAAATCATCTTCTGAATGCCTTAATTGTGTTACTACTTCATTTCCACATTCTTAAGCTGGAAAATGCTCACTTTAGACACATAATAGGAATATAAAAACTGCGTATTGGACTGAGCGGTTATTTGCGGACGTCTATGGCGGTGCCTGTTCACTGCATCTCACACACACACACACTATGATGTCAAATTTTCCACAACTAAAAGGTGAAAGTTCAACATTTGCTGGAACTGCGAGAAGCTTCCAGCCCAAGAACGGCGCATAAGAGCGCTTCAGTGTCCTGGGAAAAAGTCGACAGGCTCCACGCGGCGAGGAGGTCAGCCTTCGTGTTTGACTCACGCTGTCAAACACGCCGAGACCAAGCATGACAAAAAGATCTTCGGCCGAGGCGAGCTCTCTCTCAGCGCTTGGACGGCGTCGGATGGTTTTCACACTGAAAAGCAGCGAGTCAAAAGGTGGAGCGGTGCATATCAGGAGTTACGCAAACATGAACATGAAACTCTATTCCGCTCAACTCCGTGGACAAGAAAGCAGAGACGAGCCTGAAGTGATAGCGAGCCTGCTAAGCTCTCCAAATGTTTGTTTTGGATGCCTGCGCTCTCAAATAAAATATTGCTTTACGAGTTTACACCCATTTGCACAATGCCGACGTGTTCTTCTTTGGTCTCGCGCGTCTCCTGTGGTTATTTATGTCACGTGTGACGCCACGCATCTGATTTACTCGAGCACGTAGACGCGTGGTCATACGTGGATTTGAAGAAATGGAAGCAATAAAACGCGGTGCCTCTCCTGCGGGGGTTTGGCAGCTGATGATGGGATGGAGAAGAGACAACATCTGCGGAATGCATGAGTGGACAAAAGAGCAGGTCGAGTCCCGACTGGGCTGCAAGGACCCAACATGGCCACTGGGTTGTGTACAACCAACATGATCAACTTAAAGAGGGAGAAGGTGAGTGATGGGAGGAGCTATGAGGATATCAGATATCTTCCACGAAGAAGGAGATGGTAGAAAGTGTTGACTAGAGAAAAGTGCTCACAGGCAGATTTAGCGCTTTTTTCTTTTTCTCCCCCCCCCCCACCCCCCGACAGTGCAGATGTCAGGGCAGACCAGCCAAGGTGCGTCTGGTAGATGGTGCTCGTCTGAGCCCTGCGGGTAAGACGGAGAGATTCATTTTTCAAGGATAAGTAGCTTTCACTGCAAGGTTCCTTGTATTTCTTACATAAGAACGTACAGTATGGAACACTTGTCATTGATTGGACAAGGACATGACTGCAAAGAGCAGCTCAATCAGTAGTCAGCGCCATGCTTGCCTTTCATTCAGAGTCTTTTCCACAATGGAAAAACACATACAAAATAAGATTATCGAGCAATAATAATGACAAATATCAAGTTATATAACTTGGAATCTCAACTAAACGTGTTGGTCTGCTGTCATGCATGTCAATATTAACACGGGTCCTGCTTTTTTTGGCTTTTTGGCGCGTTGTGCTACAGGTATTGTTTATCACATGCAGCACTCCTTTATCGGGGTCAGTTGGTTTCAGACCCATAAAGGGAATTCCTTATTTAGAAATCCAAAATTTTCAGAGTTACTCTGCTTGCAACTTTGTAAATACAGTTTTTAACATTAGAGACCTCCAGACATGGAATAACACCCCTATAGTCACTTTGTGAATGGTTATTTGTCTATATGTGCCCTGTGATTGGCTGGCGACCGGTCCAGGGTGTACCCCGCCTCTCGCCCGGAGACAGCTGGGATAGGCTCCAGCAACCCCCGCAGGTTAAGCGGTAGAAAATGAATGAATTCATGAACATTAGAGCCCTCTAGACATGGAATAACACCCCTATAGTCACTTTGTGAATGGTTATTTGTCTATATGTGCCCTGTGGTTGGCTGGCGACCGGTCCAGGGTGTACCCCGCCTCTCGCCTGAAAACAGCCGGGATAGGCTCCAGCAACCCCCGCAGGATAAGCGGTAGAAAATGAATGAATTAATGAACATTAGAGCCCTCTAGACATGGAATAACACCCCTATAGTCATTTTGTGAATGGTTATTTGTCTATATGTGCCCTGTGATTGGCTGGCGACCGGCCCAGGGTGTACCCCACCTCTCGCCCGGAGACAGCTGGGATAGGCTCCAGCAACCCCCGCGACCCTCGTGAGGACAAGCGGTAGACAATGAATGAATTCATGAACATTAGAGCCCTCTAGACATGGAATAACACCCCTATAGTCACTTTGTGAATGGTTATTTGTCTATATGTGCCTGTGATTGGCTGGCGACCGGCCCAGAGTGTACCCCACCTCTCGCCCGAAGCCAGCTGGGATAGGCTCCAGCAACCCCCGCGACCCTCGTGAGGACAAGCGGTAGAAAATGAATGAATTAATGAACATTAGAGCCCTCTAGACATGGAATAACACCCCTATAGTCACTTTGTGAATGGTTATTTGTCTATATGTGCCCTGTGGTTGGCTGGCGACCGGTCCAGGGTGTACCCCGCCTCTCGCCCGGAGACAGCTGGGATAGGCTCCAGCAACCCCCGCAGGTTAAGCGGTAGAAAATGAATGAATTCATGAACATTAGAGCCCTCTAGACATGGAATAACACCCCTATAGTCACTTTGTGAATGGTTATTTGTCTATATGTGCCCTGTGGTTGGCTGGCGACCGGTCCAGGGTGTACCCCGCCTCTCGCCTGAAGACAGCTGGGATAGGCTCCAGCAACCCCCGCGACCCTCGTGAGGATGAGGTAGAAAATGAACGAATTAATGAATGAATGATGAGGGATTATGGAATATCATGGCATTTCTAATATTAACATTTCATTTTGCAGTAAAGGATCTGATTTGTTTAATTTGTCCACCAGATGGCGCACAATTCTCCCATTTAAAACATGCAGTACACGAATGTGTGGATGACGGTATAAATAATCGTGCATGTTGAAAATAAACTAAAGGACTGACATGTGAACAGCTCCATTAATATGTCAGATTTGGGAAACGACACATCAGAGCGAAACAAAGGCAAAGAAAAACAATGTTCGAACACGGTCCCATGCGCTAATGTCATCGGGCAGAGAAGCCAGCAGACGTTCATTCTTCAAGCTGACACAATGTTCCTGACATAACCAAATTAGGTGTGGGAGAATGTGGGTGGCCAAAAGGCTGTTCGGCCTTGCTCCTATGCGTGGGGAGGGGGCCGGGGGGTCCTGTCCCAACTCCAAATTCTGACAGAACACCCCTCGGGGCAAAGGCGGGAGTAGCGGAAAAGTAGGAAGAACATGGATAGACTCAAGAAAGAGGTTAAAGACAAAGCCAAGGACCCCTTGTCACATGACACGGAATCCCTGCGGTCGCTTTTGACTTAAGCGGACTCGTAGGA
This sequence comes from Doryrhamphus excisus, assembly GCF_037039965.1. Lineage (NCBI taxonomy): Eukaryota > Metazoa > Chordata > Actinopteri > Syngnathiformes > Syngnathidae > Doryrhamphus > Doryrhamphus excisus. The sequence continues at coordinate 2,382,152 of NC_136361.1, forward strand.
ATTGGGCGTTCCAAAGATAACAAGAGTTTACGCCTAAAATATGTTGCTTTTTGATAGCATAAATGACTCATGTTCATGACTGGAGCGGGATTTCCACACTCGGCTGAGCGGGACTCGAGGAGCATGAACAATGGCGTGGTTACGACACCACAAAAGATCAATTGCTGATTTTAAAGTGGACTTGGATGCGGTGAAATGATCCGCCGGCCCTTTCACCATAAATAAGATTCATTAAGACGCTGATGAATGCTCATTACATATCATCGCCATAGTTTCTCATCAAAGCACTTTCTGAATGAATCAATACGAGTCTTGGCGGTGATTAGAGCGCTGATGGATCCGAGCCAGACTGGCCTTTTAATGGGAAGATTCTCCATCAACATGATTCCAGATCACTCTTATTCATCATAAAAGGTAAGGACATGGGCATACGAGAACCTTGGTTTCACCGCCGCGTCATTAGCATGACGGATTGTGGACATAGCCTGTCACTCTACCACATCGCGGGAAGAGAATTCATTTTCACAAGGTCCCGCTTTCATTAATCCGGGGCTCAGCCACACTCAAAGAAAGCGACCTCGTGGAAACATAAATGACCTTGAGGTAATGATTGCCTTCTCCTCAGCACCACTCTGACTCCCTTAAAATGTGGCATGAGGAAACCGAACCGAACCCGTCCCAGGGACAATAACGGGCTAAATCGTGGAAAACACATTTTGCGTGCATCAAATGGGAGAGGATGTGAGCCCGATGCCAGGCCGTCTGCTGACAAGACCCGTTCAGCCAACACTGCCACTCCATCAATACTTCTATTTAGAGCCTCCTACACTTTCTTTAAAATAAACTTTTCCTTTCACAAACGTCAAACTTGCATCTTTGCTCCATAAAAGCACATCATACAACATCATGATCAAATACATATATTCATATTCTGTATTAGGGGTTACAAAATGGGTGCTCCGCCAGCCTGTTGTTTTAGCACACCGTGATAAAACAAATGAAGAAACACTGCCATCTGCTGGCGAAGCCCGGTTACTCACATGACTTGGATTCAACTGTAATCAGCATCAAGCTTACTCTGGATCCGTTTTACACGTTATTTTTGCAGTTTTAATTTTTTTGCATATTATTTTCATATCATGAGGATGTCTTTCATGAACATCTGATTTATGAATTTTAAGCTCTGCTTCTTTTTCAGGCAGAAAAAATATATACACATTTGGAAGTTAAAAAACATATATATATATATATAGATATATATATATATATATATTTTTTTTTTTTTAATATTTAAGTGTGCAATTTCACACCTTTTACCATTTATTAAAACAAGTGTCAGGATACATGTGTGGATATAAAATTCATGTATTCATTTAAAAATCATTTATATATAAATAAATACATTAAAAAGTATATTTGTCATGTTTATATTTGAATTAAAAAAAAAATTAAGCATTCTTGATATGTTAAAGTTTGGGGGATTTTTTTTTATATTAAATATGACACTGTAGAGAAAAAGAATAATCACTGACAAATCTCAGGGCCCAATAATAATTCTAATGGCAATATGTAGGCCGGACCACCACTGTCTCCATCATTTGACCCCCCCTTCACCAAAAGTGCTCACCTTTGGTTAAATATGCCTCTGAAGTTGTAGCAAGCTCTGTAGTTGGGCAAAGGCTTGGGATCCAAAGGCCTGTAGATGGCCGGCTCTCCTCTCTTCATGGCAAGACCGTTGAGCTCCACTGTGGGTGTTATGCTGCCTGTGTGAGGACGTACACAGTGGACCCGTGTTGAACAATCAATGGGAAAACGTGCAAATACAGGGTGGGCGGGGTGCGGGACAAATAGCAATTTTTAACTAGCAGAACAGAACATGAACCAAGAACATTGCAAAGCTTAACTTCGGCACATTTCGGCACAGTCGTGACCGTGGGATGTAGAGTCAGAAATACACACCGCACAGCAACCAGGAAGTGAAAAGGCAGCGTTGAAGAGGGGGACTTGCAATTACCTGGATTGCTGTTGACGTCCACTTTGGGCGAGCGGGGCATGGGCCTGGGAAGCACGCTCTCGGCCAGGGCTTTGGCAGCTGTGGAATGCTGGGCCTTTTTAATGCTGGTGCCCTCTGCCTCCCAGACCTGCTCGCCGAGAGTCAGCTGCACCGTGAAGATCTGAAACAGCGACACCCAAAGGCAGCAACTGCAGTATTAAGACTTTAAGACGCATATGTGGTACTTTGTTGCAGTAAAACATACTATTTACGAGACAAGATAATTAAATATGCCGCATATCTCCATCGTGGATGACAGCATTTACAATTACACTATTTAAAAATACAATATTTCACCATCAATATTTCGATGTGGTTTCTGTGCAAGTGTCTGTCACTCAAACTCTGACCTCAATAATGCACTTTATTATCAATTCATTCACCTTAGCGTGCGCAGGGCCTCTCTCACTGAGGAGCTTGTACTGAGGCTGGATCCGGTTGAAACGGGCTAACTCATTCACCAAACACATTGGAGTTTTCTCTTTAGGGTTTGCCATGTTCTCCTGGGGTGAACCTGAAACGCACACAAAACCTTACACATGTCAAAAATATATATATCCAGTAAATTGTGCTTGTAGGTGGAATAGGTGTGTTCCCTGACATGCATTAATTATTCCCCTCTTTTTTAGCTGTTTTGATATCTTCAGATAAGAGAAAAGAAAAGAGAAAGATGTGTGTTTATGTTTCACATAAGGATTGTGGATGTTGGGCTAAATTCCCCTCAAAAAGAGGAGTTTTCCTTTAGATTGAAGTGGGGTGATGGTTGATGGTTTTTGGCGACACCTAGTGGCCACAATTGTTAAGTTATGCTTGTGATGCAGTGAAGCACACAAATTGAAAGATTCAGAGCATTTTGTACGCTTTTTGTGAGCGAATACTTTTCTAATACGCTTCTGCCTTGGTGACTGTGTCTGTAAGTAATGTGCAACTATGATTATATGATGAGAAATGTGCTATTTTTAGCAGTGTCATTTCATTTGTTTTATTTAGCTGTTTGATATGTTTCTACACACCAGGATGCAACCAGGAATCATAATGGAAGGTAATCAGGATTAGATTAGATTCGATTATAAGGGGAAAATATACAGATAGAAAAAAGATACATGCAGTATACTGCTATCTACTATAATACCAGCCATGATGTTTAGTAAAAGGTACCACAGAGCACTGGGAAATCATCTACCTGGTGGTGTGAGAGGCACAGGAGCGTCCCCAAATCCAGCTGCAGGAGCGGGGCAGGCGGGTGTGGGGGACGAGCCTGTGCCGTTGACAGAGGGCTGCAGACCCAGGGGTCCTGGGCTGGCCATGGCCGCCAGAGGGACTCCGGGAGAGAGGCCAGGACCAGCCAGGGGTGCTGAGGTCTGTACTTTTACTTGAGCCATGCTCTATTCCTGCAACAAGAAAAGCATAATGGAAGATTTCGAGAATAGACGTTTGCCGTCAGAGGCGGTCCCAAGGAGAAGACACATCACCGTGGCATTTGGGGCACCTGTAAACACGCAGGGATTGCACATGGACAATCTCGCATACTATATGTCAGCACAGACGTTAAAAGGGAGAGGCGCTTGGCGTCGCGCACATTTTGATGCCCCGGCGGCCGCTTGCACGCAGACAATGAAGCTTTATTTGAAGAAGCTTTGCTCATGTTACTGCAGCTAAGCTCCCCCCGGAAAAATGGGAGAATCCAGACCTGCGACAATGGACGTTCACTTTCACTCGTTTTTTTCCCCAGACAAAGGTGAGGTAAATATCCTTCTGTATGATGTAACAGTAGGACCCGCGGGCTATGTACTAAGTTCGGTACAAATGATTACTCTGCGCTTTCCAGTTCCATACAGCTCATTACGGTAACGGAAGAATGGGGGTATGCGAGTTTTAAAAAGACCAGGGTGCCTTTGCTCCGAGTGAAAGGTCTTGTGATTGTCATTCTGTTGTAGATAAGCACACATGCTGCAGTGGTAAAAATATTCCATTCCTAACAGTCGCTTCTGTTAGGCTGCTCTTTTTGTATGTGCGCGCGCTACGGACGTTGATACCAGACGGTCGTGAACGCCAGTTACTTTATTCGGGAGACCATTTTTATGCAGTTTAAATTATAAATTTAAACTAAAGACACTATTGGGAACAGATGCTAGCTAGCTAGGGTGTTTTTTTATGTTTTGGTGACATAAAATCTGATTTTAATATAGACATTACAGCAGGGGTGTCCAAACTTTTTCCACCGAGAGTCACATAGTGAAAAATAAAAGCATGCAAGGGTCACTTTGATACTTTATAAAGCAACACATGTTGATATGCTAAGAAGTTCGATATGCATTTCAAGACAACGGCATTTCCGCTTTGTCAGGGAGGCTAAAATGGCTGCTATTAGCATCAACGTCAGTCTTTTTAATCTTTGTCAAATTCCTGTCATATTATGACGTTATTCCATTAATATTTTGACTTTATTCTCCGATTCTAACTTTTTTTCCCCACCTAATTTTGCAAAAACTCATTAGAATACATCGTTATTCTCTTAAAATTAGGTCTTTTTCCAGCTATTGCAACTTTCATCTTGGAATTATGACTTTATTCCCATATTTTGACTTTATTCTCATAACCTAATTTGACAAAAAATACAAATTTGCTGTTTGTTTTTCAAAAAATGACTTAAAAAAAATGCTTTATGCTACTAAAATGATGCTATTCCAGAAGTGACATATATTTTTCTCATTAGATTATTTTGCCCCTTAATATTTTGACTTTATTGTAGTGTAATTACTGTAGATTTTTGCAGGGTTTTTTTTGTTAAATTATCATTTTCGAATGTGGTGAACAAAAAGACCCCAGGGAACACTTGAGACACCCCTGAATTCCCCAAGTACTCCAATTATACTCCAATATAAGACATCATGATGAGTCAAGTAGTCATTTCAGCACTTCAGCTGCAATCTCTATGTCCTATAGATCTATGCATTAGTAGATCTATGCATTAGTACACTGCAGTTAGCAAACACTGGACTGGACCAAATACATTTCTGTCATTTGCTGCACTTCCGACTCATGGTGCACACGATTGACTCGCACATCATTTCTTGCCTCAAAAATGGGAATGGGTGTTAGGTTGCAGCCTGCATGACTGCTGCGCCTGGTCCACTTTAGCCGGAAGCTAACGTTTCCATGAAGAAAAGCAGCGTTTCCTTTGCGTGGCAGCCCTCCAAAACAAACGGGCATGTCGTGCAAGGAGGCCGTGAAGAGAAGGGCATGTCTAAAAAGCCGTACGTTCCCAACTAGCGGACATAATGTCCATAATGTCACGGAGCGTTGCTTTAAAGCTCATCATGGCAGGTCGGCCGAGCGCCCTTCTTGCTAGCATCACCACAGCTCCATCTATACAAGATCGGGGTCTCGGCTCTGTTAAGTGCATCTCGACGGCGTAGCGAACATAGCGAACAACCCAGAGACTATTCTGACAAGCCTTGACAAATATTTTGAGCCATTTTGTTTACCTTTGTCGCGGGCCAGACCCCAGTAACACCTCCAACATTGGCAAACACTAAAGAGAACTGGACGGCAGTTGAATCATACCATCTTATACGCGGGGGTCAAAGACGTGCAAAAAACGTCAAATCGCAAGTATAATGTGATTAATAGTATGCTTTATGTACGGGGGGTAATGTATATAAATGACATTAAACGTTTCATATTGCTGTCATGAGGCGGTGAGAGACTGAGGCGAGTATTGAATGAATCAGACACCCCCCACCGGTGACAGGAATGGATCAGTCCAGGTTTTCCTCTTCAGCAGCTTGGATTCAGTTATTTACATTTCCTGATAAACTTTGTTTGAATTAAATATTGACTTTAATCACCTGAAAGGTTAAAAGGCTATGTTTTTTCAAGCTCAAATCTGACATTTAGCTCAGGCAATTTCAAAAAAACAAAACGTTTTGAAGTATGTACGGAATAGGCCAAGTAGCTTATATTTACGTACACTGATTTCCCAAAACGTCCCTCAAGGATGCGGAAGTCAGTCAGTTTCCATGGCAACTGTCTCAAGGGCGACCCTGAAGCGCCGGCTCAAACAAATTTATGAATCAAAACCGATTCATATCACCAATTAACTGTGCACACTAGTTAAACAAGTGAATCTTTGATTTTATTATCGATTATGAAAATGCACAGGCACCTAATACAGAGAGCTTGAACATCCCAGAACATATTTCTTTTTATTTCGAATATAAATAAACCCTCATTGGTTTTATTCACTCAAAACAGCCTGCAAACTAGGGGGTTCATACAAAAAATAAAAATAAATTAAAATAAAATGATCTGGGTAACTTATTGTCCTGCAAGTTCTGCTTATGGCTGCTTTTTTTAAATAAACACAATCATTCCAGTACCATGATGTTTCTGACTTGTACAGCAGGCTAGAACATTCCTAATAAAAACATAGGGTACTATGGATGTATCTGACATAGTGGTGTCATGTGGTCATCTTTACAAGTGAAATCTTCAGAAAGAAAAAAGTAACAAAGATGTAAAATTCAAGTATCTTATTGGTGTCTTTCGGAATATTGATAACCGTTTCAACGACAAAGCCCCTAGGAGTGCTTTAGTTGTGCCAAGAATTGCAGGCATTGCAATTTTTGACGCATTTCAGCAAACAAGTTTAAAAAACGCATGCAATCCCACTGGAAACTACTCAGTATTTTTATAGTTTGCTTTGTTTACGACTGTACACGTCCTAATTAGCAAAAGAAATCATTCCCAATTCATTCAAGCACTCCGGAATTAAACATTTATATATGTGTACATACACACACACCAGCTCCAGACATGTTATTTTACAACATAACAGTCTCTTTTGGTGAAAATAGTTAAAACATCTGATAGGTAACTTTTTTTAATGATTTTTTTAGAGGCATTCTCTTTATTGAAAAAGTACCTGAGCCATAACTCTGACCAGGCAGAATCACAAAGCCTTGCTGTCTTTCTCCTATACATAAAGACTCATTTCTGTCGCTCTCCACCTTTGCCAAAAGATTTAAATACAACACACAAAAATAATATATTATATCCCCCCCAAAAAAGATAGCGAGTCATCAAAATGGGCCCTACTCCCACAAACAGTACAAAAGCATCATACTTAAAAGAAAAAAAAGCAACATTCTTTAAATGGAAGCGAGGCCCTTGCTTTTATGTTGAAGGCTGGACATGTGGAAACTACGCCAGTAGAGCTAAACAAGGGTGGTGTTGCAAACTAGAACCAATGAGTGGGGGGTCTGCTTACAGTGTTGGGAATGATGTCATGACAGTGCCTCTACATACTCTCACAGTGCATATAATAATAATAATAATAATTAAAAAAGAAGCAATTCATGATGGTCAGGTCCTTTCCAGAAATCCGTTAGTTTTGAAGAATTCCTTTGTAGTCCCAAGCATGCGGCCGTCGGTTGGTTATTATTGCACAACACAAGGACCTTTGACTGCATTCACGCGCGCACACAAAAAAAAATAACCACAATAAAAATAGGAAATACACTAAAAGTCCTCGGTATGTACTGCATTGCTATCCACCAAAAAAGGATCCATCTTGGGTGCATCTAAACCTTCCGCTTGTGTGTTTCCGCTCTTCCAACTAAAACATGCATCAAACTGCCCGGCAAGGGGAAGGGGGGTGGGGGGGGCTCCGGCGCGTGGTGTCCATTGTTCCAGTCAAAGGTCAGAGTTCAGAGACTGAATGATTAAAAAGTGCTTCACATAGGTCAGTAGGACTTCTTTCTTCTGGGACTCGTTAGAAACTTGGTACATTAGCAAGTGTCATCTGGGAAAGGAAGAACACGGTGTGGGTGATTTGTCATTCCAAGCCTTTCAAGGTGATGGCCCCTGTGGGAATATACTCACCGTGATACCACCATTTTGTCTTCTTTGGATTTTTGTTACACGTTCTTACATAAAAGGAGTTGTCGGGTGGTCGTCTCTGCAGGAGAAGCATGTGCTTGAGTTCACACCGCGCACAGCGTGCAATTAATCAAACTAATTAACTGCATCCAGGGATGGGCATCACAAATTGGGGCATTAATCACTTTTCAATAGAGTGGAGTTTGACCAGTCTCATTTGGATCTACAAGGGTATGGTACGTCTAAAACAGGGGTGTCCTAACTTTTCCCACCAAGGGCCGCATACATCAACCCCTTGTAGATTTTACTTCCAAGATGTGCTGTGGGCCAATAAAAACACCCAAAAGCACACCCTTGGAGACCAGATGGGATAGTACTGTGTGGAGACTACCAGCAGGGGGTGCTGTTCATTTATCAAATCTAAAGAGAACATAAACAGGAAGAGGAAAGATGGGGCAGGAAAATCTCTTGATTGTTGAAATAGCATATTTAGAACAGTATTATAGTATTATAGTACTACTATTATAGTAGTATAGTATCAATGTAAGTACGAATTGTAGGAAATATTTTTGTTGTTGACAATATATTGTATTGACCAAAATTAAAAAACGTGTAAAAAAAAAAAAAAGATGTGTTGTTATATTCGGGCAAATTAGTGGTGGCAAATAACTTCTCTTTTTTTTTTTTTTTTAAAAGGGTCTTGAAAAGGAGGGTTTGTCTCTTTTTTGGTATCATGCCCATCCCTAAATACACCTCTTCCTGTCTTTGTAGAGGTTCCTTACCTTTTCTTTGCAGCTGGACAACATGCTAATAATGCTAAGACAAACAGATTGCACTGAGAGGGCTGGTGACCAGTCTTCCGTCAGGATGGACAGACAGATGTGACCGTTGCTATACACGTGAGGGTGGACAGGTATATTCTCCCCCGTGAACATTACCTGCAACAGTGACACGGAATGACACGGGAGTCGTTTAGAAAGGACACACGTTGATCCTATTTACTGTCCCAACAGCCCATTCACTAAGTTTAGGTGGCCACGCTAAAGCGTGACGTAAGATCATTGTGCTAATCCTTTCAAACACGCCTTTTCATTCCTCCCAGAATGCATGCTGAGTGATGCCAGAGGCCTGCTACCCGACACCAACACTCCAAATAGTTTTATTGACATTAAAAAGCAATTGCATGGTGTCTTACCTGAGGTGAATCAAAAGGGTATCGACTACTAAATTTGAAGAGCAGCTGAAATCTTTCTCCTTCGTACAGTGTGCCGGGGGCTCCCTCCATGTCTACAATCCACCTGAAGAAAGCCTCAGCGTTAAATAAAGACAAAGTAGGTAACATACAGTCTGTTTATTTTAAACACAACACAGAAACATGGTATAGCAAGGAAGATGAATAAAGTACATGAATAAGAACAGCCTGCTCGCAACGCAATTCAAAGCACTAAGGAGACGGCAAACGGGGTCATTGATGGAAGCATGATAATCTATAACCTAATTTCTTCCAGGAGAGTGAAGCAGATAGGACACTGAGAACTTGTGGCTGTTTGGGTTTATAGCCGCTGGGTCTCTTTCTGCACAAGCATTCAGGCCATGTGCCAGATCAGGTCAGGCCTAATGTTCAGAGTGTGTGTAAGGAGCTCCAGGAGGCAAACGCTAGAAGCCAGGCCAGAAGCGCGGTAGCTAGCCAGCATCTGTATTATGCTTCCGCAACACCCAATCCTTAATGCAGTGGAAGCAGGCAAAGAGTCCGCGAGCACTTTACAATCAGGGACACAACATTAGAGTAGTTGATGAGGAACGAACCTACCTAGCTCTAACTTAGCTTGATGGCCCATTCAACAATGCTTGAAGCTTTAAGCAATGTCCACAAGGGACAAACAGAGTCAATTAACAAAGGTCAATTTCCGAACAAGACAGACATGTCCATGCGGGCAAAACCAAAGTACTGCTGTAAGTGTAGTGTCTTATTTGAGTCTGTTTAGAATCTTTGAAACACTTGTGTGCCAGTTAGGAATGTCATAGTGTTACTTTGAACATTGTCTGCAAGAGTTTATGGCGGCAAACCTGGATACTTTAATAGATGACCTTTAGAAATGCTTCAATGATGCACGGAGAGGTAAAACGTTTGAAATACGTGTGCCAGTCCAGTGAAGCATATAAAAAAAGGAGGGGGACAAAGCGAGCATATACTCCAAGTAGGAGTTGCCTTGTTTGAACTGTATCGCCCTTTTTAAAGCCAAGCCATCTGCTTTATCATATTGTAAACCACAAGACCATGGCGGTGTTCTCCAAACAAACAAGAACCTTATCTCAGTCACACACAAAACCGCAATGCATGCATTTTGCCGTGTTTGTTTCAATGAAGAATTATCTTGACCTTCTGGCCACAAAAAGAACACTTTTGCTACTCCAAAAAGGGAAGTTCCTGCCTAACAAGGTCCACCCCATCTCAAAAGTGTTTTTTTTTTGTTGTTTTTTTTTAAATTAAGGTTGGGAGGCACGCCCATGCCTGCCATGTCAAACCTGGGATGCATGTTAAACAGGGAAGGCAGCAGAACTGGTTGGAATACTTCATCTGCAAAACACAAAACATTTCAGCCCGAGTGTGATGTCGTCACGGAATAAAGCTCTCCAAAGCTTTAACATGACTCAGTAAGGAAACACAAATTTGTGTCACGAAACTCTTGAGCATTTAACTGTTAAGTTAATGACGCACAGCTAATGACAACAAAGTGTTCAATATTTAGATAGATCAAGGTTGCAGCTCGAACATTTTATTGGTTATTTTACTGCCAACAATCTTCAGATTAATAGACTCTTGCTTGTTTTGTGGTTATTTCAACCTCAGCTGTTTGGTTCGTAATTACAAGACATGCTCGAGAAATATAGTTCCACTCCGCAGTTGTGGCGGAAGAATACACCGAGGACAAACCACAAAATCCCCGCTCTCCCTTGCCAACCTCCCGCCCTTCATCCTGTCTCCAAAGTGCAAGGTCGATGCTCCCAATGACAGTGCGCCAAAGAAAAGGAAAGCCACCTTTTTACAAGTTGACAATGCAAAAATGCTCGGAAAGGAACACTAAGCCGCTTGACCACCGCAACCATCAATAAGAATAAAGACGATATCCTTGAACATGTTCAAGGATGAGGTCCTGCGAAATCCTAACTGAACTTTTATGTCCTTTGTGTTCAGTGGTGTGTGAGTGAATTAGGTGTTACTACAGGACGGGACAGAACTTGTTTAAACATTTTTTTAAACTTGCCAATCGTGATTGACATTTTCCCCCAAAATCTTGAATAGATTTGAGCACATGTAAATGACAAGGGTACTTACTGCGTTATGGTGTTCTGTACACTTTTCTCATTAAGCGTCATTCCTGGGGGTGGATCATTTTGCAGGGCTAATAATTCCTTTTGTAGCCTTTTCTGTACAATGCAAACATTGAAATATTAGAAGTGAAAAAGAGCAAATCGACAAAAAAGTCACATCATTCATCATTTGAATAAGACATTTCATTCCCATTTAGCTTGACACATTCTGTTCCGGAATGAGAGTTCAAGTTTGATGAGTAAGGAAATGGTAGCTAGCTAAACATCATCCCCAAAGATTTTCCTCATTTTAGCGATTAATTACGTTTGTTTTACTAATTAAAACACGTGCTTTAATTGATAATTCACCACATACGAGCATTGCCAGTGTGTCCTTTAATGGGTCAACTCTTTCCGTGTGGAAGCGATGCACCTGTTCAGCTCAAGAGGATACTGGAACAGGTCAACCGCCTCACAAGCTAACTCAAGCGAGCAGCAACCGGAATAAGCACTCAAATTAAACGTGTTACACCATATTTGCTGCGGTATTGGAGTGTTAGCAGGAAGACAACATCGTCCGTAATGAATGTTTGAGCCCCGGCTAACTGGTTTGTCCGCTAGCCGTATGTGGTGTTGATGATGAAGATGATGATGACATGCTAACGTTGGTACTAATGCTAGCAAAAGCCATAGTCTACTGTTTACGTCGACATGTCGCCGTGTTTACACTCACATCACGGCGACTTCGAACGAAAGCCGTGAAGTGTCCATGACGCCGCGTGTGAATAAGAGGACCGAAAGCGTGTGGACTAAAGCAGGTAGGTGATATACTTGCGACGGATGTCATTTGTGCTCTTACCTGCATCGACGCCATGATGGAAGCCCCTCCCGCCCCCACGCACCAGCGCACAGTACAAGCGCCGGTGACGTCACCGAGTCACGTGACTTTAATACATTGTTTCCACACAATTCAGTCAACTGTGGCCAACAAAATATTCTCGTGAAATATTTCAAACCTCCAAAAATATTTTGAGCCTGTGCTATTTTGAAAATGTGAAATAATTCAGAAATATTTATAAAAAATAAATTCCTTAATATTGCCTCCTTTTCATTTTCTTCTAATTTGAAACTTGAACAGGTAAGACACTTTATTTATAATGTCTCTGTTTAATTTATTTCTTTGAAAAATACAATACCAATTATGTTCCTATGTGGAAGAGCTGCAATCCTGTGAGAAATGTTGCACTTCAAGCCATTAAATTAAGGAAGCAAATATAAACAAATGTACTAAAAACAATTAAAGTCCCAGTGAGCTCAGCACAGCAATTACCTTTTTTGCCACATCAGGAAGGAAGTGTGATTGTTCCAATCCAAGTATGTGCAGCTTTTATATATGCTATTATATATTCACAGCTGTAATTTCAATTGACTTACTCTGAGAAGATGACTGGAACCTTTCAACCTTTCACATTGAATCTGATCAGTTGTTTAATAAACTTTTCTCATTTGGTGCTTCAAGAATTCCTGAATTGCTACATTTGGAGTATGAAGACTTGACAAATAATGTACACTCCATCCAAACATGTCTTTAATAAGACTGGGGGCAGGGAAGAAACGCGGTAGAAGAGACACTTTTGTCACATTCCGGGGAAGCAATGCAGCCTGCCGTTAGTCATACATTATATTAAAACAAAATCCTTTAATACTCAAAACAATGACTGATATCCTGATGCAAAAACAACATGGTTTCTTTTTTTATGGCAAAACAAGTTAAATAGTCAAAACCATCTAAAAGTGTTATCGGCTACTGCATTTAACTCAGCAACTTTAGCAATCCAGGAAGTTAGCCGCCATGAGCAGTTCCAGTGCAATCTCCGGAGCAATGGGGAATTCTGGGATTTCTGTGGAGCTGTTGGTGTAGCGGACCTTGTAGGTGAAGTACATGCAGACCTTGGAAAGGACATGAGAGGGGATCTCCCTGAAGTTGACTTCGTTAGTTTCGTTCTCAGCAAACTGACCTGGGCGGGAAGAAGGGAAGGGTGTTACGGGTGATAATTCTACATATCAGCCTATAACACAAAATTATTCACTCTCAGGTTGCTGAAAGGTCCTGAAAGGCAACATGATTCCATTCTCCAATTACAGCTACTTTAGCAACCACAACATGGCTTTTCTGTAAACACTGCGTGGTGTCTTATGGGTCCACTATTATGCAAAAATGCCCTTTTAATGAAGTTATATCATAATACAATATGTGTTCCCAAAGCCGCCTACACTGCTAATTAACTTGTGGACCTCATTGCCTGTTCAAATGGCAGTGCGCCAAAGAAAAGGAAAGTGAAAAGGATCATGAAACACTCTTGGAAGAGACACGCCCACCAATATTGGCAGCTCTATTGGTTCCAATTGCTCAACTGTCATGACAGTCATTCATGAATAATATAATTCAATGCTAACATTTTTCTCTTTTACTACTGTTCCATTTAATCCTTTATTGCTGTATTTTGATGTATTTAATGTGTACAGTGTGAGTGATGTTTGTGTTTTAGGTAGAAGTTCCACCACTACAATTCAACTTATGCCACAGTCTAGCAACATAAAACGTTTGTAACCACGGGTGCATGGTTTATTTGTGCAACATGCATGTTAGGCTTTCTGGAGACTTAATTGCCCATAGACGTTAATTTTGATGAGTTGTATGTCTCTGGCGACCAGCGTAAAGTAAGTTAGGATGGCTTCAGGTCACCTGTGACCCACATGAGGACAAGCATAATAAAAAATGGATTGAGGGATGATCTGAACCACTCACCTGGACCACTCAGCATGGCCTTGATAGTCCCGGACGTCAGAGCGTGTTCTCTTTTCACAATGAACTCGTGGCCATCTGAAGAAATCAACTTCACATACATGGCTTCTGGTCCCTCACAGCCGCCATAGGTCCTTTCTTCACCATCTGCGAGATACCAACAAAAAGTGAGAAGTGCCAAAGTGGATATGGGCACTGTGTACTCAATATAACACTTCACTACTTACCCATTCTGATACAGTTGTTCTGTTCCTAATGAGAATGATCAGATGACAGCATGAGAGTTAAAAGAGGGCATTCTTAAGTTGCAGGCAATGTTGTTAATGCAGCAGCGAAAAGGAGTGGTGTGTATTGAGATGCTCATTCAGTTAAATGAGCCCTTTAAATGCATTTACAACTAACAATAGTGCCCGCTAACGCAACCAGACACAAGCAGGCTAACAAAACGACGCGTATTTCGTTTGTAGTGTAAATTAATATTGTCAATGAACCCATGCGTGGATAATTCTATTAAAAAAAGACACAAAACCTCGCCGCAGTTCGTGTTAGCTGGCTCATGCTCCATTGCTAAGAGTGCTAACAGGCTAGCACCGCAAGCTAACGCCGCGTTGATTGTATACCCTTAAAAAGTTGCGTTCAAAGCTCAAACGTCAAATTATCCAGAACAGACACTAAATGTAATAATAAAAAATACAAAATAAAAACATTGGACTGTTTCTTACCACTGGTCTGCGGACTGGAGGGGCTACAGCGCTATAGCTAACGTTAACAGCCGGGATGTTGACAACCGGAAGTTACCGTGTGTACGACCGGTAAAATGTTCCGTAGTGTTCCATTCCCAGCAAACTATGTTCCAACTTATGATTTAAACGAGAAATTCAAATAATTAAATTACCATTCTGTTATTATAATAAATGACATAACCGTAGTGCAATGTGTGCTCGTATATCCCGAATTTGGAATCATGTTCAATTCTTCCGCTGTCAAGATGTAGGAACCAAAAACAACAACAACAACAACAACAACAGTGCAGCACTGGTGATATTTTTATTTTTAGCGATTGCATGCACTCAATACAGTGATCTCGCAGCATAGGCTTACCTCAAGTGCAATGTTGGTTTATCTCATTGCCTGTGTGGTTGCCCGGGTGAACCCAGCCATGGTATTTTGACGCTTTGACGTCAACAATACACGTTCTCTTTGATTGGGTGTGATGGGAATCGTCAAATGTATTTATAGTATATTCATTCAATCACCTGTCCATTGTAAACAAACACATCAAATAAACAGGGAGACTGTCTTTGTTTTGCTTTCCATCTGAACTAGATTCATATCGAAGCAGAAATCAATCACTTTCATATTTTTTAATAATTAAAATCTGAATATTTCCCAATATATCCACTGCTATTCGATCCCGTGTGAGGCGAAGCACTTTCTTATATAACCTGTTATATATATCATACAGCACGAATTACATATCGTATGCACATTAAATTACTGTATATTTCGATAATGTAAAAATGCGTGTGTTTTTATGGAAATTCAATGTTTTAAAAAATCCGTCCAAATAGTTTCCGAATCCCTCACGTAGGTCCAGCTCGTGTCACGTGACTGTACCTGATAATACCTGATTGGCTGGCTGTGAGACACAACCAATAGATTCTTTTATTTTCCCGGAAGTGTATATGTCAATTTTGAACCATCAAATGTATATGTACTGATGATTTTTTTGCACTGTATTTTAATATAGTGGCTTTCAAAACACGCATTTTGCTTACAATCATTTACATAAAGTCTGCGTCTGAATAAAACCTTGGTTACGAAGAAAAAAATTAAACTTCATGATTCGTGTTTATGACACAGTATAGTACGTTCTATTGCACTGCACATCTTGTCCTGTAGAGGGCGCCTGTGTTGCAGAATAGTCTTCTCTGGGCTGCTGAGGCCATGATGGTGTGCAGCAGGTGCTCTTTGACTGTGACATTTTGCAGGCCCATAAATCTACAATTAACCATAGAATGTGTGAGTTAGTAATTACTAAATCGGACCAGCTGTGGTGCTATTTGTGTAGGTGTACTTTATGATGCTATCTGATCAACGGCTATCAATAAAGTTTTATCTAATCTAATCTGAGAAGTGGTTTCGAGCACACTCAGGTTGAAGACGTCGACGTGGCCTGGTGAAAAAGTGATGAGTGGTGAAACGCGACGCTCCTGACACTCAAGATAGTCGACGGAGTCGTCTTCTTGTGAAACAAAGTCGCTCCAAAATAAAGAGCGCTGACCTGCTATGTGACTGTACAGTAAGGCCGGCCTTTTACAGACTGTTCCAGAAAGTTGCGCTGACCGTGACGCACACACGTACACGCAGTGAAAACAATCAGTGACCTTCCAGTCCCCCCCATTACACCATTAGTGCTTCTGATCCGAGCAGGCGGGTGGCGGCGGACGCTTTCATGTCTCCCTGATATGACCCCGCCCCGCTGCAGCTGCTCTGTGATCTATTTTAGAGGCGCTGTACAACAAGACACACACACACACACACAATACATGCAACATCTCTTGTCATGCCAAGTAGTATCCTCCCTCCCTTTGACATCATTAACATTCTTACAATGTCTGCCTTGCCTGACATTTATATAATAACCACCACTTGACCTCCTTATCCGACATCCTTAGAACACACACATCACTATGATTTAGCACCTATAGTTCATGGAGGGTGATGAAAGAACAGGAAGTACCACCGCCATGATGCAGGGTGGACCAGTCGGCTCCTTTGATGCACCTTTTTCCAGATGCTCACCAACATGCAACACAGTCAATCAGTGATGTTTTTCTGTCCTATGATATACTGTAAAATCATACCGTAGTAAAAATATACTATCATAGAACTTTACAATGTACAATGCAAAATAAATGAAAGTTTAGACAATGTAGAAGTCAAGCTTTGAGTTCATATGGGGTGCTCCACTGTGGCAAAACCACCTTTATTGAGTGGGACACATGTCAACACACAGGATAAATAAAAAATATGAAGGCCACAGAGGCTCGGATAAATAAACCAGGTCAGAACTGAAGTGGTGATCTGCAAGGGGGAGGTTGGGGGACGATGGGGGAGACATGTCTCCGGGCATTTCTTCAGTGAAAAGAAGCAAAGGCCTGTCACCATGCATCAGAAAGCCACGGCCCCTGCAGCCTCAGTCGCTCCGACCTGCTCCTGAAATGTTGATCATGCTAAACTATGCTAACCACTCCTCATGAAGAAAGGCATAAAAAAAAGCCAGTTGGACGTCTTTACTCCACACGTCAGCGGGCATCAAATGGCAAAAAAAAAAAAAAAAAGACACAAGCAGATGTGACAACCACTTAGCAACGATAGCCGTAGGCCACTGCACCGCACCGCTCGTTAACGACGACCTTTTTCTCTACTGGAAAAAAACCTCCCCATCACAGCCTCAGTCCAGTATTTTTATTTAAAAACAACATGAAACATGCTTATGCAACTATAACAGATGAGGCCATGCTAAGCTAAGCTAGCTATGCCGGGCATGGAAAGCGGATCTGGTTCATACTGATGTCTTTGCATGTGTGATGGGGGCAGGGGAGCGGGGGGCATGGGGCAAAACGAGCACTGCTTACCAGACAAATTCCAGCTTTAGCACAAGTTGCATCTTAGCTTCCATTTCATACTAAAAGTGTGGCTTAACTGCAGAGAGTACCAGGCATCTACTAACTTGAGTATTTCTTCTATAATATCAATGATTTAACACACACACACATTTACAGTATATTTGTCTTTTTTACGGCGTTTGTAGGAGTGGAGGCCACAATGTGAGGAATCATGGTACACGATTTATACTATGTAGTGAATATATGGGGGTTCCTACTGTCCTGCTGGTAGCCTGCCCCCCATGACCGGGGCCGTCATCCCAACGTGCTAAACGGCCTCTTTGATGACACTGAAGACAGACAGGGTTTCAGTTTATATTCGTCTCGGAGAGTGCGCCCAAAACTCGGCGGGCACGCCGCACCATATGAGAATAGCAACAGGGACATTTAATACTGTTACTGACAAATAAGGCGTCACCGCCATGTTTTACAAGGCAGTGCTGCAAGGAAAGACCCAAATATTGCGCTAAAAATGAGACACCTGCCTGATCTGACGCCTCCAACCCCCGGAGACCTCGTTATGAGAAAGTCACCGCGAGGTCATACTGTCTTGGTCGTGTACACGCAGATTAGCAACTACAGGAGAGAGCCACAAGTCCACTCTGGAATGGAATTGAAAACATTTAACAAGAGAGGCAATCAATTGACACTTGGTTCTTGCAGCCACAAAAGTATTCACAGGACCTCCTCCTCCACATCTTACACCTTTGCTTACTGAGGAGTCCACACACAAACGCCCGTCATAGCAGCATGAAACACAACTGCAAAAATAATATCGATTCTCCGCTTGGGCATCTCTGTGTGGAGTTTGAATGTTCTCCTCCCACATTCCAAAAACAAATTAGCCACTCCAAATTGTCCATAGGTATGAATTTGAGTGTGAATGGTTGTTTGTCTATACTTGAGGCACCCCGCCTCAAGTGTGCTGGGATAGGCTCCAGCATACCTGTGACCCTTGTGAGGATAAGCGGTGTAGAAGATGGATGGATGAATGAATAATTGGTACCAGTAGAGTTTTGAATTTATTTGACAGAATTCTGGGATTCTTTCTTATTGTTTTTATTAAAAAACAAAACTTTTAGAAATTAAAAGGAAATAAAATTCAAAACTAAAGCTTATTTTGCAATATAGAAAAAAAATTAACATTGTGGCTTAATTTTGTGAAAAAGACCTTGCAAGATAGAATGATTAAATAATTATTTTTAAAAAATATTAATTGGTAAATTTGAATTTATTTGGAATTTTTCTCTAAATTTAATTGACACCATGTTTCTTTCTAATTTAAAAATTTTAATTGTTTAAAATAAATTAGTTTTAACATTTACAGCATTATCAAATCATTATCAAAAAATATTTAATTGAATATAATTGACGGGATTTATTAAATTAAAAAATTACAAATAAAAAGTGTTTTGAAAATAAATTAAAAGCTAAAATAAATTACATTCATGCAATGCAAAGAGTGTATAGCAGTAGTTTACATACATATATATAAAAGGAAAGTATATCATATTGATATATCATTATCATGACCTTTTTGAAAAAGTTATTTAAGTATTCGGAGGCACAGAACATTAACTTTGCAAGCATGACCAAATCCACACACAAAAACAAATCCCATTTAACAAGGCATAACTTTCTTTTTAATTGTTATACACATAAACTCGTCTCCAAAAAAAAAAAACAAATCGATGGGGTCAAATGAGCCTTGTGATATTAAAAGTCCATCATTTTGCAAAAATACTCAAACAGGTAACATCTATCTGCATCGTTTCACATCATACGGTACAACCAAATAGAATCTTTTCTTCCAAACATTAGAATATGTGCATTACGTTACCAATTACAACTTCTAGCCACTGTTAAAATACAGGTGTGCAAATTGTTAGAAAAATACCCATACTCATACCAGATTCTGTATTGTACTCTGTAAAAATCTTTAGAAATACTATACAATTCTCTCAATATAAACGTCTCCAAAAAAAAAAACAATTAAACCCTCCAAAAGTCACAAAGACCAAAAAAAAAGGAGGAGTGTGTCTCAAAGAAAAAATAAATAAAGATAATTGATGCTGTTTTATAAGAAGCAAGCTAACTGACTGACTGGCTGACCCTGTTTTGAATATTTTAGTCATTTTATTCCAACAGCATCATTGCTAAATGTACATCAGTTCAATTCGGACTTTGCAGGGGTGTTTTAGCGACACCACGCAAGATTAAAGCCCTTTTTAATCCCCTTGAATAATAATCAATTAGTCCATGAATGCTGTGGAATTGATTCAACCGAGTGCACTACCAGCTGCAGCCAGTAGCGGTGCTGTTGAGTCCACGCAACGAGCAACCCCTGTGGGGAAATAAACTTTAAAATGAAAAATACAAATATTAATAAGAAATGCACGATTTATCTTTTTTTTTATTTTTAGAAAGAGATGCTGATAACCTCTCAAGACCGATATGGTACCGATTACTTTTTTTTATCTACTTTTTTGGACGTCATGACATCATGACGTCACTACTGTCAGGAGAACCAGAGTATATAGGGGAGGGAGCTACCTTCTGTGGCCCAGCAAGGTGCACTGTTTTCAGGCACAGGCTCTGAGCAGCCAGGGTGTCGCCACGGAGGTGTCGCCACATTTCAAATATTGCACCGCTGGCGTTTCAGGTGGCTGTTGAGTATTTTTTTCTTCATAAATACTTCCTCTTAAAGTCAATATTAGTTTACAAGTGAGCTCAGGGGAAGTTAGGTTATGTTATGTTAATGTCACAGCCAGGAGAAAAAGGAGCGCTTGATTTTGTTTGAATCTTGTCTCTATTTTTTGCATTCCTGGTTATCGCAGCTATTTTTAAAGGGGGCCTATTATAATAATTTTCAGGGCTTTTTGCATTGTGTTGCGCCTCCTATAGAGCAGTTACACACAATAACCCGCACAGAAAGCTATTCCACCGCCGATTGGTCACACTCCCAAGCCGAGAATTCCCAGAAACGTAGGTCGGTGTTTACCGAGTGCAGGCAACGTGCAGACCAATTGATTATCGTGCACCCCGATGAAGAATTAATAGATGAATTAATCATTGGTTTTCCCCACAGCCGATTGCGATCAGTTTTTCCAAGTGCATGACAATAAATCATAAAAAGAACCACCTTTTTTTTTCCTTTCAAAGTCAAAGAAACGCTCGCCTTAGCTGCAACAGAGACCACAAAAGAGGCAAGTCAACTCCTCAAAAAGCACGACTCAAGGTGACGAGTATCCCGCACAATATTAAGACAAGGATGGCATCGCTCAACCCCCCCCCCCCAAAAAAAAAACCCTGCTTCCTCATCTTTTCATGAGGTACACAGTCCTGTTAAAGACTTTTAAAGGCATCCCCCCCCTTCCCCCGGACCCCACAGCATCAAGCTAAAATACTGTTTGGATGCCAGGCATGCAAGCAGTGTTGGAGGACCGTGGAGACGACGAGCCCGTACATGAAGTCATTCTGATTTCAATAAATAACACGATAAGACATCACTCTGGACAGCCGGCGTCAATAAACTTCCTTTGCCAGCTGTCAATCAGCACGCTCGCTTCCTCTTCAGTCTCTTTAAAGGACAACATTTCTTTTTTTTTTGTGTTGTTTTGGCAAAATATTGAAAAAGAATAACATATTGCACTCTTATGACAATTGGTGTGAGGGGTTTTCAAAATAAGAGAAGAAAAAGGGAGATGAAAAGAAAGTTCATGCAATGAATGAGAGGGAGGCTGGTTTTGAGGATTTGGACAAACATGGAGGTAAGACTGGCGAGTGAGCGTGCTAGCACTGACAGCGTAGCAACAGGCCAGCTTCCTGGCGGGAAATTGGCGGGAAACCACTCCGCCCGTCCGCCCTCCCGCCATCCTCACCTCCGGCTCGTGATGGCAAAATAGAAAGGCAGCCGTTTGCTCCCGTCATCTTCAAAAGTGCAGCTCCGCTTTCTTCCGGCAGCAAAGTCCGTCAGGCCTCCTCTTCCTCTCCTGCCCCGCCTCGGCGCCAAATGACTCGGACTAGGATTTGATTGGTTTCTTTAAATTACCAGACACGACATTTCACCTCAGATTTTCCCCAGAGGAATTTGGCAGGGGCGGCGATTGTGACGGCGTCTCCTTGTCCGCTGTCTTCATGGAGTCACGCTGTTAACCAAACACCTCCGGCCGCCGCTCGGACTCGTTGGCGCCATTCCCCCCCCCCCAAAGGCCGGCGATGCAGCTGCATAGCTTGCCGTCTTGTCACTGTAAATACAAAGTTGGTGAAAAAAAATAAAACAAACCAAAAAATATCACATTGAAATGTTCGAGCGGGACGCTTACCTGAGAATGAGAACTATCATGTCAGAAAATGGACAAATATAATCGCAAGGCCGATATTCAACAGCATTACCATGGCAACCAGGATGGAGTTAGGACCCTGAAAAACAGCACACAAATAAAAGTTAAAAATGAAGGCCACTACAGTTAACTCTTCTGGGTTAACTGAAGCAGGGGTTGTGCAGCAGCTTGAGAAAAATAAAGACTTTTTTTTTTTCTTTTGTGGTCCGATTTATTACAAAATGTGAACATTTTCAACACAGGAAGTAAACAAACTAGCAGTAAATGTTGAGCCATGGAGAGGGGGTAAAATGAAATAAGCTCTGCTTCATCCTACTTTTTTTCAGACATGGTGATAGTTAATGCTACAACACAAGAGAGCGTGTTTGATGCCGTTTTAAGCGGTGTTTACGCAGTGAAGGGATATTTCAACGCCTGCACAGAGTTCAGTAGCAAATGTGAAAATTGTAAATATTTCATGGTGTTATATGTTGATATTATTCTTTAACTATGTCATTCTTTATATTTTTTCACACTAGAATTTAATATTAATAATATTTTATATTACAAAAATGTTTTATTTTTGCTGTTTTTTGGTTTTATTTTATTTTGTCAGCTTACACAAGACCGAAGCTTATGCATTTGTTTGAATTAAAAGTAACTTTAATAAATTTTTCGACACCTTTGGAAACATTTTAATAGGTTGTTTGACATTTTAAGGCCGTAAGGTCACATGACTGGATTTTTAAGACCCTGCAGAGTTGTCCATCGGGCTTAAGTTACACACAATACAGAGAGAAGAGGGGAATCGTACCTGTTTAAAAAATGTCCCGGTATGATAGGATAGTGAATCACACATTGGTCTACAAAGCCCGCTACTCACCGTTTCCTCCGAGCTTTCTGCAATCTCCATACTGGCTTTCTTTGTGTCAGCGAGACTCTTTGGCTTGAGGGAATCTTGCTTCCTGAGTTTCAGTTCGCCCTTGCCGTCCCGCATGGAGGCCGGTTTGGGTGTCGCGGGGCTGAAGGACCTGGATTGCGGTGGCATACGCGCCAGGGCGAGGGCGCTAGGCTCTTCCTCGGGGTCTTCCTCTGGATCAGGGGGTGGGGGGCCTTTGACGGGGGCCTTGACGTAGTAGCTGTGGTACTCGGTGTGGAGCTGGCCGTTGACCGGGATGGCAGGAGGTTGTGCAGGAGGGTTGGCGGGAGGTTGGGCAGCGGAAGGCGGGCTCGGCTGCTGAAGTTTAGCGGGTTTAGGGGGGGCCTCGATGTGCATGTGAGGACCCTTAGGGCCGTCGGGGACGGACGACCTGTCCTCTTTGCTCGGCTTCTTGCTGGAACGCTCGTCTTTGCTGCTTTTATGAGCTGATTTCTCTTCCTTGCTTATTTTACGAGCTGTTTGCTCCTCTTTGCTCGTTTTGCGGCCGTTGCTGTTGGCGAGGTGACCTTTCTTCTTGCCGGAGTGGGGCGAGGGGGGAGGTGAGCCCCCGGGACTGTTCGCCGGGGAACGAGGAGGAGTGGTACCTTTGCGATAAAAGTGGGGAGAATCTCTCGGCGAGCCGTCCTTCTTTTCAACAGGAACCTCTTTAATCTCCACCGGCTCTTTAAACTGCTGTTTTACGTAGTCTGGCCCTGCAGGAGAAACGCAGAAATACTTATTGATTTATTATAGATATTAATTATTAATAATTATATATGTTAATAATTAATAATTTATTATAAATTATTTTATAATTTTTTCTCAATATTCTATGCAACCGAGGTATTCCCAACTTCCCCATTGTTTATTCAAATTTCCATTTCCTATAATATCATATTTTCTGTGGCAGTTGTCACACTGAAAATTAATAGAAAATTTATTTGGTGCCCCCTACTGGTGCAAAAATTTCAATTTTCATTATCATAACATTCAGCTTATTCTAAAAGTCTGACATGGCTCTAGTGGTAGATTGGTCGTCTCCAAAATGGTGGTTGCTGGTTCGATCCTCAGCCCTACTTGGCCATATTTACACTTTTCTCCATTTTTACATTCCAAATTCAACCGTCTTCTCAAACACGTCGAACCAATCCAATATTAAAATATTCAGCTCATTCAGGACCATGTTGGCTGTCAATCAGGGCTGTTCTCGAAATTCCCACATTTTCTGGAATTTAATAATTTCTGCAAATTGTTTCCATTGAAGATGAATGGGCAAGCTCCATGTCGCCCCCTTTTGGTGGAAATTAACTTCACATTTAACATTACGTGTAACATTCGGAGGCGTGGCTCAGATCGTAGAGTGTCCCAACATGATGGTTGCTGGTTCGATCCTCGGTCAGTGAATAGATTAAAACATTTTTAAATTTTTTTCTGTTTTCAGAATTAATGCGCAATTTCTCCAGAAATAACTTCATCTAGAGATTATTTTTAGCAGAGTTGAAGCTATTTTTACAAAATTACAGCAGTTGGGAGCCAGACTTTTTATATTTCTTAAAAGAACACTGGAGTTTTTTTTTTTTTAGCTTTGAGAGACATATTCCTTTGCTCAAACATAACAGGAAGAACAACCCCAGCAACAACGACAAAAAAAAAAAACCCTCAAAACAAACAGTTTGGTGATGACCAAACTTTGATGAGTTGCCAGTTCTATTCTGAAATATCTTTACCTATCTCCACCGTCCAAGAACGGGCAGCGAGCGAAGGGGAGCCTGTTATCTAACTCCCTTCTGTCTCACGGGAGGATTTCAATGTGAGCTTCAAAGCATTGTTATGCTTTCTAATCAAATATTCATGACTCGACATGATATGCATGTAGACATCTAAAAAGGCATAGGCATCATATGGAGATGGGTACAGTAGATACAGTAGTCATCTTCAGGTACATTCGGTTCTTGTTTAAAATGCTTCTTAACCCGGAATGTGAATGTAAATGTCTGACTGCATGTGTGAAAACTAACACTTTATCCGTCACCTTGGACTGCCTGCTGAATTATTGTTCTACCGAGACAGCAGGCTTGAATTAGACTGATATGGACAACATTTATAATAATCATAATAATGATAATAATGACAAAGCAAATGGATATGCAGGGTTTGCAACGCGAGTGCCTCTAATATTTGCTTACGCTATTGGGTTGGAAAATGGGTTAATCCCACAGATCAATGCAGATCGATTTGATGCGACGCTAACAGGGACCTTCCCAGAATGAAAGCGTGTCCAATCGCATGTCATGCTTTTATTTCGTCGCATTGTATTCAAGCTCTGAAGTGCTTTAAGATTTATTTCCATTCTTTTTTCTGGTCATGCTGACAGACGGGTGAAAAGGGGGCTGGGATGATGGGATGAGTGGGCGTACGTCTTTGTCGGGCACAATAATTCTCCTGTACACAAGGACGTATGCACATGCAAATTAACCACTATTGAGGGGACTAGTTTACTTCAGAAAAACACGCAAATATGGAAATACACATTCTATCACAATACTACCATGGTCACTACAGGGTACAACAAGAATTATTATTTCAGGGTAATTATTACATGGAAAATGCAGCTATTTTTGCAGGTATGTAAATATTCAGGCGGCACGGCGGTCGAGTGGTTAGCGCGCAGACCTCGCAGCTAAGAGACCAGGGTTCAATTCCACCCTCGGCCATCTCTGTGTGGAGTTTGCATGTTCTCCCCATGCAACTCCGGTTTCCTCCCACATTCCAAAAACATGCTAGGTTAATTAGCCGCTCCAAATTGTCCATAGGTATGAATATGAGTGTGAATGGTTGTTTGTCTATATGTGCCCTGTGATTGGCTGGCCACCAGTCCAGGGTGTACCCCGCCTCTCACCCAAAGACAGCTGGGATAGGCTCCAGCACGCCCGCAACCCTCGTGAGGAAAAAGCGGTAGAAAATGAATGAATTAATGACTTTTCAGGCGGCACGGTGGTCTAGTGGTTAGCGCGCAGACCTCACAGCTAAGAGACCAGGGTTCAATTCCACCCTCGGCCATCTCTGTGTGGAGTTTGCATGTTCTCCCCGTGCATGCGTGGGTTTTCTCCGGGTACTCCGGTTTCCTCCCACATTCCAAAAACATGCTAGGTTAATTAGCGACTCCAAATTGTCCATAGGTATGAATGTGAGTGTGAATGGTTGTTTGTCTATATGTGCCCTGTGATTGGCCGGCCACCAGTCCAGGGTGTACCCCGCCTCTCGCCCAAAGATAGGCTCCAGCACCCCCCGCGACCCTCGTGAGGATAGGCCTTCTCTCATTTACTGACAAAACTATCTTCAAGTATCACTAAAATGGGCTGCACGTTGGTCGAGTGGTTAGCGTGTACGCCTCACAGCTAGGAGACCCGAGTTCAATTCCACCCTCGGCCATCTCTGTGTGGTTTTCACCGGGTACTCCGATTTCCTCCCACATTCCAAAAACATGCTAGGTTAATTAGCGACTCCAAATTGTCCATAGGTATGAATGTGAGTGTGAATGGTTGTTTGTCTATATGTGCCCTGTGATTGGCTGGCCACCAGTCCAGGGTGTACCCCGCCTCTCGCCCAAAGATAGGCTCCAGTACCCCCCGCGACCCTCGTGAGGAAAAGCGGTAGAAAATGAATGAATGTAAATATTCACTTCACTGCACTGCAAACCGGTGTGCCCCAGGGCTCTGTCTTGGAGCCCCTTCTCGTTATCATTTAAACTGTAAACTTGGTCACATTTTCCATACATTTAACACATTTTCTTTGGTATGCAGGTGACGACAGTCACTCTTCGATCAAAATCAAACTCAGGGATCTACACGACCTCATCATGAAAAACATATAATCAAATTATCTCATAAGCAAAATATGAATTGTATATCATGCATGCATTATTCACCAAGAATTAAGAAGATGATTTCACACTGATGATGATCCTGAAATATCCCGACAGGAGACAAAGCTCATATTTGATGTCGTTAATGTCGACCTCTTGCAGTGGAAATGTTCTCACTTGCTGCTTTTAATGCTAAACCCTCCTGGGTAGCAACCAGGGGTCTAAACCCCTCCTTGTTTGTAATTGACATTTCAGACTGGTGGCAGATTAGCACCCGCATTGGGAGTGTGTACTTCAAAAGGGAAGCCAGGGTCACGGGGAACAGAACCCTGACCTTTATGATTGGTTCACACACAGCACCCTGGAGGGGAGCGGCGAGGGTCGGGGGGTGGGAGTGGCCCCCTCGTCGTGACGTTAATTGAGCTATATTTGTTGCCGACGTGTGCTCGCCGGGCTCTAATGGAGGCATAGCTGGCATCCTTGCGCACTAAAGAGGAGTCCGCGGCGCGTCCCTTCACCTCACGGAGGGGGGGGGGGGGGGGGGGTCTGACACAGCGCAGCTGTCCCTTCCTTCAGCCCGTCATCGGAGATGAAGGGGCGGGGGGGGGGAGGCGGCCCACCGGGGATGCCGCTCCACCTTGCTTGACCCCGTCAAGGTACACTCAAGACCAACCAGGTGGAGGCATAAAGGCTTTTAGCGGACGTGAGCAGGTGCTGCTTTTTAGAGTTATGGCAGCAGCTGTCAGAGCTCAAGTTGACTTCTTGTGACTTTCAAGCGTACAACATGTGGACTGACGTTTTAGGACACAGTGTCTGTTACAGGTGGGGCCACATACTGATATTATCTCATGGTGCTCGCCCCACACCGAGCCGCTTCACACGGTGGGACTACTTATTTATATATTGAATATTTTCTGTTGTTTTTTAACTTCTAAATACGGGTTTCAACATTATTAGAGCCCTCAGGCATGAAATAACACCCCTACAGTCACCTTTATACTCCAGTTTCCCAATAACAGAAAATAAAAGAATGAATGATTGAGTCTGGTAATTTTCCCCTTAGTTTTAATTTTTATTTGCTTTACTTTTATAATGACAAGTAGTTTGTTATTAAAAAAAAGTACTAATTAAAAAAAATCACATTTATTCTAACTGAATTTCCACAAAGTAGGACTCCTTATTTATAAATATTTTCATAGTTAAAGCATAGAAAACCTGTTTACCACCTTCTTCAATGTGGTTTGTAACATTACTAGAGCTCTCTAGATATGAAATAGCACCCCTATAGTCACCTTTACACTTCTATTACCCAATATAGTTGAACGATAAGAGAAAGTAAAACATAACGTAGACTCACACATGCTTTTACTTCCTGTTATTATCTCAGCCCACACCGAGCCGCTTCATACAACGAGACTCCGTATTTATATATTGAATATTTTCTGTTGTTTTTGACCTTCTAAATACGGGTTTTTGACCTTCTAACTATGGGTTTCAACATTATTAGAGCCCTCAGGCATGAAATAACACCCCTATAGTCACCTTTATACTCCTGTTACCCAATATGGTAGACACAGCATCAGAAAATAAAGGAATGAAGGATCGAGTCTAGTAATTTTCCCCTTATTTTTAATTGTTATTTTAGTTTGTTATTTAAAAAAAATAATGTAATATTTTTTTGAAAAAATCGCATTTATTCTAAGTGAATTTCCACAAAGTAGGACTACTTATTTATAAATATTTACATAGTTAAATCATAGAAAACCTGTTTACCACCTTCTTCAATGTGGTTTATAACATTACTAGAGCTCTCTAGATAGGAAATAGCACCCCTATGGTCACCTTTTACACTTCTATTACTCAATATAGTTGTACAATAAGAGAAAATAAAACATAACGTAGACTCATACATGCTTTTACTTCCTGTTATGGACAGTTTTTTACGTCCAGTGGCTATTGTTCCATCTATGTCACATGACGTCTTGTGAATGACTTATATTTGTAATTTCAGTTAATTTTGCGATTTGTATGCTTGAAAAATGGCAGAAAAATAAGTACAAATTGCTTTCATGTGTATATTTTATGCTAACAATCGGTTATTTTAGCATGATATATCCATGGACAAGTCCCACTTACACTATTGGGTGCGTGGGTGGGTTCCTTCTAGAGTTTGGTACTTCTACAATGTCTTTCAAAGTTTGTTGTAATGTAAAAAGGGAGATATAATTCAGTGGCTATGTTCCTCTTTGAGGTGGTTGTCATATAAGCAATAAGAATAGGGGAGCCTGTTTACACTCAAACACTGCCAAAGGACAAAGCGAACCAACAATAAAGCAGGAGGCCATTCTTGGATTCTTTGGATGTTGCCCCGCCATGCACACTATGATGATGATGATGATGATGATGATGATGATGATGACATTGGCCGCTCTCTCATTCATGATCCAACTTAAAAGGCAAGGACGCTCTCGGCACATAGTGGATCACTCGCTGCGCGCCGTGGCATGGGCGCCGGTTTCCACAACACAACACACAAAGCAGGGCACAGTGTCTCTGGCCAGGGTGGTGCATCTGTGTGTGGCTTAGCGATGGGGGGGTGGGAGGGGGTCTGGGGGGGCTTGAATGAGTACCATTGTCAACGTGTTGCTCACTCACTATTTTGTGGCGCCTTCTGGCAAAGGCCCAAGGTCATCCAGCTCATAGGGCTAAATATACTGCACAGCGTAAGGGAGGGGGGCCTGTGGGGGGGGACACGCCTCCCTGGTACGCAGCAGACAACTTTGAAAACGTACGAGTACAAGGAATGGCTTTGACGTGTACACGATTCCAAGGCCCAACTTTTAGATTCTAAGCTATTTTCTTTTGCTGTTCTTTTTTTTAACTTTTCCAAATATTTCAACTTTCATATAAAATAATCTTCATTAAATGTATTTTTGTAATATTTACTTTATTCCCATCATATTAAACTTGAACTTTTTCCTTGTTAGAATGACTTATTTCTTACTTTCTCTCATTATGTGGACTATATTGGGTAATAAAGTAAAATAAAGGTGACTATAGGGGTGTTATTTCATGTCTAGAGGTCTCTAATAATGTTAAAAACTGCATTTAGAAGCTCCTAAACAGGCCTTTTCCATACTCTAACCACAGAAGTGCTCCATTTATTAATAAGGAATCCTACTTCACTTCGCTGTATCACCACAAGTGTCAAATTGACTATAGGGGTGTTATTTCATGTCTAGAGGTCTCTAATGATATTAAAAAGTGTATTTAGAAGGTGCTAAACAGGACCTTTTCTATACTCTAACTATAGAAGTACTTCACTGTGTCAGCACACGTGACTATAGGGGTGTTAGTTCATGTCTAGAGGTCTCTAGTGATATTAAAAAGTGTATTTAGAAGCTCCTAAACAGGCCTTGTCTATACTCTAACTATAGAAGTACTTCACTGTAACACCACACGTGACTATAGGGGTGTTATTTCATGTCTAGAGGTCTCTAATGTTATTAAAAAGTGTATTTCAAAGCTCCTAAACAGGACCTTTTCTATACTCTCACTATAGAAGTACTTCACTGTGTCACCACACGTGACTATAGGGGTGTTAGTTCATGTCTAGAGGTCTCTAGTGATATTAAAAACTGTATTTAGAAGCTCCTAAACAGGCCTTGTCTATACTCTAACTATAGAAGTACTTCACTGTAACACCACACGTGACTATAGGGGTGTTATTTCATGTCTAGAGGTCTCTAATGACATTAAAAAGTGTATTTCAAAGCTCCTATACAGGACCTTTTCTATACTCTCACTATAGAAGTACTTCACTGTAACACCACACGTGACTATAGGGGTGTTATTTCATGTCTAGAGGTCTCTAATGATATTAAAAAGTGTATTTAGAAGCTCCTAAACAGGCCTTGTCTATAATCTAACTATAGAAGTACTTCACTGTAACACCACACGTGACTATAGAGGTGTTATTTCATGTCTAGAGGTCTCTAATGACATTAAAAAGTGTATTTCAAAGCTCCTAAACAGGCCTTTTCTATACTCTCACTATAGAAGTACTTCACTGTATCACCACTCGTGACTATAGGGGTGTTATTTTATGTCTAGAGATCTCTAATGATATTAAAAAGTATATTTCAAAGCTCCTAAACAGGACCTTTTCTATACTCTCACTATAGAAGTACTTCACTGTATCACCACTCGTGACTATAGGGGTGTTATTTCATGTCTAGAGGTCTCTAATGATATCGAAAACTGTATTTAGAAGCCCCTTAACAGGACCTTTTCTATATTCTAATTTTTGAAGTACTTCACCGTATCACCGCAAGTGACTGTAGGGGTGTTATTTCATGTCTAGAGGTCTCTAATGATATCAAAAAGTGTATTTCGAAGCTCCTAAGCAGGACCTTTTCTATACTCTAACTACAGAAGTACTTCACTGTATCACCACATGTGACTATAGGGGTGTTATTTCATGTCTAAAGGTCTCTAATGATATTATAAAGTGTATTTAGAAGGTGCTAAACAGGCCTTTTTTATACTGTAACTATAGAATTACTTCACTGTATCACCACAAGTGACTATAGGGGTGTTATTTCACATCTAGAGGTCTCTAATGATATTAAAAAGTATATTTAGAAGGTGCTAATCAGGACCTTTTCTTTAGTTGAACTATGAAAATATTCCATTAATGGGAAGCTGTTGAAATAAGTGCTATTGAAGTGCATTCAGATAGAGATGCGTGTCTTGTATGGGATGTCAACAGGCGGTGCAGGTGTTCCTCATGTTAAACAGACCCCCGCCTTCCCTCTGACCTCGGGTTTCACCTCTGACCCGGCATCGAGCGGACTAAAAAGGTTAGCTCTTACTATTTCTGTTCCAGTCTTGCAATGAAAAAGGGGGGAAAGAGACACTAGATCCACTGTGCGATGAAAGGCCCGCATTCTTCTGCAGGAAAAAGCAATCACACATATTTTGGCAGGTTTTACAGCTCCAGATTTTAGCAGCTCCCCCCTTAGCTGTTAAGAAGTCTGAGAAAGCAGCGACAAGGCTTCCGTTCAGCATACAGTACTCGTTGGCACCAACACAGCCCCTCCGCTGTGGCGCGTTTGACTGCGATGTCAGTGCTTCAACACCAAGGCTGACACTTTTGTGCACCCTGAATCAGCTCATTAGAAACCGGCAACGTACCTTTATTTACAACCTAAAACCTCCCAAGAAAGACTTTCATTTGAGAATGTTGCTGCTAAAAAAGGAAAGTGAAGGCACGGCGTGGGTTTACTTTTTGTGCTTTCTTGTATCAGCCGCCTACGACTTTCTATGTGGATTGAATCCCTTTTAATAGCTCGAATGTGGACCGGGTGATGCCGACGGAGGTGGAAGCTTTGCTCTTCAAGGTTACCTGGTTGATAGAAGTTGGGCGCCAGCTCCCTTGCAACCGATCTGGCGATTTCGGCATCGTGCACGGCAGAGAGGGCGGCCTGGTCCGCGGCCTCGCTTTTAGTCCTGGCATGGGCCGTCCTGCAAGGAGACGATATTTACGATAAGTGGAAAGATTCATGCGCCATTTGTCCTTGTCCTCCTCACATCTCTACCTTTTTTTGGGGACACAATTTCCCCCGTGCTTCTGATATTAAATCCAAAGCCAGCGCTCAGTGGCGTCCAACCAACCTTAATCCGGTGTGAACCACTTGTGATAAATTCCTAAATGTTCCACAGGGGTAAAAAAAAAAGAGACGTCCATCATGATGGCAGCGGTACAGAGTGTTAGCAAATCCTCAGGCTAAAACCGTCACATAAACCTGGCTAGCTGTATCCCTGCCGTGCTGAAAAACGGCAAAACGAAGCAAAGTATTATGTTTTGGGATCAATGCAAGCTTAGTATTAGCGGGAAAAGGCATTCTGGGAAAGCAGAGGACCTGACCTGCTTCACAAAACTCCACAAAAACGACACTACCTACATCACCTGCATGTATTTATGTATGCATGTACAGTATGCATGATGTGCTATGACAGGAAGCACGGACAGCTGTGCCTTGACCTCCCTCATCCATCTTCCAGTCAACATGGCCTTTTCAAATCAATGCCCCCCCCCCATTTGTATCCAAGATATGCACGGCAGCTGTTTGCTTGTTCCTTGTTTTCCTTATCGCACATCCACCAATCAGCACATCAACATTTCATCTTCAACAGGAGATGCTTGCAGGTGCTCCACTTCCACAAATGTTGCATGTCACAAAAAATAGCTTTATAGACAAAATAAAATAAAAAAAAAATAGACAAAAATAAAGTCTATAAATCTGAGGACATAATGACATTGGTTTGAAAATATTAAACGTGAGCCTCATAATAAAAGTCTCCCACTGTGCTTTGGAAATGGTCATATTTACATCATATTTGTCAAATCATTTTAAAAAGTATTTTATATCACACATTAATAGTAACAACAATAAGAATACAAAATAATTTCTGGAAAAAAATATCTATCATTAGACACACAATACTGTAAATAAAATATAATGTGCTCAAATATAATACAAATAATTCATGTAAACATAACATATAGGTTTTATCATAGTAAAATCATTATTATTGTAAAAAATCTAACATTATTTTACAATACTAATGTTATATTGTATTGTTGAACTTTTGTTGTATTATATTATTGAATAAATAAATTACTAATAAAAAGAAAATATTTATAAAAATATGTCTTTATATTCATAAAAAATAATTTATAATTGAATATGAATTTAAATTATTTTTTAAATAATTGTTTTTATTTATAATGCAAATAATTAATCTGAGTTATAATAAATAGATATATGATATATTGTTTTTAGAGGTATTATTTGTGTTGGGTTTGACTAAAAAATAAGATTTTTTTGCATATTACACCTCAAAATTATCAAATATTATTAAAGGAGCTATTTGCATACTGATATAATATTGGCATACAAATGAGGAGGGAGGGGTTTCAAGTCTATGTGTGATCCCAGCGTTTCATCCTGTGCACTTTACCGATACGGATGTTTGTGCCCAATACAAATCCTTCTGTCAGAGTGACCCTAATGGACGCACGTCTCTATTTCAGGACTTGTTGGACTGAGGGATGTCCTGTTTGCGGAGGAGCGGGACTTTATTAAAATTCATGAACAGCCATATGCCGGCGGCTCGGTTTCCTCCCCAGAAATAAGTCGGTCCATGACCCAGAGACAGACGGACAGACAGACAGACAGACTGCATGGGCTCCTTGTCACCCTCTGGAGGTTCTCGCCGCTGACCAGCTGCAGATGCAAATGTAAAAATACATTTGCAGAGTATTTGGCAGCATGTGAGTGGCACGCACTTTTAACACGCAGTGCTCTAGTTGGTGCTGTGAAACATGTTGCATAGGACGGGTGTGGCTCTCCATGCTGCTGTGTTTGTATTTGCTTGGCCACTTGCTCTGCATTGAATATAAAAGGGTTACGCTAGATGCACGCTACTCACCTGCAGCAGACATGAAAGCATGGCATGAGCTCGCCACACGTGCTGCCATCAGGACATGAATGCGTCTATTTCTGAAATGTGTGAAATGTGCAAGCATGAACGCGTCGAGGACCGTGACACGTCCCTACAGGATCTTAACGTGTCCCGTAGCCCGGCCGTGCTCGTAGACTGCTCCCAGACAGGAAGTCCGCGGGTAGGAGGTGACAGGAAGAGAATGATGAAAGCGAGTGAGTCGGAAGGTGTGAAAACAGATGACGCTGGTTAGTCGTATTCCTGGCGATGGTCAGCATCCCACGGTATGGGAAGGAGGTACATCTTAAAAAGGGTGGGGTGCATGGATGGACTCTTTTACACGGCCGGAATTCCCAGACTACGTTGCTCTGGAGCGTATTTGGAAAGCTGCACATTTCTATGTTGCACAAACATCCGTATAAAGTAAAGTGCAAAGTTTGAAACTCAGTGGAATTCTACACTCTCAATGTTCCACTCATTCAGGGCATGTTGGCTAGCCATCAGGGCTTTTAAACAAAATTCATCCATTTCCTGTGACAGTTTTCTCATTAAAAATGAACAAGCAATTTCTTGGTGCCCCCTACTGGTGGAAAATTATACTACATTTTCCATAACTGGAACATTCTGCGTATTTCACATGGCTCTGGTAGCAGAGCGGTTGCTGGTTCGATCCTCATTCCCAGCATTTTCACTTTTTTTTTCTTTCCAAAAATTCACACATTTTCTATAATTGAAAATGAATGGATAATTTCAATGTCGACCCCGACTGGTGGAAATTCATTCAGTCTTTTATGTTTTTTGCGGCAAAAGAGGCGATGATGCAACTGCACAACAGAAGAGCTCATGTTTGGTGCAGATGTTAGCCTTAAAAACGTCCACAAGGTGGCAGGAGTGCATTTTATAAGAGCTCGGCGTGCATCCTTGGAGGGATCTTTTCACAAAAAGCTGTTTTTTGGACTGATATTTTGCTGAAACTTATTTTTGCTGAAACTTACCGATGTTCAACTCCTAATTACTACAGAACGGAAAAAGATCTTTCCTGTTGTATGTGAACATAGACAATAATACAATATTCTGTGTGGCTTGAAAAATCAGTCAAAATGGTCAAAAATGGCCGGTACTGATGGTTGCTGGTTCGTTCCTCATTCATTAGATTTCACCACATTTCTAGTACATTCAAGAATTCACTACATTTCAGTTCAGCTTCAGAATCCACATTCTCTTTCTACATTTAAAATAAGAATATTACTGCAATCTACTGTATCTATATGATAATGTTGTAGTCTGTCTCTACTGTACGTTGGATCGTATTTCATTTTGTTAGCTTGTGGAGCCAGCGGACACACAATAGGTCGTAAACGTCCAGCGCAGATTCGAGACAACAATTAACCTCTGCGTGACTTCCACGTTCAATTCAGAAGCCGGTCTGCTTCTGAATGCAAAGCAACACCTGTTCACGCCTCCTTTGCAGGCGCCGAAGCCGGCTTGTTGGTTCAAAGCAATCGTAGGTATTGTATTTTTGGGTAACACGGCGGGTAACACACACACACACACAGATACACATTGAGCATTTCCAAATTTACTCCGTGCTTACATTTGCATTCCTCCATAAATATTTAAGTGGCCCCCGTGAGTGTGAATGTGCTCTCGGGCCATCAGTCATCAGGCAGGCCGTGGTCTACGTGAAGATGCTCCCTTTCGCACACATGCTGACACAGTTGCACCCCCCCCCCCCAACCTCCATCTCATCTCTCCCCCGTCTATCCATGATGGTCAGCGGAATGCTGACTGCTCTTAATGTATAATAAGCCAGCAGATGAGTCTTGAGACCTTGAATGTGGTAAACATCAGCACTCAACAATCTTGCGTTAACTTCCATCCATCTCTTTCATCGCCTCAACTGAAAAAAAAAAAATCATAACACAGCAGAGCATCAGGTCAGATTTCGGCGACTGACACCACTTGAGTAGTTCCAGTCTCGGGAAAGAAGCGTGAAATGATAGCATAAACAAAATGACTGACATTTATATCATCAGGCCTGAGGTCCGTACACGCAACGCTGAACCAAACATGAACCCAGCATGACGGTCAGCGAGGCAACAACTACAGTACCACCTCCCTTTGGAGGCAGAAACCACAAAATCCGCACCGCCTTGAATGCATCGGTCAGAAAAGCAACAAGCTAACACAGATATTCGTTTTTTTATGGTAACTAAAGCAGAAAGTGGTTTGATGGCACTAGCTGCAGGTCAAAAATGAGTGATGTACGTAGCTATGAATCCAGGACATGCTAGACATCCACTATTTTTTTTAATTAATTTTTAAACAAATAAAAAAGGTGTAGTGGCACTAGCTGCAGGGGAAAAAATAGTGCTGTAGCCATGAATCCAGGAGAGGGAACTATCACACTAGGCATACACTTAATAATACTAAAACTAAATAATACTAAAAGGTTACTAAAACAGAAAGTTGTATGATGGCGCTAGCTACAGCGGGAAATAGTGCTGTGGTTATGAATACAGTAGCGGAAACTGTCAAGCTAGAAAGTGGCTTGATGGCAATAGCTGCAGGTGAAAATGAGTGCTGTAGCTACGAATACAGGAGCGGAAACTGTCAAGCTAGAAAGTGGTTTGATGGCAATAGCTGCAGGTGAAAATGAGTGCTGTAGCTACGAATACAGGAGCGGAAACTGTCAAGCTAGAAAGTGGTTTGATGGCAATAGCTGCAGGTGAAAATGAGTGCTGTAGCTACGAATACAGGAGCGGAAACTGTCAAGCTAGAAAGTGGTTTGATGGCAATAGCTGCAGGTGAAAATGAGTGCTGTAGCTACGAATACAGGAGCGGAAACAGTCAAGCTAGAAAGTGGTTTGATGGCAATAGCTGCAGGTGAAAATGAGTGCTGTAGCTATGAATACAGGAGCAGAAACTGTCAAGCTAGAAAGTGGTTTGATGGCAATAGCTGCAGGTGAAAATGAGTGCTGTAGCTATGAATACATGAGCGGAAACTGTCACGCTAGACATTAAACTAAATAATCTATATATTTTTACATGGACATTATAAAAGGTGCACTTATTATAGATTAAAACTTCTATCTGCGATTCACTGTGATTAATTATGAGTTAACTACGGACAGTACCTGATTAATTGTGATGAAATATTTGAATGATTGACAGCCCTAAATGTACAGTATGTACTTTTTAGAATGTAACGCAACAGTAGAAACTCTGTCAGGTCATTGCATGGAAAACTGTCTCCAAACAGAAGGGGGGGGGCATGGGGGGGTACATTTTGCCCAAGAAGAGAGCGTCCACTCAGCAAAGACGTGCACGTGTGTGAGTCGCTCTCAAATGGAGCGTGATGTGACGTCTGGCGCACGCCGGAGGCCGGCGAACATGCACCTGATACGCCGCTGATGTAGATCTTGGTTGGGGGTTGTTTAATAGGCGACACCCAATCCCCCACCCCCCCTTCAACTGGGATGATCCCTCTGCTTTTGGGAAGGGGTGGGGGGGGGGTGTAGCGGCACAGATTCACATTGCTCTTTGTGTCAACACGACTGGTGAAAAATGAGCACAGCTGATGCGGCTAATGACACCAGGGAGGGGGGCAGAGGGGTGATGGTGGGGGCAAAGGGATAAAAGATGCCCCCCATAAATAATACAAATAAATATATAATAAATTGACTGAATTATTAATGAAAATAATATATGTAAAGTAAATTTAGATAAGTAAAAATAATTTAATAAAATGCTAAGATAAAAAAAACAAATAAAAAAACTTAAATAAATAAACGTAAATTAATTAAATAAATAATTAATTAAACATGTATAATAATTCTATTCATTTCAATTTTTAACAAAACATGTTTAATAAAATTATAAAAAAAACTTAAAAATGTAAAATGTATCTAGAAATCTGTACTGACTGTATGAGTGAATAAATTAGTGAATAAAATAATTCATGAAAAATGTATCATAATTTTATTTGATATTAAAATAATATTTTTAATTAAAATAAATAGAAACAATAAAATACATTTGACTTATGTTATTTTTATTTGATAAATGGCAGTTTGTTAATCCTCAGTTAAAAGATGTTGAGAAAATGTTTGCTGAAACGCTTATTTTATTATCGTGGATTTTGAAAACATCTTAAAAGTACAAATTTTTAACAGTATTCTTCAAAGGGAGAGAGTTTTTTTTATTGTTTTTGCACAAAGGATGAAGGTTGCTAAATAAATATTTTCCCAAAACTTGAATATTTGAAGTCACAGCTGCGACATCTACCGACTATTCCCATCTATTCCCATCTATTCCCATCTATTCCCATCTATTCCCATCTATTCCCATCTATTCCCATCTATTCCCATCTTTTCCCACCAGGCTACCAAATGTTCCGCCACAGTCGTGTCCTTTTGCATCTTCACTGCGCTCGTCCACGGGCAGGATGAGCACAATAGCTCCGCAACTCGCCCTCTTAACTCTGCCACTTAAACAATAAAGCAAATCAACAAATGGAACAACAGTGATGGCGTACATCTCCACGGCAACCAGCAGAGACGCTGGAGGAAGCTGGCCAAGCAGGCATCTGGTGCGTATTGATGAATTTGCTAATGCAAACCCACGCAACAGCCTTTTATGGGGACGGTTGGACGCCGCCTTTGCAGCATGCAACCGATTCATATGACATGGATGCAACAGGCGTCAATGCCACACACACACACACACACACACACACACACAATACAGCATCCGTGCAAAGGCTGATCCGCCACGCACAATCAGCGCCTGTGTGATTACAAGAGCTGCAGGGAAGGGATTGCACGTAGATTGTGAGGAAAGGCATTATTCCGAATCAGCAGGAGAAGTGATAACTCCGTAATCCAATCCGGGAACATCTGGAGCCAGAGCGCCCGAGCCAGCCAATCAGAGCACAGCTGAACAGACCCAGCAGACCGTATTCAAGTCCAGAGGTTACGGACACAACGCAAACAGGTGTGAAAAACAAACAACACAACAACAACAACAACAAATGAGATGATGTAAGATGCTTGAGGCAGCGCTCACGGAAATGGGCTTTACTTTCACATGCAAATATGGAAAAGCTTATTAGTGGATATTGCTGCTGACATTTATTCATAGATGCGAGCTGCTTCTCAGCGAATATAATAAATACTCCATGAAAAAAATACTTTTATGGAGCATATTTGGTGCCCCAGTCTGCACCTCACACAATCATGCTGCTGTGTGGTTGAACACAGCCTATTATTAGCATCAAAATATGCATATCTAAGCAAATTATGCATATTTTGTTGCCTAAATAAGACATAAAAACAGCTAAATTAAGTATAATACAAATATAAGGCGCTGTAGTATTGGGTGAGACACACAAGCACCAAACGTTATCTTATTATTATTTACTACATTGGGTAATATGAGCGTAAACGTGACTATAGGTGTGTTATTTCATGTCTAGAGGACTCTAATGATGTTAAAAACTGTATTTAGAAGGTTGTAAAAAAATGTACAAATACGGACTAGAATACCACAAAACGTATCAAGCTTGCTGCTGCTTGCACATGTAAAAAGCACACACCCACTCTTGATTGACACCGGCTAGAGCCAGTGAGATCACACATACCAAGAAAAACCAACTTGTATGTGTTCAATACTTGGTGGATCACCCTGGAACTGTACGCACGAATACCGTATGTACTTTATGTGTGCTCGAAAGGGACACATTCTCTCTTTTTCATTTCACACGTGCACACTTGATAGGGATGACTATGTGGAGAGAGATGGCGGCCTGCTATATCAGTGGCGTATATATTCCTGGCTGCTGCTGATAAGCCAACTGATGCCTTGCCTTATTTAGTCAGTACGCACTGTGCTGACACACTGCAAGGCTGCGAGCGTGTGTGTGTGTGTTGTGTGTGTGTTGTGTGTGTGTGTGATTGGAAACAGACTTACAGTGCGTTAAACAGTCGGTTATTTGCAGAGAAAAGATTTGCTCGTCTCCAGTAGTTCACGCATGATGCTTGACTGAACGGCTTCTTCTTGCGAGAAAAGTCACGTTTTATTTTATTCACCCGTTCAACAAAACAGATACTGGTCAGTTTTTATTCCTGCATAGTTTTTTTTTAATGTATTTCTTTTCTTTTTTTATTCTTCATTTTTCCCCCATTTATTATTTTTTTAAAAACCCTGACTGTAATGTTGAATGATTTATATATATATTTTGAAATATTTCTAATGCATCCAAATATATGAAACATATTTATATTTTTGTAATATAGAAAATACATTTTAAATTTTTGCACAGCAGGTATTTCATTTTCTTTTCTTATTTTATTTTTTTTCAGTACTCATAAAACACTTTATTTTTATGATTTTTATGATTCAATTTTATATATATTTTATTTAAATATTTTGAATACATAAAAATGATATATATATTTAAACATATATTTATATATATATATATATTATTGATTTTTTAATTATTTTTAGAATAATACATTTAATTTTGAAGCACTCTAAAAACCCAAAGGCACTTTGCAATAATACAATAAAAATTAAAAATAAATTATACAATAAAGCAAACTTTATAAAATGTATTTTAAAGGTTAAAATTGCAAAGTTAAAAAGGTAAAAAAGCAAAAAAAAAGCAAAATTAAATTGTATTTAATTTCTATATGACATATTACAAACTTTATATATTTTTTAGTAATATTTAAAATATTATATTTATATTTATTATATTATTTATATATATATTTATATATTTAAATAAAGTAGAATAAAATAATATTAGTAATTAGTAACTGTACAGTTTAGGACTATATACAAATGTATAAATATACCTATTTACACAGGTATATAGCATATATCTATATTCATATACAGAATGCTCCCAGGATATAAAGAATCTTAACCTTTTGCCGAGCGCCTGGTCGTCCAAATAAACCTGATACAAATATGGTTCATGCTCCGTTGAACCTGCGAAGTGGCTGCTGGTTAACCTTTCACCAGAGCCTGCGGAGCCAACTGTACAGCCCAACGGACGCCCATCCCGTTCAGCGGCCACAACATTAGGCACGCTTGCGCTCCTAATTCTCTGTGTTGATTGAGTCTGCACACTAGGAGTTAAGAAGAAAGTATGAAACGGGATGAAACACCATCAAACTCCAGCTGTCCAATCCCAGTGGATACACTGGCTGAGCTCATGCAGTGGCAGGGTCATGTGACCACAAATGGATCAATACGGGTGTATCCTTTGCCTTGCAGCGTATGAGTCTTACATAACCTGCTTACAGCACGGCAGTCCGTCCCTGGCTGCTTTTTTTCCCTCTCAAACGTGCCGACACAAAACAAGATGAAGTGAAAAGCAAAAGCTGCACATGCAAAGTCCATTATTTGATGATTTCCTTCTCTTCTATCTCGCCGCCATCACCGCTAAGGTCAGGTCACGGGGCGTCAGGTCATGCGCTTGCTTCTGCTTTGCGCTGTTATTCTGGTGCCCTTTTGTTTTTGTCGCTTCTCACAGCAGGTCGGCATCGAGGCGTCACATCGTGAGGCCGTAGCGGGTGGCAAACATGATGCGGAAGCATGTTAAATCCACGTTATGTAATCCTCATCTTATATCCTTGAAATCTGCAGAATAATGTCTCCCTGGACTCGCCAAAGCGGAATTATATCCCCGGAGAATGGTTGATGCTGCAGCACGGAGCACATTAACAGAATTTTTTTCGCTTACACCATTTTTTTTTTTCAACCAAAAATGCTGAAACGTCGTCCAATCCCGTTACAAAGACAGCTGGTTTGCTATTTGTTGTTGAGCAATTGAGTTTGAAGCAACTGGGGCAAAATGGAGTGCAGTTCTTGGCTGCAACCAGCTGAGGCGCTGATGTTTAGGTCTCAACAAAATAACTGGCGGGGGTTAACATCCATTACTTTGACCAATACAGTCATCGCTCGCCCCGTCGGGATTCAAATTCATAATAAATCATCCAAATCAATCCAATTTGACATATTTTTTTGGTATAAAAATGGATAACTGAACTAAAATACAATATAAGGCATTTAGGAGACGCATTCAAAGATGTAGTATTCTACACCGGTCACTAGGTGTCAGTCATGTTAAGACCTCTGTGGTGGCACACCGGCTGCTCGGAACATGTGTCTGAATACAGTGCACCTCACTGGACCAGAGCAAGTGGTTCATCTCCCTCTATACTACTCCTGACCTCCATAGCGGCACGCCAGCCGCTCGAAACATGTGTCCGAATACAGTGCACCTTGCTGGGCCACAGCAGGTGGCTCCCTCCCCTGGATACTCTGGTTCTCCTGACTGTAATGATGCGGTAGTAGTTATGTCATGATATGAAATCCTAATTTGAGTCTTGCTTACCGCCAGGTGTAGGTGTGTATGTCGGGTTTGGATCAGTATCGGTTAAAAAAATATATATATATTGTAATTTCTGTAATAATTTTAGAATGTTAGGTTTTCTCTGCTCTAAATATAAAAATATTGTATTTATAAATGAGGTATCCTACATCACCATCGCAACAAATGAGTGATTACCATACACGACCGGCATGGAAACAGGAGTTCAGAACATCGGTATCACCCCATACTTCCTTAGCCGTCAAGCTACCGTGCAGCTTAACAGGGAATGAAATAAAAGCCAGTGATGCTGCGTACATTGAGCCGTGTCCCAGCAGGGGGGGGGGGGGCTTTTTTTTTAAAAAGGTCACGTCTGGTCCACCTGTTAAAGCCCACATGCCACATCAGAGCCACGCTTGGCAGGGGGCCGCAGGTTGCGTTAGCGGGCACAGGAGTAGCGGCTAGAACCAGACAACACACCGGGAATGAAAGATGCGGAGTGAGAATAGAAACGGAACATTTTGCAGGGATAACCACGTCGGCGATACAAAAGCCGCTGATGGATAAAAGGTCAAAAGCGTTGACAGCCTTTGACCGGGGAACGGGGGGGCGACATAACGCGTCGAGTAAGGAAGGAACTCCTACCTGGAAGAAGCTATTTCCACTTTACTTCTGGCGATGGCCGCCGCTCTCTGCGCCCCCTCAACAGCCCGATCCACCTTCTCTTTGGTTTTGGGATTCTTTAGAGGAATCAGCTGCTTCCTTATTCCACGCACCAGCACGTTATTTTTGTACTTCCCTTCTTCTTTGGTGCCATCTGGGAAAACGGTGCAGCCGTAACCATGGCGCTTGTTGTTCAGCCACTCTCCCTCGTACTTCATCCCGTTGGATCTCTCCGAAACGCCAAATCCGTTGCGCTTGTCGTTCTTCCACTCGCCCATGTAGGTCTCGGTGGTGGTGGCGTCCACGTGGTCCTCCAGGAGAAGGTCCTCGTCTTGGAGCTCGCCGTCGCCGATGGATATGGTGGAGTTGGCGTCGCTGGAGCTGATGCGGCTCATGGTGGCGTCGCTGCGCGCCGAGCTGCGCTTGCTGGAGATGGACGTCCGAGAGTCGGACTTGCGCAGCTGGCGGAGGCTCCCGAAGAGCGAGCCGCGGCGGAAGAGGCCCTTCTTCTTGCCCGTCACCACCTCGCTGTCCGAGTGGAAGTTGAGCACGAAGCCGCCGCGGTTGCCTGTGATGGTGTCCGTGGGGGAGGAGAGGTCCTGGAGCACGGTGCCGTTGCTCTGCTCCGAGCGCAGGGAAGCCATGGACGTACGCAGAGGCGAGCGGATGACGGTCGCCATCCCGTACGGGACGCTCTGGCGCACGCCGTAGCCATGCCGCATGCCGCCCATCCACTGGCCTTGATAGGTGCCTGAGTACATAAAGACATA
This sequence comes from Doryrhamphus excisus, assembly GCF_037039965.1. NCBI lineage: Eukaryota > Metazoa > Chordata > Actinopteri > Syngnathiformes > Syngnathidae > Doryrhamphus > Doryrhamphus excisus. The sequence goes on from NC_136361.1 coordinate 2,426,311, forward strand.
GGATCCTTTTATTATGGCCACCATGATTATTGGATCAATTCATTGAGTAAAAAAAAAAACTCCCGGACTGCAGCTTGGACACCACTGCCCTAGAAGGCCCCAAATCAATATAACCTGAAGGCAACATATGAGAAAAATGCATCACTAATATGTGTCAATGTTTTGTTTTGAGGATAAAAACACAAAAATAATAGGTCTGCTTTGATGGATGAAATTCCGAAAATCGGAATTTACATTTTTTTTTTATCAAAAAATGACTAATAGTTGTGTAATTATTGGTTAGTTGTTGCTGCTCCAGTCCTAATTAGTAATTATGATCATATTAGGAGATCATTCCAGGCATAAAAACACCGCTAGGATCATTCTAGAACAGGGGTGGGCAAACTACGGCCCGGGGGCCACATCCGGCCCGCCAAGTGTTTGAATACGGCCCGCCCAACCTTTCCAAAGTATTTCATTTAAACTCAACATACAACCTGGCATCATGGCCTGAGCCAACTTTTTGATGGTTTTATCAATTTCGTTTTTTGACATGGTCTGTTGTTTACAAAGTGCTCCTGAAAAAAGGGACACAAGCACATAATAATAATAATATTAATTATTATTATTATTAAATTATTATAATAATTATTAGAACTATTATGATTATTATAATTATTATATTAATGCTAATTATTATATTAATTATATATAATATTGTTATATTTGCATATTTTACATAATAATAATATAATAATTATTATTTTAATTTTATTGTAATTATTATATATTAATAATTATATATAATATATATAATATATTAATAATATTTTATTATTTTTAAAATATTTAAATATAAATATAAAATAATAAATAATAATAGCAGATTGCATGACAATTTTACAGATACAATAATACCAGGTGGACTGTTACGTGTAAAATATATAGTCAGCCCCCCCCCGTAAATTTTGTCATATCAATGCGGCCCGCGAGTGAAAAGGTTTGCCCACCCCTGATCTAGAAGCATTGATTTGGGATGTCATGAAAATGTGAACACATCAACCGGAATGTTTCCTTGAGCATGCGCGCCTCACACCAAGTGTCTCGATGAAGACACCGAGGATCGCTCAGGATGTGAATCACCGAGCTCGCAGCCTATTTTCAGGCAGCCGGTAACTCCCCCACCGACAGTGGGCACATTCGCCACTATCCGCTTGTCTCCGACCACACGGATCGGCTGTGAGTCACACAATGAGCGGAATGCTTCATTAATCCGGGTTTGCTGTTGCCGAGCCCGACCGGCACGGGCCTTGCCTACCAGCGGCTCCCGAGGGGGGGCATCATATTACCAACCTGATCCCTAATAATAAGAAAAAGCTTGCTGATCTGCAGTTGGCCGGCCAATACAACGCAATAAGCCATAATGTTCACTTTCACAGGGAAAAGGATCCGCTGGTCCGGGTTGGAATTTAGATGGATAAACAGCGCCAGATTAACGTGCTGGTGCTGCGGTTCAGTTCGGTGACCCTGCAGATCAAGTGATCAGGATGCTGCGGGGTCAGACGGCCAGATGTGCTCTATATCCTCTGGGATCAGCTGATCCCCTCCACCCCCCCCACCCACCCACACCCCATCGTATGGGTGGCGCTCATTCGGCAGCATAAGACCTCAGATTGTGACGTGGATTGCTGACAAGTCACGCTGCCACTTGTTTCATAACCAGCAGCGGCTACACGACCGCTAAGCCCGTTTTAGCACCTGAAGTAGCATTACGCTCATTTCTCATTACGCCATCATCATTCATGAACAACTTCCTGGTTGCTTGTGCAGCCATTTATTTACTTCCTGGACTGTACTAGTCTTGATTCTGGGATGGGAGCGCTTCCATCGTTAAACCTAAACATCAAAAAGCAACACAAGCGAGCTTCCCAGTTGTGTTCATTAGGGCGACTTCCTGGTTGTTTCTCCATCCATTTTTTTACCAAGCTGACCACTTCCTGTTTCATGGAGAATGACAACAACTGTAGACCATTTAGTCTTGTTCCTGCAGTTCAACAGTGACCCAAAAAACTAAATTGAGTGCCGCAAATCCTGGTTGTTTTCCAGCCACTTGGAACAGGGCTACTTCCTGGTTCATGGAAAACAACGGGACTATACTAGTCCGGATTCGGGAATGGGAGCAGTCCCAAACATCAACCTCAACACAAATGAGCACCCCAGTTGTTTTCATTTACGGCTAATTCCTGGTTGTTTATCCATCTATTTCTTTGTGAGCAGGCTACTTCCTGGTTCATGGAAGACGACGGAACTATATTAGTCCGGATTCTGGAATGGGAGCAGTCCCAAATATCAACCTAAACACAAGTGAGCGCCCCAGTTGTTTTTATTTAAGGCTAATTCCTGGTTGTTTATCCATCTATTTCTTTGTGAGCAGGCTACTTCCTGGTTGGTGAAGAACGACAAGAACTGTACTATTGTTCTTGCACTTCAAACTGTGACGCAAACATCAAACGGCAAAACTAAATTCCTGGTTTAGGGCTACTTCCTGGTTGCTTTCCATTCATTTGTTTGTGAGCAGGCTACTTCCTGGTTCATCAAAGATGACAGGGCTGTATAGTCGCCATTCTTGAATGATTCTGACAAAAAACTAAAAAAAATAGAATAAACTCCTCAAATCACAAGTTTCTGGTTGGTGGAGAATTCCAAGAACACAGGACTATACTGTTCTTGGAGTTCAACTTGTGGCCCGGAATTCCTGAAACTGGACTACTTCCTGGTTCATACAGCTACAGGACCATACCATTTGTGTTTATTAGGCAGGTGGGACCAGATTAGTCAGCATCTCTAACGGATAAAAGATGGGGCTACTTTCAAGTTCATTAGGAAAATATGGGACTCCCACTTGTGTTCTTGCCGAGGGAGGCCAGCACCGTGATCCACTACGCCACCATTCCACCCAAAACGGGTAAAACCGCATGGAGGATGCACTACATTTGCGAGGTCAAGGGTCAGCATCAAGTTGTCGAAGGCTCCTACACAAGACTCGGAGTAACAGTGCTCCCACTTCCTGCAGCATGCAACCAAACCCGGAAAATGTTGCGTTCAAGTGCAATGCGCCACGGTTCCCTTACCTCCATCGCCGTAGGTTTCAATGCCATAACCATCTTGGAGTCCGTTGCTCCAGGTGCCGTCGTACCTCGCAGGTGTGTTGTGGCTCTGCCGGACGCCGTAGCGCCCCTTGAAGCCATGGCTCCACTCCCCGCGGTAGATCCACTTGCCTTTATTCTCCACGCCGAGCCCATGCCGCTTGCCCTGGGACCAGTACCCCTTGTAGGTGTTCCCGCTGGGCCAGGTGTACACGCCGACTATCTCGAAGCCGTGCGACCAGGAGCCCGCGTACTCGCCCTGGCCCTTGGGTCCGGTGCAGATGCCGTGTCCGTGGGCTTTGCCATCCTCCCAACCCCCGCAGTAAGTGCCTCCGTCGTCGAAGTCGAACCTTCCGCCCGTCATTCAGATGCAAAGCTGGGTTGGGGGGGACGCAAAGGGCAGATTCTGCTGCGGCAAGGACCGAAACGGGTGGGGGGGGAGGAGGCTTCCAGGACGGATGGTGATGCCGTCGAGAGAGGATGACTAGAGGTGGAGAAAACGGTAGAGGAGGTGGTGAGCCTCCCTCTTCCGCGCACTCATGCGATATATGTATTAATATATCTCTTAAAAATAGGTAAGTGTAAAGGTATGAATGGTGGGCGTCATTTACCGGAGGCGCGCACCGGCTTGTCGGTTGAGTGTGGCTGGTCTCCCCCCTCTCACCCACTGGACGCGCAGGGAGGGAGCGAGAGAGAGACCCCCCCCACCCCCTCCAAACTGAAGAGACAAAACGTCACCACAAAGATCCCGCCCACTCCTCACCCATCACTCATGCGTCCCTCCCTCCTTCCACTGAGATCGACTTCAATGTTATACAATATCAAAGCTTATGTGCATACACGTTGATATACCGGATATTGATATGCATTTATGTACACGTGCCCCTGTTTTGTCTATACTACAGACGCGGTAATGGCTTTAGTTCTAATTAAATCGATTGCATGTATACATACACAGAAACACAGTCATTAATATGTATGAGTAGAATATTGCATCACTTTTAAAAACGGTGCCTACAGCGACATCTGCTGTCGAATACATATATTGCACTTTTTTAACCTCAGTGTGGGTACATTATGCTAATGCTTATAAACAGCCCAGGTGTCAACTTCCTGTTCAGATTGACTTATTATTGAATATTATTAAATATTAACAGCGTCTACTGTTTAACGTGTAACCTTTTATTATTTTTGTCAAATACGTACATATATTGCACTTTTTCAACCTCAGCGTGGGTACATTATGCTAATGCTTATAAACAGCCCAGGTGTCAACTTCCTGTTCAGATTGACTTCTTATTGAATATTATTAAATATTAACAGCGTCTACTGTTTAACATGTAACCTTTTATTGTTTTTGTCAAATACATATATTGCACTTTTTCAACCTCAGCGTGGGTACATTATGCTAATGCTTATAAACAGCCCAGGTGTCAACTTCCTGTTTAAATTGACTTGAATATTAGTAAATTTTCATTGGTGTGATATTTACTGTTTTTATTATTTTTCACTGGAGCCTTATCCTATTTTGGAATGTTCATTTTTATTGTAATTTTAAAAATAAAAACGTGTTTTTTCAGGTTCAATTGAAAAAAAAAATTGCCAATGTATTGAAGCTTCCGATTGGGTGTAGTAACACTCCAAGCCAGCAGGGGGCAGTAATGAGCCACTTTGGCCACCAGCACTGGCGAACCTACTTGTCCCCAATAGCAGTAAAGATGGCGACTGACAGCAGCTCGGAAAGCAAAGATGAGAATGCGGCACTTTTGGAGAAGGACTCGATCCAGGACGAGGACGAGCGTGGGTTGTGTGACACAGTTGCCAAAGTAAAGGAATCAAAATTAACACTTTACCACTGGACACAGTCGTTTAATTCGCAGAAGGTTAGCGTCCCTTTCAGCACCGAAGGTCCGCGGACAGCTCCCTGTTGGAGACAACAGTGTGACGTTTACGGACCACTCCGGAGGTTTACTAATAGTACTAATTGATGTTTTTTTTGCGTTTCTTTCAGGTGCGTCTGGCCATAGCGGAGAAAGGTTTGCGCTGCGTTGAGTATGACGTTAGCTTACCACTCAGCGAGCACAATGAGCCGTGGTTCATGCGTCTTAATCCCACTGGGGAGGTTCCGGTGCTGGTCCATGACGACAATGTCATCTGTGACCCCACGCAGATCATGGACTACCTGGAGCAGAACTTTAGTGACGGTGAGACTAAAGTGAGGTCTGGGAGCGCTTCATTCATGTCACAGCTTCCTTTTTCTTCATTATTTGTTTATTTGTTGTTAAGTTGCACTTTTGTTCATTTTCAGTCATTTCCTTTTGACTCATGATAGATTTATCCTGGCTTAAATGGAGCACATCTGGTAAGCATGCGATTCCCTTTGCGTCCCCCCCCCCCCAAAGCTAAACCTGCTGTCTGCTCCTCCATGTTCAATGCTCCTATTCTTCTTCACCTGCAGAGGACACCCCCAGGCTGATCCCGGAAGAGGGAAGCACATACTACCACAGAGTGCAGCACTACAGGGAGCTGCTGGACTCCCTACAGATGGACGCCTACACCCACGGCTGCATCCTCCACCCGGAGATCACCGTGGATTCGCACATACCGACGTACGCCGCCACAAGCATTCGCAGTAAGTCGAATGCGATAAATAACGTAACACATGAACGTGTCATTTTAACGGTTTCGATCTAGAAAAAGGTGCCACAAAGCATGCTGGGAACCAGAAGGCACTCCAGCAATGCTTCTGGTTTCGTTGGGGTCTTAACAGTACTTGTGTTGTTTTTTCCAGGCGGAATTCGGCCATGCACTATTCCGGATTAAATGTGAGATACATTACCATCCGTGTCTTTTGTTCCACAGCGCAGATCCTAAACACGGAATCGGAGCTGAAGAAACTGGCAGCGGAGAACCCGGAGCTGAAGGACGCTTATGTAGCCAAACAGAGGCGCTTAAAGGTGAGTCATTGAAGTAACCTGGTAGACATACGCTGATGTTCGAAACTACGTACGCAGTCCAAGCTGTTCGACCACGACAACATGAAGTACCTGAAGAAGCTTCTGGATGAACTGGAGAGCGTGATGGACCAGGTGGAGACGGAGCTGCAGAGGCGGGTGGAAGAGACGCCAGGTAGTTTTGTGGAACAACAGGAAGCAGCCGTGGGAGGTGTCGTCACGCGGGAACTTCTGTCTTTCAGAAGAAAACAGTCAGTCGTGGCTGTGCGGCGAGTTCTTCAGCATGGCCGACGTCTCCTTGGCCGTCACCCTGCACCGCCTCAAGTTCATCGGCCTCTCCCGCCGCTACTGGGGCAACGGCAGCCGCGCCAACCTGGAGGGCTACTACGAGCGCGTGCTGGAGCGGCCGGCCTTCAGGAGAGTCCTGGGCCACGTCAACAACATCCTGATTTCCGCCGTGCTTCCCGTGGCGTTCCGCGTGGCCCGGAAGAACGCCCCGGTCATCGCCGGCACCACCTTGCTTATCGGCCTGTTGGGCGGAGTCACGTACCTGGCTTTTCTTTACATGAAGAGGAGGTTGACTCTGTCCAGTTGGGGCGGCTGGAGTTGAATTCCTGGGCTAGCAAACATTCTGCACATTTAAAATTAATTGCATCTTTTCATTACTGTGCAAAAGGCCACTTGCTGCTCTCTTGGAATTTTGTACATAGAAGATGTTATGTAATAGGACAGTAATCCCTCACTTATCATCATTCATTGGTTCCAAACCTGACCGGAATAAGTCCATTTGCCGCAAAAGTAGATTCTCATTTATAAATTTAATAATTTCGTTATTAGAACACAGGAAACATACAGCCATCTAAGTATGTTTTTTAACATTAGAGCCCTCTAGACATGAAATAACACCCCTATAGTCATATTTACACTCATATTACCCATTATAGTAAACACAATAAGATAAAAAAAATAAGACTTGTGTTCATGTGTGTTTCTGTAAAGGTGCTCTGGTGGGGAGCGAACAGGAAGTGATGTGGGGGGGTTCAGAGTTGAGTTTTAGCTCGACACGACATGGGTTACACCCTCAACAGTTGCCCATGTCAAGATATATTATCGTGCCTGTTGTGATACAATTAAAACCTGCAATAAAAGCCTGTTACGGCGATAGAGGCTGGTGCTTGTGTGTCTCACCCGACATTCCAGTAACATTACTGACCCTTAGTGACGGTGCAGAATAAGACATATTGTTAGAGTCTTCTGAATACCTCATAGTTCATTTAGTCATTTGCTTGAAAATGCTTAATTTAGGCAAAAAATCGGTCAAAATAGACCGTACTCGACGCACAATTTTTTTTTAAAAATTGACAAAGACCAATTCCACGCTCCACAGGCCAATGCAGTACTTTTGCACAGTACATGATGCAATTCTAATGCAACAAGTGCAGTAAAAACAAAGTCAAACAGCTTAAAAAAAACCATGTTCCAAATGTATGCAGTTTGGCTGCTTCTCATTTCCATGACATTTAAATGTATTCCTGGTTTAAATTCAAGCTGAACATTGTTTAAACAAGCTTCCTTGTGCTCTGCCGGATCACTTACTATGTCTTCCAAACACTCCGGCCAAGCCAGAATGCATATTTGAGTAAGCTCTATATATTGTATATCACCAAGATCTTTTTCAACATCACACAAGGGAGAACAAAAAAACACCAAAACATTCCCTACAACATTCCCAGGGTCTGGATGGAAGTCAACATCTTCGGTAATGTGTTTACCGTAGGCCAACGCTGACATTGAACATACGTGAGGAAGACTCACGTGAGCTGCACATAAAGCAGACGGCGCAGACACGTTGCACGTCTAGACCCGTCTGGCCTTTGGGCCCCAGCATCTGGAGGATGGAGCACATGACCTCAAGCTCATTCATGGAGATCTCCCAAGTGGTTCCGTTGCTTTATCTGGTGTCAAGTGTGCAGCGGCGGTCCAAATAGTATTTGGTGTGAAGTGATTTAACGTTTCTCTGCACCACAGGCACATTTATAAACATTTTGAAATGTAAAAATACCCTTTTTAACCACACTTCATGATGCTATGCACGTATATTCCACAAGAGGGCAGTGTTTTGTCATTCAGCATTGGCAACCATTGTTTTTTGAAGAGCATTATCTGAAGTGAAATATGAGAAATCTCGTCACTTAGGCACAGGAAATCATCTAGAGATTAAAGTGAATCGGTCTCATATAGCTGGATGTTGTTAGTGATGGACAAAATGATCAATCTTTATCTACCACAGTGGAAATGTTTTATAGTAATATGTTTACCAATTAAACATGCTGGTTAATTGGTTTCAAACTTAACTGCAAAGTAGGATTCCTATGTTTAAATATGTTTTTTAACATTAGAGCTTTTGGTCATGAAATAACACCCCTATAGTCAACTTTACACTCCAAAAATAAGGCATTTAAGACTAATGTAAATGTGTTCTGGTGCTCGGGGCGATTACAGAAAGTGACGTCAGCGGTTGCAGATATGAGTTGAAGTACTTTTTGAAGTATTACGGCAACAACAGTAGCCCTTGTTAGGGAGTATTGTGTCCGTCGTGAGACCATTTAAACCTACATTAAAAGCAAGTGTGGTGCTTGTGTGTCTCACCCAACACGGCAGAAACATTACTGACACCTAGTGGCCGGCGTAGAATAATACATATCACCATAATGTCTTTTCAATGAGTCTTCCGAATGCCTTAGGTGCCTTAAGTGTGAAGCAGCGAGGGACTTTTTTGGTTGAAAAAAAAAAATTTTATCGACTTTATAATAATTAGAATTTAATTTAATTTAATAATTTAAATGGAATAAAAGTGCAAAGCAAAAGATGTATAACATGAAAATAAACATGTAAAGCAAGGATGTTGAAGGGTAGAACCTAAAAAAAAAAGACGTCTGGACGGTTCCACGCTGTACGCCATAAATAATGAAGTACTGTACATAACAGCTTCAAGCAAGGTGCCATCTGAGTGTTTATGCACGCTCGCCCAAATTTATGAAGAGCTGGAACCCTTGCTCCCGCTAAGTCTGTGGGCTAGAAGAATGAGAAAACAGCTTGAGTCAATACAAATGTTAGGAAAATAAACAAAGTCGAGGCTGACTTGGACGTGGAAGACGGGTTTCAGCAGGTGAAGAACTGGGCACTCGGAGATGCCTGGTGTTGCCTTCATTGCAGTCGGATAAGACGGCTTTTCACTTTCACTTGTATTGTAAAATATTCCCAGAAAATAAGACAAAAAAAGTTGTCAATGTAACATTACTGACACCTAGTGACCGATGTAGAGTACTACATATTACCTTTGAATGCATCTTCTAAATGCCCATTTGTGTTTATTTAGCCATTTTTATGCTTTAGATGATTGCCTAACCATACTAGCATCCAATTAAGCTATGTTATGCTAATAAATAGAGTTGCCATGATATGCTGTGATGAATTAACTAGCATAAAAGTGGTTTCCTTCTTTGTGATTTCTCAGCACTCATGCACTTGTGAGAGAGATTCTTCTTCCAGTTGAGCGGCTCGTCACATGTCAAGGAGCAGCAAAAGACGAGGGAGAGAAAAAAAAATAGCAAGTGTTTGTTTGTGGACAGCGAGAAAAGCGGTTCGGAGAGCGGTGTGAGCTTTGTTAGATGTCCACAGACGGGCAGGCTGGGCAAACACCAACCCACTCAGCAGCAGATGACGGCCAAACCCACTCGATGGTGCACGCTGGACGCGTCCGTGCAGCTTAGACCTGAGTGGGTTGAAAGGGTTGGCGGAGAACAGAAAAGGAGCCTCATTACGTAATCACACGGTCGATTCCGGCCTGAAATATCACGATAAAAATCAATGAAAAGACTAGCAGCAGCTGTTAGCATCAGCGCCCAATGGCTGCTTCGGACGCCCCGATCCATGATTGGAGGTGGCGCCGTCAAAAGGCCTTCTGAGAAAAAACCCCGCGGGGCCTTTTTCAGAACGTTTGCTGAGTGGACAGCGGTGTTGACACGAGTGTTAAAATGACCCCCCGCTGGCTCGCCCCTCACAGCTTTGTGATGAAATCCTGTGCCACCATTCATCCCCGCATGCGCTCCTCAAATATTTAACCTGGCCCAACAGAACCAGCGCTTGGAGCGAACTTGTTGCGTTACAAATCACAACGCGGCCAAGGCACACACACACACACACACACACCCGCTCCGATCTTTTATAGCGCTAATGAATTTTCTCCATCGCTTTTTGTCGTATAAACTTGGCAGAGTGGAACCTCCAACGTTTTGAAATCATCGAATTATTTGTGCCAGGCTCAAACTCACCGTCATAAAAGATTTATGAACTGCACAGGCAATGTTTGAAGTCACATTTTAAGGTATTATATTCCAATATACAAGTATAGAGTAATCCCTGGGTAGTCCGTTCTAGTTAAATGGCTATGCTGGAGCCTATCCCAGCCGACTTGGGGCGAGAGGCGGGGTACACCCTGGACTGGTCCGGCTGGAGAACTCTGCAGTTGACATTATTAGAGACCTCTGGACTTGAAATAGCACCCCTATGGTCACTTTTACACTCCATTACCCAATAATGTAGACATAAGACAAAAATATAAGACATAAGTGGATAAGAGAAAATGAAACATAAGATGCTTGTGTGTTGCTGTAAGTGGGAGGAGCTGAGTGGGGGGTGGGGGGGGGTTAGCTTGGCATGTGTTACGGACTATTATGACTGATGTGGGATCATTCAAGTCTGGTGCTTGTGTATCTTACCAATTATTCCATATATTAAGTCCTTGAATGCATCTTCTTAATGCATTATATTCGTGTTTTACTTCATTTTGCCATATTTTTCTTTACTAATAGGCCATATACAACCATGAATCAGAATGATTTTTAATATATTTTTGCATAACTCGGATAAAGTGAAATTTGAGGGCGAACCCTAACGAGGGCTTACTGTGTATTTTCCAGTTATTTCTGTTCTCTTTTGCTTTAATTTGGCTTCTAAAATGTCCCGCAGGCCAATTAAAAACAAGACGCGGGCTGCACCATTATGGTCGCAATGCCAAGTTTTGTTCCACTTTGCATGTTACGCTGCGTCTGTTTTATGCTAATACTTAGCAAGAGCGATCTGCACATAAAATGAGTTTCCAGCGCCTGGAGCAAGGTGCTTAATAGCAGTCGTGTGGTAAATGCAGATGTTTCCACTCCTCCAAAATCATCAAGTTCACTGGGGACACAGCAACAAGTTTAAAAAAAAACAAAAAAAAAACTGTTGGAATACTTCCAGAGTGTGACTCAGATAACCGAAATTGATATGAAGTAAACAATAGTGTACTTTAAGGCTATTACTCGACTTTGCCGCTGAAGAAAACACAACAGCGACGGGATCATGTGAGCGCCCTCGCAGGTGAAACTATATATGGTATTCCAAGCAGGCACTGCAGAGCAGATTTTGACGTTGGCAGGGTCCCGCCGCCTCCCTGCCAAGCACAATAGTCAACATAATGAGAAACACTTGTTCCTCAAAATGAACCATCTAACCAGCCAACCAACCATCCAGTCAGCCAACCAGCCAGCCAACCAGCCAGCCAGCCAGCATCCCTCAAGCAGGGGGAGCCTGTGCATGTTTTACTGTCTTCAACATTAACATTGATTATGTTTGGTGGCTTTGGCTCACAGCCCCCTCAAATATTCCCATACGGGATAGTCCAAATACAGTGAAAGGATCACAAAAACAAAAACATTCAATTAATAACCGTCACATGTATCTTATCCCGACCTGTTTATTCCAATAAATGTCACAAAATATGCTAATACAGCAAACAGAGTGATGATATAATATGAAAGAAAAGCACTAAATGGGGGCCTCACTCATTTTTCAAGAATATATATTTTGTTTTGTGTACTGCATCCTATCAGTCAAAACAATCTGCATATTCAAGCCTGCATGAAGCATTTGAAGCGAGCATAATGTGATTCAAAGATGTGATATGTATAATATAATAATGTCATTTGTAAAGTATTAAAAAAAGTATAAAAATAAAAAACATTCAGGAGACACAAGCACCAGACCCAAAAACCTTTATTGTCGGTTTGAATGATGGAACAATAATCCCTATCCCTCCTGTGTTTTATGACCTATGATGTCTTATTTTGTTTTATAAAAATACAAAAAAACCCAACTTACATTATATTAGGAAAGCAGGAAGTGAACAAATGTAACAGTTACTGATTGTAAAAGTACCAGATGGAGGGGTAGGATTTAATAAGCTTTGCTTCTTCCTACTCCTTTTGGACATGTGGAACTGGGAACTGATTATGCGATGCATTCAATTGTAATCTGATGCATGTTCAAATGAAATGAAACCATTACCATTATGTGTACTATACTGGGTAATATGAGTGTAAATATGACTATAGGGGTGTTATTTCATCTATAAATGAGGGATTATTGTATAAATTGAGATGAGTATTGTACAAAAAAAATATAAAGCATTGAAAAGATGCATTACACGATATATGTAGCATGTTATGCTAGTCATAAAAGTACTAGGACCTGCCGGAGTCTAGTCTAGTCTAGTCATTTTGGACATGAAAAATATAAAAAAAAAATACTCCAAGTCTGGAAATAAGCAAATTATATATTTTAAAGATTTATGACTACAGTGGAAGTAATGGAGGGGGGAAAGATTTTTGGTTATCCACACACACGTTTGCAGGAAATGACCTTAGTTTCTCCACGCATCGAACAGGAACGGCCCAAATGCAGCGAAAAGAGGGGTGTGCGGCCAAATTACAGGGGAGCTCGGTCTGGATTAGATGGCCACAAACTGTATGCATTGGACAGCTCCTCCATCACCGTGGAATTGAACCATTGCAGCAACATTAGCGGTGCAGTGAGCTGCCAAGGTAAGATCCTTCGTTATTGCAAAGCGGCAAGCTGGCACGCATCACGCCAGCTTCCTCCATCATGACTGTGCAACCATAACTCATACTTATATATGATTTTATATGACTCCGACATCTTAAATAGTCCAATTCCTGACTAGCGTTGAGACGCATGACATCAGCGTGTTTTCCCGTGTTGCATTGCCATGGCGTTGAAGGTGAGAAGGCCACATCGGGAGCTTCGTGCTTTTGGAGGTTTGGTGCGAGGGCTCCATTCCTGGATGGCAGCACTGTACTAACAAACACTTGCACCGATATGGAAGTACGCTCCCGAAGCTGCACACTGTACTTGCTGTGTTCCGGGAGGGGGGGGGAGGCCCGTGAGTCAGACTTTACCCAAAATGTCGCATGGCAGCCATCTAAATATTTTCTCCATGGAGATGGACGGGAATGGGATCTTTGTGTCATCCTCGGGTGTGAGTCAGTGCTGAACTCGGAATGTGCACACTCATCTCTATCCGGGATTACGGTCGAATGCGACCAGAGGACAAATATTCTACCCATCCATCACTTCTTTCCACGGGAGGAGAGGAGGAGAAGCAAGGTGACCTTCACCCATCACAATAAAATGGATGCTATTATAATTCATTCATTCATTTTCTACCGCTTTTTCCTCACAAGGGTTACAGGGGGTGCTGGAGCCTATCCCAGCTGTCTTCAGGCGAGAGAGGCGGGGTACACCCTGGACTGGTGGCCGGCCAATCACAGGGCACATATAGACAAACAACCATTCACACTCACATTCATACCTATGGACAATTTGGAGTCGCTAATTAACCTAGCATGTGTTAGGAATGTGGGACCTTTCTAAACATTATTAGAGACCTCTAGACATGAAATAACACCCCTACAATCACGGCTAGCCGTGAGGCCTGCACGTCTGACTCATGGTGTCATCTTACAAACAACATTTACCTCATCACACAGCAACTTAACACCCAAAAGGTACCATTAATTCATTAATTTTCTACCGCTTATCCTCGCGGGGGTGCTGGAGCCTATCATAGCTGTCTTCGGGCGAGAGGCGGGGTACACCCTGGACTGGTGGCCGGCCAATCACAGGGCACATATAGACAAACAACCATTCACACTCACATTCATACCTATGGACAATTTGGAGTCGCTAATTAACATTTGGCTAATATGAGTGTAAGATAAGACATGAGTGTAAAAGTGACTTTAGGGGTGTTATTTTATGTCTAGGGGGCTCTAATAATGTTAAGAACCATTTTTAGATTGTTTTCTATGCTCTAAATTCATTCATTTTCTACCGCTTTTTCCTCACGAGGGTTGCGGGGGGTGCTGGAGCCTATCCCAGCTGTCTTCAAGCGAGAGAGGCGGGGTCCACCCTGAACTGGTGGCCAGCCAATCACAGGGCACATATAGACAAACAACCATTCACACTCACATTCATACCTATGGACAATTTGGAGTCGCTAATTAACCTAGCATGTTTTTGGAATGTGGGAGGAAACCGGAGTACCCGGAGAAAACCCACGCATGCACGGGGAGAACATGCAAACTCCACACAGATATGGCCGAGGGTGGAATCGAACCCTGGTCCTCCTAGCTGTGAGGTCTGCGCGCTTGCTGTTATAATATGGAGGAAAAAAGCTTGAGCCAACTTTATTGTTATCACACCGGCAAAAGTTCCATCAAGTGTAATTCGGATCTAACTCAAAGTACAAAGTACTAATATTTCCTCCATAAAATACCTCTTTCATTTATGTTACTCGATATTATTCTAAAAATAACACCAAGCAATTACACATACAGTGAAGGCGTTCCTCCGCAATGTGGACTGCGTTAACGTCAGCCCCACCAACGCCTTACCAATCCCAAATAAATGAAGAAGGCGCCGTTTGACCTTGGATGCCCTCCTGGCTTACCTATACTGACAAAGCAGCGGGCGGGGGGCCAAAGCCAAAGCCAAATAAATCCCATCATTAACATAAACCGGTGCAGAAGCACATTTGGGTGCCAAAGCAAAGCCAAAACCCAAGAAGTCAAATGAGGTAAGAGGAAGGATTCGGTGTCAAGCAATTAAATTGATGTTTGTCTTTGTTTGGCCTCACTTGTGGGTGAGCATTATTTGGATCTCGGGGCGGGTGATGTATTACGCGAGATGGTTTTATTTCCATTACACGAGCACAAAATGGCCAAGTGAACGGAGCGTTACTGTACAAATATAACCAGTAGAGCTGCAAATGAGGGAAAATATCATACGGGACGCTTTAAATGTTGTAAAGTCAATATGGGTAATGAAACCGGAATACTTCTCCTTATGCATCCCAATGTCTGTAAAAATACTACAGTATTAGCATAGAATGATTCAGCTTCTGGAAAGTGATAATTCTACTGGAAATAACATTAATTTATATAAATGTAGGAATTACTCCTCCAATTGAGAGGAAGAACCTGTTTAATTTGAATTACAGCCATCACAAATAAGTAGATATTATCAGTCTATGCTAAAACTGACCAATTTAGCAAATTACTATGTAACTAACATCTTTATACTTCAGCATATTAATCCCAGTGCTTCCAAAAAACGATATAAAAATACCACAGTATCTGCATTTGTGCCATTTGAGCTTATGATTGGGCTTCGGGAAAGAGATGATTCCAATGAAATGCTCGGAAATAGCAGACATTTATTTGAATTTAGAGCAAGAATCCGGTTTAATTAATTGAGCTTATCCGTCTATGAAAAGAACCCAACTGATTTTTAATGGTAACCAATTAAAAATACACTTTTTAACAAATAAAGTGGCATTATTAATACACTTTGGAGATCACGTGTCTGTAAGTAATGTGCAACTATAATGTTATGATACCTGTGTGGATTGAGAAATGTGCTATTTTTAGACATCAATGTTTCATTAGAATGCTAATTATATCCAGCTTGGGAAAAATACAGTACACATGTATGATTTTATTTATATAAATA
This sequence comes from Doryrhamphus excisus, assembly GCF_037039965.1. Taxonomy (NCBI): domain Eukaryota; kingdom Metazoa; phylum Chordata; class Actinopteri; order Syngnathiformes; family Syngnathidae; genus Doryrhamphus; species Doryrhamphus excisus. The sequence continues at coordinate 2,442,302 of NC_136361.1, forward strand.
CAAGATATAGATATATTTGGTATTTCTACACACTGGTCACATATCCAAATTATCTTCTTTTGGGAACATTTTGACATTTATTCAGTAAAAAAGTTATTGTTATTGTCGCCATATAGTTTAAAAATGGGATTTATGTCAGCTTATGTAGCTTTAGCTTGTCTACTTATTGGCGTTAGCATGTGAATTAGCATTAGGGAGATCGCTCCATTATGAAATCCAGTGTGATTGATTTTTCTGGAGCGTTCTTTGGGGAGTTTTCTGCTCACCCCAGTTTTAGTCGTAACTAAAACTTCACTAATTTTGCCTTTAAATCTACTTTTCTTTGTTTTTCTCAAGCTGTTGTAGCCTCCCAGGTGGAGAAACCCTAGTCTGGTCTGTGCCCAATTAGAATGGATGCACGTACAGAGACAATAACTCAAATGAAGCATCGACAACATCTGGTTTTCATAAAAATGCGTTCTTCGGTGTCCCCGAGCGAAATGACGGCGAGGATTAATCGGAGCTTTAACTCCTCGTAACGTGACGCAGGGTAATTGGGCAACAAAACGGGAACAGCTGAACCCAACACACTTCCATGATGTTTTATTTACGGCGTTTCCCCGAAGTGGACGCAAAGACATGTCAGTAGCTAATACGTCTTGTGCTGAGCAAACAAAAAGCCGCTTATGAAGACCTGATATTTGTCTTATCGTACGCGCGTTTGAGTCATGGCTCAATGGTCTGCGAGACGCCGCAGCGGACAAGGGACTGAATGTTATAAGGAGGGTCTTTCTTAGTGGTCTGGTCTTTGAGTGAGTGGGTTTTACGTCACTACCACCCACGGCTTTTCCTCTATGTATGGTTGGCTTGCAGGAATGTGTTTCCTTAACCTGCTCTTGATGACACGGGTCACATGACTGACACGCCGCACATGCTGGGAGGAGATGGACCGACAACTCTACTCCTGAATCGACCTTAAGTGTTGTTAAGTTTGGAGGGGGGGGGGGGGGGGGTTTGGCATCGATTTCATGGTTCTATTTTTGATTTACGACACAATCAGAACAGTGGCGCTTTTAGCTGGGGGCCACATGGACGATTGCTCCGCGGTATTCCCATATTTTTTTTTCCCAGGATTATACAATCAAACATTGCTATAGCAAACTTTGCCTTAGTGTTCAAGTACATGACTAAATACATGACTAACTCATGCTGTTTTGTGGGTGAATACAGCTGACTATTAGTCAAATAATAATGTATTTTACTGCCTAAGTTAAGCATTTTTTGGCAGTATAAGACAGTCAAAAACATTGTGATGATACAGTGTGTAGTATTGTATAATGGTCACTAGGTGGCAGTAATGTTACAGTTGATCACCGGAACAACAGGCTTTTATTTCAGGTTTGAAATAAGTCACGATAACCCCTAACCCATGCCTTGGGCTGCAGCCATGCCAAGCTAACACTCAACTCTGAACCCCCGATGTCACTTCCTGTCCAACCCCCCACACAGGCCACATGTTTTATAAATGTCTTACATGTCTCTTATGCTCTTATTATATCTACTATAGTGGAAACAGGAGTGTAAAAGTGATTGTAGGGGTGTTATTTCATGTCTAGAGGGCTCTAATGATGTTAAAAAGAACAAACAACCCTGTATTATGTGTTGTTATATTTACTATATTGTGTAATATGAGTGCAAAGGGGACCATAGGGGTGTTATTTCATGTCTAGAGGGCTCTAATAATGTTAAAAAGAACAAACAACCCTGTATTATGTGTTGTTATATTTACTATATTGTGTAATATGAGTGCGAAGGGGACCATAGGGGTGTTATTTCATGTCTAGAGGGCTCTAATAATGTTAAAAAGAACAAACAACCCTGTATTATGTGTTGTTATATTTACTATATTGTGTAATATGAGTGCGAAGGGGACCATAGGGGTGTTATTTCTTGTCTAGAGGGCTCTAATGATGTTAAAAAGAACAAACAACCCTGTATTATGTGTTGTTATATTTACTATATTGTGTAATATGAGTGTGAAGGGGACCATAGGGGTGTTATTTCTTGTCTAGAGGGCTCTAATAATGTTAAAAAGAACAAACAACCCTGTATTATGTGTTGTTATATTTACTATATTGTGTAATATGAGTGTGAAGGGGACCATAGGGGTGTTATTTCTTGTCTAGAGGGCTCTAATGATGTTAAAAAGAACAAACAACCCTGTATTATGTGTTGTTATATTTACTATATTGTGTAATATGAGTGTGAAGGGGACCATAGGGGTGTTATTTCTTGTCTAGAGGGCTCTAATGATGTTAAAAAGAACAAACTACCTCGTATTATGTGTTGTTATATTTACTATATTGTGTAATATGAGTGCGAAGGGGACCATAGGGGTGTTATTTCATGTCTAGAGGGCTCTAATAATGTTAAAAAGAACAAACAACCCTGTATTATGTGTTGTTATATTTACTATATTGTGTAATATGAGTGCGAAGGGGACCATAGGGGTGTTATTTCTTGTCTAGAGGGCTCTAATGATGTTAAAAAGAACAAACAACCCTGTATTATGTGTTGTTATATTTACTATATTGTGTAATATGAGTGTGAAGGGGACCATAGGGGTGTTATTTCTTGTCTAGAGGGCTCTAATAATGTTAAAAAGAACAAACAACCCTGTATTATGTGTTGTTATATTTACTATATTGTGTAATATGAGTGTGAAGGGGACCATAGGGGTGTTATTTCTTGTCTAGAGGGCTCTAATGATGTTAAAAAGAACAAACTACCTCGTATTATGTGTTGTTATATTTACTATATTGTGTAATATGAGTGCGAAGGGGACCATAGGGGTGTTATTTCATGTCTAGAGGGCTCTAATAATGTTAAAAAGAACAAACAACCCTGTATTATGTGTTGTTATATTTACTATATTGTGTAATATGAGTGTGAAGGGGACCATAAGGGTGTTATTTCATGTCTAGAGGGCTCTAATGTTAAAAAGAACAAACAACCCTGTATTATGTGTTGTTATATTTACTATATTGTGTAATATGAATGCGAAGGGGACTATAGGGGTGTTATTTCATGTCTAAAAGGCTCTAATAATGTTAAAAACAACAAACAACCCTGTATTATGTGTTGTTATATTTACTATATTGTGTAATATGAGTGCGAAGGGGACTATAGGGGTGTTATTTCATGTCTAGAGGGCTCTAATAATGTTAAAAAGAACAAACAACCCTGTATTATGTGTTGTTATATTTACTATATTGTGTAATATGAGTGTGAAGGGGACCATAGGGGTGTTATTTCTTGTCTAGAGGGCTCTAATGATGTTAAAAAGAACAAACTACCCTGTATTATGTGTTGTTATATTTACTATATTGTGTAATATGAGTGCGAAGGGGACCATAGGGGTGTTATTTCATGTCTAGAGGGCTCTAATAATGTTAAAAAGAACAAACTACCTCGTATTATGTGTTGTTATATTTACTATATTGTGTAATATGAGTGCGAAGGGGACTATAGGGGTGTTATTTCATGTCTAGAGGGCTCTAATAATGTTAAAAAGAACAAACAACCCTGTATTATGTGTTGTTATATTTACTATATTGTGTAATATGAGTGCGAAGGGGACTATAGGGGTGTTATTTCATGTCGAGAGGGCTCTAATAATGTTAAAAAGAACAAACAACCCTGTATTATGTGTTGTTATATTTACTATATTGTGTAATATGAGTGCGAAGGGGACCATAGGGGTGTTATTTCTTGTCTAGAGTGCTCTAATGATGTTAAAAAGAACAAACAACCCTGTATTATGTGTTGTTATATTTACTATATTGTGTAATATAAGTGCGAAGGGGACTATAGGGGTGTTATTTCATGTCTAGAGGGCTCTAATAATGTTAAAAAGAACAAACAACCCTGTATTATGTGTTGTTATATTTACTATATTGTGTAATATGAGTATGAAGGGGACCATAGGGGTGTTATTTCATGTCTAGAGGGCTCTAATAATGAGCCAAACTACCTTGTATTATGTTTTATTAAAAACATTAGGCATTAGGCGCGATAAGCTACTGTAGTCATTTATGGTCAGCGCTCATTTGGCCCCCTCTACAAGTGGGTCCTGGATAAAACCGGACTTAGTCTGAAACAGAGCATGAGTCTTTCACATATTGTCATCAACTTTCTTTAAGGTAATGCATTTTTTTATTTGCTCATAGCAGCTTTGCAAACTCAGAGGGTCATCAAGTCAAACCACTAGCTCACTAAACATTAGAGAAGTGTAAAAAAAGGGTTTGATCTATTTACATCCAGATTTATCTTTTCATTAAAAGCAATAAAAGCAACAGAGGAGGAATTTAAAAGAGTAAAAAAATTCAAGTGGTGTCCAGTTGGAACGGACCCGAAGTGAATCTGCTAGCTTTTGGATTCCCACTTAGATGCCACTTGGATGGGCCTGCCGAATGCTAAGCTGAGATATTTATGTACACCTGTGTCTATACACTTTGGTGTCCATCCAAACTTAGCAGCGTGTTTGAGAGATCAGCGTTAATGTGTGTAAACGGAGCAAAGACACCATTTGGAAAAGGCGGTAAATCTTCACTTGAAACGGCCAATCAGATAACCGATAGTCATTCTCTCAATCGGTCCATGAAGTATTAAGCCGAGTGTATTTAAAGTGAAAGCTTTATTACATCACTTATTGGTCATATCCAACCCCACAATACTTGGCACTGTGAAACTGTCCAAAAATGATGATAATTTTTCATAGCTTTGGTCCATCAAACACTGAGCAAATGTGAGTAATCTTTATGGACCTTATATTTGTATTTGACCTCATGTTGCCATTTTTATAGTAAAAAATGCTTTATTTAGGCCAAAAACACATACAAGTTGCTTTAAGATGCATATTACTTGCATCTACTAGGAACTGCGATATGACTTATGAATATTCATTCATTAATTTTTCTACCGCTTTTTCCTCACGAGGATCGCGGGTGATGCTGGAGCCTATCCCAGCTGTCTTCGGGCGAGAGGCGGGGCACACCCTGGACTGGTGGCCAGCCAATCACAGGGCACATATAGACCAACAACCATTCACACTCACATTCATACCTATGGACAATTTGGAGTCGCTAATTAACCTAGCATGTGTTAGGAATGTGGGACCTTTCTAAACATTATTAGAAACCTCTAGACATGAAATAACACCCCTACAATCGTCTGACTCATGGTGTCATCTTACAAACAACATTTACCTCATCACACAGCAACTTAACACCCAAAAGGTACCATTAATTCATTAATTTTCTACCGCTTATTCTCGCAGGGGGTGCTGGAGCCTATCATAGCTGTCTCCGGGCGAAAGGCGGGGTACACCCTGGACTGGTGGCCAGCCAATCACAGGACACATACGTAGACAAACAACCATTCACACTCACATTCATACCTATGGACAATTTGGAGTCGCTAATTAACCTAGCATGTGTTAGGAATGTGGGACCTTTCTAAACATTATTAGAGACCTCTAGACATGAAATAACACCCCTACAGTCACGGCTAGCCGTGAGGCCTGCACGTCTGACTCATTGTGTCATCTTACAAACAACATTTACCTCATCACACAGCAACTTAACACCCAAAAGGTACCATTAATTCATTAATTTTCTACCGCTTATCCTCACAGGGGGTGCTGGAGCCTATCATAGCTGTCTTCGGGTGAGAGGCGGGATACACCCTGGACTGGTGGCCAGCCAATCACAGGGCACATATACGTAGACAAACAACCATTCACACTCACATTCATACCTATGGACAATTTGGAGTCGCTAATTAACCTAGCATGTGTTAGGAATGTGGGACCTTTCTAAACATTATTAGAGACCTCTAGACATGAAATAACACCCCTACAATCGTCTGACTCATGGTGTCATCTTACAAACAACATTTACCTCATCACACAGCAACTTAACACCCAAAAGGTACCATTAATTCATTAATTTTCTACCGCTTATTCTCGCAGGGGGTGCTGGAGCCTATCATAGCTGTCTTCGGGCGAGAGGCGGGGTACACCCTGGACTGGTGGCCAGCCAATCACAGGGCACATATACGTAGACAAACAACCATTCACACTCACATTCATACCTATGGACAATTTGGAGTCGCTAATTAACCTAGCATGTGTTAGGAATGTGGGACCTTTCTAAACATTATTAGAGACCTCTAGACATGAAATAACACCCCTACAATCACGGCTAGCCGTGAGGCCTGCACGTCTGACTCATGGTGTCATTTTACAAACAACATTTACCTCATCACACAGCAACTTAACACCCAAAAGGTACCATTAATTCATTAATTTTCTACCGCTTATCCTCACGGGGGGTGCTGGAGCCTATCATAGCTGTCTTCGGGCGAGAGGCGGGGTACACCCTGGACTGGTGGCCAGCCAATCACAGGGCACATATACGTAGACAAACAACCATTCACACTCACATTCATACCTATGGACAATTTGGAGTCACCAATTAATTAACCAAGCATGTTTTTGGAATGTGGGAGGAAACCGGAGTACCCGGAGAAAACCCCGGAGAACATGCAAACTCCACACAGAGATGGCCGAGGGTGGAATCGAACCCTGGTCCTCCTAGCTGTGAGGTCGACTTTGACAAAAACATCATAGAGTGAAGCCACACTGTCGGAAATGAACACAGCTCATTAGCATTGTGTGTTGCCAGTCGGGTTTACTAAAAACAGTTTAACGGTCCAAATTCCACACACTTCCAAGACACTACTGTAGAACAACGGATAATTGTTTAGGAATACTATAATATACAACCGCAAGGTAAACAAAACTTAATAATATCTACTGTCGGGTAACACCGGAGTGGAATGGGACTTGATGACGCAACATCCGCACAGACTCCCTCCATCTGGATTCACTCTCTTCACTATGTGGGTCAAAGGTCAGAGAGGGGACGCTGAAGCGTGGTCCATTCAGACGTAGAAGCTGACGTGTAAGGCATGACGTCACCGCTGTCGACTGGTTAACAAGCTAGCGGATCTACGTGTGAGCTTTTGGCCGGCTGGAGGCAGGACTCGAGGAAAGTCACGTCCGACAATTCAAGATGAAACGGGAAAATGAAGGATTTCGCCTTCCCGGTTCAACATCTCCCATCAAGGCAACAAAGAGAGACAGTAAGGCAAGATAAAGCCTCCATGCTAATTGCAACCATACCGCATGGCATCCCGGCTTTCGATATGCGCTTATGAAGGCCGGGATATGATGTAGAAGGGAGCACCTGGTAACGTTTATTTTGGCCCCCAAGTCCAGCAAGACTCAGACAAATTTCCTGGTTGGTAACAAGCGAGTTATGTCACAACAAGCGAGGCCGATGTTGGGAAAAGAGACCATCGCTGTGCCTGAACAATAGCTGGTGTTCAGAAAGTAACTGCACTCATCATACTGTTAGCATGTTAGCTATTTTAATCATGTCAAAATACAAAAATAGTACATACGGAACATGGCATGATGTCGGAAGGCGACAGAACGGCCTACTTTTGGTGTTAGCATGCTAACATTCGGTACTTAGTGTTAGTATGCTAACTGTTAGCATTTTACCAATGTAAAAATGCGAACACAGACATGCATGCTAACTGTTAGCATGATTGCATTTAATCCACCAGGTGCTAGTATGCTGTTAGCATTTTAGCTCTTTTACCAATATAAAAAAACACAGACATAACATGAGTTAGCATGCTAGCTCTTAGCATGATTGCATTGAAACTACTTACAGTATGTAGAGATGAAAAACGTATACATGACATGATGGAGGTACAGCATAGAAAAGCTTTGAAGTACCATGTACTTCGTGCTATGTCACCGGGTGCTAGTATGCTGTTAGCATTTTAGCTATTTTACCTACATAAAAAAACAAACTCAAACATAACATGACTTAGCATGCTAACTCTTAGCATGATTGCATTTAAACTACTTATGCCAGTATTTTTACATTGCATTGAAACTACTTACAGTATATAAAGATGAAAATGTGTACATGATGGAGGTACAGCATAGAAAAGCTTTGAAGTACTCTGTACTATGTCACCGGGTGCTAGTATGCTATTAGCATTTTAGCTATTTTACCAATCTAAAAAAAACAAACTCAGACATAACATGAGTTAGCATGCCAACTCTTAGCATGATTGCATTTAAACTACTTATGCCAGTAATGCACCATATCACTAGTTGCTAGCTATAGCATTTTAGCATTTTGCATATTCCATTAAAATTTTGCGCCTAAGCAACCACCCTTTGAAGCAGGAACTGTCCATATGATATCACAACGTATCCAAGCAGGTTCACAATAGTGGGCATGCCCATCAAAGCTGACATTCCGAACACCCTACAGAACATACCTACAGAAACTCAGAAAAAGCCGTCTTTTGCAGAAAACGCTGGCAAAAATTGCACAAATTTCATTTAATACACTGTTTTTCACATCTTTGGTTTTCATTTCCCAATGGTCATTCTGCCCATTCATCTAATTCCATTTTTTTTCTGGTCTTATCCTGATACCGGACATGTGTCCGCAGCTGAAATGTCCATTTTCTGGGAAATGTGTCCAGCCAATAAGACAGAAGAATACATGTTAAATTATTCTTGGAATCAAAACAACCATTAGCGACACTCGAGATCGAGTATCACACGATATTAAATGATACGATTAACTCTGGAGGATCGCTTCCACTGAAGACAGTTCCCAATTCATTCAATAAATGGAATGGAATTAATCTTATGCATGTGATAATTTGGGATTTCCATCTTCTAAAATATATTTTAAGCAAATCTGCAAGCATAAGCAAGAGAAATTGACTGGCGAATGGTTTCAACAGAATAGGATTACCAACCCTTGCTGCTGTGATGTCAGGTTTGCAGATGATTTGCTTTTCTGATGACGTTCTGTTGTGAGCCGCAAGGATGAGAAATAAAAGGTTTGATTTTCCTCAGGAAGAGGAAACACCGTCCAACAGGTCATTACTACAACCGTTCATTTCTCTGTCAGCAGGACCTTTGGGCCAAAAAACTATCCTTTAAAAACAACAGTATTAAAATCCATTGGGGGAACCCATTTGTTTGAGTTTTGGCGTTCAACGGTTAGATCATTAATACACATTTCCAAAGCCAATAAAATGGAGTGAATTTGATCAGTGACAGAAAGCAAAAAACGAGGGCATCATTTATTCTCATTTCTAAACGGTTCATACGAGTTCATCCATGTTTTGTCTCCGACATGAATGCATAAATCCTCTCCTGCAATAACGCAGCGTCGAGTAAAACCAGAACGGAACACTCCAGCCGCGATAGTGGAATTAAACGTCGGAACGGAACGCAGCCTCTTTCCGTATTTGCTCCATAAAACCTGGCATGTTTGCACTGAACCAGAAGAAGCAAGCTAGTAAATTCTTACGAGCGATGCCACCTGCTGCACACTCACGCACAAAAAAAAAAAAACGCAAAACATATGAGATCATCTTATTTACAGCATGAGTGCAATTGCTGAATGTAATGTAGAGGACTTTTAGTGTATGGGATTAACGTTGGAAAAGCTGGGAAAACACAAAAAACACACGAAAAGGGGGTGAAAAAAGCGACTTCCAGTAATCCACGGAGACTTCTCCTTCACTTGTAACTTCAAAATCCATCACTTTCACAGAACGCAGAGCCCAACGAGGCCTGAACCTCCTTGATAAGCCGAGTCCAAGGACAACAGACCCGCTGATGTCATCGGCTGGATGAAGAGTCGGTGTGAGGATTGTTAACCCTGTTAGCCCTGCGTTGTTTGGGGGCTACATGACAGGAGGCTACTATGGGGAATCTCTATTAGGCCTTCAGAACTCTTCCTTGGACACGTGCAGAATTCTGCCATCGCTGTGCATCACAAGTGCAGCAAAACATTTAATTTAATTTAATTTAATTTAATTTAATTTAATTTAATTTAATTTAATTTAATTTAATTTAATTTAATTTAATTTAATTTAATTTAATTTAATTTAATTTAATTTAATTTAATTTAATTTAATTTAATTTAATTTAATTTTGTTTAATTTAATTTTGTTTAATTTAATTTAATTTAATTTAAATATTTCCTTTTGTGATATTTTTGTCTTAGTTTGTCTTTTTTTTACTATTTTCTTTCATTTTTCATTTTTGTCTATTATTATTAATACAAATTAATAATAATTAATAACATTGTTAAAACACTGCTGATGTTTTTAAAATAATTTTCAGCCGATGCTGGTCAAATACTATGTTGGGATGACACTGATTAAATAATTAATTAATTTTCTTTGAGTTTTTTATATAAAAAAATAATTACAATAATTTATTAACATAATTATTATTAATAATTTTTTAAATCTCTCTAAAAATACATTTTCCACCGGTGTCGTGAAAATGGCCCCTGAGACTGTGAGAAAAATCTGAGGGATTACAGAGAGTGTGTGTGTGCGGGGGGGGGGCTCCTCAGAAATAAGTGTCTTAGCCTGTGTATCTATTTTTGACATGTTACATTCCTTTGCCCCCCACATATTCTCGCCCATCTATAAGACATTTACAGCCATCTTTGATGCCCGGGCCTTGTAAGGCGGGACTGTGGCGGCCTTGTGGTCAAACACAGACATTTCTCAGGGTTCAGATGTCAGCTGAGAGTGAGACGGACAAACACGAAGAATATCCAGCGGGGACCTAAAGTTAGAGCAGAGATGTTTTATGGCAGGTACCAAAAACTATCACCTGGGACTCAGGAGGGGGTTGCCAAAACCAAAACAACCACTCTGGAGTTTTCTAGAGGTACGTAGTGTAGAACCCAAGGTGTTCTCGCTATTCAAAAGCCACCAAAAATAGCATCATTTGGGGTTCCACCAACCAAGGTTTTTTTCTGGAAAAATATGGATCAAAAGTCAAACTCCACAAGTGTCTTAGAAGAGTACCAGTGATGACAAAAAAAAGAAACATTTCAACATTATTAGAGCCTTCTGGACATGAAATAACACCCCTATAGTCACCTTTACACTTCCATTACCCAATTTAGTAAACATAAGAAAAAATAAGACGTAATATAGACTCACATGTTAGCATTGGGAGAGATCCTTATTGTTTTTTTTTTTCATTGGAGCTCCAGACATCGAAGTAACACCCCTATAGTTACCTATAATAAGATATAAAACACTCACACGTTATCATTGGGAGAGATTCTTTTTTTAATTGGAGCCCTCCAGACGTCTAAATAACACCCCTAAAGTCACCTATCATAATAATAATAAATAATAATAAAACACAATTCAGCCTCACATGTTAGCATTGGGAGATATTCTTTTTTTAATTGGAGCCCTCCAGACGTCTAAATAACACCCCTATAGTCACCTATCATAATAATAACAAATAATAATAAAACACAATACAGCCTCACATGTTAGCATTGGGAGAGATCCTTATTATTATTATTTTTCTTTTAATTGGAGCCCTCCAGACGTCTAAATAACACCCCTATAGTCACCTATCATAATAATAACAAATAATAATAAAACACAATACAGCCTCACATGTTAGCATTGGGAGAGATCCTTATTATTATTATTTTTCTTTTAATTGGAGCCCTCCAGATGTGTAAATAACACCCCTATAGTCACCTATCATAATAATAACAACTAATAATAAAACACAATACAGCCTCACATGTTAGCATTGGGAGAGATCCTTATTATTATTATTTTTCTTTTAATTGGAGCCCTCCAGATGTCTAAATAACACCCCTATAGTCACCTATAATAAGATATAAAACACAATACAGCCTCATACGTTAGCATTGGGTGAGATCCTTATTATTATGATTATTATTTAAATTGGAGCCCTCCAGATGTGTAAATAACACCCCTATAGTCACCTATCATAATAATAACAACTAATAATAAAACACAATACAGCCTCACATGTTAGCATTGGGAGAGATCCTTATTATTATTATTTTTCTTTTAATTGGAGCCCTCCAGATGTGTAAATAACACCCCTATAGTCACCTATCATAATAATAACAACTAATAATAAAACACAATACAGCCTCACATGATAGCATTGGGAGAGATCCTTATTATTATTATTTTTCTTTTAATTGGAGCCCTCCAGATGTCTAAATAACACCCCTATAGTCACCTATAATAAGATATAAAACACAATACAGCCTCATACGTTAGCATTGGGTGAGATCCTTATTATTATTATTTTTCTTTTAATTGGAGCCCTCCAGACGTCTAAATAACACCCCTATAGTCACCTATAATAAGATATAAAACACAATACAGCCTCATACGTTAGCATTGGGTGAGATCCTTATTATTATGATTATTATTTAAATTGGAGCCCTCCTGATGTGTAAATAACACCCCTATAGTCACCTATAATAAGATATAAAACACAATACAGCCTCATACGTTAGCATTGGGTGAGATCCTTATTATTATGATTATTATTTAAATTGGAGCCCTTCAGATGTGTAAATAACACCCCTATAGTCACCTATAATAATAATAATAAATAATAAAATACAATACAGCCTCACACGTTAGCATTGGGAGGGTTCCCTAATGTTCTTTACATTATTACAGTCCTCCAGGCATGAAAGACCACCCTAACAGTCTAGTTCAGACTCATATTACCAGCAATGTAGACTATTAGCATAGGGAGAGTTCCTTCCTGTTATCTATACCAATAAAAGACCACTAGGTGGCAGTAATATCCTCTACTGTCCAAGCAGTTGAACTTTGAGTACTTAACTTCTCCCAGGTAGACTCTGACCTTGAACAGGGTAAAGCGCTGTAGGAAATGGTGACATTTGTTTTTATTCCGAGACCACCTTGCATGCGATCCTGATGAGATCCTGCAATGTGGTTTTTAGGGTTGGGGAAAACCTGCTGGCTTCATTTCCATCCAATCCAATCCCTCAACGCTAAAACTGTGGACAATCACTCACTCTCCTACTGTGGAATTCTCACCATGACGCCTTTAAAGTGTGGACATTATCACACGGCGAAAGAAAAGCCTGCTCGGCTAAGTGGGCGTAAGACCATTTGATCCTTGCTTAGTTGGCACCGGGTAAGCGCCCGCCGAGGAACGCTCCAACTTGCAGAAAATGTGTCCAGAGTGCAGCGGTGACATCTGGAGAACTGTTACCATTCATCCTTTGGAGAATATGCAAATTGTTATGTGGGATTATTTTTAATGTGCGCTTACCTTCCTTGAGCCTATTAGGGCCCATTCAAGGGGGGTACCTGCCAGGAAACCAAGTACAATAACACAAGTGACACCATTGTTGCTTCCACTAAACCCGTGCGGAGCAGGAGGTGAAAATAAAATATATAATATGTTATTAATAATAATATTGTTAATAATATGTTCATTAATAAAATATGTTATATCATGTCTAGAGGACTCTAATAATGTAAAAAAATGGATTTAGAAAGTTTAGAACCTTTCTTAAGCCTTAAATTAAAAAATGTTCATGAATTAAAAAAAAATAATAATAATAACATATGTTAATAATAATATTGTTATGAATAATATATTAATAAAAAATGTATATCATGTTTAGAGGGCTGTAATGTAAAAAAAATGGATTTAGAAGGTTTTTAAAAAAAATGTTCATTAAAAAAATAAAAAATATAACATGTTATTAATATTAATATTGTTATGATTAATATGTCAATAAAAAATATATCATGTGTAGAGGGCTCTAATAATGCAAAAAAATGGATTTAGAAGGTTTTTAAAAACATTTAAGCTTTAACTACAAAAAATGTTCATAAAAAAAATCTAAAATATAACATGTTATTAATGATATTAATATTGTTATGAATAATATGTTAATTAATAAAAAAAAACTATATCATGTCTAGAGGGCTCTAATAATGTTAAAAATGGATTTAGAAGGTTTTTAAAAACCTTTCCTAAGGTTTAACTACAAAAAATGTTCATTAAAAAAATATATAAAAAATATAACATGTTATTAATATTAATATTGTTATGATTAATATGTCAATAAAAAATATATCATGTGTAGAGGGCTCTAATAATGCAAAAAAATGGATTTAGAAGGTTTTTAAAAACATTTAAGCTTTAACTACAAAAAATGTTCATAAAAAATCTAAAATATAACATGTTATTAATGATATTAATATTGTTATGAATAATATGTTAATTAATAAAAAAACTATATCATGTCTAGAGGGCTCTAATAATGTTAAAAATGGATTTAGAAGGTTTTTAAAAAACCTTTCCTAAGGTTTAACTACAAAAAATGTTCATTAAAAAAATATATAAAAAATATAACATGTTATTAATATTAATATTGTTATGATTAATATGATAATAAAAAATATATCATGTGTAGAGGGCTCTAATAATGCAAAAAATGGATTTAGAAGGTTTTTAAAAACATTTAAGCTTTAACTACAAAAAATGTTCATTAAAAAAATCTAAAATATAACATGTTATTAATGATATTAATATTGTTATGAATAATATGTTAATTAATAAAAAAACTATATCATGTCTAGAGGGCTCTAATAATATTAAAAATGGATTTAGAAGGTTTGTAAAAACCTTTCCTAAGGTTTAACTACAAAAAATGTTCATTAAAAAAATATATAAAAAATATAACATGTTATTAATATTAATATTGTTATGATTAATATGTTAATAAGAAATATATCATGTGTAGAGGGCTCTAATAATGCAAAAAATGGATTTAGAAGGTTTTTAAAAACATTTAAGCTTTAACTACAAAAAATGTACATAAAAAAAATCTAAAATATAACATGTTATTAATGATATTAATATTGTTATGAATAATATGTTAATTAATAAAAAAACTATATCATGTCTAGAGGGCTCTAATAATGTTAAAAATGGATTTAGAAGGTTTTTAAAAACCTTTCCTAAGGTTTAACTACAAAAAATGTTCATTAAAAAAAATATATAAAAAATATAACATGTTATTAATATTAATATTGTTATGATTAATATGTTAATAAAAAATATATCATGTGTAGAGGGCTCTAATAATGCAAAAAATGGATTTAGAAGGTTTTTAAAAACATTTAAGCTTTAACTACAAAAAATGTACATAAAAAAAATCTAAAATATAACATGTTATTAATGATATTAATATTGTTATGAATAATATGTTAATTAATAAAAAAACTATATCATGTCTAGAGGGCTCTAATAATGTTAAAAATGGATTTAGAAGGTTTTTAAAAACCTTTCTTAAGGTTTAACTACAAAAAATGTTCATTAAAAAATAAAAAACATAAAAAATATAACATGTTATTAATATTAATATTGTTGTGATTAATATGTTAATAAAAAATATATCATGTGTAGAGGGCTCTAATAATGCAAAAAATGGATTTAGAAGGTTTTTAAAAACATTTAGCTTTAACTACAAAAAATGTTCATAAAAAAAATCTAAAATATAACATGTTATTAATGATATTAATATTGTTATGAATAATATATTAATTAATAAAAAAAATTATATCATGTCTAGAGGGCTCTAATAATATTAAAAATGGATTTAGAAGGTTTGTAAAAACCTTTCCTAAGGTTTAACTACAAAAAATGTTCATTAAAAAATATATATAAAAAATATAACATGTTATTAATATTAATATTGTTATGATTAATATGTTAATAAAAATATATCATGTGTAGAGGGCTCTAATAATGTAAAAAATGGATTTAGAAGGTTTTAAAAAAACTCTCATAAGCCTTAAGTCTCATAAAAAAGCAAAAATAATATATATATCTAATCAATATAAAATATATATAATACAAAAAACATATTACAACAGAAATATAATAAAATGCAAAATAAAATGTCAAAAATATTTTTTAAATACTGGCCTGGCGTGCAAATGACTGCATCCTAACCAGCCCGCCATGGTCACGGGAGAAAGATTTTAATGACGTATGTTGTAAAGATTGTTTGCGGCACTTTAGGGCCCTTTTTAAAAATGACCTTTTTCTTCCAGGAATCACCTGCTGTCATCTTATAGCCGCGTGTTTGTCCCGTTTCCTACCTGGCGACAAGTCACTTCCTCAACAACATCCTGGCTGGTATCTAGACAACACGCAGCCTGGGATGGATTGTCTACATAGCAAATACGGGTTGTGTGTTTTGGGTTATACGGGGTGAAAGTGGACTGTTTACCAACTGGCCCCTGCAGGGCATGATGGGATAGAATTAAAGCGACCAAGAGAAAACCTTCTTAATTCGACAACACAGCAAACAGAAGCTTTTTTTCCTGCGTGTCATTTTTACATTCTCCACGATTTAGCAGCCGTGTGTGGAAGAAAGCTCCAAGTTAAGACCCCGGGCTTCCCACCAAGGTAAACCACCGTGACATGTGGCAATTTATTTTTGCCTCCGAGCCAACAAAAACCAGCCTGTGACATCACAGCTTCTGGACCGGGTTCCATTTCTTTTTATGCAGCGGCCTTGTTGATGCATGAGAAAGAATCCATGAGTTACAGCACATGAAAAGTCAATGCATGATAGCTGGAAAGTTGCCGGAATAAAAACAAATTCAGGAAGTAGTGTATGTCATATTTTATGTTATTATTTCTACAACGCTGGAAAATTAGAGTGTAAATTGCAATATAGGGGTGTTATTTTATGTCAAGAGTGCTCTAATAAGCTTCCCAATGTGCAAGTCTGTATTATGTCATATGTCTCATTTTCTCTTATTATGTGTACTATAATGGGTGTTAATTTTAACTATAGGGGTGTTATTGCAAGTCTAAAACAGATCTCCCAATGCTGACATGTGTGAGCCTGAAGTATGTCTTATGTCTTTGGGTAAAAGGGGTGCAAATGTGACTATAGGGGTGTTATTTCGTCTTTAGAGGTCTCTACTAATGTAAAAAATAACAGGGATATCTCCTAATGCTGACATGTGTGGTCTGTATTATGTCTTATTTTGCCTACTATAATGAGTAATAGGAGTATAAATGTGACTATAGGGGTGTTATTGCAAGTCTAGAGAGCTCTAATGTTAATAAAAGAACAGATCTCCCGATGCTGACATGTGTAAGCCTGAAGTATGTCTTATGTCTTTGGGTAAAAGGGGTGCAAATGTGACTATAGGGGTGTTATTTTGTCTTTAGAGGTCTCTACTAATGTAAAAAATAACAGGGATATCTCCTAATGCTGACATGTGTGGTCTGTATTATGTCTTATTTTGCCTACTATAATGAGTAATAGGAGTATAAATGTGACTATAGGGGTGTTATTGCAAGTCTAGAGAGCTCTAATGTTAATAAAAGAACAGATCTCCCGATGCTGACATGTGTGAGCCTGAAGTATGTCTTATGTCTTTGAGTAAAAGGGGTGCAAATGTGACTATAGGGGTGTTATTTCGTCTTTAGAGGTCTCTACTAATGTAAAAAATAACAGGGATATCTCCTAATGCTGACATGTGTGGTCTGTATTATGTCTTATTTTGCCTACTATAATGAGTAATAGGAGTATAAATGTGACTATAGGGGTGTTATTGCAAGTCTAGAGAGCTCTAATGTTAATAAAAGAACAGATCTCCCGATGCTGACATGTGTAAGCCTGAAGTATGTCTTATGTCTTTGGGTAAAAGGGGTGCAAATGTGACTATAGGGGTGTTATTTTGTCTTTAGAGGTCTCTACTAATGTAAAAAATAACAGGGATATCTCCTAATGCTGACATGTGTGGTCTGTATTATGTCTTATTTTGCCTACTATAATGAGTAATAGGAGTATAAATGTGACTATAGGGGTGTTATTGCAAGTCTAGAGAGCTCTAATGTTAATAAAAGAACAGATCTCCCGATGCTGACATGTGTGAGCCTGAAGTATGTCTTATGTCTTTGAGTAAAAGGGGTGCAAATGTGACTATAGGGGTGTTATTTCGTCTTTAGAGGTCTCTACTAATGTAAAAAATAACAGGGATATCTCCTAATGCTGACATGTGTGGTCTGTATTATGTCTTATTTTGCCTACTATAATGAGTAATAGGAGTATAAATGTGACTATAGGGGTGTTATTGCAAGTCTAGAGAGCTCTAATGTTAATAAAAGAACAGATCTCCCGATGCTGACATGTGTGAGCCTGAAGTATGTCTTATGTCTTTGGGTAAAAGGGGTGCAAATGTGACTATAGGGGTGTTATTTAGTCTTTAGAGGTCTCTACTAATGTAAAAAATAACAGGGATGTCTCCTAATGCTGACATGTGTGAGCCTGAAGTATGTCTTATGTCTTTGGGTAAAAGGGGTGCAAATGTGACTATAGGGGTGTTATTTCGTCTTTAGAGGTCTCTACTAATGTAAAAAATAACAGGGATATCTCCTAATGCTGACATGTGTGAGCCTGAAGTATGTCTTATGTCTTTGGGTAAAAGGGGTGCAAATGTGACTATAGGGGTGTTATTTCGTCTTTAGAGGTCTCTACTAATGTAAAAAATAACAGGGATATCTCCTAATGCTGACATGTGTGAGCCTGAAGTATGTCTTATGTCTTTGGGTAAAAGGGGTGCAAATGTGACTATAGGGGTGTTATTTAGTCTTTAGAGGTCTCTACTAATGTAAAAAACAGTGTCTTATTTTGCCTTATAATGCCTACTATAATGAGTAATAGTAGTATAAATGTGATTATAGGGGTGTTATTGCAAGTCTAGAGAGCTCTAATGCTAAACAAACAGGCCTCCCGATGCTGACATGTGTGAGCCTGAAGTATGTCTTATGACTTTGGGTAAAAGGGGTGTAAATGTTACTATAGGGGTGTTATTTAATCTCTAGAGGTCTCTACTAATGTAAAAAAAGAACAAGAATCTCCCAATGCTGACATGTGTGGTCGGTATTACAATTATAATGCCTACTATAATGAGTAATAGGAGTATAAATGTGACTATAGGGGTGTTATTACATGTGTGTGGTCTCTAATAATGTTAAAACACACATTTAGAGGGTTTAAAAAAGAGGTTTTCTATGCTCTAACTAGGAAAATAGTCCATTCATAAAGAAGGACTCCTACCTGGTGGAAATTCACTTATGGGCATTCAGAAACCCAAAGTATGAAATAATACAACAGCAGGGAAGATGAGCGGTGCATTGGTGGTGTATTCGGTCTATTCACATGCATCTCTTTTGAGTGGCTTTCCCATGTGGCGCTGTTGATGCCAGCAAAGTAACAATAAGAGCGGGTGGGCGAGCCAAACTCGTGCGCTATGACTGCTGCTGGAAGAGCAGAGCGATGAGGTTCGGTTACCGTGCTTATTGACTCGTCAAACTCGGGGCAGACTGTCACGTATTGGATTTACTTTGCAAGATTTACCAAACCTTTTTCTGAGTACGCTCGCTACACCGGGACCAAAATGACATTTGAATGCCTCAAAGAGAGAGCGAGGTGAAGCTTGGAATGTTTATAAGTGAAAAAAAAAAAAAACGCAGCATATGCCCGGAACAATGCTGTTATTATTCTGCTGATAATTTCATAATAAGGCCTGTGGAGAGTCACTGGGTTCAGTGTGGAAGCAACGGCCAGCGATTGGAGAGGGAGGGAGCATCATCTGGGGCCTTGGAAGAGGCGGCACGTGAAAAAGTTGTGTGTGTGAGAAAAAAAAGAAGAGTAAATCTTGTATTTCAATTCATTTGTTGGGGCCTGGAATACATATTATGATAATATGACCAGCCAGGAACCCTCTGTAGACCGGCTAATCTGATTATGTGGCCGAGAGATGAGAATATTGATAACATGTGTCAAGTTCAATCCAAATACTGAGACCATGCTGCAGTCACATATACATAGACACTGCTTATATGTAACATATAGTCTCATATCGTCACTGCAAAGGGGTCCAAACCTGAATATTTTGACATTATTCCCATAATCATCATAATCATTTGATACGGTAATGGTAATGGTAATGGTTTAATTTCATTTCAACATGCATCAGATTACCATTGAATGCATCACATAATCAGTTCACAGTTCCACATGTCCAAAAGGAGTAGGAAGAAGCAAAGCTGTTACATTTGTTCACTTCCTGCTTTCCGTAATACAGTTTAAGGGTTTTTTTTTGGTTTTGTTTTAATTTTTTTTTTACATTTTTTTACATAAATTTTTTTATTTTGTAATTTTTTGTCCCGTACCGAAGTACAAGGTGATATGACCATACAATGACGTTATGTGTACCATAGTAAGTGTGAATATAGTGATATATACAGCACATCATGACATCCTTGTAATAAGCAAACATCAACTACTCATAACATACTATTTACTTTATTTTCCAAAATGTACAGCTCATATTACGACTTTACTGACATTTTTCCTTTCCTGATCGATATCAATATCCAATATCGTATTTACAAAACTTGGTAAGTGATTTCACACCGCAGACATGCTGAGCTTGTTTGCCGAAAAACCTACATATGTTCCGATATCGGACCACACTGGAGTAGGTCTCGTCCTATCAATCTGAATTTTGACCTCACTTGACCTCCTTCCTATCTTGGAGAGGCGACCATTAAAAAATGTGTTTCTAGTTTGAGCAGTGTCGGAAAACACTCATCTGTTGTAAGCATCGAACGCAACAGCAGATCAAATGTAGCCAATATGGATCTGGTGTGATCTAAGGGAGTGGGAGCGGAAACATATATGGAGCGATATCCTCGCACCTGAAAAGATCATCACTTCCAAGACAAATGTGGAGGGAAAGACAAGCAGAAGAGAAGAAAGAAGAAAACAGGAGAAGAGGAGGAGGGGCGGCAGGGGTGGGGGGGGCAGGAAATGTCTTCCTGCGTCACGTTGCTTTAATGCGTTCAGCAGCTGCCAATGAAAATGACGAGCAGCAGAAGTGGTATTTTTTTCCCCTCCTCGGCCTCGGCGTCTCGCCCTGGAAAACCACACAGCTGGAGCCGCGCGGCCAACGAACAAGTGTAATCTTCATGGCGTAATGAAGGTGACGACCAAGATGGATGGACGAGGACGCCGCCGTTTGAGTCATGGCTGCCGGTTTCTTCTCCAACGTCACGCACGTTATGCCAGAATCAGCCACTCCGGCCGTCTTTCATGGGCCACAACGTGCGGCGAGGCGGACCGAAGCAATCTGGTGATCCAACGTAACCATAACGCTCATTTTTGACGGACATAAGCCGCCCTGCTTCTGTTATTGTGCAGCAAAAACACTTTTTTATGAGGTCAATGCCACTCATAAAAGTGCAACTGCTCTCACGTCAACCCTGTATGCTGATTACAGCCTCTAGGGGGCGTATTTTCATGGCGTTCAATGGAGGTAGTGATATTTTGGGGATGATTGACGGTTTCTTTAAGCATTCATACCAATTCATCAGAGAATTGCAATTTTAATTTTGAAATATATTCAAGTAAAATACATATTGACGTTTTTAAAAATAATTTTGCTAATTTTTGGAAAATGAGCTGTGAATGCATACCATACACATTTCATTGTTAGTCAATACCAGAGCATTATTATCTTTGCATATATGAATTGTAATAAAATAAAATAAAAATAACAGCATAATTCTTGGACAAGTTGTGATTGTTTTTTGTGTTTTTAGTAATTTTTTAAAATTATTTCTCAGGGAATGTGAACTAAAACACACATAATTTCAAAAATGAATTAATTTGTGTTGTTAAATTAATATCTAAGCATGGTTATTTTTTAGAAAAATAAAATCAAAGTAAAATGACATTTTTTTGTATTTTTAAATTAATTATTTAATGAAAAGTTTTTCTTGAAAAAATAATTCTCATAGAAAATAAGCTATATACTGTATATATATTACATATATATATTATGTTATATTAATACTTCACCGTTATCTTTATAAAAATTATATTTTCTTATGAAATAATAGCCATTCAAGTCCAAAGTTGCAAAAAATGGAATAAAATGGTGTCCAAATGACGCTGTTTCAGGTGACAGGGAGGGAGGAGGGTGAGGGTGGTCCTCTACCTCCACATGCACTTCCTGCGTCGTCCACTGGATAGACTATATAAACCCGCAGAGACCACCTTCTCCTGAAGACCTCTTATAGTTTGCAAAGCTCCCAAAACTGAGGTGCAAAGGACAACTCCAGGGGATCTCTTGCAGAAGAAAAAGGTAGAAGAAGTTTTATCTCTCATCCTCCTTAGAAGTCAAGTAGACTCAACAAATTTACTTCCATTGCAGCTCCCAATCCGAGGCGCCAAGGATTTGCAAGCATGCAGCCTCACTTCCTTGCCTTCGTATTTCTGTGCACACAATGCGGAACAAGTGCGCTGGCTGTGGACGCGGACGCCGCAACCGACGCGCCATCCCCGGCGTCACAAATGACCAATTTCACCGGCACCGGAGCCGGAACCGACACTTCTAAAAGCAGGAGGAAGCGGTACATTAGCCAGAACGACATGGTGGCCATTCTTGATTACCACAACAAAGTGCGAGGCAAGGTGTTCCCTCCGGCGTCCAACATGGAGTACATGGTGAGTGGCCCTGCATGTTGGACAACCATGCGTCAGGACTAAAGTCACACTTTCTAGAAGGGAATTGGCATCTTCAGCTGTCGGACCACCTAAGTAGTCACTTCCAAAAGGAAGCAGGGGTCATGTGTCCTAGAGGAGCCCCACTGGCAACAGCAATGTGGACGCCTGTGGGTGCCTGCAGTTATTTGGCAGGAAATACACCACCGCCATTATCATAGGAACTCATGTTGATATATCATATTAATCCCATACTGGGTACTCATCCTAACGTTTATTATTATTTATTTATTATTTATTCGATTTAATTATAAATATATTATTGATAGTTTTTGCAACATGTGAAATTATATTGTTATACTGTATATTGTGTTTTTCCACACATAATTTGTTATGTATTTATACATTTTAAAAGATTATTTTTGAAGTTTCCCAAATTTTCAATGAGAATTTATTATTTTTGTAATTATATTTTTATATTAAAAATATATGTGATTTTTTGAATTTATTTTATTTATTTATTTTAATTATAAATATATTATTGATAGTTAAAGATAGTCAAATTATATTGTTATACTGTATATTGTGTTTTTCCCACACATAATTTTTTAAATTTATTTATACATTTTAAAAGATTATTTTTGAAGTTTCCCAAATTTTCAATGAGAATTTATTATTTTTGTAATTATATTTTTATATTAAAAATATATGTGATTTTTGGAATTTATTTTATTTATTTATTTTAATTATAAATATATTATTGATAGCTAAAGATAGTCTAATTATATTGTTATACTGTATATTGTGTTTTTCCACACATAATTTTTTAAATTTATTTATACATTTTAAAAGATTATTTTTGAAGTTTCCCAAATTTTCAATGAGAATTTATTATTTTTGTAATTATATTTTTATATTAAAAATATATGTGATTTTTGGAATTTATTTATTTTAATTATAAATATATTATTGATAGCTAAAGATAGTCTAATTATATTGTTATACTGTATATTGTGTTTTTCCACACATAATTTTTTAAATTTATTTATACATTTTAAAAGATTATTTTTGAAGTTTCCCAAATTTTCAATGAGAATTTTTTATTTTTGTCATTTTATTTTTATATTAAAAATATGTGATTTTTGGAATTTATCAAATTTTAAATGATACATTTTACATTATATTTACTTAATTTGATCATAAAAAAAATGTCAAATTTTAAAGCTTTAAAATATTTTTTATTATCATTATTTATTTATCATGATTTATTTTTTAAACATATTTTAAAATGAGTACGATGTATTCAAATGCAACTCTTCCCTGACTTTCACTGATACTCGTCACTGATTGGCCGGCAGAAGTCACATGGTTGTTCAGCCTTCCAGTGATGCATGTGGTGTTCATGTAGACTGGAACTACCAAATATGGTGCCTTGCTCTGTTAGAAAGTTATGAAGTTTGTTAGTTATGAAGCTAAATCATAGGATGATGACGACCCCCCCCCACACCCCCCACACACCACTTATGTTTGGGTGTCTAGCAAGCCTCCATGTTGGGAAAGGATCCAATTTTCCATCACCATGATGGAAAACTTTTGGGATCAAAGAGTCGGCCGATAGGTCGGCGGCTTTCCTCTCTTATGTAACCGTTGTGATGGATGCCGGTCGTCATGACAACAGCGCCTTATCTCACATCTTACCGCTGAATGGGACGAAGATGGAGGGGATGTGGTGTCTATATTTTACGTCAGTTATGTAACGCTTGCCATGCGTGTGTGTGTGTGTGTGTGTTGTGTTGTGTGTGTGTGTGTTGTGTGTGTGTAGGTGTGGGATGACAATCTGGCCAAGTCAGCTGAGAACTGGGCCCACGCCTGCCTGTGGGAGCACGGCCCGTCTCACCTCCTCAGGTTTCTGGGTCAGAATCTCTCCGTCAGGACAGGACGGTAGGTGACATTTGAACTCGGGTCCAATTCCGAATTGTTTGAGGTGTTGCACGGTACGTGAAGATTAGCTAACATGCGTCTTTTCACAGTTATCGATCCATCCTCCAGCTGGTGAAGCCGTGGTACGACGAGGTCAGGGATTATTCTTTTCCTTACCCCCGCGACTGCAACCCCCGATGCCCCCTCAGATGCTACGGCCCCATGTGCACCCATTATACACAGGTAAGGATTACTGTTACTGTGTTACTGCCCCTGACCGCGCCGAAGCAGAACGCCGCATTTCCACGCTCCTCCTTGGTCTGTTTTACAGATGGTGTGGGCCACCACCAACAAAGTGGGCTGTGCCGTTCACACGTGCCACAACATGAACGTTTGGGGTTCCGTGTGGAAGCGGGCGACGTATTTGGTCTGCAACTACTCGCCAAAGTAAGTCGCCGTCACGTGCGAATCAACCCCTTAACCTAATCCCACCGTGAGTCGTATGTCTTATTATGTCGACTATATTGGGAAATAGAGTAAAGGTGACTGTAGGGGTGTTATTTCATGTCCGGAGGGCTCTAATAATGTTACAAGAACAATAACTATCCCAATGCTAGCATGTGAGCCTGTATTATGTCTACAATATTGGCTAACAGGAGTGTAAAGATGAGAATAGGGG
Organism: Doryrhamphus excisus; assembly: GCF_037039965.1. Classification (NCBI taxonomy): domain Eukaryota; kingdom Metazoa; phylum Chordata; class Actinopteri; order Syngnathiformes; family Syngnathidae; genus Doryrhamphus; species Doryrhamphus excisus. Next base: position 2,467,460 of record NC_136361.1, read on the forward strand.
TGCTATTTCATTTCTAGAGGGCTCTAATAATGTTAAAAAGAACAAACTACCTTGTATTATGTTTTATTATATCTACTATATTGTGTAATATGAGTGTGGAGGGGACCATAGGGGTGTTATTTCATCTTTAGAGGGCTCTAATAGAGTTAAGAAGAACAAACTACCTTGTATTGTGTTTTATTGTAGCTACTATATTGTGTAATATGAGTGTGAAAGGGACTATAGGGGTGTTATTTCATGTATAGAGGGTTCTAATAATGTTAAAAAGAACAAACTACCCTGTATTATGTGTTGTTATATTTACTATAATGTGTAGTATGAGTGTAAAGGGGACCATAGGGGTGTTATTTCATGTGTAGAGGGCTCTAATAATGTTAAAAAGAACAAACAACCCTGTATTATGTGTTGTTATATTTACTATATTGTGTAATATGAGTGTGAAGGGGACCATAGGGGTGCTATTTCATGTGTAGAGGGCTCTAATAATGTTAAAAAGAACAAACAACCCAATATTATGTGCTATTATATTCACTATATTGTGTAATATGAGTGTAAAGGGGACCATAGGGGTGTTATTTCATCTTTAGAGGGCTCTAATAGAGTTAAAAAGAACAAACTACCTTGTATTGTGTTTTATTATAGCTACTATATTGTGTAATATGAGTGTGAAAGGGACTATAGGGGTGCTATTTCATGTATAGAGGGCTCTAATAATGTTAAAAAGAACAAACTACCCTGTATTATGTGTTGTTATATTTACTATAATGTGTAGTATGAGTGTAAAGGGGACCATAGGGGTGCTATTTCATGTGTAGAGGGCTCTAATAATGTTAAAAAGAACAAACAACCCAATATTATGTGCTATTATATTCACTATATTGTGTAGTATGAGTGTGGAGGGGACCATAGGGGTGTTATTTCATCTTTAGAGGGCTCTAATAGAGTTAAAAAGAACAAACTACCTTGTATTGTGTTTTATTATAGCTACTATATTGTGTAATATGAGTGTGAAAGGGACTATAGGGGTGCTATTTCATGTACAGAGGGCTCTAATAATGTTAAAAAGAACAAACTACCTTGTATTATGTGTTGTTGTATTTACTATATTGTGTAGTATGAGTGTAAAGGGGACCATAGGGGTGCTATTTCATGTGTAGAGGGCTCTAATGTTAAAAAGAACAAACAACCCTGTATTATGTGCTATTATATTCACTATATTGTGTAGTATGAGTGTAAAGGGGACCATAGGGGTGTTATTTCATTTCTAGAGGGCTCTAATAATGTTAAAAAGAACAAACTACCTTGTATTGTGTTTTATTATAGCTACTATATTGTGTAATATGAGTGTGAAGGGGACTATAGGGGTGCTATTTCGTGTATAGAGGGCTCTAATAATGTTAAAAAGAACAAACTACCTCGTATTATGTTTTATTATATCTACTATATTGTGTAATATGAGTGTGAAGGGGACTATAGGGGTGCTATTTCATGTATAGAGGGCTCTAATGTTAAAAAAAATAAACTACCCTGCATTATGTTTTATTAAATGTACTATATTGTGTAATATGAGTGTGGAGGGGACCATAGGGGTGTTATTTCATCTTTAGAGGGCTCTAATAGAGTTAAAAAGAACAAACTACCTTGTATCATGTTTTATTATAGCTACTATATTGTGTAATATGATTGTGAAGGGGACCATAGGGGTGTTATTTCATGTCTAGAGGGCTCTAATAATGATACAAATCATCTGGTCAATGCAATCACTTGAAACAGGAGTTCAGAACATTCAAAGAGAGATTGCGGGTCTGTTCACACGTCTCCTTTTGTGTCTTTTAGGGGCAACTGGATCGGAGAGGCTCCCTACAAAGTCGGGGTGCCCTGTTCCGCCTGCCCCCCCAGCTACGGGGGCTCGTGCAGCAACAACATGTGCTTCCCCACCCTGAAGACAAACTACCTGCACTGGTTCAAATAAACACAAGATGCCCCCCCACCACCACCACCACCGCCCACACCCCTCCCAAGCCACAGTACCACAGAGACACTATTCTCATGGAGTAGCGTCCGGATTTGCACAAGAGACATGGACCAGTCTATTTTTGTATATTTGGGCTTATTTAAAGACACAAAGCCACGTTTGAAGGCAGCAGACCATTTTTGACCACGTGTACATAAACTGTAAATTAATTCTCACCAGATTTTCTAATTTATGCGTAGAATCCTTCCCAAACATCCACGCCAGCAGGGTGCTACGTAGAGTTTACGGCGACGCCGATGGCGATGGCGGCGGTCCGAACGTGACGACAGCTGCTCATGCGTGCTCACTACGGTGCTATACGGGCATCACACCTCCATGTTGTGTGCTCTGCCTTTTAGGAATGCTGGAATCCAACCTTCAAACGGACGCCAACGTAGCCACGCTACACGCTTCACCCTCGGCCGTCTATTTTTGTCCCGTGAGGAATCGCTCGGACAAAAGTGCACTTGACTGTGAAATTTGAAATGTAAACATGACCTGACTACTTCTGTTTTTTTTTTTTTTTTTTTTAATTTCTTCTTAAACGCAGTTTAAATCTGCACTTATTTGGCTTTAACACCGCAAATGATTTGTCTAAAGCACAACAGACGTGAGCCCTTTTTGTATTTGATAATCATATGTGTTATACTGTATTGATATATCGGAAAAGTGATATTTTTTTGTCATGCAATTCTGGAGCGAGACATTCAAGTGCACCTTAATTGTTGTAAAAGTCCAAAATTGCAGAAAAATCCTTTTGTATACATGTACATAATCATCATACTCGGACTAGCCTTTCTACTACAATTATTGTATAAGTTATTCATTTTTTTATATACATGATATATTATATTTTTGTATTGTTTTGTTCAACAATAGCGAAACAATTATTAGCATTTGGGCAACAAAGCACTAGCAAACTAGCCTGGCAAATCCAACATCTTTGCAGCAGCGTTATGAACTGATTGAAGTGGGCATTGCTGCTAAAAAAATTTAAAATATATATATAAAAAAAAAAAAAACAGGAAAAGTTCCGCACTGACTGTATTGAAATCAACAAGACTTTTATGCAATGAAGTGCTCTCTTGCTGTTGGAATGTTTAATAAAGTGATGTCAAAATGGCTCTGAAAGTGTGATGATGGCCATAGAAGAAGAGGAAGTTGTTGAGATGTGTGGACTTTTGGAAATACACAATTTTCTGATTTTTATGTACAATATTTTGACATTTGAGAAAGTGTACAGCTTCTTCAGTAGGACCCAAGAGTTAAGGAACCTAAAAAGGGTGAGTAGTTTTGCTTTAGTTTAGTTTTAAGACATGGCTGCCTTTCTGTGCAAACACACAGTAAATGGATTTACTGATTTTTTACACTAATTTAATACACTATTTGCACATTTAATACACTATTTTAAGCTGTTTTTAATCCTTTTTATCTTAATTTTCCTTGAATACGATCCAAGAGTTAAGAATTTTAGAAAGGGTGAGTAGTTTAGTTTTATTTTACAACTGCATTTTTATACAGTTTTTATTTTTAATACAATATTTTGACATTTGAAAAAGTATTTAGCTCATATTTTCTTCAGTAGGATCCAAGAGTTAACTAACTTAAAAAGGGTGAGTAGTTTTACTTTAAGTTTGGTTTTATTTTACAGCTGCCATTTTTTAAAAGTAATGTCAACATTGGTTTTTATTTGTATTGTTATTTCATTTTAATTGTTAAAAGCATTTTAAAGCATATTTTATTTTTAAAAGAGCGATACATTTGGTTCCATCCTCCAGCACCAATGAGGAGGCCTGATGAAGGTGAAGGTGAAAGTTAAGCTTGTGTGCGTCTGCTTTTTCTCCCAGTATCTTTCATATGCAAGTCCTATTTAAGTGTTGTGCGACTGATTGTGCTATGTGAGAAGGCCTTCCATGAGAAGCTATTAGATGTACTCAAGGCGAGTGGGTTGACTTTAGCTTACGTATGTTTGTTATCCGTTTGACAGCTAAGGTTTCACTTGGAAGTCAAGTGAACAAAACGACGAGGGACGGAATCGGGAAAGGAAGGGTGTTCAACCTCGGAGTTTTAAGCGTACGAAGAGGAGGGTGAGAAAGAGCAAAGAGGCAAAGAGGGAGCCTCTTGTCTGAGCGTGTCCAGTGAAAGCATTGACCTCAAAGCAGGAGGAGGCGGGGAGCAGAAAGGAATGCCAGAAGCTGAGACGAGTGAGAATGTGTGTCAACTCCAGGCACACAAACTAAATCAAAGTGTTAGCGGTGGGGGGCGGCAGGGGGGGGGAGACAAAAAAGGAGACAATGATAAGAAAATCTGAGAATCTGTGATTTTTTTCAAGCCGCATCAGCTGTGCAAGGTCATAAATGACTGAATGTTTTTGCAGATGTTACCTCCCGTTCGGGATCGCCAGGTATGCGTCTGGGTCAGCCTGAAAAGTCGGCCTTGACGTCTGCAGACGATCAAACAAACAAACAAGAAATGTTTTATTCATCAGCGTCGGAACACGTGTGAGCCGGGTGCCTGGGAGACATCCCCGCGGATGCTAACCTTCGCGCAGCGCGAGGGATTCCTGCCCTTCCATGAGGCCAGACGGGAGCTTTGCGATGCCTGGAATCGGCTGAATGAGAGATTTCGAGGAATCGGTTGGTTTGCTTTGGAAAGCGTTTGAGGGAGCCGAGCCAAAGAAACGATTGAAATAATCACAAAGGCAATGTTGGAACCTGCTGCACTAATACGGTCAAGTACAAGTATCAAATTAGGTCTTTGACTGTTTTTTTTATTTGCCAAATAGTTCAACTTTCCCCTTAAACAATCTTCATCAATTTTCTTATGACTTAAAAAAACTGCATATTTTTCTGTAATATTTCACCTAATAAAACAGCATTATTTTCCCCACAATACTTTTTTATTCTTGTAAAATTTAGATTATTCTTTCTCTTAATATTTGGACTTTATTAAAAAAAATTAGTTGTTTTTTCCATTTAAAGTGATTTTTATTTCCAACCAATTCACCTTGTAATTTTGACTTTATTCCTATAATATTATAACTTTTTCCTCACCCTACTTTGCCAAAAACTACAACCTTATTTTGTTTTATTTCTTACTATTATGACTACTTTTTTCTTGTTAGAATGCAACTTTTTCCCATGTATATATTTTGATTTTTTCTAAAAAAAAATTGATTTTTTTTCAATTTTTTTCCCCAACTCTCAATGTTCTCATAATGATGACTTTATTCCCATATTATTTTGAATTCATTCTTACAACATTGCAATTATTTTTGCAAAAAAGTCCAATAGTTCAAGTTTAAGCTACTAAAATGTTATTATTTTTCCTCATAAAATGAGATTATTTTCGTACAACAAAGGACTTTTTTCTCTTAATATTTTCACTTTATTCTTGTAAAACTATGGCAGACTTTACCATTTTTGCTGTTTTCTTTCCTAGTTTCTTACAATTATATATTTTGAATGCGTCACGAGACAATAAAAACACAACCATGTGCCACAGATGGCCCCCGTGCCACATGTTGGACCCCCCTGCTTCAACCTATGTGATACATCATGGCCTTGGTCGCAGTCGCTACCAGTCAATCATTAAAAAAGTCCAAGTTAACATGAAATCCCCCAAACCAGAATAACCCAGACTACAAACGTGGGAGGAAATGTTGGACAAAAAAACGATGCCCCAAACGTGAGCACGGAGCAAATTGGCTGCGTTCACATGGCGGTGCGGACATACGAGGCCGATGTTTTGGGAATGTGCTCCAGCGTTGGCACGTACACGTTAAAGCCCTCTTGCGACCATAAATCTATCACAGCCGCCCGGCTAACGGCAGGGGTGCGTTTTTGCGCCGGCTCTTCTTTGAGGAGGGATGCCCCGACTTCAAACGAGGTGTAAAAAAGAAAAAAAAACGCGTATTCAAGTCACGTGCCTGTTTTGCTGAGTTGACCTTGTTTGCTTAGGACAGGAAGTGAGCCGCACGATGAGGGCGACACACAAATAAAAATGCAAGTCGGTCACTTTTCTTGCCGGGTGGTTTTATCTTGGCAAAGTAAAGCCGTCACATGGTCGGCTAAGAAATAAATTATGCATACTTGTAATACCTCAGCACTCGTTATGACAAAGGGAATTAGCTGGAATCGCTTCGGGACGCCGCTTGACCTCCGATTTGTTCAGATTTCAAAGCAGATTTACTTTTCTCATTGGAAAGAATGGAATATGAATTAATCCGTTCCAGGGTCAAACTATAGCCAGTATCACATCGTAGCTGGGTGAAAAAAAGTTACTTGTTTGGACAGATATTAAAAATACATTTTTCAATAAATTAGTTTTTGTACAAAATAAACGATCCTGGAACAAGATTGAACCCCTTAATGCAGCAGCTGTAGCATTACACCACAAGGGACCAACAAATTGCTCAAATTATTTTTAGTGCAAAATAAGAAATTAACAGCATTTAAAAAAAAAAATCGAACCCCTCACTCATTGCCCCCTTTAAAGGCAACAGCTGTACCATTACACCAGCTGTACCATTACACCACAAGGGACCGACAAATTGTTCAATAAACATTTAGTGTGAAATAAATTAACAGAGAGGTGGGATTAAACTCCTTCACTGCTTTAAAAATGTGGCAGCTGTACCATTACACCACCAGGGAATGACAACTTGTTTAATTAAGTATTTCAAAATAACAAGAACAGATTTTTTTAAAGCTGGGGTGGCTTAAAAGAATAAGTCTACACCAAAATCAACACAAGGAGGTTCTGGACTTGACCCCTCTCCTTGAAGTCCAAGAACACAAACCAAAGCAAAGGCAGCCCACATTCTCTGTTGACCCTCTTTGTCTTGGATGAGGCCCTGCCAGTCTCCTTACGGGGGCCCAGCAGGGACATCAGACGAGCGGCGGGCCAACATCAGCATCATCAGAGCTGGGAAAGCGAGGCCCTAATCAGATGGGCTTCCCTCCTCCTCTTTTTTTTTTTTTATTTTGGTCAACAAGTTCATTATAGCTTTGATGCTACTCATGATGCATTGCAGCGTATTTCACGCCATCGTAAAAATCTCGAACATCAAGCCAGTCCACTTACTAAAACAAATATTCTATCCGGGTTGATAGAAGAGTTATTGTGGTCTAATGAAGCCTTTAGTCACGCCTGCAGTACAATAAGCACACAATTCATTTGGATCAGATTGCCCACAATGTTTATCTTAACATTTAACATCATCAAATCATTAATTGTTTTCTTTAAAAAATTTATATTTATATATTTTTTAGAACGTTGTGATTGCTTTTTTAAAAATTGAACCCGTGTTACAGCATCATTTTGGACAAACACTGCCCTCTAGTGGTAATTGATAAAGCTACTGGTGCTTGTTGAATGGCTAACACCGCCCTCTGCTGGTCATACTTTACTATTGCAGTCTTTAACAGCACAAACGTTAAAAGACAATTCAATTTTGGAACTTAAGTTGTTAATACGGTGTAGAAGAACAGTAACTCAGCATTTTCGCCATTTTTTGTCTTATCCGCCGGTGACCTTTTACTCTTGCGTTCACCCCAACCCCAACCATTATTTAGCAGATAAGGCTAGCCAAAAAAAAGATTTAAAAAAGTGTTGTTCTGGAGCACTTATGCGTGTGCAGGGTCTGGCATGACCGATGCTTTCTGCAGGGTTCATGGGGTTGAACAAGGGGGGGCAGCGAATGGAGTGTGACTGTGTGCGCCAGATAAAAGACTCTTTAATTGATGCATGCTTCATCATGCATTACACGACATTACAGTTGCCACTCAAAAGGTTGAACACGCAGATTGTTCCAATGCTGAGTGGATTTTTTTCCCACGGGAAATAATGTACTGTGAACAGCGTCAAACTGTCACAGACTAATAAGAGAAACTCAACTGAGAAGTTGTCAAGCATCAAAATAGTACAAATTGAATTAAATTTCCCTTATTTAATAATGCAAATGTCATCACCACATTTAACCTCTTCGCTTTGGAGTCATTGGTGCCCTCTTGTGGTAATATTTGGAATGACATAAAACGCATGATGGCTCCTCACATTTTTCGCAAAACAAATTGTATTCATGGAACAATATATAAAAACAAACATTTCTAAAATATGGTTATAGATTAAATTATTTACAGTGTATTTGTTATTTCCTATTATCTATGATGTATCATATAAATATCTAAATATTATATAGATTTAAATTTTAATACATGTATTAAAACTAAGTTATTGCTTTATTTATACATTTTCAATTATAATCTAATAATTTCTTTAAAAAAATTTACAATATGACTTAATTCTATGACATTATGATATCAGTTTATGACATTTGAATACATGTGTAATGTTGTATTATTGTCCTTATAAACGTTTATATTTTCATATATTATATGAATTGCTATGATTTGCTGTAATGCACCTCTATAGACATAAAAGGTTTATTTTTTGATATAACAGTAAAATAATTGCGAGTCACTTGCCTTACTGGATTATAATTAGCATGATTATAAAACTAATATATGTATGATAATAATCTCCCAGTATTGCCACAACATTAGTCATTAAAAAGTCAAATATTTGTATAATAAATAAATACTTATATGTAAGAATAGCATTAATAGCGTCACATTTGATGTAAAATATTGTTTGTAGCACAATTTAAATGCTGGTCTATGATTCAGATGATGTGAGTTATTAAAAGTTTAAAAGACATGGAAGGCAGCAGGCAGCAGGGGAGTGGGCTGGAGGGGGCGTGGTCAGAGGGGGCGTGGCCAGAGGCGGGGCAGTGAAGCCAGCTGAGTTGAGGATAAAATGTTGGTCAAGAGATGCTTTGGTGCAAAAGTGAGGACACGTTGGGTCTTTGGGTCACACCGGAGTCCATCTGAACCCTGCAGAAGTCAGACCTGAAGGATTTAGTCTTTGTGGACTTTGGATTTCCCTGAGTGGACGACACTTGAATCCATTGAAGGTAAATGAAACCCAAGTTGAAATGATTTTTTAGAAGATTTAGCTAGTTATTTTTTAGCATTATCATTTTAGCATTAGCTTTGGAGTTTGAGACTGAAGCATACCGGGTTCATCCAAGTAGAAACATCCCTTATAGCCTGCATACAAATCCTGACGCCCCCCCCCCCCCTTTCTCCATCCTAACTGGCTTCCCGCTGCGCCTCACATCCATCCCGCCTAACATTTTCCTTTTTCCCCCACTTCGGTGCTGATGGTAAAAGATGAGACTTTCATCGGCAAAGCGGCCTGAAGGGATGTCCCTGCTGCTCCTGCTATTGCTCACCCAGAGGACCGTTTCCATGGCGATGCATCCCAACGCCACGGGTTGGCAGCACATCCTGGACAAGTACCTGGACGAGGATGGCGACTGGTGGCAGGCCAAGCAGCGGGGAAGGCGGGCCATCACCGACACCGACGCTCAGCTCATATTGGACCTTCACAATAAACTCCGAGGTCAGGTGTACCCCCCGGCATCCAACATGGAGTACATGGTGAGTGGATGCAGCCGGGTGCCCATAGTCTCTTCCTTAATAGAAGTGGTCCAGATATACTAAATAATGCTGATTAGTCAAGCATATTTATAATCACTGCCAATACATGGCTACTAATCCTCAGTGCTGCCCTCAGTCTCCTTTTCAATAAAATTGGTCGCGATATAAATACCCAGTTCCTAATTGTTATAAATACATGGCTAGAGATACTGCCTTAACAGTATGAGACTCCACAGTCTCCACTTGGCTGCAGGGGTCCATTTCCTTGCTGCCCTCAGTCTCCTTTTCAATAAATGTGGTCAATATGTACATAAATAACGGCATGCTTATTGGTCGAGTATGTTGCTGTTGATATGCAGATCAAAATAGTGTCCAAGCAGTATTATACTCCATAGTCTCCACTTAGAAGCGGTTTCCTTGCTGCCCTCAGTCTCCTTTTCAATAAAATTGGTCACGATATAAATACCCAGTTCCTAATTGTTATAAATACATGGCGAGAGATACTGCCTTAACAGTATGAGACTCCACAGTCTCCACTTGGCAGCAGGGGTCCATTTCCTTGCTGCCCTCAGTCTCCTTTTCAATAAATGTGGTCAAGATATACATACATAACAGCATGCTAATTGCTTGAGTATGTTGCTGCTGATACACATATCAAAATAGTGTCTGAGCAGTATTATACGCCATAGTCTCCACTTAGAAGCGGTTTCCTTGCTGCCCTCAGTCTCCTTTTCAATAAATGTGGTCAAGATATACATAAATAACGGCATGCTAATTGGTCGAGTATGTTGCTGCTGATACACAGATCAAAATAGTGTCCGAGCAGTATTATACTCCATATTCTCATTGCTGCCCTCAGTCTCCTCTTGAATAAAATATAAATTTACCCCTTTCTGATTGGTCCAGCATATTCATCATTGTTGCGATAAATGACCTGAAATACCGCCTCATCTGTTTTATAATCCATAGTCTCCACTTTGATGCAGTTTTCTTGCTGCCCTCAGTCTCCCATTGAATGAAACTGGTCAATATGCAACTAGTCCGTTTGTAATTGGTCAAGCATGTTTGTTGTTGTTGCCGGTTGCTAGAAATACTGCCTTAGCTGTCTTGTAGTCCACAATCTCCACTTTGTCGTCTCGCTGCCCTCAGTCTCCGCTGGATATGTAAGTACAGCAGTTGTCCTCTGTTTGTGTTCGGACTGATGCGTTTCTGAAGCGCCATCCGCGCCAGGTACGGCACAGTGGAAAAGCGGCATTATAAATGCCCCCCGTCTGAACTCGTTAAGTGTACTTGTGGGCCGTGCGGCGCGGCGACAGCCCCCAGAGCAGCTGGCACTGGTCCCACTAAGCACCTTGACACATGTTAGTCCCCACACATGTGACTTTGGTTGTTTTCTCATGATGGCCCGACGTCCGTCCTGCTCTGAGATTTGTTTGACTTTAACCTCTCGGTCCTCACGTGTGCGCACTGCGCCGCCAGATCACTTTTCACCATGCAATTAGAATCAAGAGCGCGGCACCCCGGCTTGTTTTACCAGCTGTCTCACCCCAACGCACACACAAACCCACACAAACCCACACACACCCACACACACCTCCGCAAAGTCAAGTGCTCCACGCTCGGCCATCTGGAACGCTTGCAAACAGACTACATGTGTAGCCGCCGCCTGACCGCCACTGGGAATGGCCACCAACGGGATCGGCGCCGTTAAAAATCAATACAGCGTCCAGAAAGTAATGACGTCTTTTTTTTTTTTTTTCTCCTTAAAGAGCTACAGAACAAAAGGCGGTATTATTCCACAGTGAAGGCAAATAAACAGTTCCTGCTGGGGGCAATTGCTGGACTATGTAATTGTATAATTGAGAGTTTGGATTAAAGTACCACGTACGTGTGTGTGTGTGTGTGTGTGTGTGTGTGAGGGAATTGGGCTTGGCAGGCCTCCGGTTGAGGCACACTCATGTGGAGAAATGCTGAGCCAGCAGCAGCCAGCCGTGCACGGCTCCTTTCTACTGTCTCCTGTTACAGTTGCCTGTTTTTTCTTTCCCTTTCATTTCTTTTTTACCATTCAGGGGCACCCGGGGGTGAAATACGGGGAGGCATGCAACAAGAGGACGTGAGGTTAGAAGCAGAGTTGGCGAGGAATAAGTCAACAAAAACAGAGGTCTAAAGACGATATACAGGGATTTGAAACTGAAAGGAGAGACGCTTTCCAAAGAACTGGAAGGCAGATGGGGAAGGTCGAATAATCAAGGGAGGGGGGGAAAAAAACAATCAGCCATATTTGGGAGAAGCGGAGAATAAATCTGAGGATAGAAATACCTTGAATTGTCTGCAGTTTCTGCCGGGACACAACAGATTTGTGCATTTTTGTGTGCACGTGCAAAAGTCACCAATTAGTTTTTTCATTCATGCTTGGCAACTTCATAACTTCGTAAAATCAATGACTAATCCCTCGTTTATCGTAGTTAATCGGTTGGGTCATACATTTTTTGGGTCATTTTCTGCGAAAGAACTACATTCTTGGTGTAGTGACACCTCGCCACACCACCGCTAGCCGGCGACACTAGCTTGCAGCTCATCATATAAACCGTACAGTCTCCAACTTACTGAGGGAGTCGTTTGGGGGTCGTTTATTTTGAAAAGTGACCTAATTGTCCTGCCGGCCGGCCGGCGGGTCCGTCCGTGTCTCAGTGCGTCACAGCCATCAGGTCTGCTAAATAAAACCCACGAGCTAACTTAAGCTAAGGTGATTAAAAACGTCTCTGGAGAGTTTCCTTAAAAATACCCAACAATAACGAGCGGGAGAGTCAAACGGTGCCAACATAAAGAATCACATTTGAAAAGAATAACACCGCAAGTTTTACTTAAATGGCGGGTGATTCACAAGCTCCGAGCGTGTTCTGGATCAGGGTTTTTTTTTCAAAATATGAGGTGCAGCGGCTTGACAAAAATAAAGAAAAACAACTTATGTTGAAACCTAATTTAATTTACTTTACATAACATGACTATTTCTGTACATATGACTTCTTTTGGGTTTTTTAGTGAGCCCCCGCCCTGCCGACACACTCATGCACGCGGATGCAAACCCAAACATCCGACACACACACACACACACACACACAGTACATGTCCATCAGCTGCCGTGTTATCGTCTCCCTTTGTGTTAAAGCGGAACCCGACTGACCCTCTGTGGTGATAACCTCCGAGACACTCAAGATAACATCTATTCAAATCACCCCCATTTCCCCCCCCCCCCACTCTCGCTCCCTCTTATCCCCGTGGCTTTGTTCCCATTCTGTCATTACACAACACGGAAAGCGAAAAAAAACAACATTCTCCTCGAAAAGCAAGAGTCCACAGCAATCCGCAAAGATGCGTTTACACCACCAAAATAGTTTTAAGTTTCACTTCCAGACCATATTTCCAAAATAGAAACATTTCCACTGGTCCTGCCTGTTGCTTAGCCGTGTCCCGAATATTGGGTCCCTAATAAACTGGTCAGTTGTCGACTTTGTCAGCTACGTTGCCACAGTTACACACAACGGTAGCCATTGTGTCATTGTATGGTCTTATCTTGTACTTTGGTATGTGACAAAAAAATGAAAAAAAACGGCACGGCACGGTGGTCTAGTGGTTAGTGCGCAGACCTCACAGCTAGGAGACCAGGGATCAATTCCCCCCCTCGGCCATCTCTGTGTGGAGTTTGCATGTTCTCCCCGTGCATACGTGGGTTTTCTCCGGTTTCCTCCCACATTCCAAAAACATGCTAGGTTAATTAGCCACTCCAAATTGTCCATAGGTATGAATGTGAGTGTGAATGGTTGTTTGTCTATATGTGCCCTGTGATTGGCTGGCCACCAGTCCGGGGTGTACCCCGCCTCTCGCCCGAAGACAGCTGGGATAGGCTCCAGCACCCCCCGCGACCCTCGTGAGGAGGAAAAAGCGGTAGAAAATGAATGAATGAATAAAGAAAATAAAATAAAACTAAAATAATAAAAAATAAAAAAATTAAACTTAAATTATATTAGGAAAGCAGGAAGTGAACAAATGTAACAGTTACTGATTGTAAAAGTACCAGATGGAGGGGTAGGATTTAATAAGCTTTGCTTCCTGCTACTCCTTTTGGACATGTGGAACTGGAACTCATTATGGGATGTACTCAATTGTAATCTGATGCATAAAACCATTACCATTACCATGTTACACACTATAAACAACACACAATGGCGATCTTTCTAGGGATGTAACATACAGTACGTGGTGGTTCTTTAATTCTTGATATGATAGTAGTGATGCTAGCTTGGAAGTACAGGTACTGGTTAGTACAGGTATTAAATATGCTTTAAATTGGAGGTGTACTGAGGGTTAATGGAGTCACGTGACCGTAAACAAACAGTGTGTAAGGTTGTTGTTGTGAGGTTTCTCTACAGGTAAACGCGGTGATATTGGACACGGGTCACGTTAAAGTGGAAATACAAATAAAATCCCAATCAGGAGCAAATCCAGCCAATGATAACGTGTGTGTAATCCTTCAGCCTGCAGCGCTGGGCTGGATCAGCGTAGGAAGACTCCACCCTGGCTTCAAACTCCCTCCATTTCCAGAAACAATTACCCAAAATGCCGAGTTTCCAAACCAGTAGGCTGAATTACGACGATTACCAACGCTGAAGTGGACTGTATGAAAAAGAAATGGGTCATGTTTAGCACTTCTCTTCTAAAGACCTCCCCCGGTTTTCTACATGCCTAATTGCACATGGAACAGGAAACCCAACACGTGCAGAGGAAGTGCCTCCATACTCTTTGGAATGTAACAACCGCATGAGCGAGAAAGGGGAGGGGCTTGCTGCAAATGAAGTGGCAAGCCAAATAAACAATGGCGGGTGCGTGGCGCTGAGAGACTTACGTGGCAAAAGGTGTCGCCGTGAGGACTTATGATTCTTAACAATGGGGTACCCCCCAGGGGTAGGGGCCACACGGGGAACTGTCATGGGGGCGTACGGCTTTGAATGCAGACCTACCAATTTATAGTACTCCACATGTAATTTGACTCTTGAATATGCTTATATGCTCTACAGGTTGCATTTTCCCGGTTTCAAGTTCAAGTTCAGTCTGTACAGTACAGTACTGGGGGGGGGGCGCTGCATTAAAAATTATTTAACAGGCATGTTCAATGACATCATCCAACATTGGCATAAAAATGACATCACTTCTGTGTTTAGTAATCTGGGTGTAAAGGTGATATAGGGGTGTTATTTTATGTAGAGGTCTCTATTAATGTTAAAAACTCTATCAAAAAGGTCCCAAACAGTTTTTTTATGCTCCAACTACAAACATATTCCATGAATATTCCAAGAGAGGAATCCTACTTTGCATAAATTGATTCATCACGGTCGGGTCTGGAATATGGTGTTATTCCAAATAGGGATATGGAAGCACATGGAAGGTACAGTGAAGGATGTTTGGTGGTTATTTTAGTCCTGCTCTTGGACCAGATTCCAGTAAGAAGCCAGCCTTAACTTCCAGGTTCCAAAAAGGTGTGAAAATGTGGAAACCTGTCACACCTCCACCGATTTAAGCTGACACACGAACAGGCTTAATCGACTCTTCCGGAAAGGAGGTTAAGAGATTGAAGGTGAGCGTGAAGGTGTGCCATTAAAATGCAACATATGGTGTCCTTCAGAGGAAATGGCGTACAGCTGGTGTTGGTGTAGCATTTTCTATGGCGGAATATAGGTCAGTGTGGCGGGAGGACACTTTTAGTGTTCCCACTAAAGCCTCAAAACGGGAACACGATTCTTCAGAGTCACCGCAGGGTCAAATTTTACCGCAAACATATGGAAAGTATTACTTATATGCGTTTTTAGTGCATATTACGAGAAGTAGTCATGACCAAGTCCAATGTATTTTTGCAGCATGATCACTTCAGGGCAAATCCTCGCAATGTGTCTTATAATGCTTCTGTTTCTGTGCCGACTTGCTTTGTTCAGGAATGGGACACAGAGTTGGAGCGTACGGCAGAGGAGTGGGCCGAGACCTGTCTGTGGGAGCACGGTCCTGCAGGCTTGCTGCCACAGATCGGTCAGAATCTGGGCGCTCACTGGGGGAGGTATTTAAAAAAATTTTTTTTTTTTAAGACAATAAACATGCACGGAGGTCCACAGCAGGGCCTGCTGCTCGTTGAGAAGAGCAATGCAAAATTGTAATATTGTACACTGCTCACTAGGTGTCAGTAATGTTAACTGATGACACACAAGCACCAGCCTTCATTGCCGGAATAACGGATTTCATTGCAGGTTTGAATACAATCATCCCAAACATGTTATACATACAGTTAACCCACGCTGAGCTAAAACTCAACTCTGAACCCCTGACATCACTTCCTGTATGCCCCCCCCACACACACTTAGCATTGGAACACATTTACAGAAACACACACGAGTCATATTATGTTTACTATATTAGGTAATAGAGGTTTACAGGTTACTATAGGGGTGTTATATTATGCCTAGAAGGCTCTAATGTTAAAAAAAAGGTATCCAGAAGGTTTTAAACAGGTTTTCTATTCTCTACTACAAAAACAATCAATACTTCACACAAATTCACTTATCACATATGAAAATAAATGGCCGATCACACCCGCCATGCTGTTCAAACAGCAAATTAGACGTGCACGCCAACAGCAGCACTATATGGATTATGAGACACGATTACAATTAATATACACACTAATCTCTTTATTGAATCACAAGCAAAATAGTACAATTTGGCTTTAATGCAAATCCAGCATTCTTTATGATCATGTGAACGATGCCGTGTCCAATCTCTGCAGGTATCGGCCCCCCACCTTCCATGTTCAAGCCTGGTACGATGAAGTGAGGGACTACTCCTACCCCTACCCTCAGGAGTGCAACCCCTACTGCCCATTACGGTGCTCTGGCCCCGTCTGCACACATTACACCCAGGTAAAACCATCAAAAGCATGGCTTCAGTGGGTTTTTTTGATATATATATATATTGGGCTAATAGTTGGTGTTTTGTAGCTGGTATGGGCCACCAGCAGTCGCATTGGCTGTGCCGTCAACTTGTGCTACAATATGAACGTGTGGGGGCAGATTTGGGCCAAAGCTGTGTATCTGGTGTGCAACTATTCACCAAAGTAAGTCCATCATATTTACTCATAATTTTACCATGTTATTCTCCTAATTATGATTTTATTCCCACATTATTTTTTACTTTTGTTCCCTATATTATAACTTCCCCCGAAACGATGTATTTTCTTATATTAGAAATAAAAAACTTCATCTATATGCTACTAAAATTACTTTTTTTTCTTTAAAATGTTATTATTCCTCATATTAATTATTATTCCTGTAAAATTACTGCAGATTTTTCTCCATTTATGCAGTCAAATTACAACTTTAGAATGTGCCGCAGGCCAATAAAAAACAGCCACGTTCTGCAAATGACCCCCAGTCCGCACTTTGGACACCACTGGCATATCTAGCGACAATAGCACACATTTCACTTCACTCACTGGTCTGAATTTCATATAGGTGGCAATAACGTGCATTATTATTAAGTGGGTGAAATCTCCCACAAAAGGACTTGTTCACGACAGCGCCATCTGCTGGATCTGGGGTGTCATGCCCCTCATTTGTCCCCGATGCAAGCAGACTAAGAGTGCATATTTGTGTCCTAAACAGGGGTAACTGGTTGGGCTACGCGCCCTACAAACACGGGACCCCCTGTTCCGCGTGCCCTCCCAGCTACGGAGGCGGCTGCAAGGACAACCTGTGCTACAAAGGTACGTGTACGCCCCAAAACGAAAGTGACCAAACGATTTGCTTGTTATTGATTACATTTGCTCTAAGGTGGCTACACCAACCCCCCGCCAGAGGAACGAGAAGAAAACAACTTTATTGAGCCCGAGCAACCCCGTACCACACAGCAGATCCGGCCCCGGGTTTCCAGACCTGAGACTCCCAGTCTTCCTGCCCCCGCCCCCACCAAGCCCCCCACAGAGCTGCTGCCAAAGAATGAAGTGGTCAACACACAGCAGATGTGTAAGCTGCCATTTGAATGTTTATTCTGGGTCTAGTTTCTTTACAAAAAAAAAAAAAATGGGGCGGTGAAATATTGTAAAAAAAAAAAAAAAAATTGAGTCAACAGCGCATAAATGAATGGCTGCTTTTTTACTGCTGACAAAGCAATAATGGCAAACAAACTTGGTCTTGACCGGAAATGTTATTCTTGTAATGAATCCTAAATAGCCTTGATGTTCTGTAGTCTTTATCTGTCATCTCCCTGACTCGCCCTGACAGTCTCGCTGAGCAGGGAGAGGAAGCTCCGTTTGATTCCCACTGTGTTTGCTTTTGGCCGGCCCGGAGGGGAGAGAGAGGCTTGCTGTGGTTTTTAAATGGCTTCCTCTCAGCGGTCCAGAGGCCTGCAAGCTGACACGCATCCTCCATCCACCCTTTTTTTGGTCTTGCTCGGACTTTTGAACAATTGCCATAACAACAAACGACATGTGTTTGTCCTTGAAAGGTCATTGGCTTTTACTGTGTTGCAGCTCAGCTGGTGACCTGTGACACAAAGCTTCGAGATCAGTGCAAAGGAACCACCTGCAACAGGTAACGTGAAAACCAGAATGACTCTCAGTCGAGCGCAGAGCTCCGCCAAAGTACACAGTCTTAATGACAGACATCGTTTATCGCAATTACTTGGCACCAGGCCTGATTGTGACGAGGGATTTCTTATTTATAAATAAGTACTTTGTCGTTGTTGCATAAAAAAATCTGTTTCACATCAATAGAGCCCTCAAGACATAAAATAGCAACCCTATATTCACCTTTACACTCATATTACCAAATATGGTCGACATAAAACATAAAAGTGCGAGTGGGCGATGGACAGAAAGTGACACGTGGGTTTCAGAGTTGAGTTTTAGCCGTGAGTTACGGCTAAGTTGCCAGTGCTAGTGGAATGTCGATGCCCGTTGTCAGATCATTCAAACTCGCAATAAAAAACTGTTTGGCAATCAAAGCCGGTGCCGGTGATCGGAAGGCACGGGTCCAGTACTTCAAACAGAACCAGGACTATGGGGCGGCCATCTGCCTCGTCTAGATGGAGAGCTGTTATATAGGAGAGAATTTTGCCCGTGCTATATTTAGATGCTTTCCTGAAAATATTCACATTTATCAACCAGGAAGTGAATGGACTACTTCCTCTTCCTTGAGCCATGCCTCAGTTGTCACAATTATTATTACTTTATTGGTAAAAAAATTCTGTGTTATTCCGCAGGTACGAGTGCCCGGCCGGATGCTTAGACGCGACAGGAAAAGTGGTCGGGACGGTTTACTACGAAATGGTGAGTGAACACGTTGCAGTCGATCGCTTCTCCCGTCCTATGACAACTCAACCAGCTGACATTTGAACGTGTGCGAACCGTTCTTCTCTTATTGTGCACGTGTGACGGCGTTTCTGCAGCAATCCAGCGTGTGCCGGGCCGGCCTACACGCCGGCGTCATCGACAATGACGGAGGGTGGATGGATGTCTCAAGACAAGGGAGGAAGGACTTTTTCATCAAGTCCAACAAAAATGGAGTTCAGTCGCTGGGGTGAGACCGCAGTTTGAATTCATACTGTGGAACCTGACAGAGAAAATAGCTGCAGCCGTACTATATTCCCAATATAATGTATTTTTGTCATGATTTTTTGGGTGTTAGGAAGAGATTAAGCGGATTTACATTAACTTCTATGGAAATATTTGCCCTGGTTTTTGCATGTTTTGGTTTTGGAACAAACTAAACTGAGGTTCCACTGTACTGGAGAGCGTTGTTCTCGTCCGTTGTTCCTTTTGTCTTGTTCGGTAGTCGGTAGATTGATGATAAAATAAGCCTTTTATTCCCAAAAGGGGAAAATTACGGATTTACAGCAGCAGAAGGAGTACAGAAGCACATCAGAGCATAGATCAAGTTATAAACACTATTTACAGATGTGGAATGTTGATCAAGCCACAGATTTATTGCACAGTTATTGCACGGTTATTGCACAGCAGTTGATATTATGGAGTCTGACAGCTGCACGAAGGAATTGGATGTACACCATTTGGGAATAATTGCCACGAACCCAATTAGGTTTCATGGAAACCAGTTGAGCAGTTTCTGCGTCCAACCCAATACTTAGCGTGGATAGCGGTGGTAAACAGAAGCAAAGTATGTGATGTAATGCAATGTTTCTCTTCGGACAGGAAGTATCAGAGCGCTAATTCATTCACAGTCTCCAGAGTAGCAGGTAATTTGCACGTTTTTTTTCCCCAAATGAAAAGTGCGTTGCTGCTGTTTGCTTATGGATTGCTGTGCTCCCTTGCAGTCAAAGCAATCACATGCGAGACAACAGTTGCGCAACTGTGTCCGTACCAACGCCCTGCCAAGCACTGCCCCAGGTAGTACCCTGCATGGGCGCCCCCCCGCAAGTGGAAATATAGCCATCACTCATTGCATGTGTGTCCGTTATTCCAATTTATGTTGGATGGAATTATACTTGATATGCTATAAATAGGCTTGGGTGTCCAGGCATGTGAGTCTGCCCTTCATTGTCTCTGAAACTCCTGTTTGGATGTTCTCTTATTAGGTTATACTGCCCAAGGAACTGTTTAGAAGAGAACCCAAACATATCCAGAGTCATCGGCACCGGCATATACTCCGATGTGAGTATTTTGTTTCATATGATCGAGAATGAAAAGACGGAATTATAAGTTGTTGTGTCGCTTCTGCAGAAATCAAGTATTTGTCGGGCGGCGGTCCACGCCGGGGTCATTCGGAACGTCGCAGGTGGTTACATCGACGTGATGCCGGTGGACAAGCGGAAACTCTACATGGCCTCCAATCAAAATGGCGTCATCTCAGAAAGGTGATTGTTTATCTTATATTTTAACACGAGTAGTCGGCTCACGGCTTTCACAGGGTTGGCAAAGGAGCAGAAACCAGCGGCGCTCAGGTTTTCCTTCTTTGTTTTCTCCAGAAAAAGTGCATCAAGTGCATGGAGGGAAATGTAAATAATGATAAATAAAATGAACCGCCAATCACAGGGCAGGATGCAAGGTTATGAGGTTATATATTTTTCAAACAAATAAAAAAAAAAACGCAGATTATTTGCATCAACTTTAATCTTTTTTTTTGCCTTTTTTTTAAAGCATTCATTCGTTTTCTACTGCTTTTTCCTAACGAGGGTCGCGGGGGATGCTGGAGCCTATCCCAGCCGTCCATGGGCAAGAGGCGGGGTATACACCATGGACTGGTCGCCAGCCAATGAGGTTATATATTTTTCAAAACAAACAAAAAAAAACGATTTGACTCTTTTTTTCGCCTTTTTTTTTTTAAAGCAAATCTTTGTAAATTTTATTTTTGGAATTTTATTTTCCATAATATTTTGACTTTATCCCCATAATATTAATTTAATTTATTGTTTTAGCCAACTTTATTGTTTCTCATATTACAACCCCTAAAAAAAGTTTCTTTATTTCAACTACATGCTACTGAAATTAAATTTTTCCTCATAATAATGCCCCCCCTCCCCCCGGGGTTGCATTTTGGACACCCTTGTCTGTCAGGCTGGATGGCAGGGAACCAAGCAGGAGATGCTACAACTCTAAAATGTCCAAACAGTGAACGTTACATTGTCGTCATCTCTACCAACATTTGGAGTCTGTTTTTTTCAGGAAAATATCCTCTCTGCTGGTGTCTTTTGTCACCATATTTATCGTGTTTGACCTGACGTCTGTTAGTATCTCCTATATTTATCTTGCTCCCTCAACCCCCCCACATCTGAATCCGCCAATGTTTGTGTTTTCCCATAAGCATCTTATCGGTCGGCGTGCAAACCTCTACGTGTTTGCATGCTGATGCCACAAACTCATCTTTTTGTTCCATCTCCCCTACCAGTCTTCAGAACCCGGCCGGAGGGAAGGCGTTTCGAGTGTTCGCCGTGATTTGAGTGCCGCCCCCTCCCCCCCCCATCACCACCTCACCATCCCACTGAGGGCGGCGTGCCCACACGGACGGCGCTAATCAAAGCCTGTTGTCAAAGTCAACGACTGAAAAACCTTTCCAGCCTTTTCTGCACATGGGCAGGGAGGGGGGGGGGGGGGAGGTCGTCTCCATGACAGCGTAAACAAACACTTGCCACATATACGATGAGAAGAAGCTGTCAGGACTCTCATGATATTCTGCCAGCTTCAGTCAAGTGTAAATATATGATAGCAGGAATGCTTTGCCGTATACGTTTTGTACATACTGGATTTGTCCGTTGGGTATTTTCTCCATCTGTGTGCCTTTTTGAGAGTTGGACAATATTAATTTTTGATATGGACGTCCCTAATGATAACAAATTTAGATTTGAATTATATAATTTTTTTTAATGTACTGTATATAATTTTTTTAAATGGCAAAATATAATAGCACTTAAGTTGGTTTCATTTTTACTGGTACTTATGTCATTTTGTACTTATTTTTATTTTGGATATGTATGGGCACCACATCTTACTCCATCTATTTTTCTAATGTATAAAGAATGCTGCTATACTGTATGTATCTATATTTACATGATGTTCTCTCTCCCTGCTGGCAGGAAGTACAGTCACCCTTCAGAGTCTTTTATTCTAATGTTTGACGTTGTTTTGTTGCTTTTGTAGCCCCTCCCCTTGCTCCCAAAATGTCACATCTGCAACACAGATAAAGACCAACATGATGATGATGGTTATATCTTATGTATAATTCATGGATAAAGCGTACGTATAGCTCTCATCTGTCTGACAATCACGCTGATTTTCACTCGTTGTGTCGCAGTCGGTATATTTTCCTACCTCAGCTTATTAGGGAAACTCATTTTGCAATAAAATACTACAACACTCCAATAAATTGCTTTTATTTAATATGATATTGCTAATTTATTACATAATTTATAATATGAGATTTAATATAGTTAATATTCAATTAAATAACTATTAAAATCACATTACAGTCTAACATAAATCTATTTTCTTTGGACTATATCATTCCGCTATCTTTATTGTGGCGACTGATGGATAACCCACCATGGGGCCAAATATATTTTGGGGTAATTATATTACTTTTTTTTTTTTTTTTTTTTTAATTCTAGAGTGGGTTGCAGAGAGCAGTCAAAAATCACATAATGTGTGCAGGTATTTAAATTTTTATTATTTTTTTTTTAAAACATGAAAACATGTATGCATTCAAATAAATCAAACTAAAAATACTTTGCATGTAAAACAAAATAAAAAAATCATTTTTACTACTATTATTAAAAACTCATTCTGTATAACAGTGGTTATCAACTGGTGGGTCGGGAGCCAAAAGTGGGCCATGGATTCAGTCTGGGTGGGTTGTAGACAGCTGGTCAAAAATTACATTAAAATATTTATTAAGTATAAAAAATATATTTTTACAAACAAGTATAAAATTTATAAAAATGACTGTCACTCTAATATATATTTTGTCTCCATATTGGGATTAATTGAAATGTGTGCTTTACCATGCATCATAGCAGAAATACAATATTTATATTAGGTCAATCAAATGGAATAATGGACACAAGTGGAATAACAAAGCATAATTTCCTGACTTGTTGAACCTTTTGGAGGCAACTAATAAAAAAAACCCAGGTCCCACGGTTTCCACCTCGGAATGACCGACTCCCACATTCGTCAATAATAACATTTTCCCCTTTCATGATAAGAGAACTATTAGAAACGCCACTATAGATATCTAATCTTTAGGTAAGCACCATGAAGAACGAGGAGTTGATAAAATGTCTGGGAAGAAATCAAGAAGAAGTAGAGCGGACGTTCACCGCTATCAGCGGTCCCTGAACACATCACGCAACATGGGTCACGGTGCTTTGAAAAAGGTGACAATATGCTCTAAAAGCTCATTGCCAAAACGTCCTTTCACATTAGCGCTGAGCCGCTAGAGAAAGACGGAATATCTTGCGGGAATCACTGAAGTAGTCGGCTTGGTGACTTTTTATGAGGACTGTCTGCCGCTCACGTGAACACCCCCCCGACCCCCCTTGGGTGGACCTGACTTCAGCACCTTTTCTCCCCGGCATCTATATGGATTATTCATTCCCGCCCGAGGGAGTGGAAGCTTGTTGACTTTAAATATCCCAGCTTCCCTCTTACGGCATGTCAGTGGGCTTGTCACTCCCGGTTTGCTTCCAAGCAGCAGTGGAGCGAAATGAGCCGTCCATATTGGCTGCCACCATATTTATGTCTGACAGTGTTATGATGTCCGGAGGCCTGCCATGCCTCGCGACTCCAGCTGTCAGTCTGCGTTACCCCCCTGGAGGGGCGCTCCTAAATCATACAAGATGGTCTGCCGTGGCTGACACGCTGCTGAAAACATTTGACATGCAGTTTTACACAAAAACATGGCCGACATCGGCAGGAATGACAATAAGCACGCATGCCGTGAAGCAACGTGCCTTCATTATGGACTCCGCTCGGCCGCCAGCGTATACGTTCGAGTCCAGGGAGAAATGAGAGGCAGATATCACACCGGTGTCAGAAGTCCCACTAGAGTGTGGCGATAGATGGTGCCGAAAGCTTCTGATGAAGACGAGTAAAAAGGAGGAAGATGCTATGGGAAAATACAGTAAACCTAAAACTGCTCTGACCAATCAATTATTCCAATCATCCACTCAAAATACATTTTTATACTATAGGTCTCCCATTATAGATCATACTTTGTTCTGGTAAAAGTACAACTGCCCCCGCCCCCCATTATTATGACTTTATACCCATAATACTTTGCCTTTTCAGTATGTATTTCAGTATGTACGCACTTCAATGACTGGAATATTTGGAGTATTTCGTATGAAATTTGAATGAAGTGCGTTTGAAATTCAAGCCGAGACGTCCAATTTCTGTCACTTTGAGCAAGGTGGGTCACTTTGAGCCAGTCAGGCGTGAATGTTTCATCGGAATCAAACGTCTGCTTCAAAAACACAGCGGCCTCAAATAACTTCATAATTATACGAGTCACCTTGCCAGTCATATTCCCTCCCCCCCAAAAAGCGCCCACTTTGGGAAAACACATTCACAGTGTGGCGATGTGCATGTCATATTTCTGGATCATGAGGTGCAAAAAAAAAAAAAAAAAAACCCAAAACCCTTCCCTGTCAAAGTTTATGTTTTGTTCATGTGCCAAAGTAAAGGTTCGACAAGAATGAAAACAGTCATTACCACTGGCAACCATAACTTCTCACAGAGGTGTTCCCTGAACGCATCGCTGCTATCTGATTCCCATCCAGCCGCAGTGGCACAGACATAGCGCATAAACAAACAGGTGACTAAGCAAAAAAAGAGAGACATTGCACCCAATTAAAGGCAAATATATGGCGTTCGCATCCACGGCGTACAAATGCGGAGTCTCTTTCCCACAGTCGGCTGCCATGCGCCGCCACTTTTACCCTGCGAGACGTGCCAGGTAGGAGTAGTGAGGAGGTTATTAATGGCCTCCCTTATTTTAGGCGACAGTCTCCAAACAGTGGTGGCACCATGCGGGCTCACAGCTAGCTGGGGGGTGTGAGGGGGGGGGGTCGTCTTCCATCCCATCTGTCTTTGGGCCGCTCCCGGTTCTAATGGGCCCCTGGTTCTGTCACTTTGAGTCTAATGTATCGGAGTCCTTGCCAAGACGTGCCGTGATTATTCGAGGCATGAGTCAGCGCTTTTCGACGCGACGCTTGAATTTTGCATCGTTTTTATGGATGAAAAGTAAACGACTAGCAAGGCTGCGGGGGTCGCACAGACAAGTTGTGCGAGGCAGAGGAAGCGTATGCAGCGGAACCTTGGTTAGTGTCAATCTGTAACTAAAACGGATGCTAACCGAATCAATTTTTTTCCATAAGAAATAATGTAAATCCAGGAAGCCAAATATGTTACACAAAAGTTTTTAATACAAAACA
The DNA here is from genome assembly GCF_037039965.1 of Doryrhamphus excisus. Classification (NCBI taxonomy): domain Eukaryota; kingdom Metazoa; phylum Chordata; class Actinopteri; order Syngnathiformes; family Syngnathidae; genus Doryrhamphus; species Doryrhamphus excisus. The sequence continues at coordinate 2,492,963 of NC_136361.1, forward strand.
CTTCAAATCCATAAAAATGGTGACTGGAAGGGATAAACAAAGACAATGTGAAAGTGAGATCAATTCCTTGCTCCTCCTACTCTTTTTTTTGGATAGCATCCAAATTTTGCCACTTCAATACAGGACGCATCTTATGTTCATACGCAGCCTGAGTCCATTGAACTGTAATATATATTCATTTTCTCTGATCACGGCACCAAATACAGAAAGATTCTGGTGCTTGTCACTGCTGTCCTTCCATAGAGAAAAACAGCATACTCGAGAGCAAAATGCATTGAGGATATTTTTTCATATTCTGCTGAATGTATAAATTTGACTGGCAAGATGGAGGATTTTTCGCTCAACGTAAGGCGATAAGACTTTTACAACAAAGTACTTTTATTATCATTTTTCTGATTATTACTACGACTACTACTAGTAGTAGTAGGCTAGTATTAGCCTGCTTATTAACCTGCTTTTGCCTTATATAAAATTTGTCAGATTTTTTTTTGTAAAAATCAAAAAAAAAAATTTTTTTAATCAATAAAAAATATAAAATTATTTAGGGGGCTTAAGAATATTTTTTAAATATGCCTAATGACGCCACTGGTGCATGATAGGCTGTAGAAAATGAGGATATCTTTGCCTGAGGGGGCAGTCATGACAGCGTATGTCATGCTAATGAATTATGATAAAGCTTATGCACACCAATCAATACTTCCGTATGCTAGCGAGTGAGACATCTGAATTCCTGCATCTCTAAGCGAGTCTGGCTGCATTCCTGCTGACCCTCAAAGACACTTCATAACTAATTCATAACTGTGCATGGGGGAGCGGACTGTAAATATTATAATGTAAGCAACCAAGAAATGAGTTTGGACTGGATCGATGCTGTACTGCAGCCTCGCCGTGACAGGGCGTGTTTCTCCGAGTCCGCTGCCAAATGAGCCGGGACCTTCTTGTGTATCCTCCAGATGTGGGTCAGCTGGGATTGTGCAGACGAAATAACAACACAACTGTAGGCCGGGAATGTGGCAGCTACCTTAAACACACCAAGCGGAGCGTAAGAAACAAAAAGCGGGCTGAGAACTGGAGCACAGCGCGAGATGCTCGACACAGCAAAAAGTGTGAAGTTACAAATAGAGCGTGGGAACAAGGACAACAAGAGCAGAAAATGGAAGGACCAGTCGTGACACTGCATCTTATGATGCTTGCTTATTTTGGATGAGAGTGAAAGTAATGATTAATCTCAACCTTATAATGTTTTGATTAATCGAGGAGTCAGTAAGGCTCGAGATGGACCGAGTTAGTGGTTTGATTTGCAACATTCATTCATTTTCTACCGCTTATCTTTACAAGGGTCACGAGGGGTGCTGGAGCCTATCCCAGCTGTCTTCAGGCGAGAGAGGCGGGGTACAGCCAATCACAGGGCACATATAGACAAACAACCATTCACACTCACATTCATACCTATGGACAATTTGGAGTCGCTAATTAACCTAGCATGTTTTTGGAATGGGGGACCTTTCTAAACATGATTAGAGCCCTCTAGACATGAAATAACACCCCTACAATCACAGCTTTGAATACCTTATATTTGTATTTTAGTTCATTCATTTTCTACCGCTTATCTTTACAAGGGTCACGGGGGTGCTGGAGCCTATCCCAGCTGTCTTCAGGCGAGAGAGGCGGGGTACACGCTGGACTGGTGGCCACTGGTGGCCAATCACAGGGCACAAACAACCATTCACACTCACATTCATACCTATGGACAATTTGGAATCGCTAATTAACCTAGCATGTTTTTGGAATGGGGGACCTTTCTAAACATGATTAGAGCCCTCTATACATGAAATAACACCCCTACAATCACGGCTTTGAATACCTTATATTTGTATTTTAGTTCATTCATTCATTTTCTATCGCTTATTCTCACGAGGGTCACGGGGGGTGCTGGAGCCTATCCCAGCTGTCCTCAGGCGAGAGAGGCGGGGTACACCCTGGACTGGTGGCCAGCCAATCACAGGGCACATATAGACAAACAACCATTCACACTCACATTCATACCTATGGACAATTTGGAGTCGCTAATTAACCTAGCATGTTTTTGGAATGGGGGACCTTTCTAAACATGATTAGAGCCCTCTAGACATGAAATAACACCCCTACAATCACAGCTTTGAATACCTTATATTTGTATTTTAGTTCATTTAGACATTTGTACGCTTCATTCATTCATTCATTTTCTACCGCTTATCCTCACGAGGGTCGCGGGGGTGCTGGAGCCTATCCCAGCTGTCTTTGGGTGAGAAGCAGGGTACACCCTGGACCAGCCAATCACAGGGCACATATAGACAAACAACCATTCACACTCACATTCATACCGATGGACAATTTGGAGTCGCTAATTAACCTAGCATGTTTTTGGAATGTGGGAGGAAACCGGAGTACCCGGAGAAAACCCACGCATGCACGGGAACATGCAAACTCCACACAGAGATGGCCGAGGGTGAGATTGAGCCCAGGTCTCCTAGCCGTGCAGCCCTGTTTTGCAACATAATTTTAAAGAGGCTGGTATTTTAAAATATAAAGAAAAAAACAATAAATGGGATACCAAATTAGCTGTCGATTAACTGGATAACTGATTAATCATTGATTTAATGAGTAATTGATTGGGCATCAAGCAAAACTACTCTGTTGCGGTGCAACAGACAGAGTCCTTTCTGTCACACAAGTCATATTCATAAGCGGGAGCAGAGAGTGCAAAATATAAAGTGCTGCAACAAATCAGGCGCCGGCAATACGCCGCAAAAAACACACAAAAAAATCACGACGGAGGCTTGCTCCTGCTGGCTGACGTCATCACTGACCTTTCATGTATTTACAGAGGAGGTTTCAGTTCCACTCCTTTTTTTTTTCCACGTTCACACACGGGCCGTTGTGAGGCCGGCCCGGGAGGTAAAAGAGTCGCTTTGTCCCAAACCTGGACGGTGAGAGCCCAAGCGGAGCGCTTCTGCCAATCCTGAAGAGGAGGCTGCCATTGAGAAAAGTATCACCTGTTTTATATTAAATCTGTCAGATGGAATTAGGCGCCAACGCCGTCAAAAGGTTGCCTTTTGGGATAAATCTCAGCAGGATGTGCCAAACGGCAGCAAAGCACCACGAGGTGCTGTTCGAAATCAATTAAAAGCAGATTTCATGACCACTTAGAGGCCTCCAAAACCTTTTGGTTGCTTTGGACGCCGCCGTTGTAGATCCTCTTTCCCATTTGTTGCTCTCAAGCGTTTGCTGAAGGAACGACAGAGCAAAGGACTAAAACTGAGGTGTTGTGGAGGCCTGCGAGCTAACCCTAATAATGGCAACGTCAACATGAAAATATGAGGTACCAGTCTTGGCAGGAGGGGCCATGTGGTGGCACTGGAAGAGTTTTTTTTAATTAAGATAGAAGCATGTCATTAATGATGTGTGCAGTGATGAAAACGTACAAAAACAAGTTTTCATGTGACATCATACGAGTTGCTGCTCCACCAGCACTTTGACAATATACTACACTGGTCATAAGTGAGGTTATATTAGGAGCTGTCAAAGCTCTCCATCTATCAGCGCAGACAATGTTGCCCTCTACAGGGCATACATGTTAGTCATGCTTGGTCTGTCCCCTCAGATTGCTTTTTTTTTTTTTTTTTGAGAGAGAGAAAAAGCTGAAGCACAGGGTGAATAATGATGCACCAATGAGAAGTAGAAGCAAACTACATTGTAAAGATACCCATTCACCGCCTCTTAAAATGGTAGCATCTGTGCAGATTTTTTTTTATGAGAAACCTGGCAAGCGTGAGGCTTGTGGATGATTACGGAAGGAAACTTTCAGAAAAAAAAAATATCTTGAACAAGAATGCTTTAAGTAGCTAGCATACAGAAATTTGATCAACACCAAATTGTACACTTCGAGAAACACCCAACTCTTGTACAGTATATGCTGGATTCATGCATTATTCTTATTTCATGATCAAGCAATTTTGGGCGTGGACAACAACAACAACAACAAAAAAATAATAATTATCAGAAGTGGATTTTGGAATGCCAGGATTTCATAAATAGTCTTTGTCATCAGAACATATACTACACCATTCCGCGAAACAACCCACCATGGGGCCAAAGAAAATTGCGACTGCCAGCAATTTGATAAAAGGTGAGAAACAATGTTGAAGTCAAGAAAGAAATACAGTTTTTCCACTTTATGAATGATTTTACATGTAAAACTGCCATTATATATAAAATTTATTTTTGATAATATTTCCGGAATGAATAAACTGGATTTACGTTATTTCCGACACTAAAAATGGGCTCGGTTTTCAGCCGACCTATTGGAAGAAATGAATAACGTTGACACAAAAGTGGGGGGAATACAAGCCATATGAATTCATATCAAGAACGTGACCTCTGATTTATCAAGTGTATCGGCCTGAGAAGGATGAACGAGGTGCCCACGCCGGTGACCTGCTTGCTGATCCAAAAAGTTGATTAATTCACTGGCCACTCTCTCGTTTCCAAGACAAAAAACAAAAGAAATGGAGGGGAAAAGGTCTCCCGTGGGAGGAGAAGGAGAAAGCTATTTACTCTTCCTCCGGAGGGGAGACAACAAGTGTGATGAAATGTGGATTCAGCCCCCCCACTTTCTCAGTTACTTCTGTGAGAAAAGCCAAAGCAGTGCAAAGAAAGTAGTCTCAAGAGAAGCGGCCGAGAGTTCAACCTCAATGCGACGCTGAATGGACCCCAATTTAGGACACAAAAGACCACCAGGAAGTGGATCCTCTCTCTGATAATGACCCTTTTACTTTTCCATTCAGGCTTCCGCTCTGCGCTGCCTGGCGAGGATCTTTCTTTTCTGCTCTTAATTAAGACAGGATGTGTTTCGTCTCTTTCAAGCGCAATCATACACCTTTTATGATACCGGACACGTTTACCTTCTCAATGCCCTGAATGGACCCTCGTGAAAAGGGAGATGAGAGTACAAACGCCAGCGACACTACGTTCATTCAGCATCACATACAACACCTGCAGAGATAAATCACCTAGAGCGGATGCTCGCCGATTTGCATGGGCGGACCCGCACAGATACACAGAGATGGAAAACACACCCATGGGACACCATTTTTTTTTTTCTGTTGTCCTTCAGTTTAATGAGGAAAAAAATGCATTTTTTGCAAAAAAAACAATTTTTTTTAGTATGAATGGATACGGAATTCAGGACATAGATGTATAAAGCTACTATAAAATAAAACTAAATAAAACCACATATACTAAAATGACTCACCTTTAAGATGCTTGACAGGCAGGTAACAAAGGGGAACAGGAAAGAGAGAAGAAGCTCCACCTGGTGGTGTTGTATAGGCATTGCTGGAATTCAAAGCATAAAAAAAAACACATTGTGAGCTAATACTTGTATTTGTGTTATGTAGAGTAAGTCGTAGTATATTCAACATCCAAGAAGTAGAAGGACAGAGAGGCCCTCTAACCCTTTCCCCCCGATTTTCTGTTATGGCGTAAATCACAAACACGTCAGGAGTGGATCCTCCGAGACTCGAGTCGACCTTAGCTGTCCCACACGGTGTGACCAACCGCCGTCCTTCCAGCATGCGTGGCCAAGGACCCAATTGCCTGAGAAATGGGCATATCTTTCTGCACTCCAGCTTGCTTGGTCCCCGGCCCCTTAAGGCATTGACATTTAATCAAACCCAATTCCCATTGTGCCTATTAACATATCAGGCTGATGGTGGTCGCTGTAAAAGGCTCGGGTACGGAACATTACCATAACTCTCTGCCTATGTGTGGGATCTCTTTCATTCGCCTCTGCCTACATCTAAAAAAAAAAAAAAAAAAAAAAAAAAAATGCTGACCTGGCATCGAGATGCGTCTCCCACTCTCGCCTCCTCCCACTCGTTCACCCCTGCTTATCTTTTTGTGTTCATTATTTAGCTGTATGTGCTTGAATGTTTGCCAACGAGCGCTCTAACAAACGAAGCAGCCAAAGTAGAGGTAATTATAATACTTCACTGGACTATCACAGCTACTGTATATTAAGATTCTTCTCACTTTGGATATATTTCATTAGGATTTTCGCCAGAGAATCCAATTATGCTAAGGTTGGATGGTTTATTAAAAAAAAAAGTGACAAAATTTAATGACCAATAATACAATATAATACATAAATGATATAATGCAAAATTTGTAATACGGACTATTGGTGTTTCACACATGTGCCTGTTTTGTTTATGACCTTCATGAAGGTCTGGCTGCTCTTGAGTGAGTCTCGCACATCTGACCTTGTTGGCAGCCATTCATGTATGTCAGGGCCATATGTTTGTTTGTGTGTGTGTGTGTGTGTGTGTGTGTGTGTGTGTGTGTGCACCCTCCTCTACCTGGCCAGATGAACTGGCAGACTATTGGTACCAAACAACTACCGTGGATATAGAAAAAGTAGTCAAATATAGTCATAATAAACAAATACTCCAACAGTACTACGCTTTGCAATCAAGAAAAAAAGCAACCAAAAATGCTACAAACATTAAGAAACATGAAATAAACACAATAAGAACCAAAATATCCAATAAAATGTCACTTCTTTACAGAACTTTATTGTGAAAAGCTTGCTTCTGTGTTCCCCTCTGTCACATCCTAGCCTGGAGCTGCTGTGATGCAGATGTTACTAAATACCATAAATCCTCAAAAACCATTGGAATTATTTACAGTAGCTAATTGGTTTATCTGTTATGTTATGTTGACATGTTATATAACATTATATTATTCGATGTGATGTGATTTTCTCTTGTGTTGTGCTAGTTTGTTTTGACGTTTTATGTTACCCCATATTGTGTTATGTACGCCTCATGTTATAATAGCCAATGTTAGGTAATTAGTGTTATCCAATTTTACGTTTAACAATTTACAATTTATTGTAAATTTCAACAATTCATGAAATTGATGGTACCAGTTCCTTGCAAAAGTGCTCCAAATCTGTCAGCTTGGGGGGCATTTCTTGTGCACGGCCCCCATTCACGGTTCTACATTGCCATTGTCAAACTTGTGTTTTTTTTTTTAGGGTGATTCTAAGAAAGGTGTATTTACTCGGTGGTGTTTCGCTAGCATAAATAAAGCAAACAGTGTCGGCGTTGTTTTCCTAGAGAGGATGATGCGGTGGCAACGGAACATAAAGAGGATTATGAAGACAAAACAGCCTTGACAAGTCTGAAATTTGAGGACACTTCCAGAGAGATTTGCCGACTATCAAAGACAAGCTGTTTGTTGGACGGGTGGCAGATTGCTGCTCGGTGCGCCCTTGTGAATATGACACAAAAAAAAAAAACGACATTGAGTTTCACCTCGGGACACTTGATAGAACGGCGCTTCTCAGAGAGGGAATCTGTGTGACAAAAACACTTTTTCAATGAAACACACTCGTAAATAATGCGAGCCAAAAAGGATAACCGTGTCGTCTTTCATGAAAGGAAAAGTGTGTTCTTGTATTGCAACATACATTACCGACTCGCTCATTGCAGTATTTGAGGGTGTAAACAGAGAATGTTTGATCCGAGCGTACGCCTCCTTATCTCACTCCATTATATAAACCATTTATCTTCTTTCCATTTTAATCTATATAAGTAATGGCAGCCTGTCATATCAATACACAGTCGCTCAGCCATCTGCCGTCTAATGCCAAGAAAATTCCCTGATCATAATTCAACAAACCCAGCCCCTCACGCTAGCCGTTGCTTTGGCCAACGCCAGATTTGTCTTCCCTGCATTTATTTTAAGTGCTTTTTGATTGCTTGTCCGCAGCATTGTGCCTGTATAAGCTGCACGCCGAGCTCTTTACAGTCTTGGCTCTTGCAGAATTTATGTGATCATTTAATAGGGCACTGGACTATCTGCTTTTATTATTGTGAGAATCAAACAACATCAGTTCAAGGCGACCTAATAATGAAAAAAAACACAGCGCTCACACATACACACACTCAGGCAATCTAAAATTGTATTTCCCTATTAGCGGCCTGTCTGGCAAAAAATATGGAAATCATATTCATACTCAGACAAGCAATAACCGAAAGGCAAGGTACAAAGCATGTTACAAATTAGCCGCAACTCTAAGCTCTGGTGTGCATTTGCATATTCGCTTTAAACACCGGCGTTCCGAATATGACTCAAGACTGAAAAGTTGCATTAGAAGTTGTCGAAAAGAAAGTAGGGGCACTTCAATGGCTGAGTGCGTCGTGATTATTTTTCATTAAGGGCCATTAATCAATGTCACATTTCTTGATGTTATTGAATGAGAAGGTGTGTAGCGTTTGTGTGGAAACATAGAAACCAGCAAAGCGACTTTGGCGGTATTGATTATTAACTACATGAAGCAATTTCAGGAGAAATTGCGTGTGAAGCTGAAGCGGGAGAGGGCAAGTTGAAACATCCAAGAAATGGGTTGAAATCTATTCACCGACTGAGAATCGAACCAGCAAACCGGTTGGGAGATGACCCGAGCTATGGACGCAATTGTGCATAAAATGTTACATTACGCAATATAAAATGAATTTCTGCACCATTTAGCACCTCGGGATAATCTTCTGTGAAACTTTTGCAGATGAAGTCTGTTTTGATGGGAGGTGGACCACACCAGAGGGTCAGAACCATCTTGAGCTGACTTGAGTCTTTTCTGGGTACCTGAAGTGGTCCTCCCACATAGACACTGCACATAATAAGGCCCATCACTTGAATTCCAAGACCAAAGGACTTGAATGATGCGCAATGTTATCATTTAAAGATACAGAGGGACTCATCCATGCTTTTATTCGAGTGCAGTCAAATAGTAATACTTGTCGCAGCCTCATTTTAATTTTCAGCTATTTTTACATAGTAAAACATTAAAAACAAATGCAGTCATATATAAAATAAATCCATAATACTGTTCACTGTGCGTGGTTTACCGAAACTAAGAGCAAAGCAAAAAGACTTTAGAGTCCAACAAAGCAGGAAGCTAGCAAAACAACTCGCTAGCAACAAAAAAAAGGCACTAGGACAAAGGAGACATGGAGGACGCCAAGCAGAGCACAACAGCAACAATGGTACTTGCCAGAGAAGGTAGTACAGGAAGTACTAGGAAGTTAGGAAGCGGGTAATCCAACAAGCATGGCGTCGAATAGAAGTCGCCTAATTGCCAATCTGCCACAGGTGTGCTTCCTGGCCACGCCCCCTGCTGGGGACTCAGGTTGTCAAGGCAACGTGACAAACACAATGAATGCACAGGAAGCAGCAAACACACAACAAATTCATATGAACTATTATATAGTATATGTTATTATTTTTTCCCCCACACATCACTGTCTATAAATTATAATTATTATTATGCCACTTGCATAATGGATAAATGAATATTAACTATTCCATTACTTGGTATATTTGTGCCCTATTTTGCCCGTATTGTGCACATAGTCTCAAATATTTTTTTAATGATTGTATTATTTATTCAATATTTTTCAGCAATACCAAATGACATCATATTATAGTATAATCCACTGTGTAATGCAATACAGTATAAACATTCAATTAATGTACTTCCCATCCATTGTTCTCTCAGCACCTTGATTTATGACCCAACCCCGAGCCCCCTCTGTGCCCGCAGATGGTGCGGTCCAGGAAGCGCACGCACATCAGCTGACAAATGGTATCTCCCGCCTCTCGCCTCCCCTCCATCCTCTCCCCGGATGGTCCGCGCCGCTGAAGCCGGGCAGCCTGAGCGCTGACACGGGAGCAGGTTGCCCGCTGCCTCGCTTCCCTTCGTGGCGGATGTGTCGAGGACGGAACCTCCAGTGAGACGTTTGTCGCGTCACGATAGCACAAAGGAAAATTCTTATTAATTACTAGTTAGTGTTATTATTTATTTCACCCAGCTTGGACGGGGAGCTGTCGGCGTCCCCTCGACCATGGCTTCCAACTTCAACGACATAGTGAAGCAGGGATACGTGAGGATACGGAGTAAGAAACTGGGGGTAAGTACTGTTGCACTTGCTAAGTACCCGACGGGAGGAAGTGTGGGGGTGTGGAAGGTGTGGGAGATGTGTTTTTACATCAGGGGCATCTGGAATAGAAATGAGGACTGGAGGACTTTTAGAGCCACATTTGTCAAAGTTGAAATGACAGTCGAGTATCACTGTCAACATGTCTACAATTGTTATCATTCAGTAAGTTCATTCAACACGTTTATATTTAGCTACAGTATTTGGCACAATACTCAAAGATGTATTATTACTGTTCACCATTTATTTAGCTGAGCTGGAGCCTACCCCAGCTGACTTTAGATGAAAAGCGGGGTACACCATTCACAATCAAAATCTCCAGTTAGCTTAACATGCATGTTTTTGGGATGTGGAGCAGGAGAAAGATGAGGAGAAAACACACGCAGGAACGTGAAGAGCAAGCAAACTCCACGTATGTAGATGTTTCCACACTGTGAGAGTGATGTGCTTATTAATATACAGTAACAATATTTCTTATTTCAGTTGTTGTAGTTGCAGTATTGTGACTGTGCCGTATCACCCAGGGATAATAATATTTTGGTTACCATATTTTCCAGACTATAAATTGCCTTTTTTTTTGTAAATTCATACTGAAAAGAACAAAGGAGTGAACATTGCCATCGAGAACTGCTAGATGGCGCTCTAGACTTGGACGATGGAGAATTCACTGGATTCAATGATGTGGAATGAGATCGGGAGCTCGCTGAACTTGATTACCGGTAACTTTATAGTTTGACTTGCTGGTTTGTTATGGTAATTTAGCATATTCAGCCTACCAGGTATGTTCTTTATGTTATTGTGTAGCTGAATAACTGGAAATGTGTTACGTTAATGTACTGGGCACTTATTTTATCCTGTTGCGCTGTTGTGCATGCTTTTCCAGATGAAATGTCTTGAACTTTGTGACATCAAATTGATTCCAGACCGGACCATGAAAAGTCAATTCCTGCAAAGTAGAATTCCTTATTAATAAATGGAATATTTATATAGTTAGACCACAAAAAACCCGTCTACAACCTTCAATATATTGATAATTTAACATTGAAGGAGCCCTCTAGAGATGAAATAACACCCCTATAGTCACCTTTACACTCATATTACCCAATATAAAGTAAGACTTGTACTGGTGTGCATTCCTGTAAATGTGTTCCGGTGATAGGGGAGCTGAGGACAGGAAGTGACGTGAGGGGTTCAGATTTGAGTTCTAGCTAGGGATAATTGTGCCTGTTATGGAATCATTCAAACCTGCAATAAAAGCCTGTTGTTGTGGCTGGTGCTTGTTCGTCTCACCCAATTTTACAATAACATTACTGACATCTAGTGACCAGTGTCGAATACTACATAATGTTAGTAGATGAAGTGTTAGTCTGTTATATCATATTTCGGTATAATATGTCTTATTTTTTTTTATCTTACTATGGCTACTAATAGGGGTGTAAAGGTGACTATAGGGGTGTTATGTCATGTCTAGAGGGCTCTAATAAAATGTTCAAAGTGATAACCCATTAGGCTTCTCTTATTTTTGCTCTTATTTAGTAAAATAACCAAAATATGAGAACCGCCTGCCAGTGTTATTGTTAGATGTTAGATATTGTTCGATTCTATATTGCGGATTGAATACCTGGCTGACAGCGTCAATCAACTTATCTCCTCCTCCATTGCAGCAAATGTATTTCCCTGCACTGTGTTCAGTGATAGACTCAATATTTTAAGTCCGATCACGTCCCTTTTTGCACCACGGGCTACAGGTCTCATTAGCGAGGTCTAAGGTTCTAATTATTAGCCCGGGGTGGACAACATCATTATCAGCATAAAACTCTCTCTGTATTAGAAAAGCATCACGGGGAGCTGAATGGATGTGATGGAGACAAATGGCTTGACGACGAGCCGCAGAGTTATTCAATTATAACGTCCGTATTGTCGGTCATGCAGCCATCTGCTTTTGCTCATACTTGCAGCTCATTATGATAACAAAGACGCACACCTCCTCTCTGTTGAGGTGTGATGATGGTGGCTTCATGGCCCCTGTACTGCTCTTTTTCATGACCCTCTCTCCGCCGTTTAGGAGCAGACGGCGTCGGTTGTTATTGCCGCGTATAAAGTTTTAGGGGGATTGACTTCTCGCACGCGCGATGAGCCGGGTACATTTCCAGGGAGCAAGCGAGGACGCGGGCGGCATGGAGGCGTGGAGGTGTCTTTTCCCCGCTTTGCATCCTGTCCTGCTTCCCGATCGCCCACGCTCTTGGCCGTGTGGCGTGTTAGCATGCTGGGACGGCCTCAGAGGACCCACAAGCATTTATCTCCCTCAACGCTTATTAGGCCTTGTTATTCCAGTTAGCTCCTGCAGTCTAAATCAGGTAGGAAAAACAACAACATGACACAATCTACGAGTGTGAGTGTGTGTGTGTGTGTTTGTGTGTGTAAACTGACAACCGTACACATCTGGGCTGAAGGGAATCATTTCCATATCTGGCAAAGATCCAGCATAAACCCAAACACCACATTTAATTTGATATTGTGCTCTAATGACTCAACAGCTCAGTGACGACTGAAGAGACCCGAGGCCCTGCTAGCGTGAAATGTTGTACACAGTCAGAAAATAGGCAAGAATTTGAAGACATTTCAGAATTGATAATAAACAAAACTTAAGTCCACATTCAATATGAGTTTTAAGTGGCAGAAAAATAATGAGTACCCTATTTTCCAGATTAGAAGTGGCCTTTTTGTCATAGTTTGGCTGGTTCTGCGACTTCCCAACAGGTACAGTACAGCAACCCCTTGTTGATTGCAGTTAATTGGTTCCAGACCCAACCGGGAAGAGGAATTCCTTAGAGTATCAAAAACCTGTTTATGACCTTCTAAATGTGTTTTGTAACATTACATAACATTACTTCTCAACATCAAATAATACCGCTTAATAATCAAGTTTTTCCCCATAAATAAATACATTAAATTAATTCATGATCGCTGCTTCATGGTAGAATATGATCCTTGTATTGAAATACAAGTGATATGTAGTATTCTGGTCACTGGGCGGCAGTAATGACACACAACATTGAGACATACCCGATGTGATAAAAGCTCTCCTCCTGTTCAGTGTGGAAGTGGTACGTTTTTGCCTTCTTAAGTTGAGAAGAAATACATTTGAGGCTAACTGGTTAACTTGCTAGCGGCCGCCTCGTATCACTGCAGCTTGTGTGATGTAAACGATGAATAACAGGAATGTAAAAATTATGATTATTTCATGTCCTCGGGGCTCAAAGAAAGTCAAACAGGTTTTCTACGCTCAAAGTATTTTATTAACTTTGACTATATTGCGGAAATTCATTTATTGCTGTTAAATCTCGAACCAATTAACCGCGATAAACGAGGTATGGCTGTTGTCTCCACTTGTACTCGCCAATTTAGTAGATATACTCAGAGAAAATATGATATTTAAGACATGAATAAGACTTGTGCTTGTGTGGACAGGAAGTGACAGGGGGGTTAAGGGGTGAGTTTTAGCTGGGTTATGGCCACATGTAGTAGTAATATGATTATTATTGTTATGGTATGATTGTGCCACTTTCGAAGTGCAAAGTGGTGAAGGATGACTGTACAGTATATTATGCATATTAATGTTTCAAAAAACGACATAGGCGATTAAAAAAACAACCCAAATACATACATATGCTGGGTTTTTATCATTTCTACACAGCTTGCAAGTATAAAATCCTCAAATATATATGTCATAAATAATACAAATCCAATAAAAACAAACGGAGACCGTTTGAGAACCCTTGGGTTAGTTAACCATAGCTTGCATCATTGTATCTTTTCCACCTTCTTACTGTATTGAAGCAACACAGCAATTCCTCGCAGGTTATTTCAGATTCCACCCCCCCCCCCCCCGACCCCCCACCCCCTTTTTGCATTTTAGCCTGCTCGTTCCATTTGCCGCCTGACAATTCACAAGATCTCTATAAATACCTCATGGCCTTTTGTCCCCTTTCCTAAAGAACAAAAAGACGCCATGGAGGCATTTTTACATCTATTTCTTCAACTGACAGCAAAAGGATAACAAAAGCTGCTGGGAATATTTTTTTTAGGTAAATAAATGACAAATATTCCAAGCCAGGATGGGAGTGAATTAAGTTTACCAGCCAGAAAGGTTGCGAGTGTTTCCTTTCTAAAGGTCTCTTAAATATCATGTATCATGTCGGTTGACCTTCTGGTGCTCCCACCTTGCTCTTTCGTGTAATTCTGGGCTATTCCAAATGTTTTAAAAAAAAAAAAAATTTATAAATCAGAAAGGACCCTAGAGGAGTCATTAAGACCAATGCAGACGCATCAGCATCATTGATCATTTGCATATTGTACTTCCAGATCGCGGCATCATATTTGTGCTCAAGAAAGTTCTCAGCGTGTGTTAGGTAAAATGATGAGCGGACGTCATCGTTGCCACCGCCATGATGGGTTAATTAATCATGCTAAATGTTTAATGAGCTTTGCTGTGCTATGTGCATAAAAATGCACTTAATTCTTAATCAGACCTGCTGCTGTGATTGCGACACTTATTTTAATTAAAGCAACTTCATGGAACTTTTTCAGCCGCTTTGGATGATTGTGATTGGGCATTTCTCTTCCGCATCCGGACACCTGTTTTGTTTCAGCTTGGTGGATCTTCTACACTCGCTAGTTAACGGTTTCCGTCCATAATTTGTAATGTAAATTAGAATTACAGCCTCCGAGGAGTTAAAAAAAAAAAGACAGATGTTTTTCATGTTGTGCATTTTTACATTTTGCACAGACTCTTAATGAGGGATGAAAATGACTCGAGCTTGTTAATTGGACAGATTGAAAGCATGTTTCTGTCACCGTCTGGTGTCAATATCACCTTCTTTCCACGCTGAATAATGTAACAAGTTAACTCACCCACCGCATTAGGCACACCTACGCTGTTTAATGAGATCCAAATACGGCATCTACCATTGCCAATTTGCCTTAGTAAAATACTCTGCTTGATTGGTTGCGTTCAAAACGTGAGCAAAGACATTGTGAGCAAAATAAATACGCTTAGAAGTCTTAATGAACTTCCTTTTTATGTCACCGTGGAGATTTTAAATGCTTTTAGATGCAGGGGGGTCACAAGCAGGGTTAGATATCGTTGACATATTATCCCGATACCCGTGCCAAATCGCTACTAAAACAAGGAAAACATGCCAAAAACAATGCCTCTTGCTTTTTACAGAGTTTTATGACATGCAGTGTGAAAAAAATCTTGTAATTATCACAAAAAAAGCCAGCAGCAACACAAAGAATGTGCAAAAAAAACAAACGAATACACCATGTTTGGTGGATAATGAGGAAGCGTTGCGTTGCTGTTGTGACAGCGACGGAGAAACTGTGTTAATATTGATAATATATCGTCGTTGGAGCACAGAAAACATGTTACTACCTTGAAAATATAGATTTTTAACATTATTGAAGCATCCCTATAGCATCCCTATAGTCTCCTTTAGACTCGTATTACCTGATAAAGTAGATATAATAACAGAAAATAAGACATACAATATAGACACACATTTTTCCTTGTTGTTTTTTACTTCCGGTATTTTTCTGGTGGTTATCATCTTATCAATGTAACATTACTGACACCTAGTGACCAATGTAGAATACTGCATATCATCACAGCGCCTTTTAATGCATCTTCTGAATGGCCTATATTTGTATTTTAGTTCATTTTGCGATTTTTATGCTTGAATATTTTTAATTTAGGCCAAAAATATGTAAAATGTGCTTAAAAATACATATTTTTGGACTAATAGCCGTAGTCAACAACAAAACGGTGGTGATTAGAGTTGTCGCTGTATGTTTACTTTGGGCTTGCTGCCATTAGAAGATATTTTTCTTGTAAATATTCCCTTTCATGCAGCCAAAATATTAAAAACAGCTCTAAGTATGATGCGGTGCAGTCGTACTAAAACAGGAAGCCATCTTCAGTGCAGCGAAAAAGTTGATTTTGCTGAAAAGACCAAGCCACGCCAACACTTTTGGCTGAACTCGCCGATTCTCCATCACTGGCTCGTTTCCAAGCGTGGCCAAGTGTGAAGGTCGAGGCCACGAGGTCGGAGCGGTATTCTGCATTGTGATCAAACGGCCAAAGAGGATGCTTTTGCACACTTTCCCGCCATGCAGCAACTTGAATGGCGTCGATTGCCTTTACAACTTCTTTGTCTATCTTTGAGTGTCGGAGACAATGGCGCAGTGTTCTCGAATGCAGCGCCTGTCTCGCATATGCTGCCTTCTCTCACCTCACCCCCACCCCAGGTGTCTCACCCGCCCGTACACCCCACTTTTCACTGCCTCTCATCTCTGCTATTTTATCTGCCCTCCTCTTTTCTTCCCCTTTATCTCGCTCCTCACCTTTCTGTCCTTCACTGCTTTACAGACAGCACAAAAGCATCCTATTCATCACCCCGCACCACACCTTCCATAACCCTAACAGGCTATTCCCCCGATACTCTGCAAAGCCACACACACACACACACACACACACACTTATATACAGGCAATTTGGCACGGCTCAACAGTGAAGAATTGGCACACACATGCATCCAGCAAACAAGAAAACAACCTGCTGCTAGAGGACAGAGTATGGATTCTCAATTAATCTTAATCGCCTGCTTTTGCACCGTGCAGTTTTCCTTTGCAACATATCTTGCCCACAAGATACAAAAACAAGTAAATGGGACCCCACGCGGAGCGAAAACATTCAATCTGGCACTGACACAGCAGAACTCTCGGTGCAAAACAAGCGATTGCTATCAGCGCCGCAGAATCGCTGACGCTGATGACCTTTGAGGCATTAGACTTTCAGTCCAGGTACTTGTTTGCCGGGTTTAGCATCACCGCGCTAAACTGAAAAGGTCGGCTGTTGAATAGACACCCGCAGATTTGTCCAACAAATGTGAACAAAATTGGTCACTTTGAAACTGTAATAATTTCCATCCATCCATTTTCTATACTCTATTATATACAGTATACATTTGCTGGATATTTGTTTTACACAATTTATACATTGTATATATGTATAAAATAATAAAAATAGAGCAAATAACGTAAATCCCCGATGTCGTAAACTGAGGAATTTAACCAACATTTTCAGCAACGGCGCCTCTGCAGGTTGCAGCCCAGTATTGCACTCCATACTCAACTCCATTAGACTCCATTAACCCGCAATCCATTTCAGATTAAGTCTCCCCTTCTTCTTTGCGTGGTCCAACTGCTTCCATGCTGCACATTTCATTCATGGTTGTTGCCCTTGCATTGTTATAGAGCATCGAGCACAGCTAAGTACGCGCCGCCGATACGCAAATCACTGTAAAATTAAATCCAAATGAGCGGCGACCCACTCGAATGGAAGATAATATACTGCAAATGTGGTGTTAGCGGCGGGAGTGAAGCGAAGGCACAAAGTTGTTGGTTATTGCGGTCGTTGCTGAGCTGTTATGAGACCGCATTGGTCAGACCAGAAAAGCCATTAAAAATGCATTACACCCGGCCCACAGTTACGAGAAGTGGAAATACAATCACAGTTGGACTGCCGATGTAAACAAATGATCAGTAAAAGCAATAAGCAGGGATGTACATCAGGATGCATATAAAGGGGATCATTTGCAAATATATATGTATATATTACAGTAGTATTTATAATAATGTTTGCGCTCGGGCTAAAACTAACGATTATTTTCTTAGTCTTAGTTTTTGCGATGAATTGGTTTGGCCCGAGACGGTCCAATCAACAAACCAAATGAACCAAACACAAACAGATTAAAACATAATAATAATAATAGGTCTGCTTTCAAAGTTTAACAATTAATCAATATATTGATTGTTAACATAGCTTATTATATAGGAGTTGTAGGTAAATCACACTTCAGCTTCGACCTTGGAAAACAGTGATTGACATTTTTGCCTCTTTTCTGGGGATCAGCACAGATTTCCTTAATTTTGGGGGAACGGGGATCGGCGGATCCTCACATAGGAAACCAAGCAGGTCTTGGTTTTTTGATCGGCCAGGAAATTGTAATCCATGGACCCCTATTTGTGGACAAAACCATTAACTTTTTGTATTTGGTTCATACTGATTCGGTCAAACCGTTGACTCCATTAATCGAAACAATTTTCAGATTAATCAACAAAGGAAATCACGATTAGTTGCAGCACTATGGATGACTAAATAAATCAAAGGACATTTACACATTTAAATTTAAAAACGATTAATCTAATTCCAAAATAGTTGTTGATTAATTGTATAATCGATTAATCATAGATTTGGCCACATTGTTAACTCAACCTTTTCTCCGTTTTCTGAAACTGACTCTCGAAACAATCGGGAAAATAAATAGGAAAGCTAGCAAGCAACACTGAAATCCGTTATGACTGATATCTTAAAGATCTTCCATGTTGTCAAATAGACTATGACTTATCGTGTGGCATTTGGTAGACACTGATAAAAATATTAGCTTTGCAAAAAAAATTGTTGAGTTATTTATTGTTTAAGCCCTTCCCTGACCTCTCCCCCTGTTGCTCCAGTTAGAATCCCGGTCTGCAGTTGCTCCTCTGCATTAGCGGCTATCAGCTCTTTTATCAGCCCTCTGTGGCGCTCGGCTATTTTGGACTAACAAGTGGGCATTTGTGCTCAGTGAACTGTGGCTCCGACATGGACAGCACATATTGTAAGGGTGTATGTACTTTCTCCTTTGTTGGAGCTCCAGCGCCCACCAAAAACAAAGGCCGGAGAAATGGAGAATAATGTTCCTATTGTCCGAGATGGCACAGCCGTTTAAGATACCGCGTACTCACTGTTAACAATGACAGGCCGTCCGGATTTGTACGCGTCAGGGAATTTTTCCACCACAGGAACTGTACTTGTCTGTGGCGCACTGAAAAGACGGAGTCAGCAGACTTCCAGCAGTTGGGACTTCACTTTGGAAAACAAGGACAAATGAGACTCGTATTACGAAATCTGTGTACGTCTGTTTGAAATATTCCTACGGATCCTCAGTACTTTTACCCGCGTTCCATCTTTTTGAGTGCTGAACTGAACAAAATTGCCTGATTTGCATAGAATTTGATTTGTGCCTCATAGATCCGTGTAGTTTACTTTCACTTGTGTTTTGATAAATGCTTCCGGCATGAATTTGCAGATATGCCGTGTGGTCATTTTGTGTCTTTTCATCAGCATCCTTTACTAAAAAGCTTTAAGGGCCCTGATGGATGGCGTTTCTAACAGGGCATGGCGAACAACAGTCCAAAAGCTGTTTTTCTCCGTGACTGATGTACCTTTATTATACACGCTCTTAAGTAAATCTCTGTCGGGTCCTCACTTAAGCATTTCAACCCAATGAGTCTTGTTGTCCTTAAAAACATACAGTAAAAGCTCTTTGGAGCTAGTGATGGCTGCATCTTTAAAATCTTGTCACAGGTCTTGTTTTTCGGGTCATTCCTTGGTATTTGGGCACTTTTTTTTTGCCCAACGTTTTTCTCCCCAAATTTTGATCTTGTAGCAGGTAATTGTGAAATACCGATATAGCATACATACTGTAAAAAATGAAGGATATGGGGTCCACTTTGATGTAGGTCAGTATATGCTATATAGGTGTTACATTATAGGTGACAAAGGAAATGAGTGTGATGGCTAATAACATATCTTATTAGAAAGAACAAGCTGCTGCCGGAAAAAGACTCCTGGGCCCCACTTTGGGCACCCCCTGGTTTATAGTGTCTTTTTAAGAAGTAATAATATGAAGCGGGTGATGATTGAAGTGCAGCGTTAATAAGCGATTTCATCTGATGCATTCATCTTTTTCTGTTTATGAAAGTGCTGTGTTCAAAAATAGGTGCACCTTGACATTGGAGCCGGTTGGGAGGGGGGCCCAGCGGGTACTGTACTGAGGAGATCGGCAGCTCCGATATATGTACACTCCTTTAGGCATATGTACAGTCTGGGTAATTGGACCTTACATCGTGGGGAGGGATAAGTCCATAAGAGCAGATTGTCCCGGAGCAAACAGTTGACGGTCATCTCTACTCGTTTTCCAAATTACCAAACAGGATTCCGCTTTCAGTCTGAGACACTTTTTCGTATGTCATGCTTCTTGCGTCCCTCTGGCGCCAAAGACGTGCATACATTTAAAAAGTTTCATGACAAATATACATCTCACGTTGCTAATTTGTCACCTTATTTGTGATAAAAACACCTCCTGCACTGCACCCATTGACAATTGCAGCTGATGACTAGTGACTAGATGGTGAAAATAGTGCTGCCCTTTGCAGATTTGAGTCAGGTATTCCCCTTGGGAGTTAGCAGTGGCTAAAAACAGAAGCTAAAAGGAGAATGAGGGCCTTAGATTTGCCTAGAAACTGGACCGAGAAAGAAGGCTTATGGCATGGCTGTTTAAAGTTTAAAGAGTTATCAATTAGCTATGATTTTAATGAACAGTGGACCAAGAGTGGAACCCTGAGGGACTCCATGTAAAAATAAAGAATGTTCTCCAAATAATTTAGTCCATATGATATGCTGATTTCATTGCGGTGTGAATGATTCCTGAAATTGGATGTTTGTAAAATACCCGTGGAACGTTTAATCTTATATCACATTTGATCTCCTCAGTCAAGAAAGTGACAGCATTTCATTTTGATTATATCGGCTTCCTGTATTTGATATCAGACTCAAAAGCTCAATAACGTTAACTCACAGTTTAATGCGTGATGAATAATGTAAGCCGAGCCATTACAATAAGTGTGTTTTAGTTCCGATGCACATATTTCACCTCCCACGCAACGCCGCGGTCTTACACTTCTCTTTCATACTGACTGCATCGCACCGCTGAGCGCACACGCTGGAGACACACCTATAAAACACCAGGCTGAGAGGAATCTATCATAGCTCCATTAACACTTCCGCTTCATCCTCCTTTCTTGGCCTTCCTTCCCTCATTAATCACCGCACCAGCCCCCGAGGCTGCACTTTTGTGTGTCGGTGCAGGCGTTGCCTTTACGTGTAGTATGTTAGCATGTGTGATGCGGATGTGCGGGTCAATTTCCAATCTGGTGTGACATGAAATACAGGATTTAGACACCTCCGATTTGGAAAACAAACCCTAGAAATAATGCAAACAGAACCACTTACCATTTATGTATATTAACATGATTGTAAAAGTATTTTTTACTGTAATTATGTACCAGACAGCAACTATGGTGAGTTCAAGGACCACCATATATTTGTAATTAGCGTTGAAAACCTGTGTATGACCTTTTAAATTAGGTTTTTAACAGTATTGGAGCCCTCCAGACACCCCCATCGTCGACATAATAAGAGAAAATAAGACCTATAAAGCATAAATAAGACAGAGAACGGACTCAAACATTAGCAGTGGAAAAATGACCCAACACAAATGACCAGTATTGAATACTACGACATCTGAATGTCTTATTTTAGCTCATTTATCCCTTTTTCTGCCCAGGCAAACACATGTGTACAATATGCTTCAGTATGCATATTTCTGACTAATAATAGGCTTTTTTATTTTTTTCAAACACCAAACAGCGGTGGTTTATTAATACATTTTTTAAAAACCGTGACAGAGTGCAAAGTGGCGAGGGATTACTGTAGTGTAGCTGTTACCTTTCATCAACCTGCTTGCCAAGCATATTCATTCACACCTAAACATAGCCTCAGTTTGCCTCCGTCTCTTTGGTTTTAATCCATTTCCATGCTAAATCTGTGGAAAATAAAGAAATTGCTTTAAAATACTCATCATGTGGTTTATTCTGATGTGGCGCTAATTGTCAGGCTGCGTATTATAAACGCGTTGGAAAAGCCTTGACCTTGGAGTGGCGTCTGCGTGGGAAGTCGTCAGCCAGTGAATGTCACCTGTCCACGTGGGAGCTCTGTTTCTGTTTGTTTGGAGATTAGTTTGCGCCAACTCTCCCCTCCTCCCGCTTTCATTCTCATGGGGGTGCTTTTAATAGTAAGGAGGTGACAGTTTATCTGTCTACCCGGAGTTTGGTAGGCGCCCGGCTCGACACACTTGTCTTGAAGCCCGGTGTTCCGTGCAAAGCTGCCTGCTGGTTTTCTTCATACGGCGTCATTGTAAGGAGCAGAAAATGACCTCAAGTGTTGCCACAGCCGAGGCTACTGCTTTTTCATATCTTTCTACAAGGATGGCTGTTCAGTGAGGGAATTTCGAGCAAGGTCTTGCCAGGGGAAATGGAGCACACAATAGTAGCGTCGGCAGTGGTGCTGTGAGCGGATCATTCAAAGGTCATGAAGGAGGAAAAAAAAAAAACGGCTCATGAGAGTCATAAACAATTGAAAGCAGAAGGTCATTGGGAAAAGTTTGTGGGCGAGGGAGAAAAGGTCATATTATGCTTATTCACCAGTTGATAGTTTAGAATCATTTTCGGAGTCTGCGATGATAGTTCGCTTAAAAAAAGCTAACAAGGACAATGATATCACCATAAAATAGAATGAGATGTCATTGTAGCGTCCACGCTTTGATTTAACCCGTTTGCTGAAAATGTGACATTTACAGTTTATGAATTAAAGCCATCCATCCATCTTCTTCCACTTATCTGAGGTCAGGTTGCGGAGGCAGAAGCCCGGACTTTCCTTTCCCTTGCTACTTCATCCAGCTTGTGATTGACTGGCTTATTAGTAGTCTGAAAATATGCCTGTTTAAGCACATTTGTACATATTTGTTTAATTAAGCATTTAAACGTGACAATATGAAGCATTCAAGACTCGTCCACTAGGTGTCAGTAATGTTACTGTAATGTTGAGTGAGACACACAAGCACCAGACTTGTTCAGGCTTTTATTGCAGAGGCACAATAGCCCGTAACATGGGCTACTGTTGTGTCCGTAACCCGATGCAAGATAAAAAACAAACGAAACTAACTCTGACTCCCTTAATGTCACTTCCTGTCTACCCCCCCACCCAGATTCCCGAGCAGCGAAATACATTTAAAGTAACATTTATGTCTTTTGCGTCTTATTTTCTCTTATATTCCTTATATTGTCCTTATGTTTGTACGTAATATATGTGTACATGTGACTATAGGGGTGTTATTCCATGTGTAGAGGGCTTTAATAATGTGAAAAACAGGTTTTCTGTGCTAATATTAAATTATGGAGTCTGCAGCCAATTAACTGTGATAAACAAGCATTTACTGTATTGATGAACAGAAGCGTTGTAGTTGATTTTTTTAGAGTGTGTCCGAGTTCGTGTGGACATGGCCTCAGACTGCAAACTCGTTGAGAAGTTGATTTTCTCGGACTAATAACCAGAAAGAAACGAACAGGCTAACTTTTCCCCCCTTTGCAATGAATACAGGCATCCAAAATCTATTACCCGGTCATAATTACTGCAGCAAAGTGCGGCCTATTTAATAGGGTGAACTTTTGATCCCTCGCAGATTGCAGCGGTCGCCTCGTCATCAGATTAGGACACGGCACATTCAACAAAGGGGTGTCCAGAGTTCATTGCCCACTCACACACCTCTTGCCTCCCCTCCTTATCTTCCCTGTGGTTCGCTCTCATTTCAGAGAAGTATCTGTTGGCTGAAGTGATAATTGCATTCCTCAACGATTTCATGCTGGGACACACTAACACAGCCCGCTTACCGCAAAGGAAGTCTTTTCCGAGGCAAAAACAATATGACAAACTCTATCGGGCACCGTTCTTTGACATGAAAGCGTTCCGCCGCAGTTTGTTCCTTCGTGCGCGCACGTTTACTCGCCGGCGTCATCTTTGATTTGCACACTGAGTCAAGTTAGTTCCAGCGAGCGCCAGTTGTGAGCCCATGCACACGGCTTTCCCGGGCTACGTGTATCAGGGCAGAAGCCCAAACATTAGCGAGCGAGTGCCTTTTTAGAATTAATCCTCGAGGAAGGAACGACTGCGCCAGTGCACGAGGATTACTGCTTTTAAGGTCTCCGATTTAATTCAAATAACAAGCGCACAAAGTGTCCTGAAAAACACTCCCCACATTTCACAATGTCCCGCCGCATATTCAAATGGGGCTTCATAGACTTTATTTATATGATAATCAAGTGGTCATCGTATGGTAATTAGGCTGGTCAAATAGTGGCGTTGCATCATGGTTGCAGGAGAGGCTTCCTTTCATCCTTTTTTCATATCCCCCTCAACAGAGGCTGCTTTTGGGGGGGGGGACAGCAGGGTTTCGGGTGTACAGTGGAGCCTTGATCCTTTAAACAACTCAAAATTCAACATCACAATTTAAGACTCGTAAAAAAAAATAAGAATCCAGAAACAAAAACTAGCAAAGTCTGTGTGTTTTTTTTTAGCATTTACTTTTTCTTCCCAGGGAACAAAAAGAAGTTGCTGAAAGTGGTACTCAAATTTAAGGCTCGCCACATGTTTCCCTGTTTTTATAAAGTGGATTTAGGGGAATTAAGGGAATAAAACAACAGTGGACCATGAAGTGAAGCCTTAGGGACTCCATATGTGGGCTCATTCTGATTTAATGGTATCAATATAAACAGAGAAAATGCTTTCAAGTCTTGACCACTCCATGCAGTATCCAGATTTCATCTAACGACAGACATGTTAATATGCAGGCATTTTTCATACAAAAAATAACATTTTGCAGGTTTAGAGTTCACTTCCAAAAAAAATTCTCAAGCCGCTAATGTGATTGGTCAACTTGAGGAACATTGGGATCAACATTTGCCATAAAAATTATTACTGTTAAAGCAACCATGAGTTCCGTGTCTCTTTAATCACTGCCGTTTGCTCACGACAAAGTAAGCTAACAAGCTAAAAGAGCTACAAATTAAACCCAGAACATTTTGATACATCTTATTTGCTGTGGTTATGGCTCCCATATTGGGAAACATGAGTGAAAATGTGAATATAGGGGTGTTATTTCTTGACTTGAGGGCTCTAATAATGTTAAAAACTACATTTATAAGGTCATAAACAGGTTTTCTATGCTCTAACTATTAAAGTATCCCATTTATAAATAATTTATCAATAATATTTTTTTATTAGTGGCTCTAAAAGACTTTTATAGGAGAAACTCTTATGACCAAGGATGAGTAAATGTGGTATGTGTGCTTTTTCTTACAAGGTATTACATATTTTATCGGTTTAATACGCCGAATTTGTCAACTGTCACTGATTTATGACGATAGGCAACACGGAAAGAAAGGGTTACACCACAATCGCCATCCCATGATTTACCGTCACTTCCCAGGTTATTACAACCTATTTAATTCATTATTGATTTCCGGCTAGCTAGCATCCTTGTTTTTGCTTACACAACAAGAGGCTGCAGTGTACTCGCACGCATGTATAAAACATTATTACGGAGGAATAATTTCCCTTTAAGTCATCGCCATGACAACTGCCTGCTCTTTAGCCATTCCTCATCCAAACCTCTTTATGTATTACCGCGTTACTAGGCAGTCCTCCGCGTGCACAAAAACAACACAAACACACAGCAATTTCCATTTAATCCGCGCACGAGGCCGACAATAAGATGCAGACAAAAAGGGATTTGACGTCGGCACGGAGAGAGAGAGAGAGAGAGAGAGAGCAATGATTTGGTGGAGTGTTTCTTTAAAGGACCGGGATGAGCTGTCCGCCAATGTGAATCATTTAGCCAGGCTGAATGTTCAATTGAACTAAATCCATAAAAGATGAGAATACGCTCTGATCCTAAAAATCACTTTGATGCAATGTGGGCAGCTTATTTCTCAGGACGTTGGTGCTCGTATGGCCCGAGGCGGCTCGGATTTGCATGTGGACCTGCAGGTGTACCAATGAACCGGAGCCTCGGAACTCAGACTGAGTTGTTTGGATTGAAATTAATTTTCCCCATAGGAATTGCTGGTAATAGAAAACTAGAAACCAAGAAAACCAGTAGCTAAACGATATAAATACAGCAAATAATATCATAAAAAATACAT
Source organism: Doryrhamphus excisus (assembly GCF_037039965.1). NCBI lineage: Eukaryota > Metazoa > Chordata > Actinopteri > Syngnathiformes > Syngnathidae > Doryrhamphus > Doryrhamphus excisus. The sequence goes on from NC_136361.1 coordinate 2,518,987, forward strand.
TTCCACTTTTTACATTGCTATAAATGTATTCCAGTGTTAGGGGAGCAGAGTGGGGGCGGACAGGAAGCGAATCGGGTTGGAATTATTGTGCCTGTTATTGTGCGATATATACAGTAAATGCGTCTTCTAAATGCCTTATATTTTGTATTTTCATTCATTTTGTTTAGAAATGCCACTTCCGATACAAATATTGGAGCCCTGAATACCGTTATTGATCCATCATAAACACTTGTTTAGTAGCATGGAATAGTCAAACCCAGAACAATAACAACAGTAGGAATGACAAAAACTCTCACAATGTAGCAATACTCAACGTACTCAATGAAGTTTTTAAACCCGACATTACTTCCCACCGACATGGGCTTGGTGTCTCCTGGGAGTTTTTTGCAAATGTGTCAAACAGCGGCGTAAACCTTCCCCGGTTCTGTGCCACCACATGAAACTTGTGCATGACACGTTTTGTACTCAGCTGTGAAATACCTCCATCAGCCCTACATCATTCTTGCTTGTTGCTGTGGCAAAATACAGAATATTTTTTCCCACTCAGATAAGAACAACTCTAAGAATAATAGACCGTATTCGACCACAAATCAATGATGATTTATTCAGAGGGTGAAATTGGAAGCGCCAAGTGACGAGGGATCAATGTACCAGTATTACAGAATGTAGTACCGATCTGTAATCTAGTTTCAGTACTCCTAAAATTGTGTAATCCATACTTTGACCTAAAAAAAGAGTCAATATTCAACCACAAGAGTTCAATTTGATGTCCCTTTGTCATGTTTTTCTGTAACAAAATCCAATGAGTATCTGGACGGAAGGCATATCAACCTTTGAACTAGCTTAGCTGCAAATACAGTACAGTGATTATGAAAAAGAATCCAGAGACACGATTGGATTTCTGCATTTCTAATCACAGGTGGAAACAAAAGGAAGGTCGCAGCGAGGTATTTGAGGACATTTTGTTTTGGATAAAATTCTGAATGTCCTCATTGTCGGAAATGCTTGGACTATTAAGAGCATCATGCATTATGAATTCAAATACGGGGGACACAGCCAATTGGAAGATCCGACACTAAAAAGCTGCACTTTGCACTTCTGCACCGTTTTGCCTTTTAATGAATAATTCTGGTTTATTTCAACCTGCCACATTTTCCAATAATGTGGCTCTATGGGTCACATTAAGTCGCGACAAGGATTTAGAGCTTCAAGAGCCGCAATTATCTTTTAAGCTATCTTTATTTCCTCTTGCTCCTCATATTTCTTTCATGCCCCCTTTTTTTAGTTATCTTTTTTTTTTGCAGATTTCCTCTGAATTGATTACTTTTTTTTTTTTTTTTTTTTACCACCTGCCCTTGCAGTCCTTGTCATACCGGGTCTTCATACTGTATTTCATGGCATCCTCCAGTCACCTTCGGATTGTGCTACACAGTCACACCAAGGCCTTAACAAATGAAATAAGGCTTTGGATGGGATATTTTGGCATCGGTTTGGCTCATGCATGTTTGATGAGAATGCCTAATCATGCATAAAGACTCAAGAGAGAAATGGGTAAGATAGAAGGGCATGAGAAGAGGCACCAAGGAATCAAGCCTGGGGAGAAAGTAAGGATGGGGGGAGTGTGTGTTCATGTGTGTCTTCAGGAAGGAGTAGGGGGCAGTGATTACTTGCTGCTTAGGTAGCACTGCATTACACATGAGGATTTGGAATGGCCCAGATAAACTAATCTATGATTAACTGGGGCACGGCTGGCTGGCCATCCTGCCAACAGCTGTAGTCGGGGGCGAATTACAAAATTACGGGATGTCCAAACATTTGACATGCAGCGGAAAATATATTTAGGTACACGGGGGGGTGCGAGGCCGGGTGGGTGGTTGTTGTTGGCGGGTTGAGTGTTGTGTGTGAACTCGCAGGTGACAGCCGGCGCCCGGGGAAAGAATAATTAAGCCAAACATTTGTTGCGACTACATCGGTACACAAAATATGCAAGGGCGTTCATTTCTTTCATTGACCACATTGTTGTTTTTTTTTTAATGATGTTTTGGTGGGTTGAGAGAATCAGGTGTCTTGCTTTTATTAGGATATCTCACAATACAATTGCAGTTCAAATGTTGCGTTTTTTCCAAAAATCATTCATAAATGTTGGCTGGCTTGTGGTTTACTATGGCTTATTATTAGTCCAAAACTATGGAAAAACAAGTTATATATGGATTACATTACCTTTCACACTGCATGGAGCCTGGCTATGGAGCCAGATGGACATGCCATGATGGGGGGGGAAACAGGTTCTCCTCATTTGTGTGGAAGTGGTCATTTTTGGCTTATTTGTTCTTCTTCCACACCCTGTTTGGAAGACTTTCTTAGGTTTAGAATAATAAGTAAATCGGAGAGGCTTACTAGTTAGCTCCGTAGGCCATCTGTTCTGTCAATGTTGTGATCCCGTAGCCTATGCAAAGTGACTATTGGAGATTTGTCGTGTCGACAGGGCTCCAATAATGCTAAAACCGGTATTCTGAAATGTTTTTATAGTCAATCTAGAAAGATATTCAGTTTGGTAATATTGAATTCTACCTTTCAGAAAGTTATTTAACATGGTTTGGTCTGGAACTAATTAATTAATGACAAACGAGGGACTGATTTCTGGTTTCTGATTTTCGGAGGTGTGGATTTTAGACTTTTTAAAGTCTCATGGCAAGGTTAGGTGCATCAACGTAATTCAAATCTCTATCTCAGCTCCAAATTATATCGTTTTCTATAAAATATGGTGGGTGGAACTGAATTTCCAAAAGCCGACATTATGATGAATTCCAAACTAGCTGAGCCTGAATCAACACTTCCTATCCTGGTTGCAGCCAAGTTTTGCACTTTGCCTCAAGACACAATTACTAAAACTTGTCTATTAGCTCAGTGAATTTTTAGTCTAATTTCCTTTTCATAGAAAGCCTTCTTGACACACACACACACACACACACACACAACAGATAAATATGACTGATAGGGAAATACTGGCGGAGGCACACACACAAGATAAGCTTTGTTTAACTCTCACTTTCTAGGCTTTGTGGCGATGTAGAGTCCAGCCCTGTAACTGAATATATTGCTTTTATTTTTTAATACAATTTGAAAACCTCTTAAAGCATGTGATCAATGACTAATTCTCCAATAGCGACGCGATGTGAAGCACCAGGAAGAAAGGCTAAAGAGAAACAATAAGCCTTGACAATACCCATCTGCAATAGAAAGTCAATAAAAGAGTTGATGCGTTCGAGCGCACTGGTATTTTTAATGGCTTTTCCTATCTTTAGTGGCTAAAATATATATAATATACAAACAAAAATAATGTTTTTCTGTGTAATTTCTATCTGCCTGCATGCTGATGAGCCGGTTAGCATCCGTTAAGAGTTATCCAGTGCCTTGATTGAAGTGCTTTTGTGCAAAGTTTTGTCAGTAAGTGCAGCGGCAATCATCTTTAAAAACTACTTCGCGGGGCACATGAATCACGAGGAGGTTACGAACCCTTCCCACATTTGTCAGATTTTCCTTGAAACACCCAAAGAGGAGTAGGCGCATTTGTGCCTCCTCCAAGGTAATGTGATTGCGCTCAGACGCCGGATTGACTGCTATTTTTATTCTCCTGTGTGATTAGTCATTCGCTTGAAGAGGGCTGTCATTGGAAATCATTCTCATCTCTTTAGACAGCTCCTCAGTCCGTCCAAACGATGAGTGATTTGTCTGTTTGGGATGAATATGGCCCGTAATTTATCCAGAGGGGAAGACAGTTTCTCAATAATTGCACAAGTTTTGATAAAGGTCCGTGAAGCGGAGGAGACTTTGTGTTTTTGAGGCGGCTTAAAGATGACTAAATGAAACCAACCACGCCCTCTTCCTTATGGTCGATGCTGATAGTACAACCGACTGTATAGGAGGACTAATCAAGCTTTGATTTATTGGCGCTACAAAAAAAATAAATAAAAAAATCAGGTTTTTCAGTAGATTCGAGCAAGCTTGGCTTTGTCTTCTTAGCCAATGAGGTTGTGTTTATGGAACAGGAATAGAGGAGCTTACAGTTCATTTCAGTTCAAATTACTGTGTAATTTGGGGTGCAGTACTGGACTGCAACCAGCAGAGGTGCTGTCGTCCACATAGTCCATCACGGATGTTTAAAGACTGAGCTTTGCTTGTCTGCATCCCTCATATTTCATATTGTAAACCCTGCATCCTTTATTTATGGAAATGATGGGTGTTTTATTCAGTACAAAACTCATATTATTTGCAGTGGTCTGTCATTATGGAGCCATTATACATAATATACATGTACAAGGCAGTTCTTTTAACCCCATGCAGCCCACGAGTGACGGTTACGGTATAATTTAGTGTATAATCGTATAGTTTGAAACCAATGATCAGTACGAAGCTGTTTAAGGTGTGTGTATCACCAGTCACACTCAGGTGATTTTTTTTTTTCCTGGCAGGCTTGGTTTGTTCGCCCGCCCTGGTTTTCATGAACTCGTCCTACTTTGCCAAATATCTCCTGAAGTGTTTTCCTGCCTCAGACGGACCTCCCCTACAAGTGAAAAGATTGTCCTTGAAATGTTCTCTGCAGCTGGCTACTTACACCGATGCCCATTTATACACGGCGGCATGCTCTGAGTACCGATGTTGTGTGAGGTGTTGTTTTTTTAACAGTGAAAAGCCTCCACTGTTGTAACTCAGTTATGAAAAATGACCCCTCATACAGTACATACGTAAAGTTTTCATTGGAAATAAAAAACAATCCTTTACAATTTTAACATTAGGTGAAATATTCAAAACCATACTTGGTTCTACTCAGTTGACTCCATCAATTTCTCAAAATCTGAAAATGTAAACAATAATATAGAAAAACATGTGCTGAACTACAATAGTAAATTATTTTTAAAATAAATATAGAAAAAGTTAATTCTAATGTTCAATCTTCAGTGCAATCATGCGCATGAGAACTTCCATTCATCTTTTAGAATGATTTTGCATTCTTTTCTGCATGTAAAAATAGAATTATTCTACATAAAATGCATTTTTTGTTAATATTTTTGGGTGTCTAGAACTAGAACTTTCCTATGCTTTCATACATTATGATTTTTGTCCGACTTAATAAGGAAAATCTATGTTTCCTTATTTAATTGATTGCCCTAAAAGCAGTTCATCATATTTCTCTCTGCAAAGAAATATTAAATGACTGTTTTTTCTGTTAAGAGTAATGCACCATCTATAGTTGTTTAATTTGTTTCACCCCCAAAAAAACAATGAATCAAGTTTTAAGTCTTATTTATGAATCCTATCCACACACGGCCACCAAAGAAACTCATTAAACTCAAGTGTAGAAAAAAACAACAACATTTGGTTAATAAATCATTCTCAGATTGTGTTAATTAAGTGTTAAATTTTAATGAGCCAATTTGTATTCCACTGTTGTGTGGGTACATCCCATCGCTCAGAATGTAAATCTGCTCATTATTTTTGATCGTTTTGACCTGCTGATTATGACCTCCTGATTTTGGCTGTTGACTGAAATAAGCGTCAAATCTATTGAAGCGCATCGGACCTCAAGTAGCCTGCCAGGGACTACATCTCATTTTAATGACACGGCTCCCACCCATAATCAGATTTTGGGACTGGGACCTACGAATACGATGAAAGTGAAAGGTAAAGTTCATGTTTATTTTTTAAGTGCACGACTGCCAAATGCCACACATGTTTTATCTCGTCCCAAAATAAGCACGGAACGGACTTGGCTGAACTCTGATTGCTCGGAGTGGAATTCATTGGGATTCGTTTGGTGCCCTGGTTGAATAAACAAACCGGACCCCGGGTTGGTTTTGCTACGAGACTGGACGCTTTGTGTTGGTCTGATAGCAAGGGCAGTTCAAACAAAACAAAGTTAGAAAATGTCAGTGGAGGCTGAATACGAAAATCTCAGGAGGAAGTAAAGTAGGAAGGAAGTAGCGAGGACTGACCAGAAATTCATGCGGACTTGAACAAGAGACATGAGGGAATGGGAAGAGCTGCTTCACCCATACAGGAGGGTATGGCGAAAACCACCAGGTGAAACTAGAACTCATGATCATGTGACACGAGGAAAACCTCAACTTGCTATATTCTACAAATGTTCTGGGTTTAAGTTTTCATGGAGATACTTCCCAGATGTTTCCCAGATTGTACCGGTGGCCGGTACAAGGAACCCCCCCCCTTCAAAGTAGATGGTTTGAGCTGTTTGGCCGTCTGATAACCGAGACAGTAAATGAAAATTGACATAATAATTTTCAGCTAAAATCAAAACTTACGAAAACCAGTTCATATGGCGCCCCCTATGGGTTGTACTCCACATGCTTTGGAATACATGCTAGCATACATGCAATACAGATATTGTGAGAGTTTTATAATCATTAGACAAATTGTCAGTTATTTATAGGAGGTTGCATTGTAAATCCCACCCAGGCTAATGGACGACATTTTGGTTGATGGCAACCATTTTTTTCCACCAATTTTGCTCAAACTTGACAGACATGTACGTGTCCGCCCCCTTAATGGGCGTACCAAATTTCGTAGTGATTCGTCCAAACAGCCTAAAGTTACGGTGGTAGAAAGCTGAAGATGTTTTTTGTCAATATTGTGGTGAGAGCTCAGCCACGCCTTTGTTCGGCTGATTGACCGCATGGTTACGCAATAGGGGTGGAGCTAGCGCAGCTCAAATTATAGACCAGGCGCTTTTTATTTTCAGCATCACCGTCCCTCTTTATCGTGACTTTGTTTTGACTATTTGTGCGAGTCGGAGAGTTGCTTTTCAGCGCCAAGCCATGCACTCCACAATGCAGCGGCCTTAAATGAGCCACATCAAACCAGCAGTGCCTCATTTATGTGTCTGTAATTACAATCAGGGTAAGAGTGTCTGAATAAGACCTACAAGCAGCCTGAGAATAGGCCTGCCTTGACAAAGCAGTGACAACTGTCGAACAGGCAAAATTAAAGCCTCTCCATTCATACCCCCTAGTTCCTATTATGCGCAAGCTATCTTATTGAGCTTCCTTTTGTGCCGGTATAATTACTTAATCTCAGCACTCCTAGGGTGAATTACTTTGTGCGGCATGCAGGGCTCCTCTGACTGGAGCTCCCAAGAGGCGGCAATGGAGGATTGCATTTACTGCTTAATAGTCACAGATGTGTTATTGTTCATTGTCAGAATGGATCTTCTCGGGTTCCGGGAGAAACTGTGCTACTTTGTTTTTGTGTGAGTTCAGTTGGAATGAGGACTTTGAGGCCGTTTTTAAAGCATTTTTTCGACAAAATGTGCATTAGACATTTTGTGTTGTTTGCTATTGATAATGGACCTGGGCTACGGTGAACTAGGATGGAGGCCCAATCCAGGCGGACCGATAACGACCCCTCCAGTCGATGACCTTTTGAGTGCCAAGTTCAACTCAGCAGGCTTTTTTATGAAGTGCTGCAGCAGTTGAGGTGATACATGTAGTAGTATGATCATTTGGTCATGAGCTACGCACCAATGTCCCACATGGGACGCATCTCCAGTGAGGGACAGGAAGTGTACAATTCAATGATTATTCGGTTCGTCGATTAATCATGTAATCGGTTCAGCCGGAGTTGGATCAAATCAATTTGAAGCAATGTCATCCTTAGAAAGTCCGGGTAGACGTTACAATAAATGCTCTATTAGAGTCGATTCTTTATTCTTAATAATGTTGGCGACAGTGTGGCGTCTGGCACATTTTATTCCACCACTAACGCGACAACAAAATTATCTTTTTAATAAATTTCTAATCATGAAACACATTTAGTTCCCTTACTGTACTGAAAATGAAACGGATCGTGACCTTAAAACCGAGGTACGTGCCGAACTGTTTGGCTGCAGAGTAAACAAATGAATTGAGCGTTCATTGTTCCCCAACACAAGCGCGTGGCCCGAGGCAATCATACATCTAGCAGAGTGATAGCGGCTGTCTCCACCAGCAAATAGAAGGATCGTGTTCTTAGACGTAGAAAACTACCATCTATTTTCCATCACTCTCTCTCTCTCGCTCGCTCGCTCTCTGTCTGTATTAGCTTTTCACACATTGACCATGAGGACAGCGGTTAGTATGATTATTTGTCCAATTCCAAGTTCAAATTCAAAGTTCCAAGAGAGTTGCAGTTAAATTGCCAATAAATGAACGACTATTAACATACTAGGGGTCGTCGGTACATTGCGTTATTGCATTTATCTTTGATTCAACTTTCTGAATGATGATAGCGTCTGTGAGTTTGCTTTGTAGCTTGTATTTCGCTGTACATTTGACCTTGGAGCCAAATAAACCCTGCACTCAGTATTTGTAGTAATCAATACAATGTACAGTAATAAGGGGGACAGTGTGTGTGTGTGTGTGTGTGTGCTGATGTGCTTCAATGCCTGCTGGTTGTAATAGAAGCATAAATAGAAGCATATCTTACGTCCATATTTCAGAAAAGATCTTGTTTTTCATATCAATTATTGCTAAGGCCCTAATATATGAGTTAAATGAATAAACCAATCATATTATTTTTTAATAATATTTTCCTGCCACCAAAATATTTTTCTAAATAAAATATGAATAAATCTCATGGGCATTTCAATTTTAGATGACTTTAATGGATGTATAAAATTTTTAAAGAGGTTGGCAAAATTATTCTGTCATTCATTTCAAAGGAAGACAGCAATTTAAGCTACTGGTCAGATGCTAACAGCAGTGTATGAACTGTATTTTCTTGGAATTGCTGTATTTTCCGGATTATAAGTCACTCCGAGGTCGCATCAGTCAATGGCACCACTCCGAATAACTTGACATTCCCAACTTGAGAAGAAGCCTGTGAGAGGGGGGGCAATGTTTCCCACCAACAAGGAGACAAACCAAGCCCAATGTACCAGTTTAATAAATGTCGGAATGTTCTTGGAGAAAACTTTTAATACATGACATGACGCCTGGGTGCATCCCGGTGTGTAGAAACGGGTCAAATTTCATTTTTTTTTATCACAAATGAATTAAAATAGACCAAAAATCATACGCATGTATCGACTTAGTCAGTCGCTGAGGCAGCAGCAACAATCTCCAAGCAAGACATAATTAATGTCCTAATTAAACGAGGCTGCTGTATGAAATACACATGATATAATTACAGTTGCACATTACTTACAGACACATAGCCTACAAGGCAGAAGCGTAATTAGAAAAGCATCCGGTATGCTCTGTATTGTTGAATTAGTGTGCCTAGTAAATGCATAACAAGTTCTACTCAATGAATTACTGTGGCCGCTAGGTGTCGCCAAAAACAACCACTAAGTTGAACTTAAAGGCACCGCTTCCAAGGGTTTGGTGGGCTGAATGATACCATCGTGGTTAACGACTCTTCCCCTGTGCGCAGATCCAATATTTCTCCAAGTGGCACCGCGTGATCTAAGCTACGGTCTCCATACGCTTTGGATACAAAGGATTTACACCGTCCGGACTTTTATTTCAGGTAGTTAACTGGAAACCGTCTCTGTTGGCAGATCTTCCGGAGATGTTGGCTGGTGTTCAAGAAGGCATCCAGTAAAGGACCGCGACGCTTGGAGAAATATCCTGATGAGAAAGCTGCCTACTTCAGGAGCTTTCACAAGGTAATCTCGCAAAATCACTTTTTATCTCTTATCTCCCAAGGATACTCGATGGCACTCGTGTACAAGCAGCGCTTTGCTAGCACTCGCTATATACATTATTCAACAATAACAAAATAGGCTAGCTTTATAAAGTTAGGACATTTTCCTCCAGATTGAATGGCATTCAAAGTCAACAGTTGTTCCCTCGTTTTTCAGACTTCGGGGGTGGACGCAGCACCTTGATAAAAATAAAGCAAAAAGCAGCTTTTCACTTCCTGGGCCGGCCAAACTCAGCCTTTGCTGTTTCTGGTTGAATATGACCTACTATTATTATTATTTTTTTTCATAAATTAAGGGCGACCAATCCAGGGTGTACCCCACCTCTTGCCCAAAGACAACTGGGATAGGCTCCAGCACCCCCGCGACCCTCGTGAGGAAAAAGCGGTAGAAAATGAATGAATGAATGATAAATTAAGGGCGACCAATCCAGGGTGTACCCCACCTCTTGCCCAAAGACAGCTGGGATAGGCTCCAGCACCCCTGCGACCCTTGTTAGGATAAGCGGTAGAAAATCAATGATAAATTAAGCATTATCGCGCATAAAATGACTAAATGAATGAAAATGTAAATTTAAGGCATTCAGAAGATGTGATATATATTTGTATATACTCTACGCTAGTCGCTGCAGGAAGTATCATCAAGAACAGGAAGTTCAAATAACAACAACAAGGAATGCTAATGTGTCAGTCAAAATTATGTATTTTCTTTCTCTCGCTTGGGTATTAGGAGTGTAAAGGTGCCTATAGGGGTGTTATTTCATGCCTAGAGGGCTCTAATAATGTTAAAAAGCATATTTAGCAGGCCATAAACAGGTTTTATAGGCTGTAACTACAAAAATATTCAGTTTACATACAAGGAATCCTACTTTTGTATTCGTATTTTAGTTGAATACTTCTGATTTAGGTAGTAGGCTAGTCTAAAGCGTGTCTGGGTAATAAATATCGGAAAAATGATCGGTCTGATTAGCAGTGCAAGTGTAGTGCCGTTTTGCAGCCAACACCAAAGTTGGTGGAATAAGGGGCAGGCGTCCACTGTGTCTTATTGAAGTGGGGGAGGGGGCGTCCCGTGCGGCAACAAACCCCCCCGACCTCCCACGGGGCTTCTCATACAAGCCACCGAAGTGAGCGATGGTTGCACACATGCACCAGTGCACCTGGTAATGCATGGCCACAGAGATCAAGAAAGGTCCCGTCTGGGGGGGGGCTTGATTCAACGGCGCTGTGATTTGGGAGGAAATAAGCTGCACTGGTGGCCGATTTATACAATCAACACAAAAAGGATTGGCTTTCTTTACCTTACACTTTTTCAAACCATCTCCATACTCGCTCTCTCTCTTCTGAAAACATGTTTTTGGGTCTGGGTTTGGACGTATAGCAAGCTCAGCATATTCGTGTTAATATGAGATTAAAGTCAACACCTTTCAATGCAACCCCCCCCCAAAAAAAAAAACAAAAAACAGACATTTGGGATATGAAATGGAACTCATCTCAAACGATTCTTGCTTTTTCAGGGCCTGAGGCTGGGAATGCAACCAAGTCTTTGCCTTTCATACGCAGCTACAAACACACACACACACACACACACAGACGAGTGGATGGATGCTGGAATTCACGGCTCAGAAATTCCCTCTGTTGATGCTCTGCTTACCTGGAGGACACACGCACGCTTATCTACGCACGCATAAAACATTTTGATCCAATCTTTGAAGGCGATAAGAACACGGAAGTCACATCTTGTATTCCCTCGCAATCTCTCTGAGAGAGCATTTATAATATCCCAAGAAGGAAGTGCGTGCGTGCGTACGTGCGTGCGTGCGTTGTGTCCGGGCTTTTAACCTCCCAAGCCTTACACTGCAGGCATGGAGCCCAGCTAATTCATCCCCAGCCTTTCTTGGCAAAGGGCCGCCACACAATGGACTACAATAATGTAATAGGCCTTATCTGCCAGGCTGAGTCAACACGTAGCGCAAAATAGCCTGGAAATGCGGCTGATATTCAATTAAATGTCATCTTTTTCTTTTGTTTCTATTCTCCATCCATCTCCTGCTCAATGGATGCCTTTGATTGCCTTCTTATTGATGAATCAGAGAAGGCTACTGATACTGATACAGTCTTAAAGCCAGTGATAGGATATTATTTTGTTGGTGTTATCTTATGATTATTTCATCTTTATCAATCTCCTCTGACTCCGAAGGGACCTTTTTTGTATTTTAGTCAACCGTTATTTATATGCAAAAGCCTCTAAAGTTCAATTGCGCTTCCAGCAAAGCGGCGCGGGAGGGTCAATTAAGTCTCATTGCCGCCGTTGACTGCGTTCATCCGAGTTAATGTGCCGCCGCCAATTCTGTCCTCCTTAGATCACTGAGCTCCATAATATCAAGAACATTAGCAGGATGCCGAGAGAGAGCAAGAAGCACGCCGTGGCCATTATCTTCTGTGACGACACGTCCAAGACCTTTGCCTGCGAATCTGGTGAGTGCCTTTTTAAAGTTTTATCTTTCAAAAAATATTCTCCAGAAGCCAGGTTGTGTACTACTTGAATGTAAATGGGGTTAGCTCTGAGCCTCGGGTTCTCTTTTTGTCGCTTTTTTCTTTTTATAGCCAATCTAAAGCGATGATCAATGACGGAAATGTACTCAAATGCCATCCCCATGTTCATGTTTGCGGTCTATCTGTAAGGCGGTATGGTAGTATATGATACAGCCAGGAATACTAGATGATGCCCTAACAAACTTACTCCCAAAAGATTGTTAAAACTACTTGCCGGAAGAAAAAAAACAACTTTTTGTGATTATTTTGCACATATTCTGTCTCGCTTTTGTTTTGCATTCCCACACAGAGTTTGCCTCCCACCGTATACTTCCTCACACATAAGCCCGAGACGCTTTCTCTGTGATGGTGGGATGTTTGCTTAGCTGCTTTTCCACCCGGGCTTTCAAAGTGCAGGAGTTTAGCGGCACTTACAGGCCGCAGTAACTCTGAAAGAATCGGGGGAGGCATTAAGTAGCTTCCTCCTGTGTGTAAACGTAGTCGGGCTCTCTTGATGTCTGTGAACGAAGCGCTTCGGGCACCGACAGACCATCCGCTCGCCCCGCTAAGCTGCGCAGATACGTCCCGCTGGAAAGACGTGATACGGGCGAGCACGGCATGAATGAATTGAAGATACCGGCGCTGACACATCCCCACAAATGCATCATGCCTTTTGATGAATAGATGCAGAAGCATGCCGATGTTTCTGCATTCCATATGTGTTTGTGCGCACATCGCCGGCCGTGGCTACGCGTCCCACAATCCCACGGGGGTTGGAGTTAAGAAGCTCGGCGAAGATAAACAACTCCTGCTTTTGCCTCATTTCATACATCGGTGGCTCTCACCAGAAGCTGGCGAGAGACAATTGGAAGTCTCCGCGAAAGAAAACATTATCTTTCTGACTCACCGGGAAGGAAAAATGATATTCCCAAACAAAAAAAAAGCCACGGATACGTCCCCCTTTTATTCATGAGGAAATCTGTCACCAATTAGTCTCCACTTAAAATGCAAATCATCAGTCTAACAAAACTAGTAATAATAATGATAAAGTCTCAAAAATACTATATTTGTGTTCTTAATGTATTTTTACCACAAAACGTCCTCGTTAGCCATGCTAATACATAGAAACAGGAAGTGGGAGTCAGCCTCGTCACCAGTCTATTATGTCCTTTGCTAACTAATGACGTTAACCAAGGTGTTAGGTTGACACACTCCACAAATCTTCCCTGAACAACTAGAGTAGAACCTTGGTTAGCGTACGCCCAGGTTAGCTTCGTTTTGGTTTAAGTCAAAAATGTTGCCTCAGTTTGCGTACATTTACCAGTTATCATACATTTCTTGTCGTGTTATGAATACACTGCGCGAATCCAACAGTGTTTGTAGCTAGCATGGTCTCACAAAGTCAGCTCTGTCGCCCGTCTATGATGTCATCAGCGGTTGACACCAGTGGTGTTTGCGAGCTAACATCGCTACGCTAAAAGTATTTTAGCTAGAAGTATTTCACGTCATTACGTGTTCATTTATCGCTTTTATTTATCTTTTCTTTGCTTTTCAAACTGATTTGATTAGAGTACGTTTCGGTTTGGAAGGTATTAAAGCACATTTTCTTCCATTTTCACGTCCTGTAGTGTTTCTGCATCTTTGTTCAAATAGCCTGCGGTTTCCTGTTTGCATTTCCTTCCTAATTAACAAGCCAAAGACTTGATTCAGTGTGGGAAGTGCCATATTGATTGCTTGAATGGATGATTCACTCGTTTGGGACTGCAGGACAAGTGGCTCAAACAGCCTTGGAACTTGGAAAGTATTGAGCAAGGAGGAAGGGGAAACTTGCTGCCTGTCATTTAAACACACAATCTCTCATTCGTCGCACTTTGCACTTAATGCATGCAGCGTTTTCTTATGAAATTCATGTTAGGATCCAGGATGGAGCACACAACAATTTGTTCCGTGCAATACTGTGTGATAAGCAACAGTGCGGGAGAACTGAAGCCAAATTTAGGAAACTTTTTTTGACTGTCCAGTGAAACCCGACATGTACTCTAACCAAATCGATTCTATTTCCTTGATGACAAAGATGGCTATGAGGCAGAACGAAGGAGTAGGATAGATCTACATGGACTCTGCCTTTGTGTTGTCCCACTACTTATTTCAAGGTGTTACTGTATTTGTATCTTAAAGAAATTAAAGCGAAATAAAGTGCAGTACTCAGCTGCAACCAGCAGAGGCCGCTGTTGAGTCAAGCCCAGACTGTGATAAGTGAATTTCCATGGAGTAGGATTCTTTATTTATAAATCAAATATTTTTATAGTTAGTGCATAAGAAAACATTATTAGAGCTCTGTAGACATTGAATAACACCCCTATAGTCACCTTTACACTCCTATTACCCAATCCAGTAGACATAATAAGAGAAAATAAGACATAATATGGACTTGTGTGTTTCTGGAAATGTGTTTCGGTGGTAGGGGAGCTCAATGAGCGGTGGACAGGAAGTTGAATTTTAGCTCGGTGTTCGGGATTATTATGCCTGATTATTCAAACCTGCATTAAAGCCTTTTGTTCTGTGTCTCACCCAACATGACAGTAACATTACTGACACCTAGTGGCCAGTGTAGAATCCTACATCCCATGACAACATAAACAATGAAGTTGTTTATGTGGATGCTAACTGTAACCATTCCGATGCCGCTGCTGTCGTGTAGAGCTGGACGCCGAGGAATGGTGCAAGCTGCTGAACGTGGAGTGCCTGGGAAGCCGTCTCAACGACATCAGCCTGGGCGAGCCCGACCTGTTAGCGGCGGGGGTGCAGCGGGAGCAGAACGGTGAGTGCCCAATTAGTCGGCGCTAACACAGACGGCCGTTCCCGGTCAATCTTCCCTGGCTCGGCCCGCGGCCACGTCTCGGGGCATTAATGCCGTGGCTTTGTGGAGCGCCGTGAGCTGCCAATGTCCAATTAAGCCCGGCTAATAAGAACACTCTTTTTGTCAATACCTGATCTCAGGTCTGTTACATTAGCAGCTCCAACTTCACAAGTGCTTGCTGTGGGAAAGCCTGTGTGTATCTGTGTGTGTGTGTGTGGGTGCACAGGTCAGAGGCTGTGGTGGTGGAAGGGGGGGGGGGGGGCTGGGGGGCGTGTTCCAGGCCCTAATGCGAAGTGCGGTGCATCACTGGCTTCCCTCATAATGAAGCTTGTCACAGAGATGGATGAGATTATGGCTCTTAAAGCCATGTGAAATAAATGTGCTCCCCGCTCACAGGAAATAGAAGGCAGCTCATTGGCTCCCCTCGTTTGATAAAGAGGAACGGCAACAGGCAGTCGTAATCTCAGCTGTGTTATTGATTCAAAATCAATGCCATCCGCCGAAGTTGCAGTAGTTTGCAAGTCAAGAAAGGACCTAAAAGGGCAAGGAAGTGCCTGAAGTCGTTACCCCCCCCCCCCCCCCCACACAAAAAAAAAAGTGGTCAGAGGCCATCATTAGATCAGATAAGCCTAAAAATACTCCTGCTCTATGACATGGCTATTTTCTCTGCCGCAGACACGTGGATGGTTTTGGAGTCATTGGCTCTAATTAGCGAGAACCCATTTTGGATCGCTGAGAAGCCCCCTCCTCCTCTGACAGTTGGGGGATGGGGGGAGGGGTGCAAGGCTACGGCCCCAGTCTGGACACACCAAAACGGAACTCATGCAAAGGTTATCAATCATCAGATAAATGGACCTTATTCATATTCAGGCAGGTGTCCTTCTAGTTGGCCAATCAGGGAAGAGTGGAGGCGGAGCCTTGGAAGCGAAAATGGCTTCTTTTAGAGTAAATAAATTCAGTAAATATTCAGTTAATATTTTGTTTTATTTTTTATTTGGTATTTGTCATTGTTTTTTTATGAATGACTTTAGTCATTTAGAGATCAGTAAATAATAAATATAGATCTTTTTAGTATCATTTTTCAAAAAAAAACTATTAAAACTTTTTAAAATTAATTCACTTTTTATATTATAAGTATTTTGGCATAATGGAAGACACTCTAGATATATTTTATAAATATTTTAATTATTATTATTATTATTATTATAATTTATTATATTATATAAATATTTTTTTAATCCACTAGTCCATGGATTTAAAATAGATTTGTTATTGTTAATAATTGTGTACATATTAACACAAAGTGTAAAATAATAAATAATATAAATAGGTGTGTATGTTGAGGTGTAGTAATAATAATAATATTATTATAATAATAAGAAGAAAGGCACCCCCCCCCCCCCACATGTCCCACTGACAAGGCGAGATAGCAAGAAATAATCCATCCCTCATCTTTTGTGTCTTAATCCTTTTGTCTGTCATGGAAGCGCTTTATAAGATCCAAACAAATCCGCGTCCCAAAGGAGGTTTATCTTTCCTGTAGGATTGATATTCATATTTAGGGTAAACATAAGAACGTAGTGAATAAGAATACGTATCGTCCAAAGTGTGCTTGGGTGTGTTTAATGACCGACGAGTGGAAAAGGGGGACATCCTGTCTTGTATCTTCCTCCTTCAAATATGACAATCCAAGGTTTTCCAGCATGGAATTCCGGTCTCAGGGCGGTGGGTGGCCTTTGAGAAGCAGACGTCTTGTTTGTTTATTTCTTTCTTTTTCCATCAAGAGCGTGCGCCGGCCTCGCTGTTTTCCAATCTGCTGTTATTGATCTTGCGTCTCATCTCATTCTTGGCAAGAAAGTTCATTAGCATATTTCCCAAAAATCACATCTATTCCTACAAGCGTGAAGGTTAGCAATCATACATACGCTAGCCGACTGTAGTTTCTCTTACATTGTTTTTGTACTCAACTGCAGAGAGTATCGGGAGCTGTGTTCATTTGTATGAATGCGCTTTTAGAAACAGCTGTCATCACTGATCATTATTTATGATGATTATTGAAATATAACAATATAATATGTATTATACGGGCATTTCTCCATTCATAGGTTAACACACAATAACAAGAAACTACCCTGCAACGTGGCTAACAACAACTAAGCCAGAACAACAAACTTTTGACAACGCTCATTCAAAGTGCCCGCAAGGCATGCTGGGCACGGCATAGTGCCCAGCATTGATAGTACGATATAGCAAGACATACGGGAAACCCTTACCACTTCACGCTACAAAAATATAAAGCAATCAGAAGATGCGTTCAAGGACGTTGCGTCACTAAGTGTCAACCGATGGCACTTCCTGTCCGCCACCCATTCATCTTCTTCCTTTTATGCATAATTTTCTGTTATTATGTCGACTATATTGGGTAATGCAAGTGTAAAGGAGAATATAGGGGTGTTATTTCCTGTCTGGAGGGCTCTAATGCTACAATTCACATTTCTACTAAGTCATTGGATAAGCTTTAAAAACATGAGCTAACGTGACACATAGTACTTATGACACACCAAAAAGTGTCGTTTTATTCGCCCACACAAGCACACCACGACTTCCAATTATGCTAATTTGATGAGACCCCCCCCCATTTTTTAAAGATTGTTTTTTTCCGCTAAATACATTCCACTTAGGTGTAAAGGTCAGCTTTACAGATGCCAAGTGCGCTCTGCAGTCTGTGTGCTATGCTAGCAATATTTAGCTAAAGCGCCACTGTATCAGATGTCATAGTCAAGGTCACGCCAAGGTCACGCCAAGCATCCAGTCACTGTGTGAGATGTGGCGTTAAGAAGAAATGGTCTTGTTAGGAGGATTAATACACGAAATAATAAACTTATTATGAAATCTTCATGCCCTTGATTTTGCAGAGCGTTTCAACGTGTACCTGATGCCCACGCCCAACCTGGACATCTACGGGGAATGCACCATGCAGATCACCCACGAGAACATCTACCTGTGGGACATCCACAACGCCCGCCTCAAACTCGTCATGTGGCCTCTGAGCTCGCTGCGACGATACGGCCGAGACTCCACCTGGTTCACGTTCGAGTCCGGAAGGTGCGTTCTTAGTATGATATGATGATGACACAAACTTCTTCTGATTGCCTTGGCCTGGCGTGCGGCGTCCGGCGTGCATCCAAGCGTGAGCGCCGCCGGCGTGTGTTCACGTTTCCCGTTGTGTCCGTGCGTGTGTTTGTTCCCGGAGCAGGATGTGCGACACGGGCGAGGGCTTGTTCACGTTCCAGACGCGGGAAGGAGAGATGATCTATCAGCGCGTCCACTCGGCCACTCTGGCCATCGCACAGCAGCATGAGAGGATGATGGAGGAGATGGAGAAAAGCTCCCAGGTACGCCCGCAACGCCATGCTGGGAAGGACTGCAATGCCGTGTGTGTGTGTGGGGGGGGGGGGGTTCTGTGTGTGCGTGTGCGGTAATATGCATTCAAGTCGCTGTGCTAATTTCATTCTTAAAGTGTAAAACGAAGCCAACCACTGCTAATGTAGAAATAACACCACAGTGAAATTAAGTATAAAAATATACTATATATATATACATATATATATAAATTATATAGAATAAAATATCGCCATGCAAGTGTAAGAAGAAGTGAGGCGCTGTAAAATATAGGTAAAGTGGAATGAAGGGGGAAAGTTAGATTTTGGAAAATATTATTTTTTGACTGAATCAGTTATTCCATAAAACGCATCATGACCGTTATCTGGGAAATAAATATATGAAGCCACTTTAAAATAAGACATTAATTCGTGAAAATCTAATTTCTTACATTTTTATAGAATTTTTAAATATGCAAAACAGTATTAATAATTATATAATATTATTTAATATATTTAAAATATTAATATATTTAATATACAGTAATTTCAATGTCTTGTTTCAATATCATTATTTCAAATTGTATTTTACTATTTTGTTAATTAATGGACAACTCCATTTCTCATTCATTATTATAGCAATAAATATATTTTATATGATGACTAATTTTGACCCCATAAAATAAAATACATAAAAAAATAAAACAAAAAAACTAATTAAAAAATACCAATAAAAAACATTTAAAAAGTGAAAAATACCCTCCAGAAAAATTAATAAAATTAAAAAAAAATAACAATACCATTCTTGCAAAAAAAAGCAATAAAAAAGTGAATTATTTTATTTAAATTATTATTTTATTTATTTATTTTATTTAATTATTTTCGTTTCCAGTGTAAGGAATAAATAATAGATGGTGAACGTTTGGTCCTGAATCATCCAAAACCACCAAACAGACGCCCCATTGGATGGTGCCGGTGTACCTAATGTTGTGTCCACTGATTGCTGCTTGTCCGTCTGTCCTTCACCACAACACCCATCCTTTCCTTCATTCCTTCCTTCCTTCCGGGTCCTTGTCAGCATCCTCGGTGTTGTTTATGAACGTGGTCCTGCCAAGTGTTTGATGAGCCTTGACCACGTGGCCCTGCACCTGGACCCTCGGACTGCTGGGGACCATTTCCAAAACTCTATTGTTTTCAGCTCTAGAAACGTCCGCACCATCCCGGGAACTCACAGCTGCACGCGTGTTAGCCTGCGTGGCGTCACAGCACCGCCTCACCGCTCATCAGCATTCCGCACATCTGTCCGAACACCAACCCCCCCCCCATACGCCGAGCGAGCGCAAGCACGTGAAGCCTTCTCCCTCTCCTTTCAGGTGCGCTCCTCCGAGACCCTCACCAAGTCCATCTCCCTGCCACGCAGCGCCTACTGGCAACACATCACACGGCAGAACAGCGTGGGAGATCTCTACAGCTACCAAGGTGAGGGCATCAACCTTGTCATTCTTCTTCTTCTTCTTCTTCTTCTTCTTCCCGCTGCTGCTATCGTGTCCGCTCGGTACGCCGAGACGTGACAGGTGGAGGAAGACGAGCTTGAATTCCTGATGACGTTGCACGTGGGCGCTTGGAAATACTTGGAAACACGTTCACGACTGAATGGCTTATTTTATTATGTCACTTATTTACTATTCATTCAAATACACACAACACTCTTCAATACTCAATACTACTTGGGGAAAAATTGCACTCGTATAAAAGATGTCAACAAAAGGTAAGGCATGAAATGCTGGTTACATCACAGCATATCATAGCAAACACACACTCTAGTGGCTGTGACGAGTATACCAGCATCTGATTGGGCGCTTTGTGAGCAATGATGTCATTCCTTGACCTTCTACAACATAACAATCCTCCGTTCTTTTCCAGTACGCTCGGCTCGTGTTAGCGGCTAGCGGCTAGCAGCTAGCGTTCATGAGCAACGCTGCCGTGCCGCCGCTCGTTTTGGACAACAACAGCTGCTTTGTCACGCACGGCTGCACACGTGATGAATATCTAATCGGCACACACAATTTGCTGAGTCATCCTCTGATTGCTTTTAAATACGCTGCGGGCCCGGGGGGCTAATTAAGCTAAAGCTGGTTCCTTTCTCAGCCTCAGCTCACCTGCTAAGGGCAACCAGTAAAGGTAAAGCACCGCATACGTCCGCCGTGGAGCCGTGGAGCCGTGGAGCCGGCCACTAAAACACCAAATACCTCTGAGGGGGAAATAGTGGGGCCATAACGTCGTTTGTCCGTCCTTGTATTTCTTTTGTTTGGGGAGGGAATGGGAGCCCCCCCTCACCTATCGGCATGTGGGCAACATCGTCATGGAGCTTTTAGTTTGATCATCCGGGAGTGATAGGAGGGGATTTGATCAAGAGGAAGCAGGTCTCAAAAGATGGCGGCTTGATAAGACTTATCACAGCTGGTCAACATGCAATAACTCAATACTCACTACTGGGGGGAGGCAGGAAATACAATTCTAAATATATTTGCACCTTTATTTCATTTAAGTATGTATTTTTTTTGTAAATAATGCATTTATTATATTAAAATGTGTTAATATTATGCAAAAAAATAAATAAAAACGCCCGTACCATTAATAATAATCAATCACACAATCATACTTTTTATATAATTAATCACATAATTAAACGTTTTATTCATCAAATCCCCTTATTTTGTAAAAACGTAAAATTCATGTTTCTAAATCTAGTTGTGAAAAAGGCACATATATAAATAAATAAATGATGAAAATATTTGTCATGTGATGCTTTACATGGTGTAAAAATAAACTACCTTCACGGGGATCTTGAACGCGTCACTGTCGTCACTTCCTGTTCGGTTAGCCGTCATGCTAACACCACTCAATATTGTTAAGCGAGCTACTAGCTTCTTTCTGCCGGAAAAAATTTAAAATTCATGTTTCTAAATCTAGTTGTGAAAAAGGCACATATATGAATAAATAAATAATACATTTTATTTGTATAGCGCTTTTCAAAATACTCAGACACTTTACAGAAAAATTGAGTTGAATAAAAACAAGTAAACAGGGTAAAAGATACATTAAAATACAACATTCATTCGTTTATACACAGCTAAAACATGAGTAAAAGCGGGGCACAAAATAATGAAAATGTTTGTCATGTGATGCTTTACATGGTATAAAAAATAAACTGTACCTTCACGGGGATCTTGAACGCGTCACTGTCGTCACTTCCACGTGAGCAGACGTTCGGTTAGCAGTCATGCTAACACCATTCAAGCTACTAGCTTCTTTCTGCCTTCACTTGCTAAAGGACGTGTTGATGTGACTGTCCAGTATTGTCGATTTCTTTCAAAACCATTCTTTATTTCAAAGTGAAATATATATACAGCATTTTAATTTTCTCTCTCGTGATCGTCTTGCAGTTATCATTAGTACTCAGCCATCTTTCACGTTGCACTCCACTCTTATTCATGTGACGCCAACTTGTGTTGCTGAAGCTGCCTTGGGGACGCAGCGCCCCCTGGTGGTCGCTTCAACCATGTTCCACGTCGCACTCCAATTCTTATTCGTGTGACGCCAACCTTTGTGTTGCTAAAGCTGCTTTGGCGACTTAGCGCTCTCTTGTGGTCAATGTAAGAAGTACTACACTAGCGAACGTCAGTTGTTTCAGTTGTGCACTATACATTGCACACATGGATTTAGTTGAGAAAAATATAATATATTGAAAAAAAAATCCTGGATTAATTTTTAAAAATTAAAATTTCATACGTGTTCCTGCAAAATAAAATTATTTAACGCATTTCTTGTGAAAATATTCGTGATTTATATTGCAGGTCAATATGTTATGTCATTGTTTTTTTATATTTGTGGAAATTACCATCTTGCTAAATAAACAAAATAAAATAATACTGTTACATTCACAATTTTTTCCCAATTATACCCCACCCCCCCAAACAAATAATTTTTTATGGGAAAAAATAAACTAGAAATATGTATCATTTCTACCTATAAGCCATTAATAGGCTTAAGCATCCCATAATGAACAGACTTTTTTTCTTTTACTGTCCCAGGAAGCAGCATGGAGATGACGTTCATCCCAAGAGCGCAGACCTTCCCCAACTTCCTGTCCCATCAGCACGAGAGGGAAGAGCAGGACAAAGACGACGACGAGGACGAGGAGGAAGAAGAGACGAAGCGCCATCAAGAGGCGCTGTCGCCCTCTAGTGGCCGAGCAGCCACCTGCAGCCTGAGGCCGCTTCAATGACAGTTGGGCCTTTGGACACTTTTGAGCACTACTGTAGAGCGAATGTAGACCTGTGTATAGTCACGTGTATTATATGATGTCATTCGTTAAGTTAATTCATTATCGTGGCCACTTTTTAGTGTCTTAAAACAAATGTTTGAATAAATGTCGTTTTAATGTGTTTTTATGTTCAAGCCAGCTTTTAGAACGTATTTTGTTTACATGAAAAAGCTGTCATAGGCTGGTTCTCGTCACCTTTAAAACTGCTCAAACACGTCTTGACACTGGCCGAGGTATTCATTTCTACGTTATGTTTATTATTGTGATTGTACTGGTGCGAAACTGAGAGCTGTTCCTCATTTGTTCGATGTATTTGGCAAGAAGAGCAAATGGTAATTAGAAATATTAATTGTCATGAATAGTCAGTCCTTAGCAGAAATACAGAAAAATGATAATAGAATTATCCTCATTCGCATGTATTTCAATTACAATCTAAACATTTTATTTGCAATTTTTTTAGTAAAATAATTACATTTTTGGCAAATATTTATTAATAATTATAAATAAATAATATTTATTTATTAATAAAATTAATTCATTTTGGTGGCAAATTAATTTACACATTTCTGCAAAAAAAGCACCCTAAAAATGTATTATTATTATTATGATTATTATTCAATAAATTAAAAATAGAAAATAATTAATAAAAAATAATAAGGAAAATAAAAATAATGTGTTGGTCCCGGTTTACAATATTTTTTTACTCTCATTCCAGTAAAAAGTGCCTTCCGACTCACTGAGACCTTTTATTTTTTTATATTAATTTTAATATTATTTTTGTGTCCACAACACACAATCTGCCCCGCCTGTACGACACCTGCTGACACGCCTTCCCAGCGTTTAATGTTATTTTATTTGTGTACAAACATGTCACTTTATTTCCTGTCTGAATCAGCATTTCTGTTGTGTGATGGCACTTTTATGATGTTTGACTGTAAATATGTTTTTTTTTTTCCCGATGATGGAGGTAATAAACTTGAATGTTCCACCACGTCATCGTCTCTCGAACTTTTATTTCTGTCAGGCAACGTGTGACCTCACAGGAAAAGTGTTTCTTCTAAATAAATGAGCGAGGAAAAAGAGGAAAGAACTACAAAGATGGCTGCCAAGTTGATCACTGCCCTTGAGTTGTAGTCTCAGTAGACTTGTGTGCACGTCAGCTCCCTCGCCCACCATCGCCGCCATCTCTGCGGCGACACGCGAGGCTGCGATTCAAAGACAGTCGAGAAGAAGAAGAATGAAGGAATCATCAAGAAACACGACAAAGATTTGTAGTTCTTGTAGTCCTCTTGTTGGATTGTGGGCAAGGGGTTGTTGGATTTCATACCTGGGAGGTGTGAGATGGGTGGAGCTTGTCCCTCACCTCTTCTGTCCTGCTCTTCTTCCTGTGCCGTTCAGGAAACACCAAAAAATTAATGTTAATTTAGAGTTCATGTAAAAAAAAATTTATTAATAAAAATGGGAATTAGATTTTACCGTTCTTTATAATAATTAAAAAAAACTCTAATATTTTATAATATGGAGTAAAATAACAAAAAATAAATGGAAATTAAATTAAATTAATATAAATGAGTATATATTTAAATACAATAAATTTTATTTAACCCTTGCTATAATTTTTTTAGCAAAAATAAACAAAAAAAATTTTGATAAACATAATTTAATTGAATCTTTAATGTTGCTATTTTTAGAGACATTGCAAAAGTAAAATATGTCTTGAAATACATGTAATAAATGTATTTTATTTAAAATTAAATTAAATGTAACCTTTAAAAGTGAAGTAGAATAGTTTTGACAATACAAAAATAAATATATTATAAAAATATATTAAATAAAAATATATAAAATATTTAAAAAATAAAATATATTAAATATATAAATATTTTAAATAAAAAATAAAAAACACAAACTACACATAGATTTTGCAAGAAAAAAGTAAAATTAAATTAAATCGTGGAAGTTAAAAAAAATAATAATTTGAAAAGGAGGCGAAAGACCCGGGTGGAGACCCGTACCTGGTCCTGATCAGGACGATGAGGAGGACGGTCAGTAGAACCAGCCCGGCGATGGCCGTCCCCAAGTAAACGAACTTCATGTAGAGCGACAGGCTGAAACCCCCTGAGGAGGAAGAAGCAGCCAATGAAACGTCTCCTTCACCAACGTCAACATGGCCGCCTCATTTGTGACTCCAGTGATGACATGGAGTGCATGAGAAAGCAAAAAGGAAAACAGATAGCGTCTCTTACCCGCGGGGGGCACCGTGACCATGACGGTGCTGGTCCTCAGGCCGGCGTCGGTGCTGAAGCTGCAGCGGTACAAGCCGCCGTCTTCCGGCGCCACGGCGGTCAGGTGCAGGCTGACGTCCAGGCCGTCCTCGCAGCCGATCTGACCCCGCTCGCTGTAGTCCTCGCTGAGCGTGCCGCCCTCCACCCGCTTACATATGCCGATGATCACCCACGGGTGGCCCGGCGCCATGTGCTCCACCACCGCTTGGAGCACGGTCCCGTTGTGGCCGTGGCCGCACCCCACCGTCACGTTGCCGCCGGGCTCCGCCGTCAGATGAGCGTCCGCGTCCACCAGCGCCGCCGAGGCGTCTTCTTCTTCTGAGGGGGGTTCGTCTACGAGGGGGAGGTCAGTGAAAGCCGAGGAGACAACGAGGACTTGAAGTTCCGAGGTCTTACCTAAGTCCTCCACCTGGATGATCCTGGCCCAGGTGCCTTGTGGGAAGGTCTGAACAGAGCAGCGATAAACCCCGATGTCCTGGTGGGTGACGTTCCTCAAGGTGATACTCCCGTCCATGGGCGTGGTCCTCAAGAACTCGATACGGTTGCGGTAGTGGTACGTGGTGGCCACGCCGTACTCGGGGTGGAAAACGGCGATGGAGTTGGAGTCCGGGTCTTTGGTCCAAGACACCATGGTGAGGTTTCCATCCCAGGGGCAGGAGCAGTCGAGGAGCATGCCTTCCTGGAGGTGGACGGTGACCGTCTCCTTGTTCTGGACGCCGCCGCCACCTGGACACGCCCCTTTATGTGAGGTTCACGCCACCGTCATGTGGATAATAAACACTTTACTACGTTTCTGGGACGCCATTGCTTTTTTTCTCTGTGGCGACCAGTCGTGATGGAATCATGAGGAAAAGTGTGATGATAACCATAGAACCAGTAGTGTCTGCTCAGTGGAATATATGTACAGTCAGCAGTATATTATTATTATTTATTGTTTGTCAAAAAAATATATAGGAAAAATATTTTAAAAAACAAAATAAATAACATTTAAAATAATAGTAACAATAATAATAATAATAATAATAATAATAATAATAATACCATAACACCCACTTTTATTGTTTGTCAAAAAAATATATAGGAAAAATTATTTAAAAAAAAACAAAATAACTGACATTTAATATAATAATATAATAATACGCTAACCCCCACTTTTAAATCATATTATTCATTTTTAATTCTATTGTTTTTATTATTGTTTCTCGCAAAGAGCAATACAATCATAATCAAATTCCCATTTTTATTTTATATTATGCGTAATTTATTACTATTATTTGTATCATTATTTTTAATTTATTAAAAACTGTCTTTTTTTTGTCATTTATTTTTAACATTTAAAAAAATAATAAAATAATTTCCCATTTTAAACCATTATTTTGCAATTACTTAAATATTTAAGTAATAAATTAATACATAAAATATTTTTTCTTTAATACTTATGACAATTAAAATAATTATAATCATTATCATCATTAAATATTTAATCATTATTTAATCATTAAATATTTAAATCCTTTTATTAAAACTGTTGTTTATTTTCAACAAATGACAATAAAAATAATAAAAAAAAAAAACAGATTAAATAAAAATAAATTAAAAAAAAAGAAAAATAATTCCGAAAAAGCATTCCAGGCGATCTTTGTATGTACAAAACGTGCAGCGACACGACATTGCGTCTTGTGAACGCATCTTCCTGCTGGAAAATGTTGAGTAAACTGACTAAACCTCTAATTGTGACACTTTTGAGTGTTGAAACATTACACAAAATTAATTAGTTAATCATTATTATTTATGAATGCATCACAGAACAGATTGTGGTGGACTTTGGAGGTTCTCCTGCAGTGTCGGGATCAGTAGAACCTCCATCCCAGTTGTAGCTATTGATCATAGACTACAGGATTAAAAACATGGAACCAAAGTAGCACAAAGAGTCCCTCCCTACTTCAATCACTTGAAAACGGAAGAGGAGACGAGATGAGACATTTGCAAACGTACCTTGAAGAGAAAGGAGCAGGAGAAGTGCCATGAAGTACCAGCGCTCCTTTTGTACGGCGTCCATCTTGGCCCGGCGAAGGAGAATGAAAGCTGCATTGATCAGACCACAGTGGAACGGCGGCGCTGCGAGCTGCAACTTCCTGCTGCGAGCTCGCTCGCTCGCTCTCGGGTCGGCGAGACAGAGCACGCGCTTTCAGGCTAGCTGGCCGCTAGCTCATAGCACACACACACACACACACACACACACACACAAAGGCACTTTATCAATAGAGCACAATGAAGCAAAGCCAACCACGTCAGATAAACACATAAAAATGACAAAGTGACGTACCAAGGTCGTACCAAGGGCGTACCAAAGTGCATGCACGAGTCCGGCTTCCAGCTCCAAAGTCAGGGGTGATCGAACTTTTTCCACAGGGGGCCGCAAACGAAGAAAACGAAGAATCCAGGGGCCACTTTGACGCTTTTTGGACATTAAAGATGCTAAAAGTAATCTAATTATTGATTATATAAGAATTGATTTATTAATAATATGTTGGGGCCAATCCAAAAAATAGCTGTGTACTGGAATTTGGACCATATGTGCGATCGCCATGACAACCACACATACGTACTGTACTGTACCGGATAGAATGTTTTGTTAATTCTGGCAAAACATAAGGGAAAAAAGTGTGACTTAATAGTCGGGAAAATATGCTAATATCGTCATTTATTTTCATATTATTTTTTTATATTATTTTTTATTTTCATATTATTTTTATACCTGACTGATGTGACCCGCTTTTACTCTGTTTATTGCTTTTATTCAACTAAATTTTTCTGTAAAGTGTCTGAGTATTTTGAAAAGTGCTATACAAATAAAGTGTATTATTATATATTTTTATATTATATATATTTTTTTATATTATATATTTTTTTAATATATATTTTTGTGTATTTTTTTTAATTTTATTTGATTATATTTTAATTTAGTTTTCCTTTCCTTTCTAAAATGAAACTAAAACTTAAATGGCACGTTGAGGCCACACCAAAAGCCAGGGTCGATCCTTTTTCGTGCCCTGCCTACGTCTATCCACAAAAACCCAGAACTGTAAACCCAAATCCACATCTAGCCGTCATCCTCTCCAGCTAAATAAACAGCAAATGTGCGGTGAAAACATTGAAAATTATGAAAAACCACTTCTAAAAATGGGCATCAAGATTATTTCCATACAAGTCGGGTTCCTCCAAATACAGATTTTACCTTTTTATGGCCGTGTGAGTAAATACAAGACGAACCGAGGCAAAGCAAATGACGAAAAAACGGCTTTGCAATAAACTCTCCTTGTGACTCCTTTTTGTTGTGGCAAAAAATAATAATTTGAATTTAATAAGAAAATATTTAGCCAAAAATTGCTCCAACAGGCATATAAATATAGAAAAGTGTCTAAAATGACAATCATGTGTTTATCAGCAGGCAGAGGCTTTCAAGGCACTTCAACAAGTAGGAGCTTTTGGGATCCTGCTTGTTCTCGGCATCTGTGGCGTACAAATAAAATGATGAATATATATTTACATTTAAAAAAAAAACGCAAATGAATTTGCGATTAACCTACCCTTCTTAGACATGCGGTGCGCTTCTTCGATTCGCAGTCGAAGAGAAGGACACTTCAAGGATGTCTTGGCCTTGGAGGGCCAAATAAGAAAGTTAAGAAAGGCCAGGAGAGTTTTTATAATGAGGATTTGAGAATCCGGAGATAAAAGACGCTGGTCAGCGGCATAATAAAGCTTTCTCAAAGATTTGTTTTGGCTTACAGGGGAGAGGGAGATGCACCTCCTGCTTTTATTTGCGCATGGAGATAAACCCCATCCTGTGTGTGTGTGTGTGTGTGTGTGTGTGTGTGTGTGTACCCGTTGATTGTTATGGAGCAACGCCCAAAGTGCAGATGCTCCCATGCAGCGCATCTCCATCTCTTTACTTTCCAGACAGCAGAACAAGACGGTCAGAGCTTTGTCTGAAAGAAAAGACCAAAGACATGAATAAATACATCCACGTACGTGCGGCGGAGGGGAAATCTTACAAAGCGTACCGTAGCATGTCTCTCTTTTTGCAACGCACTAACAGGAGCTTCATTAAGGAGCTTGTAAAATGCAACTCCAAAATAACCCACCATGGGGCCAAAGACAGTTGCATGACTAGGAATTTGATAACGAAGGTGAGAAACACGATTGAATTCCATCTAGCATGTGTTTGTTATTCATATTTATATTAAGTTGTTTGCCCCGTGTACTACTATAATTATTCTCTATAAAATGTATTATGGATTAGCTGGATTTATATCATTGCCTACGGGAAAAATCAGCTTGGTTTTCATTCGTTTCGGTTTTTGTCAGTTAAATGTACTTTGTAAAAAACAAAATGATTTTTAATTTAATTTAATTTAATTTAATTTAATTTAATTTAATTTAATTTAATTTAATTTAATTTATTTTATCTTAATTTATTTTATCTTAATTTATTTTATCTTATTGTATTGTATTGTATTGTATTGTATTGTATTGTATTGTATTGTATTGTATTGTATTGTATTGTATTGTATTGTATTGTATTGTATTGTATTGTATTTTAATTTAATTTAATTTAATTTAATTTAATTTAATTTAATTTAATGTTTTTCATTTGTTTCGGATTTTGTCAGTTATATGTACTTTTTAAAAAAACAAAGATTTTTTAATTTAATTTAATTTATTTTAATGTATTTTATTTTAATGTATTTTAATGTATTTTATTTTAATGTATTTTAATGTAATGTAATGTAATGTTTTTCATTTGTTTCGGATTTTGTCAGTTAAATGCACTTTTTTAAAAAACTATGATTTTTTAATTTAATTTAATGTATTTTAATGTATTTTATTTTAATGTAATGTATTTTATTTTAATGTAATGTATTTTATTTTAATGTAATGTAATGTAATGTAATGTAATGTAATGTAATGTAATGTAATGTAATGTAATGTAATGTAATTTAATTTAATTTAATTTAATTTAATTTAATTTTCAGTGCTGGTACCGTTGGCGATGATGTGAGTCTTGTTGCCGGGGCAGAAGCAGAGGTTGTGCAGGACGAGGAGGGCGTGGCGTCGATGCGGCGCCAGAACGGCCAGCACCTCCAGCGCTCCGCTGGTCCTGAGGATACTCTGCTGGCCGTCCTCTGAAAAGGACAGACTGACCAGAAGCCGGAGCCACAGACCCATGAGGCCGCCCGGACCGCCGCCCACGGCTGCTGCCTTGGCACCGCCCACCTTGGGCACCGGCACTGACGTGAAGGTTTGGAGAAAGTTGTTCTGGGGGAGGAAATCAACGACAATGGTGGCACCAATGACGTACAAACCGTACAACGAGATGGAGTCATTTATCGAATTTACCTTCTGCAAGACGCCCCTGCAGTCCCGGGACATGACCAAGTTGGCCAGCAGGGAGAAGGACAGCTTATGGATGGCACCACCGTCAGCAGCGACCACCGAGGCCAACCTCATGATGGACTGCATCAGCGATCCGCCGGACATACCTTTCGGTCCTGGGGCGACACCTGGCCCGCCACCACAAACAGAACTGCATGCTGGGACAGCAGAAAAAAACAGAACCGTCATAAGAGCAGCCTGGAGGAGCGGTGAATCAACAAGTGAGTAAACAGCGCCTCCGCTGGTAGCAGCCAAGTAGCGCACTCCACTTCAGGGAAGGTTCTCGTTTCTTTCAGGTTTCTCCGTTTATCTTAACGCTAACTAAAAGCACCACAAATGCTGAATAATCAGAAAAACACGGGCGTCGGGCTGCACGGCTGTCTGCCCGTCACACCAAAACACCTCCGCATGGCCGCACGCCGTCTGGAGGTGTGTCGTAAATAAAGAACAAGCGGACACGACCGCACGAAGACAAAACATTGACTGAGCGATGGTTAA